>NC_138770.1:21273306-21979393 GCF_965119305.1 Pelophylax lessonae
TGGGGATACCCTGGGAGCACAGCAAGGCTAGCCCTGGGGGCCAGCGCCTTGGTGAACACTCAAAGTGCAGAAGAGATGATGAACAAGAGAAGCTGAAGGCCCACAGCAAAGGGGAAGAATTGCTGGTGCGTCAGAAAAACAGGAACATTCAAGTATCCATCCTTGATGTCCACAGAGTTTAGAAAGTCTCATTGATTATATAGGTATAGGCAGGAACTGTTAGATAAGCGAAATTCTGTATATGATATTGTGCTGACTCTGTATCCCGTTCTATTTCTTCTGGGGTGCGTAGATTCTCCACATTGGATCATGACCAGGTAGAGGCTATTATGAGATCACTATTTTTACAGTGAGGAAAAAAAGTATTTGGTCCCCTGCTGATTTTGTACATTTGTCCAGTGACAAAAAATGATCAGTCTAAAATGTTAATGGTCGGTTTATTTTACCAGTGAGAGACAGAATAACAACAAAGATATCTAGAAAAATGCATTTCAAAAAGTTATAAATTGATTTGCATTTTAATGAGTGATATACTGTAAGTATTTGACCCCTTTGCAAAACATGACTTGGTACTTGGTGGCAAAACCCTTGTTGGCAATCAAAGAGGTCAGACGTTTCTTGTAGTTGGCCACCAGGTTTGCAAACATCTTAGGAGGGATTTTGTCCCACTCCTCTTTGCAGATCCTCTCCAAGTCATTAAGGTTTCGAGGCTGACGTTTGGTAACTTGAACCTTCAGCTCCCTCCATATATTTTCTATGGGATTAAGATCTGGAGACTGGCTAGGCCACTCCAGGACCTTAATGTGCTTTTTGAGCCACTCCTTTGTTGCCTTGGCCGTGTGTTTTGGGTCATTCTTATGCTGGAAGACCCATCCACGACCCATTCTCAATGCCCTGGCTGAGGGAAGGAGGTTCTCACCCAAGATGTGATGGTACATGGCCCTTTGATGCGATGAAGTGTCCTGTCCCCTTAGCAGAAAAACAACCCCAAAGCATAATGTGTCCACCTCCCTGTTTGACGGTGTGAATGGTGTTCCTGGGGTCATAGGCAGCATTCCTCCTCCTCTGACATGGTGAGTTGAGTTGATGTCAAAGAGTTTGATTTTGGTCTCATCTGACCACAAATCTTTCACCCAGTTCTCCTCTGAATTGTTCATTAGCAAACTTCAATTAACACAGGGGTTCTGGCTTGTAGAATAGCTGGAGGACTCCTAGTAGTGTGTGGTAATTGCTAGACTGTTCCCCAACCCTTAGAGTGCACCAGATTGTATGTATGATTTGTATCTGCCTGTGTGTGGTCAGCCAGCTGGATTGGAGTGGAGTCTCCCTCTAGTGGTGACCAAAGGCAGTGCAGGCTGTGAAAGTATCGCAGCCAATCTAATTACTCAGTAGGAATTTTCTTTATTCTGTCATCCCCTTATACTCCCCAGTCACGGTTTACCACGTCTCGGTTAGCTAGTCGCTGTGGGTGTGGTCAAATCGTGACACGCTGTACCCAAATAAAATTGATGTCCTTTTTCCCCACAAATAGAGTGTTCTTTTGGTGGTATTTGATCACCTCTGCGATTTTCATTTTTTATGCTATAAACCGAGAAAAAAAAGATGATTTTGACAAAAAAAAACAATATTTTTTCATTTCTGCCATAAAACATTCAATAAAAAAAATGTAAAAAAATCAAATTTCTTCATCAATTTAGGCCAATTTGTATTCTGCTACATATTTTTGGTAAAAGAAAATCCCAATAAGTGTTTATTCATTTGTTTGCGCAAAAGTTATATCCTCTACAAACTATGGGATATTTTTATGGAATTTTATCTTTTTAATATTTTCTAGTAATGGCGGCGATCAGCGACTTATAGTGGGACTGCGACATTGCGGTGGACAAATTGCACAGCTAACTGATGCTTTTTTTGGGACCAGTGCCACCAATACAGTGATCAGTGTTAAAAAAAAATATGCACTGTTACTGTACTAATGACAATGGCAGGAAAGGAGGTTAACATCAGGGGGGTGGGGTCAAAGGGTTAAATGTGTTCCTAGGGAGTGCTTACTCATTGTGGGGAGGTGCTTTAACTGTGGGAATGTAGAGATCCGTGTTCCTGCTTAGCAGAAACACACAAGAAGCTCAGGTTGCCACCATTTCTTCAAGCCAAACCCAAACACTTTAGCCACGCACTGCAAAATTTTATTTTTAAAGAGGAACCCTGTGCACTCTGATGTAAAGGGGAACTCTAACGTAAGGGGGTTTCTACTCACCAAACCTCCCACTTACATCAGAGTCTCCAGCATTTCCCCTTTCATTTGGGTTCCCAAAGCCCCCCTTACATCAGAGTCCACAGAGCACCCCTTAAATCTTACCTTAGTGTACTTACTCACTTGGAGGCATCAGAGAGAATGGAGAGAGGGCAGAGACTTCAATCATAGACATTGGATGGTGAGCTCACTCTACCGAGGATGGAGGCTTAGGCATCAAAGCCTTTAATCCACCCTGTATCTGCCGGTTGCTGAGCTTCAAACTTCCAGCCCACACATCCCTTTCCTGAAGCACAGAACGCCAGGGATTGGAGTGTGGTTGGGCAGACAGAGGGGTAGGGGTGGGAGGAAGAGGAGTAGAACAAGCCCTTTCTTCTCTCCTGTCTGTGTATGGGGGTGGGGCCGGTGTGTACATCTATGCACTCAGTGGTTGTGGTACTTGGTTATTCCGGGAGCCACAGTCCATTCTGAATATTGTGTCTGGATTTCAGGTGGCCTAAAACCCAAACACATGACTCAAAACCTGAACTGTCCAGGTGAATCCTAGATAGGTGGTAACCCTACAGGAAGCGCCAGCAAAGTGTAGTATCCTATTTAAAGGGTTTTAATAGCGATGGATTAAAAACACTCACATGAGGTAAAATATACAAGTGCTTATCTGGTGTCAGAGTCTATGGATCCTCCTAGAACCATCCTGCAGGATCGCTGTCATCTGTTCCGGCTGCTGGGCAGAGAGATGGCTGGCTCTGGAGCCTGGAGGAGCCCCTAGAAGCCACGTTAACCAGTGTGGAAGGCACAGGGAATGTGCCAGCACCGGAAGGATAGGAGGTACCAGACGAGAAGAGAAGCAAGGCTTTCCTCTTGGTCTATACAGAGCCAGTCACAAGGACAGCAGCCTTAGGTGGTCCCGTGCATTCCTTTATTGTACCCCCATAACCAAAGACCAGTGACATTTTATGAATTACCCTCTACCCTGATGATTGGTAGTTTTAGATATTTATTGCTGGCTGGACTATATATAATCTCTGTGCGCCAGTATCTCCTTCCTCCATTAGCAGAAATGCAGGATCTCCATCTTCCCTACTAAGAGAATGGCGATCTGCCTTGTTTACATCGGCAGACCACTGTTATGCCTCACTCGGGAATGATTGCAGGGTGCCGGTGGACATCATGTTCGCTGGACCCGCTAATTGGCTCTCGCTGTGTCCAGCGGGAGCTGAGCACCAGCAGCATGCGTTGACACCCAAGACCCGGAAATGCAGATGATGTAGAGGTACGTGACTCTGCACTAAATGGCCACCCTGCCGAAGTACATTTGTGTGGGTGGCCCAAAAAAAAGTTTCTCTGATCAAGAGAGAGGCTATGACCTGGTGGATTACATGCGGAACTCCTGAGCCCAGCTGAGGACATTTAGGGCCTTAAGATTGAAGATGTGGTGGATGTCTCCTTTTGGTTTGGGAACTGTGGACAGAGAAGAACTCCTGGAACTCTTCTGGCCTTAGCTCAGTGAGATAGAGTTTGGAAGACTAATGTCATAGACAGGTTGCCAAAAAGTTTAGGGCTTTAGAAAGGGCCTCCAATGGCTGTCAATGTGGTGCCTTCTCCACTCTCCATCTCACTAATAAAACCCCAATGGATGACTCTCTATGAACTGATCACATTCCAATCACCGATCATCTAATCATTGGTAAAAAAGAAGACTCAGCACAGAATATTGTACGAATATTACGTTTTTATTGGACAAGATCAGAATAAGCGATTACCACACAGTAATGATATGAATAAAATAAAGCTTAAATCTTTTATAATAGAATTAACAAATGTGTCAAATGTATTATAAATGTATTATTAATCATACATTGGTTGGACCAATAAAAAGCCGGCTACTTCAATAAATCAAAAAGAAGAAAAAAAATAAAGCCACCAATAAAAAAGGGTCACCAGTGAAAGATAAATCCTGATTGGCTGCTGTGGGTTAATGCATGTTACAGGGATCTTTTTCCATCCAGTAGGTTAGATCTATATACATATTTATAAGTAGAACACAAAAAGAATGTATTGTCAGAATTGTTTGTCTGCTGCCCCATGTATTGTCATGAATGCCCACTTGTTGCCCCCATGTATTACCAACAGGTGCGCACACCGTGGTGAAGAAGCACGATATTATGTGTGAAACGTGTCCACCTTTCTGTATCCCGTATTGACTGTCTGCAATAAATATCATCGCTATAACCTGTTGGAGTGCCACCATTTTCATTGGTTTTATGCCCCATATATTGTCAGGATTGCCCACTTATTATCCCATATATTGTAAGGATTGCCCACCTGTTGCCCCATGTTTTGTCTTAATTGCTCACTTGTTGCCCCATGTATTGTCATGGTTTCCCGCCTGTTGCCTCATGTGGGGAGGGATCAGTAAAGGTAGACAGTTGAGTCATGATTTTACCACCCCCTAAGCTTAAATGGCAGCCGGATGGGGCGGTACACATGGCACTGCAATTTGCGGCTGCTGCAAACCTCGCACCCCCCCGGTCACATTGGGCAATGCTATTCAACTGAATGGGGTTGTGCCGCAACAGCCCCGATGCATACGGTTGCGGCGTACTGGCGTGGGCTTTACAGGGTTAACATAAGGGCTCCCAGCTGCCTGCCAACCCCACAGCGGGTCAGAGGGCGATGCGGGTGTAAACCAACCCCGAGTGGACTGTGGTGGTTTCACATTTGTTTATGGACTAAACAGTTCCACCCGTTACAATCCAGCATCCATTTCCCGTAGTACCAGCAGGGGGTGCACTCTGATGTTTCATTATATTTCCTTTATTTTTAAACATTTCCCGCACTCTGAACATGAAATAGGACGCTCGCCCCCATATGAACTTTCTGGTTTCTAAGAAATAAATCTTTGTTTGGAAAACATTTCCCGCACTCGTAACAATAAAAAGGGCGCTCACCTGTGTGTAAGTAGGTGTTCTTTCTTACTTAAACATTTCCCGCACTCTGCACAAGATTAGAGACGCTCGCCTGTATGAACTTTCCGGTGTCTAACAAGTAAACATTTGAACACAAAACATTTCCCGCTCTCTGAACATGAATAGGGAAGCTCACCTGTGTGTATTCCCTAATGGCTAAGAAGGTTTCCTTTATTATTAAAACATTTCCCACACTCTGAACATGAATATGGAGGCTTAACTGTGTGTATTCTCTGCTGGTTAAGAAGGTTTCCTTTATGATTAAAACATTTCCCACACTCTGAAAATTAACATGGAAGCTCACCCCTGTGCATTTTCTGATGGCTAAGAAGGTTTCCTTTATGATTAAAACCTTTCCCACATTCTGAACATGAATATGGAAGCTCCCCTGTGTGTATTCTCTGATGCCTAAGAAGATTTCCTTTCTCATTAAAATGTTTCCCACACTCCGAACATGAATAGGGACGCTCACCTGTGTGTATTCTCTGATGGATAAGAAGGTTTCCTTTATCCTTAAAACATTTTCCGCACTCTGAACATGAATAGGGACGCTCACCTGTGTGTTTTCTCTGATGGCAAAGAAGGTTTCCTTTATCATTAAAACATTTCCCGCACTCTGAACATGAATAGGGATGCTCACCTGTGTGTATTCTCTGATGGCTAAGAAGCTTTTCTTTACGATTAAAACATTTCCCGCACTCTGAACATGAATAGGGACGCTCACCTGTGTGTATTCTCTGATGGCAAAGGTTTCCTTTATCATTAAAACATTTCCCGCACTCTGAACATGAATAGGAATGCTCACCTGTGTGTATTCTCTGGTGATGAAGAAGGTTACCTTTTTGGCTAAAACATTTCCCGCACTCTGAACATGAAAAAGGTTGCTCCCCTGTGTGAATTTTCTGGTGCCTAAGAAGGTTTCCTTTGTGCCTAAAACATTTCCCACACTCCGAACATGAATAGGGAACCTCCCCTGTGTGTATTTTCTGATGGCTAAGAAGGCTTCCTTTATGATTAAAACATTTCCCGCACTCTGAACATGAATAGGGACGCTCACCTGTGTGTATTCTCTGATGGTTAAGAAGGTTTCCTTTATCATTAAAACATTTCCCGCACTCTGAACATGAATAGGGGCACTCCCCTGTGTGTATTCTCTGATGCTGAAGAAGGTATGCTTTATGACTAAAACATTTCCCGCACTCTGAACATGAATAGGGAAGGTCACCTGTGTGTTTTCTCTGATGTCTAAGGAGGCTTTTTTTGTGTTTAAAACATTTCCCGCACTCTGAACATGACAATGAATTCTCTCCTGTATGAACCCCTTTATGGTATAAAGAAGATTCCCTGAGATGAGATGGTTTCCCGCACCCGTCGGCACTGTCAGATATTAGAGGACTATGTGAAGTATCAGGAGATTCCAATGATCTCCTCCAATGGTGAGGTCTGTCATGTATATTATGAGGAACGGGATTTACTTCTGGAGACGATGCCATGTCATTATCTTCTGTAGTCACATCTTCCTCCGATGTCCTTCTATTCCCACCACAGAGTCCGTCTGTCAGAAGACAAGAAAAATTACCAAGAGTTTTCCACACTCATATACACTGCTCAACACTTTATAATCAGAGTATAGCATCAAGTCAGGGAAACTCCTGGGATATTCATCTGGTCAGTCAAGTAGCAGAGGGGGTTGTTATCAACAGGTGCACTAGATGGGCAACAATGAGACGACCTCCAAAACAGGAATGGTTTTACAGGTGGAGGCCACTGACATTTTCCCTACTCATCTTTTCTGAGTGTTTTTTTCTTTTAAATCAGAAAAAGTTTTATTATAAAGAAAGAAAAGTCCATTCCATTCGGTACACAATATTTCCGCTTTGTACAGTCATAGACACATCGATCGTAACCTTCATATATAGTCACTCCTGCATGTTTCCATTCCCCACCTCCACTGACTCCACACACTCCCCCAACATCTCACTGACTCCACCCACTACACCAACATCTCACTGACTCCACCCACTCCCCCAACATCTCCTTGGCCTGCGCCTTATCCCGTCCCCTCCTGTTTATTAATTTCTAGGACTAACAGATGTTTAAACATAGAAACACATTAAAAATAACACAAAAATAACAGACAAGAAACAAACAAGGCAACCAAAACAACTCCCCATCCCCCCAACCTCAGTGCAATGCTCATGTACTACAATACTTATAGGAAAATGCAAAAGGAGAACCTCCCAGGAGAACCTCAACACGGCAGTGTCTCCCCCACACAGACTCTCACCCAGGTCCATACCCCAACCTCCCCCACCCTCTCACCACTGCTTGTCGTCTGCTAGGCATAGACTTCATTTGTTACCTCCCTAAGTATCAGGGGACCTCAACTCACCCCTCTAAGGTGACCGTCACCTTCACCGGTGGCAGACCACAATCACCTCCGAGAAGAGTAGATGGCCTCTCAGTCCAACCCTGCCATATAACGCATCCTCTATTCAGGTATGTGGCTTTCTAAAATGGCAGCATCGTGTTCACTGGTGACTTCCAATACTCCACCGATGGCGCTTCAGTCTTCCTCCGATGCAGAAGAAGAGCGTGTGATGTCATTGCGCCGGAGGACGCAGCGGCCATCTTCTTGGAAGGAAACAGACTATCCCACACTGTCTATACGCTGATGCCATCCTGACTTAATGTGAGTGTATATTAATGATTAATAAAGCACCACTTTGATTTAATATAATACACTAGGAGCCTTTTTACCATTCTCTGGGCCATTTGAGGATCTGGGGATTTATCTGTCACTTTATACCTCCTGAGAATTGTCGGAGACCCGTGGTCAAGGTGGACGAGCCAGTGTGGGGATTATTTACTTGGTGCCGTCTTGTCATCCTGACGGTAAGAGTCAGTACTTTTGGTGATATCTGGTGGTGATGATATGTTCATCCTGCAGTGCCATCGTGAATTCACGGATATTTGCTGATTTATATCTAATAAGACTGCTCACAGATTCTTTGGAATCTTTGTACGTTTGTTATCTAGAGCTGCACCCATTCTTTTATTTACAATGCAGAAGAATAGCCTTACACACATAGAACAGAGTCACCGACAATAAAATCCTTTGTGCTCCAAGAGGTGCCATTTCCTCCACCAAACCCAGCAAACACACTGTCAGCGTCAAAGGTGTCCTCAATGTGGTCCTAGGACTAATCTTTGAAGTGTTAATTTTTGTGGACCAAGGCCAGGGGTATCCAACCACATGTCCCACAACTTTTCAAATATACCCGGACATCCATATCTTTTACAGATGTAGCACCCTCCTTGTCAGGTGCCAGAAAGGGAGTATAGTTTTGTCTCTGTCTGCCTATCAGAGGAGCAGCAGGTAAATTCTATATTGCACTCTGCTTATCAGGGAGAAGGATCTGGGAGTTAGGTCTGCTCAGTGTGCCCAGTGTGTGATTCATCTGGTCTAAGGGAGTGTCCCCAGCTGATCCAATGAGGAGGCACATTGGATGCTGGAGGAAACCTGGCCAATAACACACAGGCTTTTGATACAGCCCCAGGGATTGGCACAGATGGGTTGTCTTGGTGAATTGTGGGGCAGGGTATAAAAAACCAGGGGCACATGAGGTAGAGGTCTTTTGGCAGGAAGCAAAGTCCCAGAAGGAGGGTGGCGGCTGCCTCTCCTCTTCTGCAGCAGTTTGTCAAGGTCACAGGCAGTTGGCCTAATGAACCAGTGGAGAGGAGCTGAACCCAGAGGTCCAGGAGAGCTGACTGGAGGAGTTGGGGCACTGTGAGAATCTGGAAAAACTGTATCGTGAGTACAGAGGATCTTGTCCAGGGGTCTGCCCAGGAAGGGGACCACTCCGGAGTTTATAGTCAGTGAACGGGTGTCAGTAGCTAGTACAGAGAAAGGGGGTACTGGGGGAGTACCCTGAGGAGAAACACAAATAGGAACACTTACCTCAGCTTCATTCAAGTGGCAGGATGAAGTAGCGACCTTGCCGCATTCTCAAGCTAGAACTATGCACCTTTCCTCCCCTAGATTCCATATCCTTAGGTCCTTCTACACCCTCCTCCTACTAGCATTTGATGACTTGCACTAGTCACTTTGGCAGCATTGGTCTGTTCATTACCTCATTCATCATGAAACGTCATTGGTCTGCACTTTATTTGCCATGTGCATTGCACTGTTTTTATTTAACCTTATTTTTATTTATTTTTTGGTGTTTTTAGGCTGTATTGTTAGTGTTATCTGTATGCACCGGGCGTCTAAGAGTAATGTAATTTCGATTCTCCGTATGTATGTATTGTACATGTGGAAGAATTGACAATAAAGTAGCTTTGACTTGACTTGAAGTCCTCTGAATTGTGAATAGTTCAACTGTTGGAGTATCCCACTCATCCCTTCTCCTATCCCAATATGAAATAAAACCACAAAAACAACTACCCCTAGACTGATCATTGACTGAGCCAAGAACATAAAGTGTTAAGATTTCTGCAAGCAGTTGCTACAGGTAACCCAAGGGAATCCTTAAAGTGTGAAAATTCAGCAGTCCTCTAGGGGGCAGTGCTACACCTTATATACCTTTCATTTATTCAAGGCGGCATCCCTTGACTCTTCCCAACCACAACCCCACATAGGCACATTCTCATTCATCCGGCTCCTTGCTGGTGAGCGTCTTAGCATTTTTTTGGCTATCTCTTAGTAAATTGAGGCCTCTCTCTTTGGGATTTCCCCCTTCTCTTTCACTCTCTCATATTCTTTGCTTGCCTGACTTTCCTTTCTTCCTCTCTCATACCATCTTTGCCTCCCCTCTTTATCTCCATTCTCTTCATACCCCCCCCTGCCCCCTATTACTTACCCTCCCCTCCCTCTTCCTAACCTCACTTCCCAACCTTCCCCTCGCCCTTCTTAACACATGGATAACATCAGGATCCTCTCGATCAATGCTAAGGGACTGCACGTCCCAGAAAAAGAGGCAAATTTTTTTGAACGATTTAAACGATCTAAAATTGATATCACCTTTGTACAGGAGACCCACTTCAGGGATGACAAGCTTCCACTATTTAAAAATCTGTTTTTCCCCTTGGCCTACCACTCTACTAACCCGGAGGCTTAATCAGAAAAGCCTCTATAATTTTTTCCAGTACGGTACCATGGACACTGCGCGCATATTCTAAAATACCCCAATGGCCGATTTCTGTTTCTGAAGGGCAATGTTGGTGAACTAATTATTGGGGGAGATTTTAATATCCCTCTGATTTCTTCAGAGGATACATCTCTGGGATCCTCCTCGGTCCCCTACCCCCCCCCCGAACGCAAACGTATTTCAAAGTCCCTCCATAGTGCACACTTGATAGATGTTTGGCGCCTGATGCATCCCGGAGAACGAGACTATTCTTTCTATTCCTCACCTCACCAACTACACTCTCATATAGACTATTACTTGATGCCACATTGTCAATTACACACGATCCGTGACTCTTTAATAGGCTCTATTACATGGTCTGACCATGCCCCTGTTATACTTTCTTACGCACTAACAGACTTTCGATGGTCCAGAACCCGGATGTGGAGACTAAATGAAAGCCTACTCCAAGATGAGACTGTTTTGACAGATGTAAAGAATTATACCATTTCTTTCAGACTAACACCATTGCAGATACTGACCCTGGAATCATTTGGGAGGCACACAAGGCAGTGATCCGTGGGGTGCTCATAAAGCATGGCTCCTGGATCAAAAAACAGCGTACAGCACAACTAGACTCCTTACTCCAAGCTTTACATGCGTTGGAGTGTCATCACAAACACGCTCTGTCACTTATGACTCTACGTAGGAAAATTAATGACCTTTACTTTAGCTAAGGCAGCCATGCAAATTTGTCGTAAAATGTCATATGAGTCGGG
The DNA here is from genome assembly GCF_965119305.1 of Pelophylax lessonae. Classification (NCBI taxonomy): domain Eukaryota; kingdom Metazoa; phylum Chordata; class Amphibia; order Anura; family Ranidae; genus Pelophylax; species Pelophylax lessonae. Next base: position 21,284,438 of record NC_138770.1, read on the forward strand.
AAATAAGTGTGGCAGACTATTGGCTAGATCCCTCCAAGAAGAAACCTATTATCTCCCGCACAGGTCAAAAAGCCACGTTACCTAGACATATCACACAAGAATTTAAATCGTTCTATGCCTCGCTCTATAACTTACAAACCCCAACCCCCAACAGACCCAAATAGAGGAATACCTGCTCTCTTTCTGGATTCCCTGGTTGTCCAACACTGACAGTAAATCCCTAGAGGATCCCATCACCTTGGCTGAACTAAAACAGGCCGTAGGTGGTTCCAAAGTGGGGAAGGCCCCGAGATTTACCATCCAATATTATAAAACACTCTTGCGCTGTCACTTGGACAGTTTATGGCTGACATGTTTAATACATGGGGCTCTGGGACATATATCCCCAAGGATACTTTACAAGCTCACATTTTTAGTCATCCCTAAAGATCCCTCACCTCCTGTAGTAGTTACCGACCAATTTCCTTGTTAAATGTCGATTTTAACCTGTTCACCATAATCCTAGCAACTAGGATCCAACAACATCTGACGCAACTGATCCATTTGAATCAAGTTGGATTTGTGCCTACATGTGAGGCACGGTGTTAAATATTTATTCCAAATTCATAATTCGGCACTTATTGGAATGATATTATATTCACAGCAAGCTTGCAAAATATATGTGATTTTATGATTAATCATAGTATTATATGTGTGAATGACCTTGATCCAGTGATTAACAATGGAGTTCTTCATCTGAGCTGAGACAGTAAAATGTCAGATAATTCTGGAGTATGTAGCTAGTTGGAAGATGACATATAAGGTATCTGCCGGGATAGTATGTCATGGAAGTCAAGTATAGGATCCATGTGTAATACTAGGAATAGCATATATGAGTTTAAATAATGTTAGTAATAATTAATCGTATTTGTATGTATTTACTCAATGTTATACTAGTCATATAAGTTGGTTATATATGTTACTTATTGTGTAAGATAAATGATGGTTATTTAACATGACATCAGCCACACTAGACGTTACAAGAATAGGGTGTTACATGTGGGCTTGTCAATCAAAGTAGTTCAAGACTAATCAGCTTTTTGGTCATATACATATTAGGAATTATGACTTTATGGGCTTAGTACCTCCTCTTGTATAGTATAACTGACGTTAGCAGAAGTTATGATGCCATACAAGGCTTGGAGTATTGGAAGTTCATGACGTATACATGTAAGATAAATTGCCACGCGATTCGGACACTCGAGACACAGACTAGGACACACAGACACTCAGACTAGCGAAGATCACACACATTACTTCTGCTCTACACAAATCTATTGATAGTCCTTTTTTACAACCTAAGCAGGTGTTTTGCTCTCTGAAACCTAGCAACGTCATTTCCTGCTTCAAAACTAGACATTTGACACGGAAGAAGGACACACACAGAGGAACACACATGGCTATATTGCCATGAATTCATGCTGAACACATCTTTTCCATGAATTATTGTTTTTATTCTTAATATTTTTGACCTACACTGAACTGAACTGTTATACCTTTTACATTGTATTGTTGATGCCAAGTGTGTTTGAATAAACTCACACTTTGTTTTTAAAGTCAGTCTGGCTATCAATGCTACTCAAATCAAAACGCCTAAAGAGAATAGAATATAGAGATATATTCTATATTTTACACTGTCCCCTGCAGATCCACTGCTTCCACTTTGTACCTATTTATTTATTTTATAATATTTGCTCCTATGATAAAAATCTGTGCAAATTCATGTAATCATACAATATTGTGTGCTCAGTATAGTGTTATCTGCAAGTCCACTGCTTCCACTTTGCACATACTTCAATGAATTTATATTGCTAAAAAAAAGTCCACAAATGAATGAAAAGTTGATAAGGTGTGAAAGTTCTCCGTGCTCCAAACTGTGCCAGCTGTAGTGTAGCCACGCCTTCTTCCACCTCTTACACACGTGATGGTGAGGGCGCCCCCTTAGTAGTGCTTCCCCACTCACCAGAGCAATATGACTCCCAGCTTTTCAGCTACCAGAGTCACAAACATCCTTCACACTCTCCTCACCTCCGATGGCAACGGAACTGGATCCTCCTCGCTCACTCCTGCAAGTCTGCTGCGCTTTCTGTCAGTCTCCCTCCTAGACTCGGCTTCCTCCTCCGACCGCTGTTCCAGCAGGAGCTCCGCCTCTTCATACACACTCAGGGAGGAGAGAAAGGGGAAGGATATACAGTACATACACACACAGCACAAGGACGTGTTCACACTACCAGACGGTTCTCAGGTCTGCAGTTCCTCTGAGCTCCACAAGGTGGTGATCTCACTTCTACCCAGACAGGAAGTCTCTATGGAATACAGACAGGAAGTGATGTCAGATTCTGACAGGACTTTCCATTTGGTAGGACGGAGACAGAGACCATTGAGTACTGTCCGTGATACTTTTTTTATTTGCACTACGGAGAGAGAAGACAATGCAGGAATTGGCGGCAGAGGAGGTAATACATAGATTAACCCCTTCAGGGGGATCAGTTGATGAATAATATATCTTGCTTCCAAAGCTGACCATACACGGTTCAGTTTTATCGTTCAGCCAGTGAGTAAAGAAACTGAACCAATTCCTGGGTCCATCCACACATTGGAGGGGGATGGGGTAATCCTCCCCACTGCACTATTGTATTCTGACAATGGGGGGTGCTCCTCCGCTCTCAGAATACACAGATCAGTGATGAAGCTATTGGCTGCAGCTTCTGATCGAGTGATCCGGCAGTGACCACACATGGATGGAAATGTGACCGATCCCTGCTGAACCAGCTGAATTTCCATGTATCTATGGTCACCTCCCCTCCCCCTCATCTCCTTCATTATGTAAGTCATGCTGAGATAATCTCCCATTGGCTGAGCAATATTCTCATTTGTCTCTGAGCTCCTTCTTGCTATTCCTCGTCCTGCCTGTTGTTTCCTTGGATTGATTTTCTGTGTAGTGACCCCGGGTTCATCTCTTGGATGCGCTCGTCTGTTGCTTGTCCTGACCTTTATCCTGATTCCTGGATCTCCTCCTCATCTCTCCTCCATATCCTCTTACACAGATTTTCTCCACACCTGCAGTGACCCTGGGGTGGAAAGTTGGCACCAGCATGCAGCAAAATCCATCCCCACCATTGGGAGCTCTGGAAATAATTGTCTGTTATTTACACTCCGTTCCTCCGCACGTCACCTGATCACATGAGAGATTACTTTCACACATTCCTGACAGATTTCTGTATGGTAAAGGTCAAAGTTCACTCTTCATTTTAGAAGTGGGAGGCACCCGGGAACAATGATTTGGTTTGTATGGGAGCCTCAAATAGAGGACCCCTCAAATCTCCCCATCCAAATGTCCCTCCATCCAGAGTCTATATGTCCTATGACATCACACTGACCTCACAGCTCCTCCCCCAATGTCCCTCCATCTAGCTTATTCTTCTCCTCTCTTAGGATGTGGGCGGACCCTTGGCATCCTCACTAGCAAAGTGGGTCTGTTGGTCCTGCGTTGTATGTAATGATGTCAGAATGCCTGAAACAAGCTTTTACCCTGCGTAGTGTGGGGGTCCTGTGTGGGTAAATTATACCTCAGTCTGAGGTGGGGCTTTAATCAAATGGAAACCTGAATGGTGAGGTGAGGAGGATTCTGGGAATTTCATTTGAGTTTACTATTTGTGTTCAGATCTAGAGTTTTCCACCTGTGAAGTCTGGAGATCATATGACCATCACATTGCCTCCACCTCCCTCCCTGATAGAATAGAGAAATACAAAGAAGATTCTAGAAGTCACCAGAGAGATCATGGAGGTGAGGTGAGCGGTGCTGGGAATTCTGGGACATTATCCAGTAACAGACAAGGGATGTGTCTGGATGGTGACTGTATCATTGTGTGTGTCAGGTTCCTATAAGGTGTCAGGATGTCACTGTCTATTTCTCCATGGAGGAGTGGGAGTATTTAGAACAGCCATCACTAAATGGCGGCCCGCGGGCCAGGTCCGGCCCCAATCACTCTCTTACCCGGCCCGCAGCGGTCGCGCCATTTAGATGCCTGTTCTTCTCTCAGCTGTCACGCTTTCACTTTCATCTTCACAGAGCCAACTGCGGGAGGCAGTGATTGGTTGCTAAGATAAAGGGCAGTCCAAGCAACCAATCACCAGCTTGCTGCTTCCGTCCACTATTCAGAGCTACTGTGACTCCCGTCCTCCTGTCTGTGTAAGGCAGGGGAAATGTGTGAAGAGAGAGAGGTGATGTGTGGCGAGGATGGAGCAGGAGGAAGCAGGGACTACAGCAGAACAAGGTGCAGTGTATGAATAGGTCACTATTTTTACAGCATTAGAAAACTATGATCACTGAGTGGGGAGAGATGTTGCAGCAGTGATCACTGTGAAGGAGGTAGTAAGCAGCGACCACTGCTGCTGATTGATGGGAGATCAATGTCTGAACCTGTCTAAACCCTACATCTGGTGCCTGCTATGTCTGCTGTGTGTGATGGTTGCAGGAGACATTGAAATGGATCAAAATGCTAACTAATTGTCAGAGTGCTATAGTGCTTTTTTTCTCCTATCTCAATCTTAAGTTCAGTCGTTGTTTGCTGCCCCCTATTTTATGTTAAGGGGCACACTGATGGGCACAGCAAAATGTGTCCATCAGCATGCCCCTTAAAGTGGTTGTAAACCCCCAAGTAGTGTTTGTATCTAAAGGTAAGCCTATAATAAAGCTTACCTATAGGTACTGTAGATATCTACTAAACTTGCACCGTTTGACGTTATCAGCACATGCGCTCTGAATGAACCCGTGTGCCCTGTGCCATGATTGGTGGCTCCCGCGCGCATGCACAGGAGTGACGTCATCACTGCTCTGGCCAAACAGATGGCCATTGAACAGACAAGGAGTCACTGCTCAAGGTGGTGTAATTGCCTGATGACTCACACCGGTGCATGCCCCGATTCACCTCCGTGAAAACTTGATAAAAGAAAAGGAATTGGCAGCACTCCAGGTTGAGTCAAAATCCAGATTTATTGACTGGACATCCAAATATGACAATCGTGACAAGGTAGACGCGTTTCACACACTGACTGTGTGCTTAATCATTACAAAGAAAAATGGATATAACATCTCAATATATACACACACAAAAATCCAATCATCAATTAAAAAACAGGTGATACAAATAAGGGGTAAACCATTTTCCTAATTACCGAGGACACTGATAGACCCATAAAACATCTATGTGAAACTGGTGAAAAATCAAATGTGAATGCTGTGACACAATTGTGTATAAAAAAATATATAAATGCAAAAAATCTGATAAAATCTAAATATGTATAAACTATATGTGAAAATTAAATGTATTGTGATTAAAGATATGGATAAAATTACCATTGTTTAATAATATGTGTCAATTATAAAATGAGAATAAAAGGGCAAAAAAAATGCACAAAAAATATACAAAAATACAAGGAATAGTGAATATATATATTGATATCTGTACAATCCGATTATGTGAATATAAAACTATGAAATAGTTTGTTATTAAATTTTAAAAATGTTTTATGTCAAATATATAAATCTATTCGTGCATATTAGTTGTATGGGTCAGAAGAAAATCGATCGTATGACATACACAGACCAAACGATATATGTACAATAAAAACAATTTTGAACAATATCGTTTTTAAAACAAAATAAACACATATGATCCTGTGTATATATACATCAACCGGTCACCCATAAAAACAATTACAATCATATCAGACCGGAGAGAGATATATAGTTCGAGGAGATCAAGACTACATACATCAGATTATAACACTAGATACCGAACAAGATAGAGGATCCATACATGGTAAGATCTAATTGTAGAGAATCCATGATTGGAAGGATATATGGAGGGATAGGGGATCCATACATGGTAAGATCTAATTGTAAAGAATCCATAATTGGAAGGATAAGGGATCCACACATGGTAAGATCTAATTGTAGAGAATCCATAATTGGAAGGATATATGGAGGAATATAGGCCTGGAAGATGAATAACTACACAGAGTATATTTGATATTATGCAGGATGATGGCCAAACATTTAAGCTCATTATATAAATAGAATATAAAGTATATGTAATAATATAAACTCTGCAGTGTTGGCCATATCATGCTATAAACTCTTAGGGACGGACATCAAGATCTAGTCAGAGTTCAAAGGATCCGAGGGACAAAGCTAGATACACCAGACTACAACACTAGATATCGTGCAAGACAGGGGGTCCATACATGGTAAGATCCAACTGCGGAAAATCCGCACATAAAATGACATAAATATGGGAGATAAATAACTATGCAAATTATCGTTAATATTTTATTTATATAATGAGCTTAGAGGTTGGGCCATCATCCTACATAATATTAACGATAATTTGCATAGTTGATTATCTCCCATATTTATGTCCTTTTATGTGCGGATTCTGCGCAGTTGGATCTTACCATGTATGGACCCCCTGTCTTGCACGATATCTAGTGTTGTAGTCTGGTGTATCTAGCTTTGTCCCTCGGATCCTTTGAACTCTGACTAGATCTTGATGTCCGTCCCTAAGAGTTTATAGCATGATATGGCCAACACTGCAGAGTTTATATTATTACATATACTTTATATTTTATTTATATAATGAGCTTAAATGTTTGGCCATCATCCTGCATAATATCAAATATACTCTGTGTAGTTATTCATCTTCCAGGCCTATATTCCTCCATATATCCTTCCAATTATGGATTCTCTACAATTAGATCTTACCATGTGTGGATCCCTTATCCTTCCAATTATGGATTCTTTACAATTAGATCTTACCATGTATGGATCCCCTATCCCTCCATATATCCTTCCAATCATGGATTCTCTACAATTAGATCTTACCATGTATGGATCCCCTATCCCTCCATATATCCTTCCAATCATGGATTCTCTACAATTAGATCTTACCATGTATGGATCCTCTATCTTGTTCAGTATCTAGTGTTATAATCTGATGTATGTAGCTTTGATCTCCTCGAACTATATATCTCTCTCTGGTCACCCCGATATGATTGTAATTGTTTTTATGGGTGACCGGTTGATGTATATATACACAGGATCATATGTGTTTATTTTGTTCTAAAAACCATATTGTTCGAAATTGTTTTTATTGTACATATATCGTTTGGTCTGTGTATGTTATACGATCGATTTTCTTCTGACCCATACAACTAATATGCACGAATAGATTTATATATTTGACAAAAAAAATTTCTTAAAATTGAAAATTTAATAACAAACTATTTCATAGTTTTATATTCACATAATCGGATTGTACAGATATCCATATATATATTCACTATTCCTTGTATTTTTGTATATTTTTTGTGCATTTTTTTTGCCCTTTTATTCTCATTTTATAATTGACACATATTATTAAACAATGGTAATTTTATCCATATCTTTAATCACAATACATTTAATTTTCACATATAGTTTATACATATTTAGATTTTATCAGATTTTTTGCACTTATATATTTTTTCATACACAATTGTGTCACAGCATTCACATTTGATTTTTCACTGGTTTCACATAGATGTTTTATGGGTCTATCAGTGTCCTCGGTAATTAGGAAAATGGTTTACCCCTTATTTGTATCACCTGTTTTTTAATTGATGATTGGATTTTTGTGTGTGTATATATTGAGATGTTATATCCATTTTTCTTTGTAATGATTAAGCACACAGTCAGTGTGTGAAACGCGTCTACTTTGTCACGATTGTCATATTTGGATGTCCAGTCAATAAATCTGGATTTTGACTCAACCTGGAGTGCTGCCAATTCCTTTTCTTTTATCAGCGGCCCTGGGTACACCTCCCCTCAAGAGTAGTTGACTGTCACCATTTTGTTCCCAAACTGTTCAGACAGAAGTGTTTTGAACCAAAGCAGCCAAATTTAAAACCAATAAAATATAAAAACATTATTTAGGCTCCACAATACCCCCAAAGTGATTTCAAATAAACATCTCTAAAATTAACATGCTTTTGCTTACCATCAATAATTCAGAGTCGCTCCAATGACTCACTCCCTGGGGCCACATATCGCAGGATTGCCATCCTTTTCCTTCCCTTCTTTACCAAGCACACCACCGCTTGGCACCCATCAGCTGTGTCTAGAACAAGAAGACAAAGAGGATATCATTTAATCACAAATTATAAAGGAAGTTCCAAAGGCTGTGAACACCCCCCCCCCCCCCACACATCCACATCTTTTGGCATATTTATTCCACATATTGACTTACCAGAGATTCTCGCCACGGCCTTCTTCAGCGCTCTTGGATTGCGCCTCTTTATGTCACTCAAAGAGCGCTGAAGGTCCTGCACTGATGTGCGGTGGTGGAATCTCTGCCACAGCTTCAAATGCAGGTGTCGCATAATGGTTGGCTTGGTAAAGTTTTTCATGGGGGAGTCATACCGATGGAGGAGGAGGACCTGTGGAAACAAAAATTTATGTTTTACCAACGTTCCAAAAAATTGTGTTAGCAAAACTCAAAACATACATAAAAAAACCATTAGAGATTTGGGACCAATGGTTACTGTTTCTGGTGATTAGGGATGAGCTTCAAGTTTGAATAGAAGCTAAGTTCGACTCAAACATCGGCCGTTTGATTGTTCGTCGAATGATGAATAAATGTGCTTCTTTGCAGACAATTCAAGCGCCCATAATGCACTGCATGCGCACGGTGCATTATGTGATTGGCCAAAGCATGCACCCTTAGTAAATGTAAATAAAATCAGCGCTAAACCACAATAAAACAGTGTAAAAAATGCCAATGGCAGCATACATTCAGTGCTTCCACATAACACAAATATAGGTATAAAATAAAATTAATGTAGCGCCAAAGTAATACTGCAAATAAATCAATAAATAACAAAAGATGGTGACTATGCACAGTGAGATAAAAGTGCTACCATATGTTTAAACCATATAATAATGTGATTCTGTTTCCATAATCACTATCAGAAAGTGTCACAGTGGATATAAAGTGCTAGTGCTGTCAAAAATCCTGTGACAGTGATAAAATAACCATATAAATATTCCAAAATTATATCAAATGGTGGCCAATAAATAAATATATTGAAATGCATAAAGTGCCAAGTTCATAAAAAATTAAAGGTATCTTCAGTGATGTGCAAAATTGCAATAAAGGTGCTGGTGCTCCAATCTTATACGTGTAGCCCTGCCCTCTGGGGAGTGCTGTAGTTGCAGTGAGTGCCCTACTGCAGAGGTAGTCCACTGAGTGACTCCAATCAATCCACTGTCCAGCTTTTTTCTAGCAGTTTTGCACTGACTGCAGTAGTTGCTGTGAGTGCCATACTGCAGACAAAGGTAGTCCTCCACTGACTCCAGCCCAGTCCAATCCACTGTGACATGTGTACCTGCTGCCTTGCTCTTTTGCTAGCAGTTTTGCACTGACTGCACTGCATTAGTTGCAGTCAGTGCCTTACTGCAGAGGTAGTCCTCTTCCACTGACTCCAGTCCATCCAATCCACTGTGTATGTGTATTTTTTGTGTAGCTGTTGCCTAGCTTTTTTTCGAACAGTTTTGCACTGACTGCACTGCAGTAACATATTGCAGTGAGTGAGTCCACTACTGCTGCACTTTATTATGCATAATGCACAATCAGATGTTGTGAAATGCAAAGCAAATGTCCCTGCAACTGAAGATTTCCAATCATTTTTTATGCAGTTATGTGAAGAACAAGCACTTTATGTTAAAAATGTAAATAAATAAAGATTCACATGTTTATTAAGAGATTTGTGTCGAATTTCGTGTTTTTTGGGCAAAATTTTACATGTTTGAAAATATCGGCCGATACCTATATGCGATCGGCAAAATATCAGTATCGGCAATGAAAAACCGATCTCGTTCGATCACTAATACATACACACACAGCACAAGCCTGTGTTCACACTGCAAGACGTTTCTCAGGGCTGCAGTTCCTCTGAGCTCCACAAGGTGGTATTGCTTCTACCCAGACAGGAAGTCTCTATGGAATACAGACAGGAAGTGATGTCAGGTACAGACAGGAAGTTCCGGGTGAGAGGTGAGTTGGGAGGAAGTAGAGAGGAGACGTTGCTGGAAGTTGCAGCAGATGAGGTAATAAGATCTTATTTTCTGTTTTACACCCAGTAACCCCCCGTCATGTCCGTCCTCTTCCTCCATAGTCACTGTGACGTCTTTTATCTCCAGCAGATGATGATACACACATATATATAGTGTGGAAACCTAGATTAACCCCTTCAGGGGCAGAACATTTCCCCACTTTCGGGGTCGGAACATTCTCTTCATTTTGGAGATAAATTCTAGTAATATGTTCCTCTCAACAAACAGCACTGACAATAAATAGAGAAGATAATGACCATCCTGACTAGAGATGGGCTCGGGCGTGTTCAAGTTTGCACGTACCCGATCCCGCCAGGAAGCCAACACTGCACTCCGCTAATCACAGACAGTGAGACATTTCCCGATCCGCAGCTGCACAGATCAGTAAATGTCTCACTGCCTGTGATTAGCGGACTGCAGTGTCGGCTTCCTGGCGGGATCGGGTACGTGCAAACTTGAACACGCCTGAGCCCATCTCTAATCCTGACCATACATGGCCTACAAAGGGCAATTATTACACAACACAGGCAGCCAATGGGCAATCATTACAATATGCAGCCAACACAATGATGGAGTGCAGGGGTCAGGAGTATGGAGCATAGAGCCCCTTACATTACTGATCAGGAGGAAGAAAACATTCCCCAGCCTGCCATGAAGAATATGTTTCATCATTGGTGTCAGAGGGAGGAAAATACTGAGGGCTCTGAGGGACGTAGAGGAGCTGAGGGGATGTGAGGGTTTTTGAAACTGGAAGACTTTAGGGGCCTCTGAAAGGGTAATGTATCTGAAGGACTCTGAGAACCTTGAGGGGGTAGTCAGTAGGGCTGCACGATTTTGGGCAAAAAAGTACATTGCGATATTTTGTTTTCAACTATATATATCGCGATATTTCTCCAGTTACGTGCTATCACTGGGAGACTCACATCACGGGGGAGGACACAGGCCGCACTGAGGAAGATGCTGCTTCAGCCAATCAGCGCTCGGCTTACATGACACTGCACAGCTGGAAGGAAGCGATGTGTGCCCAGTGTAAGCTGATCACCTCCATCCCTCCCCCGATCTCACCTGGTGATGGTGCTGTGCCCGGAGTGTAGCTGGGGAACACACACACCCGACCCCCCCCCCCCTGGACCGAGATCTGGTGTTGTGTCGATATCGGTTTCCCCTTGCTTTCAGCTGTGATCGGAACTCCGCCCCTCCAGCCCGATGCAATCCAGCCCTCCCAGCTCTGCCTCTAGTCTCCAGCCGACCATTACTCCGCCCTGCTCCACCCATTGTCTCCCCATTGAATCTACTTACAAAACATTACAGCCTGATCCCGCCCCCGATGCAGCCAGGAGAGACAATGGGCGGAGCAATGGTCGGCTGGAGACTAGAGGCAGAGCTGGGAGGGCTGGATTGCATCGGACTAGAGGGGCGGAGTTCCGATCACAGCCAAAAGCAAAACGGATGTGTTGGCTTCCAGCACTGTGAGTCCTCCCTCGAGTCCCGACTTCTCCCTGTGCTAAATATTGTGTCTTCGGCGATATGAATATCGCCCACACCCGCAGAACGATAGTCGATATCACATCGACTATCGTTCAGCCCTAGTAGTCAGGCTAAAGGACTATGTGGGAATAGGGGCTGGAGGGCTCAGGGGACTCTGAGGGACAGAGGGGGGTCTATGATTGTCCTCCCATTCCACCTGCACTTATTTTTCAGACCTTACAGAACTGGCAATCTTAACCGCTGGTCATGTGATTTGTTCTGGAATATTATGTAAGATGAAGAAGGGATCTCCTTCATTCGTTGGTGAGCACTTGTTCTTAGATGAGTTCTGTTTCAGCTGCAAACCAGCTCAGAAACCAAACAAATCCAACATAGAAAAGGGAAATTCTGATATGGGCAGGCTAAGAGGGTCCAAGGTCCTCCAAGATGTAATAAATCCGAAACAGTCCAGATTAAATGTATTCTCATGGGGAGAGTAGTTCTTAAATGTACAGCAACTCTCCTATTACCACCCTCACATCCCCATCCTATTATTGTGACCAATACCATCCAAATAATTCTTACTTTCATTTCCCCAAATTATCCGTCTACAAAGAGACCTGTATAGATCAAATGACGGCACCAATGAGGATGGAGGAGGACCGGAGTCACATGACTGAGAAGATACTAAACCTTACCCTGGAGATCATCTACCTGCTGACTGGAGAGGTGAGGAGGATTCTGGGAGGTCACATGACATCACTCTTATCTCTATTAATAAAACACAGACCTGACCAGAGAGGTGAGGGGGATTCTGGGATTCTAACATGATATTCCTATTGGTTCCTCAATACAGAGATTTTCTCCTCTGAAGTCAGGTGATCCTATGACCATCACAGTGCCTCCATGTGACTCCCTAAAACCTGAGAGACACAACATGCAGAAGATTCTAGAAGTCACCAAGAAGATGATGGAGCTGCTGACAGGAGAGGTGAGCGGTGCTGGGAATTCTGGGACATTATCCAGTAACAGACAAAGGATGTGTCTGGGTGGTGACTGTATCATTGTGTGTGTCAGGTTCCTATAAGGTGTCAGGATGTCACTGTCTATTTCTCCATGGAGGAGTGGGAGTATTTAGAAGGACACAAGGATCTCTACAAGGACGTCATGATGGAGAATCAGCCGCCCCTCACATCACCGGGTAAGAGGAGACTTTATTGTAAAGGAGAGAGCAGTACGGAGGCTCCACCTAGATCCCCCATCATCTGATAAACACATAGAAACAATGTATTCAGTCAGTGTGTGTGTTTCCTACAGATGGATCCAGTAATGGGAAACCACCAGAGAGATGTCCCCGTCCTCTGTATTCCCGGGATTCCACACAGGAAGGTCACACCATCCCTCACCATCATCAGGTAGATGAGAAACAATTACTGATAGTTGATTTATATACAGTATATTTGTTACAATGAATGTTTTATTATATATTCAGAGTGGAAAGCTCAGGGATTATAATATTGATGTTAAAGAAGAGTATAAAGAGGAGGATGAGGAGTATGGAGTGATGGAGGAGTTTTCAGAAGGACACAAGGATATGATGGAGCCACCTAATACCAGGAACCCACCAGAGAGATGTCCCCGTCCTCTGTATTCCCAGGATTCCACACAGGAAGGTCACACCATCCCTCACTGTTACAAGGTTGGTGGGACGGAGCATCTAGAGCATGGACTCATTGAAGTGATTTTTTTTAAAATGTGATGTCACAATATTGAAGCTTATGCTTTACAGATGACCTCTGCTATTATTTTCTTTACAGATGACCTCTGCTATTATTTTCTTGATTTAGAGCGGAGATCCAATCGATATAGAATTTGAGGTTAAAGCAGAAGAAGAAGAGAGGTACGATAGGGATGATCAGCAGTCTATGGAGGAGGATGGAATAACGGGGACATTTATAGAGGAGGACACTCCTACAGAGATCAGCACAGGTGGGTCATTAACACTAAATACATTTCTCCACCCATACTGCTCACTGATTGGTCCAGAGTAGGGCGGGGACTGGGTGATATCAGCCTGTAATACCCTGGTCACTTTCCTGAGCTGTGTTCCCCGTCCTGTATTCCTGTATTTCTCTCGGATAATCTTCCTTCTCTGTGCTGCAGACACAATTTATATATCTAGACTGGATTTATGGAGATTCTGGGGTTCAGCTGGCAGCAAAATGTTCATTTTCACCAGAGGAGTTACTAGATCTAGGCACCTGGGGTCAGGGTCGGGACAAGGGGTGGGCAGGAGGGAAAGCTGCCCTGGGCACTGTGGTATAGTGCGAGGTGGGACCGCAAGGCTATTGCGGGGGGAAGGGATCTGTGTTGGGAGGAGGAATTTAAGGAGCAGGAAGGACTAAGAATTGTTCTAGGAAGGGAAATTTGGATGTGTGCTAGAAGTGGGGATTCATGGGTGGTTTGTGTTGGGAGAGGGTGGGAGAAGGGGATTGTGCTAGGAGGGTCAATTTTGGGGGGTTTGTACTAGAATAGGTTACTTACTCTGCTATTCACTGGCTGTGCCTGACTTATGAGTCCTGACCCTTACACTGTATAATTTATATTGTATATTACATAATCCTTACCCCTGCACTATATACTCTGTTATACATTACATACCCCTGACCCCTGCACTATATACGCTATGTTGTACATTACATACTCCTGACCCCTGCACTATATACTCTTATATTGTACATTACATAGTCCTGACTTCTGCTCTCTGCCCTCTACCCACTGCTATATATACACATAATATGGATTCTCTTTTGTTACACTCATTTTCTACCAGCTGGACATTTTATATCGGTAGATAGTGAGTAGGTGTCCCGCACATCAAGGCGTGAGTCTGAGACTGCCATTTACTATCATATAGCAGGTCTTGACTTGGACACCTAGTCACCCTCTACCATTTACTAGTTACCTTAAAGGGGAATTGTAAGATCCTCAGAGACAACGCTGCCTGATGTGGGCGGAGTCCTGGTTTAGGAGAACCAATCTGCTGATGTCTAGTAAAAATCTTTGTATTTCTATTTTAGTAGATGGATGGGAGATGAGGAAAACCTCAGAGGATTGTCTCACTTTGTCTCCAGACTGTAAAGTAGATGAGGACATCACACAGTATAGTCCAGGAGAAAACCTGGCTACCTCAAATGTCCATCCGACACCACACAGTGTAGATGGACCATCGTATTCCTCTTATCCTGAGGAACCTCAGACTGTAAGGGACAGTGCCGGACCATCGTACTCCTCTTATCCTGAGGAACCTCAGACTGTGAGGGACAGTGCCGGACCATCGTATTCCTCTTATCCTGAGGAACCTCAGACTGTGAGGGACGGTGCCGGACCATCATATTCCTCTTATCCTGAGGAACCTCAGACTGTGAGGGATGGTGCCGGACCATCGTATTCCTCTTATCCTGAGGAACCTCAGACTGTGATGGACAGTGCCGTCCTTCCAACAGATAAGAGGTTTTCCTGTACTGAGTGTGGGAAATGTTTTCGTTTTAAATCCTATCTTAATAGACATGAAAGATCTCACATGGTAGAAAAGCTGTATTCCTGTCCTGAATGTGGGAAATGTTTTGCACATAAGTCCTCTCTTTACACACATCAGAGATCTCACACGGGGGAGAAGCTGCATTCCTGTCCTGAATGTGGGAAATGTTTTGCACATAAGTCCTCTCTTTACACACATCAGAGATCTCACACGGGGGAGAAGCCGTTTTGTTGTCCTGAGTGTGGGAAATCTTTTTCACAGAAGTCTCATCTTCACAAACATCAGAGATCTCACACGGGGGAAAAGCCGTTTTCCTGTCCTGAGTGTGGGAAATGTTTTTCACTGAAGTCCTATGTTTACACACATCAGAAATCTCACACGGGGGAGAAGCCGCATTCCTGTCCTGAGTGCGGGAAATGTTTTTCACATAAGTCTGATCTTTACACACATCAGAGATCTCACACGGGGGAGAAGCCGCATTCCTGTCCTGACTGCGGGAAATGTTTTTCACAGAAGTCCAATCTTTACCAACATCAGAGATCTCACACGGGGGAGAAGCCGTTTTCCTGCCCTGAGTGTGGGAAATGTTTTTCACTGAAGTCCTATCTTTACACACATCAGAGATCTCACACCGGGGAGAAGCCGCATTCCTGTCCTGAGTGTGGGAAATGTTTTTCACAGAAGTCCCATCTTTACATACATCAGAGATCTCATACAGGGGAGAAGCCGTTTTCTTGTCCTGAGTGCGGGAAATGTTTTTCACAGAAGTTCAATCTTTACATACATCAGAGATCTCACGCGGGGGAGAAGCCGCATTCCTGTCCTGACTGCGGGAAATGTTTTTCACTGAAGTCTCATCTTCACAGACATCAGAGATCTCACACAGGGGTGAAGCCGTATTCCTGTTCTTAGTGCGGGAAATGTTTTTCACAGAAGTGCACTCTTTATACACATCAGAGATCTCATACGGGGGAGAAGCCGTTTTCCTGTCCTGAGTGCGGGAAATGTTTTTCAGATAAGTCCAGTCTTTCCAGACATCAGAGAACTCACATGGGGGAGAAGCCACTTTCCTGTCCTGAGTGAGGGAATTGTTCCTCACTGAAGTCCTGTCTTCCTGTACATCAGGGATCCAACACAACCCTTGAGGTGTATTAGTACATTGAGTGCGGGAAATGTCTTCTCTATGAATGTTGGTGGACATGTGGGGAAGAAGCACACCCTGATATACCCTCAGATATACTCCATGGCTGATCTTCATGATGTAAGAGACCGTTGATAGGGAGATCAGAGATCACCAAAGACATGGATGAAGTGTTGTACCGTGTTGGCTTTTCATTGGCTGAGTAAATTTTGGGGTGTAAAGTGGTAAGTAGAGCTGTGAAATGAAGGAATCGCCTTCAGAATGTCTTGCTTGTCTGTGTGATGGTTACTGATAATGATATAGAGGGTTACAGAGCTAGAAGCTGTGAGATCCCATATATCTTTATCAGTAAACTTTACACAGACAAGACAGAAATTCTGAAGTTGATGTCCTTCATTTCAAGGCTCTACTTACCAGTGGTGACCCCGAAGCGTGTCTTTCTGTCTTCAGTCCATCCTTCTCCCATTCCCCAACAGGAGGGAAGGAGAACTCTGAGATAAACTAGGTGAGAACTTCTTTCCTTTGCTCCTGTGTGGGTTTGGGTGGCTTGGCGGAGTGCGGCACGAGAGGTAACACCGCTTGTCTTTATATTTCTACATATCTTGTCTGGGTGGAGGTTATTGGTAGGAAAATATTTATGTTTGATTTTCTGTAAATAATTTCTGTTTTCCCTTTGAAAGGAGATATTATGTGTGGATTGATGAAGTGATTGGCTCAATAGTTACCACTTCACTTACATGTTTAGTTTTTATAAAATAGATGAACAAATATGACAAGCATTCATTCATCTATGACAAATGTTGTTCTTATTTGATTTCATTCAGTGATTTCCTATGATCATTGGGTCCATCTAGTGGTCATAATGCGGTATTGAACTATTTTTCCTGATTGAGGTATTTTGGAACTAATACCTCATTATGGCCACTAGTTGGAGCTGACGATTATAGGAAGTCACTGTGTTTATTAGAATACGGCCAGAATTTGTCACAGCTGGACACATGCTTGTCACACTCACCCAACATATTCTTTGCATAGACCCCCTTAGTTTCCTATGTCGGGGGGGGGGGGGGGGTCATACAAATCCCTGAGATGACACCCAAATATTTATGAGTACAGTACACATTGAAGGACATAAATACCAGAGCTGTGTTTGCATTATTTTTGCACACATGGTAAAATGCAGATTTTGGGCCTGAAGATTAGATAAAACCCCCAAACATATATTTTCTGAAAGCAGAGGCCCTGGAGAATAAAATGGTGGTAATTGTTAAGGTGTTCCTCGTACACAAATGTCACCTTCATATCCGGGTTTATTTTCTGCTTTCCCCCATTTTCTATGGTGTGATCTTTTCTACAATACTTTGTTATAATAATGTAATGTAAATTATTACCGACTCCGCTTCCACATTCCAGACAAGTCATTTTCCTCACCAATTGGATTTCTTTCTTTACTATTTCATTTATTTTTTTTTGCACTCTTGTTAAAATTAAAATTGGAATAAAAAATATATTGAACAAACAAAATTGTGCAATGATTACAAGCTTCAGTATCCAGAAACGGCTGGTAGGTGACACTTCCATATACAGCCCAAGGAAGTGACAAGGAGCCCCTAGGAACCTTTGGAGGAACCCTGGCTGAGAAAGGTTGGACTAGGCAGTCATATATTATTATACAGGATTTATATAGCGCCAACAGTTTGCGCAGGCTCTACAATGTTAGGGCAAACAGTACAATTACAATAAAATTCAATACAGGAGGAATCAGAGGGTCCTGCTCTTTAGAGCTTACAATCTAGGAGGGAGGGTCAAGTGATACAAAAAGTAATAACTGTGGGGGATGGGCTGATGGAGAAAATAAAATTACAGTTGTTAAGTGGAGGGCAGAATAGGCTTCTCTGAAGAGATTAATTTTCAGGGAATACCAAAAGATGGATAGAGTAAGAGATAGTCAGACAGATTGGGGTAGAGAGTTCCACAGGATAGGAGAGACTCGGGAGAAGTCCTGGAGGTGGGATGAGGTGACAAGGGAACTAGAAAGCAGAAGATATTGGGAGGAACAAAGAGGATGATTTAGTTGGCATACTGAGACCAGGTTAGTGGTGTAGCTGGTGCCGAGTTGTGGATGGCTTTGTAAGTTAACGTTAGTATTTTTAATTTAAATTTGTTGAGTGAGTGGCAGCCAATGGAGGGATTGGCAGAGAGGGGTAGCAGATGCTGAGTGGTTTGTAAGGTGGAGGAGTCTGGCAGGAGCATTTATGAGGGACTGGAGGCGGGATAGCCAATGTAAAGGTAAGCAATTGAGTTGCAGTAGTCAAGGCGAGAGATAACAGGGAGTAGGGATGGGCAAATGATTTGGGACGGGCATAAGTTCGGCTTGAACTCCGTCCGTTTGGGTGTACACCCAACACCACAAATTTCTGTGTGCGTGTTTTTTTTTTTATTATTTTTTCATGTTTGCAATTTTTTTTGTACAAAATATAATTCTTAATGAACCAAACCATACCAGGCCACATGCCCTCAACATGGGGGTGTGCTTTGGGTTAGGGGGGATCTGCAGGGGGCTTATCGGAATCTGGAAGCCCCCTTAAAAAAGGGGGCCCCCAGATCCTGACCCTCATTTACCAAAAAATGTCAAAAATAAAGACATGAGCCAGTTTTTGACAGTTCCTTTATAAAAAAAATAAAATAAAAAAACAATGTCCCCTGATTTAGATCCATCATCAATCACAACGACCGCTGCACCGCCAAGCCAAAAAGAGAAACAAATACCCTCCGCCCACGAGGAAGGCTGACTCTCGAATGCTTGCTCCGCTGGGTGACAGTTTTTAAATAGGTAAGGGGCAGGTGATATCACCTGGTGGCCCTGCCCCTTATGATGTCATCAATCCAGCATGCACCAGTCAGTTACATCACAAGGGGGAAGCACCAGATGATGTCACCAGGTGGCCCTGCTCCTTACCAGTTTAAGAACTGTCAGACTGTCATTCCTTATTAACCACATGCCGACTGCCTAACGACTATCTACGCCGGCAGTCAGCCCCTCACAGGCAAAGTGACGTAGTACTACGTCGCTAGCCTGTGAGGCTCTAGGGAGCGAGCGAGTGTGCGCCGCCAGAGGCGCGCTCCTGCTAGCTCACGGGCCCCCCGCGTGTGTGAGCGATGTCCGCCGGTCACTCGCGATCGTCCATTACATCGGGAGAAAGGCAGGCGGCTAATGTAAACAAAGCCGCCTGTCAATCTCCCTTGTGTAACAGCAGAGATCATACGGTCCTGCTATGTAGGACCGTAGATCTCTGCTGTTACATGAAAAGCCACATCCAATCACAGTTAGAAGCACGCCCCTAGGGACACACTTAACCCCTCCTTCTCAAATAAAGTTACCCCCTTCCCTGCCAGTGTCATTTTTACAGTAACAGTGCATATGTATAGCACTGATTACTGTAGTAATCTCACTGGTACCCCCAAAAGTGTCATAAATTTTAGTCAAGGGTCCGATCTGCAATTTCGCAGTCCCGCAAAAAAAAAATCGCAGATCGCCGCCATTACTCGTTAAAAAAAAAAAAACAACAAAAATGACAAAAATCTTTCCCTTAGTAAACGCAATAACTTTTGCGCAAACCAATCAAAATACGCTTTTTGCAATTTTTTTTTTACCAAACATTTGTAGCAGAAAACAAATTGGACTAAAATGTTAAAAAATTTAGATTTTTACTTTTTTTTTTTTTGGGAATTTCATATAAAAAAATTTGAAAAATATTGTTATTTTTGCAAAATTGTCACACTTTTTTTGTTTATAGCGCATGATCAAAAAATCGCACAGGTGATCAAATACCACCAAAAGAAAGCTCCGTTTGTGGGAAAAAAAGGACGTCAATTTCATTTGGGTACAGCGTCGCACGACCGCACAATTGTCCGTTAAAATCACGCAGTGCCGAATCGCAAAATAGGCCCTGCTCAGGAAGGAGGTAAAATCTTCCGGGGCTTAAGTGGTTAAGGGTGGAGTGTTTTATTTGGGGGGTCCAGAGATGCAGTGGGCATCGTGAATGACGATGGTTCT
Source organism: Pelophylax lessonae (assembly GCF_965119305.1). Lineage (NCBI taxonomy): Eukaryota > Metazoa > Chordata > Amphibia > Anura > Ranidae > Pelophylax > Pelophylax lessonae. The sequence goes on from NC_138770.1 coordinate 21,304,836, forward strand.
ACATCGGGGGACATTGTTTTTTTTATTTTTTTCTATGAAAGGAATTGTGAAAAACTGGCTCATAGCCTCATTTAACATTTACATTGTACCCCAAAATCATTCACATAGGGGGGGGGGGGGGGGGCGGTATCTGGGGGCCCCCTTGTTAAAGGTGGTTTCATTATTCTTGTAAGCCCCCTGCCTGCAGACCCCCACAACCACAGGCCAAGGTTGTGGGGAAGAGGCCCTTGTCCCCATCAACATAGGGACAAGGTGCTTTGGGGCGCACCCCCCCCATATTGAGGCCATGTAGCCTGGTATGATTCAGGGGGGCACTCGCTTGTCCCCCCCTTTTCTGGCCTGCCAGGCTGCATGCTCAGATAAGGATCAGGTATAAATTCTAGGGGGACCTGATGCCATTTGTTTTTTAAATTTTGGCATGGGTTTTCCCCTTAAAATTGATGCCAGACCCAAAGGGCCTAGTATGTATTTTGGGGGACCCCACGCCAATTTTTCCCATTTTTTTTCTTGCCGGCAATTTTTTTTTTTTTTTTTACATTCTGCTGTCAGCGGGGATGCCCACTGACAGCTCATGACTCATTTGTTGTTAAGGACGTAGTGACCGGCTTTCTGGTCTCGCTTCCTAACAACCTATTGACTGTGCGCTCGGCGGGATGTAAATAGTGGTGTTTAGAGGGAGAGGATTGTTGGAGAGGATGCATGGAGGGCATCGGTGGGAGAATACAAGGCTGAGGGTGTTGACACCAGAGTGAGTAGAAGCCTCTATCCATTGTTTGCTAAAGACAACAACATTATCAGCAGTAATCAGCACGGGTTTACAAATGGGCGTTCTTGTCAAACTAATCTCTTTCTACGAGGAGGTGAGCTGTGAGCTAGATAGAGGGAGACCAGTGGATGTGGTGTACCTGGATTTCGCTAAGACGTTTGATACAGTTCCTCACAAGCACTTAATTTATAAAATAAGGTCTGCAGGCATTGACCGCAAAGTCTGCTCTTGGATACGGAACTGGCTAAAAGGCCGTGTCCAAAGGGTGGTAATAAACAGCGCATACTCAGACTGGTCTGAGGTGGTAAGTGGGGGCCCCCAAGGCTCAGTCCTGGGACCAACCTTGTTCAATTTATTCATAAATAGCATTGAAGACGGGATCAGTAGCTCTATATCAGTTTTTGCAGATGACACAAAATTGGGCAGGGCAATAACTGCACAGCATGAAGCAGATATACTACAGAATGACCTGGACAAAATAACGGAGTGGGCAATGACATGGCAAATGAGGTTTAATGTGGAGAAGTGGAAGGTTTGGCACTTGGGGACTAAAAACATAAAAACACAATACACGTTAGGGGGGGAACCTTTGTGGGAATCAAAAATGGAGAAAGATCTGGGAGTCCTGGTAGAGGATAGACTAAGCAATAGCATGCAATGTCAAGCGGCAGCTGCCAAAGCAGGCAGAATATTAGCATGCATAAAGAAAGGGATGTATTCCAGAGATAAGTCTATAATCCTTCAACTTTATAAAACTCTGGTCCGACCACATCTGGAGTATTCTGTCCAGTTCTGGTCCCCAGTCCTCAGGAGGGATGTGTTGGAGCTGGAGAAGGTCCAGAGAAGGGCAACTAAACTAATTAGGGGATTGGAGGACCTTGATTATGAGGAGCGTCTGCAATCGCTTGATTTATTCTCCCTGGAGAAGAGACGCCTGAGAGGGGACATGATAGCAAATTATAAATATCTCAATGGGGATCTCAGCATAGAAAAAAAGCTATTCAGTCGGAAGGATTGCATGAGGACTAGAGGGCATACAATGTGTCTGGAGGAGAAGCGTTTTTATGGTTAGTGAGGTTGAAAAAAGACATCAGTCCATCCAGGTCAACCTATGATGTGTGTGTGTGTGTTTGCTGTTAACTGTACATTGTATACCCCTGTATGTTGTGGTCTTTAAGGTGCCCATCTAATAGTTTTTTGAAACTATCAATGCTCCCTGCTGATACCACTTTTTGCGAAAGAGAATTCCACATCCTTACCGCTCTCACAGTGAAGAACCCCCTGCGTATTTTAAGGTTAAACCGCCTTTCCTCTAGTTTTAGGGAGTGGCCACGTGTCTTATTGTATTTCCTTTCTCTGAATAGGTTTTTCCATATGCTAGGGTTGCCAGTACAATATTTGTACATTGATATCATATCCCCCCTCAATCGTCTCTTCTCCAGAGAGAATAGGTTCAGTGCTTGTAGTCTTTCCTCATAGCTGATGCCCTCCATTCCCCTAATTATTTTTGTTGCCCTTCTCTGGACTCTCTCCAGTTCCAGCACATCCTTCCTGAGGACCGGTGCCCAGAACTGGACGGAATACTCCAGATGTGGCCGGACCAGAGTCTTGTAGAGTGGGAGAATAATCTCTTTATTTCTGGAGTGAATCCCCTTTTTTATACAACCCAGTATTCTGTTGGCTTTGCTTGCAGCGGCTTGGCATTGCATGCCACTGCCAAGCCTGTTGTCTACCAGTACCCCCAAGTCCTTTTCCATCCTAGACTCACCCAGAGGTTTCCCCCCCAGTAGGTAGCTTGCTTTCTGGTTTCTGGCACCCAAGTGCATTACTTTACATTTTTCAACATTAAACCTCATCTGCCATGTAGTTGCCCACCCCATAATTTTGTTCAGGTCCGCTTGTAAGGTTTCCACATCCTGCCCAGAAGATATTGGCATGCTTAGTTTAGTATCATCTGCAAATACTGAGATTGTACTGGATATCCCCTCCTCTAGATCATTTATGAATAAATTAAACAGGATTGGTCCCAGGACAGAACCTTGGGGGACCCCACTTTCCACACCCGCCCAACCTGAGTACTCCCCATTAATCACCACCCTTTGCAACCTCCCCTGGAGCCAGTTCTCTATCCAGGTACTCACCTTATGGTCCATACCTACCTTCCTTAGTTTGAACAGTAAGCGTTTGTGGGGAACGGTGTCAAAGGCCTTTGCGAAGTCCAGATACACCCCATCCACAGGCTTACCTTTATCTAGGTGGCAGCTCACTTCATCGTAGAAGGTTAATAGATTGGTTTGGCAAGAACGATTTTTCATGAATCCATGCTGATTACTACTAATAATACCGTTTTCATTACTAAAGTCTTGTATGTGGTCCCTTAACATCCCCTCCAAAATCTTGCAGACTACTGATGTTAGGCTGACCAGCCTATAGTTACCAGGGATATATCTCAGCCCCTTTTTAAATATTGGTACCACGTTGGCTTTTTTCCAATCAGCTGGCACCATACCCATTTGTAAACTATCCTTAAAGATCAAGAATAATGGTCTGGCAATCACCTGGCTGAGCTCTTTAAGAACCCTCGGGTGCAAGCCACCCAGTCCCGGTGATTTATTTATGTTAAGTTTTTCTAGTTTAGTTACTAAGTCTATCTTCTGTTAGCCATGGCGGTATTTCCTGAGGTGTGTTTTTTAGTTTGGCCTCCAGTGGTGGCCGGCCGACAGGGGGCGCAGGGGCGCCGCCCCCCCCCCCCCGAAAAAAAGAAGAAAAAAAAAGAAGAAAAAAAAAATTATATTTTTCGCCCACTAGGGGCGCCGGACCTAGTGCTGGGTATGGGGGGGTAGGGTTTTTGACCCCACCTTCTGGGGGGTCATCGGGGCGCAGAGCAATGCGCCCCGACACTCCCCACTTTCTGGATGTCCTGGCTGTGATTGGTCCAGACTTCAGCCTGGACCAATCATACAGGACATCCCGGCTGACGTCACTCACCGTCCCGTCACCTTCCCGGCAGAGCGAGGAGGAGCAGCGGCGTGCGTGGTTGGTGGAGACGTCTCTCCCGACTCCCGGCCGTCACTCTTCAGCAGCAGAGAGCAGCAGCAGTCGGTCCGGTCGTGAGAGAGCCAGCACAAGACGAGCAGGTAAGTGAAATTGAAGCAGGCGCTGCCTCAATGCCCCCTCTCTCTCCTGTGTGCGGGACTGCGGAGTCCGGTGGGGAACTTAGTGTCAGAGTCTTACCAGGACACCTCTTCCTCCTCTCCCAGCCAGCAGCAGCATACCTCCCAATGATGATGATGATAGGTGTGGGGCTGCAGCTGTGAGGGTTAAGCATCTGAGTGTCTCCAGTCCACATACACTTTCCCCCCTGCTGGCCCCGCCTCTCCCCCTTAGCTCCGTTCTTGGTGACTGTTCCCAGCAACATGCTTCTCCCTCCTTTGGCTCTTCTGCAGGCGGCTGCCGAGCGAGTGACTGCTCTACTGTGTCAGAGAGTAATGTGTTCTGCCATGATCCAGGCTCTCCCTCCCCCCACCTCTGATAACTTTCCCAACTTTCAGCTTCTGCAATCTGCAGAGCTTCATGGAGGGGGGAGGGTGGGGCTGCTGGGTCTTGTGGTCCTGGGCAGTGATTGCCAGCTATGGAGTTCCCAAATTCCTCCCTTCTCTCTACCTCTTCATCCCAAACAAAGCCCCATCCCCCCACCTCTCCACCTTAACATTCCCAACTTTCAGCTGCTGCAGGGCTTCATGGAGGGGGGTGGGGGCTATTGGGTGTTGTACGCTGGGAAGTGATTGGCAGCTCTGGGGTTCCCAAACCCTAAATTCCTCCCCCCTCCCTGCCTCTTCACCCCAAATAAATCCCTCCTCGCCTCCACTCCAAACAAACCCCCCTTCCCTGCCTCTCCACCCTAAACAACCCCCCTTCCCTGACTCTCAACCCTAAAGAACCCCCCTTCCCTGCCTCTCCACCCTAAACAACCCCCCCTTCCCTGCCTCTCCACCCTAAACAACCCCCCTTCCCTGCCTCTCCACCCTAAACAACCCCCCTTCCCTGCCTCTCCACCCTAAACAACCCCCCCCTTCCCTGCCTCTCCACCCTAAACAACCCCCTTCCCTGCCTCTCCACCCTAAACAACCCCCCCCTTCCCTGCCTCTCCACCCTAAACAACCCCCCCCCTTCCCTGCCTCTCCACCCTAAACAACCCCCCTTCCCTGCCTCTCCACCCTAAACAACCCCCCCCCTTCCCTGCCTCTCCACCCTAAACAACCCCCCCTTCCCTGCCTCTCCACCCTAAACAACCCCCCTTCCCTGCCTCTCCACCCTAAACAACCCCCCCCTTCCCTGCCTCTCCACCCTAAACAACCCCCCCCTTCCCTGCCTCTCCACCCTAAACAACCCCCCTTCCCTGCCTCTCCACCCTAAACAACCCCCCCCTTCCCTGCCTCTCCACCCTAAACAACCCCCCCCTTCCCTGCCTCTCCACCCTAAACAACCCCCCCTTCCCTGCCTCTCCACCCTAAACAACCCCCCCCCTTCCCTGCCTCTCCACCCTAAACAACCCCCCTTCCCTGCCTCTCCACCCTAAACAACCCCCCCTTCCCTGCCTCTCCACCCTAAACAACCCCCCCTTCCCTGCCTCTCCACCCTAAACAACCCCCCCCCTTCCCTGCCTCTCCACCCTAAACAACCCCCCTTCCCTGCCTCTCCACCCTAAACAACCCCCCCTTCCCTGCCTCTCCACCCTAAACAACCCCCCCCCTTCCCTGCCTCTCCACCCTAAACAACCCCCCTTCCCTGCCTCTCCACCCTAAACAACCCCCCCTCCCTGCCTCTCCACCCTAAACAAACCCCCCCCTCCCTGCCTCTCCACCCTAAACAACCCCCCTTCCCTGCCTCTCCACCCTAAACAACCCCCCCTTCCCTGCCTCTCCACCCTAAACAACCCCCCCCCTTCCCTGCCTCTCCACCCTAAACAACCCCCCTTCCCTGCCTCTCCACCCTAAACAACCCCCCCTCCCTGCCTCTCCACCCTAAACAAACCCCCCCCTCCCTGCCTCTCCACCCTAAACAACCCCCCTTCCCTGCCTCTCCACCCTAAACAACCTCCCCTTCCCTGCCTCTCCACCCTAAACAACCCCCCTTCCCTGCCTCTCCACCCTAAACAACCCCCATCCCTGCCTCTCCACCCTAAACAACCTCCCCTTCCCTGCCTCTCCACCCTAAACAACCCCCCTTCCCTGCCTCTCCACCCTAAACAAACCCCCCCCTCCTTGCCTCTCCACCCTAAACAACCCCCTTCCCTGCCTCTCCACCCTAAACAACCCCCATCCCTGCCTCTCCACCCTAAACAACCTCCCCTTCCCTGCCTCTCCACCCTAAACAACCCCCCTTCCCTGCCTCTCCACCCTAAACAACCCCCCCTGCCTCTCCATCCCAAACAAACCCCCCCTCCCTGCCTCTCCACCCTAAACAACCCCCCTTCCCTGCCTCTCCGCCATAAACAAACCACTCTCCCTGCCTCTCCACCCTAAACAACCCCCCCCCTCCCTGCCTCTCCACCCTAAACAAACCCCCCTCCCTGCCTCTCCACCCTAAACAAACCCCCCTCCCTGCCTCTCCACCCTAAACAACCCCCCCTCCCTGCCTCTCCACCCTAAACAACCCCCCCTCCCTGCCTCTCCACCCTAAACAACCCCCCTTCCCTGCCTCTCCACTCTAAACAACCCCCCTTTCCTGCCTCTCCACCCTAAACAACCCCCCTTCCCTGCCTCTCCACCCTAAACAAACCCCCCTCCCTGCCTCTCCACCCTAAACAACCCCCCTCCCTGCCTCTTCACCCTAAACAAACCCCTCTCCCTGCCACTCCACCATAAACAAATCCCTCTCCCTGCCTCTAAACCCTAAACAAACCCAACCCTGCCTCTCCACCCTAAACAAACCCCTCTCTCTGCCTCTCCACCCTAAACAACCCCCCTCCCTGCCTCTTCACCCTAAACAACCCCCCCTCCCTGCCTCTCCACCCTAAACAAACCCACCCCCCTGGCCTCTCCGCCCTAAACAACCCCCCTTCCCTGCCTCTCCACCCTAAACAAACCCCCTCTCCCTGCCTCTCCACCCTAAACAAACCCCCCTCCCTGCCTCTCCACCCTAAACAACCCCCCTCCCTGCCTCTCCACCCTAAACAAACCCCTCTCCCTGCCTCTCCACCCTAAACAACCCCCCTTCCCTGCCTCTCCACCCTAAACAAACCCCCTTTCCCTGCCACTCCACTCTAAACAAACCCCTCTCCCTGCCTCTCCACCCTAAACAACCCCCCTCCCTGCCTCTTCACCCTAAACAAACCCCTCTCCCTGCCACTCCACCATAAACAAATCCCTCTCCCTGCCTCTAAACCCTAAACAAACCCAACCCTGCCTCTCCACCCTAAACAAACCCCTCTCTCTGCCTCTCCACCCTAAACAACCCCCCTCCCTGCCTCTTCACCCTAAACAACCCCCCCTCCCTGCCTCTCCACCCTAAACAAACCCACCCCCCTGGCCTCTCCGCCCTAAACAACCCCCCTTCCCTGCCTCTCCACCCTAAACAAACCCCCTCTCCCTGCCTCTCCACCCTAAACAAACCCCCCTCCCTGCCTCTCCACCCTAAACAACCCCCCTTCCCTGCCTCTCCACCCTAAACAACCCCCCCCTTCCCTGCCTCTCCACCCTAAACAACCCCCCCCTTCCCTGCCTCTCCACCCTAAACAACCCCCCTTCCCTGCCTCTCCACCCTAAACAACCCCCCCCTTCCCTGCCTCTCCACCCTAAACAACCCCCCCCTTCCCTGCCTCTCCACCCTAAACAACCCCCCCTTCCCTGCCTCTCCACCCTAAACAACCCCCCCCCTTCCCTGCCTCTCCACCCTAAACAACCCCCCTTCCCTGCCTCTCCACCCTAAACAACCCCCCCTTCCCTGCCTCTCCACCCTAAACAACCCCCCCTTCCCTGCCTCTCCACCCTAAACAACCCCCCCCCCTTCCCTGCCTCTCCACCCTAAACAACCCCCCTTCCCTGCCTCTCCACCCTAAACAACCCCCCCTTCCCTGCCTCTCCACCCTAAACAACCCCCCCCCTTCCCTGCCTCTCCACCCTAAACAACCCCCCTTCCCTGCCTCTCCACCCTAAACAACCCCCCCTCCCTGCCTCTCCACCCTAAACAAACCCCCCCCTCCCTGCCTCTCCACCCTAAACAACCCCCCTTCCCTGCCTCTCCACCCTAAACAACCCCCCCTTCCCTGCCTCTCCACCCTAAACAACCCCCCCCCTTCCCTGCCTCTCCACCCTAAACAACCCCCCTTCCCTGCCTCTCCACCCTAAACAACCCCCCCTCCCTGCCTCTCCACCCTAAACAAACCCCCCCCTCCCTGCCTCTCCACCCTAAACAACCCCCCTTCCCTGCCTCTCCACCCTAAACAACCTCCCCTTCCCTGCCTCTCCACCCTAAACAACCCCCCTTCCCTGCCTCTCCACCCTAAACAACCCCCATCCCTGCCTCTCCACCCTAAACAACCTCCCCTTCCCTGCCTCTCCACCCTAAACAACCCCCCTTCCCTGCCTCTCCACCCTAAACAAACCCCCCCCCTCCTTGCCTCTCCACCCTAAACAACCCCCTTCCCTGCCTCTCCACCCTAAACAACCCCCATCCCTGCCTCTCCACCCTAAACAACCTCCCCTTCCCTGCCTCTCCACCCTAAACAACCCCCCTTCCCTGCCTCTCCACCCTAAACAACCCCCCCTGCCTCTCCATCCCAAACAAACCCCCCCTCCCTGCCTCTCCACCCTAAACAACCCCCCTTCCCTGCCTCTCCGCCATAAACAAACCACTCTCCCTGCCTCTCCACCCTAAACAACCCCCCCCCTCCCTGCCTCTCCACCCTAAACAAACCCCCCTCCCTGCCTCTCCACCCTAAACAAACCCCCCTCCCTGCCTCTCCACCCTAAACAACCCCCCCTCCCTGCCTCTCCACCCTAAACAACCCCCCCTCCCTGCCTCTCCACCCTAAACAACCCCCCTTCCCTGCCTCTCCACTCTAAACAACCCCCCTTTCCTGCCTCTCCACCCTAAACAACCCCCCTTCCCTGCCTCTCCACCCTAAACAAACCCCCCTCCCTGCCTCTCCACCCTAAACAACCCCCCTCCCTGCCTCTTCACCCTAAACAAACCCCTCTCCCTGCCACTCCACCATAAACAAATCCCTCTCCCTGCCTCTAAACCCTAAACAAACCCAACCCTGCCTCTCCACCCTAAACAAACCCCTCTCTCTGCCTCTCCACCCTAAACAACCCCCCTCCCTGCCTCTTCACCCTAAACAACCCCCCCTCCCTGCCTCTCCACCCTAAACAAACCCACCCCCCTGGCCTCTCCGCCCTAAACAACCCCCCTTCCCTGCCTCTCCACCCTAAACAAACCCCCTCTCCCTGCCTCTCCACCCTAAACAAACCCCCCTCCCTGCCTCTCCACCCTAAACAACCCCCCTCCCTGCCTCTCCACCCTAAACAAACCCCTCTCCCTGCCTCTCCACCCTAAACAACCCCCCTTCCCTGCCTCTCCACCCTAAACAAACCCCCTTTCCCTGCCACTCCACTCTAAACAAACCCCTCTCCCTGCCTCTCCACCCTAAACAACCCCCCTTCCCGGCCTCTCCACTCTAAACAACCCCCCTTCCCTGCCTCTCCACCCTATACAAACCCATCTCCCTGCCTCTCCACCCGAAACAACCCTCCCTCCCTACCTCTCCACCCTAAACAACCCGCCTTCCCTGCCTCTCCACCCTAAACAAACCCCCCTTCCCTGCCTCTCCACCATAAACAAACCCCCCTTCCCTGCCACTCCACTCTAAACAACCCCCCTTCCCTGCCTCTCCACCCTAAACAAACCCCTCTCCCTGCCTCTCCACCCTAAACAACCCCCCTTCCCTGCCACTCCACTCTAAACAGCCCCCCTTCCCTGCCTCTCCACCATAAACAAACCCCTCTCCCTGCCTCTCCACCCTAAACAAACCCCTTTCCCTGCCTCTCCACCCTAAACGAACCCACCCCCTGCCTCTCCACCCTAAACAAACTCCCCTCTCTGCCTCTCCACCCTAAACAAACCCCCCCTCCCTGCCTCTCCACCCTAAACAACCCCCCTCCCTGCCTCTCCACTCTAAACAAACCCCCCTCCCTGCCTGTCAAGCGGTAACTATGAATACTTTTTCAAGGCACTGTTCCTTGATTACTGAAGGCCCCTTTCACACTTGTATGACGTCAAAGTCACGCAATTTTTCACTGCGTTGTTTGCCGCAAATCAATACCTATTACATTTTTCTTTTTGCGCCCCCTCAAAAATTTTGAGCACCAGCCACCACTGTTGGCCTTACAAGCTGGGTTAGTGTAGCCCCCCAATTCTTTTGTGAAGACTGAAGAGAAGAAATTATTTAACACTACCGCCTTTTCTCTGTCCTCTGTGGCCAAAACTCCCTCATCGTCTTTTATGGGGCCAATGTGTTCTGGTGTCGGGATTCGAACCTGTGACCAGCCACATCCCAGGCAGTAGCCCTGCTTACTAGGCTACCGTCCTCTCTGGACATTCTTCCCTGAAACCTATTAATTCAACCTTAGTCTTGCCAAGCCTTGTTCATCACCCTTGATTCCCCACACCTGGTACTTCCCTATATAAGTCCAGCCCCTTGCACTCCAGATTGCTGATTATTGAGCTCCTGAACCTTGATCAAGCTACTCCTCACCTGCTGCTCTTATCTACTACCACAAATCCAACGCTGACCAGGAATTGACTACCGACTACTCTTCTGCTTTGTCCCTACCTACTGAACTGCTACCTCTGTTGCCGATCTGGATTGTCTGACCATGCTTACTGCTGCCCGCCCCGACCTTTGGCTCGTCTGACTTCTCTCTGGTTATCCCTTGTCTGCTCCTCCGCCTTCGGACCGAACCTGCCCTCTGCCTGGCTGGGTGATCCTGAGGACCGCGTCCTGGTGTTAGCTTGCAGCGCAGTCTATCCCCACCATCAGGGGCTCTAGTGAAAACCAGCTAGCACTTAGTTTCCGCACCTCAGGTGAACCCGTGTCCTCATCAGAGTACTACACTGTGTCCATCCGGTATCCAGCACCTACTAACTGCCTGCGGTCTTTGCCACTGGGCTCCACTCCTACCTCCGGCCAGCAGTCCTCTGACTCAGGTGAGCCTATAGGATTGTTACATCTGGCCTCGCTTTCTTACTGTTTATATATAGAGTTGAGCGGACACCTGGATGTCCGTGTTCGGCGGGTTCGGCCGAACTTGAAAAAAATGTCCGGGTCCGTGACCCGGACTTTTTCCGAACTTTACCCGGACACCGAAACCCATTGAAGTCAATGGGGACCCGAACTTTCAGGCACTAAAATGGCTCTAAAAAACCAATGGAAAGGGCTAGAGTGCTGCAAATGGCAGCAAAATGTAGTTAAGAGCATGGCAAGCGCTCTTAAAAAAATTCCCCTTTAAATTTGTAATTTTTAAATAGCAGATTAGAACAGCACTCTGTAGTAAAATATAGCTGAACGCTGCACACAACAGACTGATAAAAATATTTTTTTTTCTCCCTCCTCCTCCTCAGTGGGCTCAAGTGAGGGCAAAAGGATCGTTCACTGCACCACCCCCCACACAGCAAAATCGATGTAGATCGCTAACGGACGATTGTTCTGTCCTGTGTCTCCTAATCTCTCCCTGCCTACTCTCTCCAGCCTGTCCCTAAAATGCTCAAATATCTTTCCCTGTCTACACTCCGACCTGTCCCTGCATTCTTTTCGGGCACAATGTTTTTTTCCCTGTCTGTCCCTAATCAGCAGCAGCCAGCACCGTTGTGTGTGCTCTCTCCCTACACTAGAGCAGACTGACGCACAGCGCGCTGTGTCTCTAGCTTATAAAGACCTGGGTCACATGCTTCAGCTGGCCAATCACAGCCATGCCATTAGTAGGCATGGCTGTGATGGCTTCTATGGCACACCAGTTAAACGCTTGTTGATTGGCTGTTGAAAGCCTGCCATTAAAACCGCGCCATTACATACAGGAAATAAAATTACCGAACACAGGTTTTAAACCCGAACATACAGTAAAGTTTTCGGGTCCGTGTCCGGGTAACAAAAATTAAATTATCCGGTACGGACCCGAAAAATACAGTCCGTGTTCGCTCAACACTATTTATATACTTAAAGAGTTTCTTGGGGTTCTTTTTACTCTCTTCCGCTATATGTCTCTCGTGTTCTATTTTAGCCGCCCTGATTTCATCTTTACATTTCTTATTACATTCTTTGTAATGCTTGAATGCTGCCAATGACCCCTCAGTCTTGTATTTTTGAAGGCCTTTCCTTTAGCATTTATATGCATTTTTATGTTGGAGTTTAGCCACCCAGGGTTTAGTTTTGCTCTTTTAAATGTATTTCCCTTTGGAATGCACTGGTCAATCCCTTTTGGTAAGTATGCTTTTGAAGCACTCCCATTTTTCCTCCATGTTCTTTGTTCCCAGGTGTAACGGACCGTTTCAGCAGACAAGGGGTTAAAATCCGTTTAGGCGATATGCCCCTTTCTGAGAGAGCAGGCACAGCTACTTGCAGGAGATCACACTCCCGAACTGGATACAATATAGCACTCCAACCTGGAACCTCACGAATAGCTGCTAGCAGACGAACAGGAGAAGCATACATCAGCTTACATTCCTAGCAATCGGTCTCCAACAGCATACAGTGAATCCCCCCAAGAACGAGACAAGGCTCCGTGTGGAAGGTCAAGCAGTGGTATGTTTATTGAGGGCTCCCTGCCCCTGTATTTATGCAGGTCTCCCACCTGGTGGACACTCCCGTAGGGGACCAGATGGAAGACTGTAACACAAACAGACATGTATCACATTACAGACTCCCAGAAGCAAAACATCCCCACAATGCATCCTGGCTTCCTCCCTTAGTAGACAGCCAGGTGAGCTCATTAACATGTTTATCAATAGCCTCAGTTAATCAGTAGACATTCCTCAGGAGGGGGCTGCTGGAAACCACCCCCCCCCTCTCTCTGCAGCTAAAGCTAGTTTTCACAGCGAAACTCCATTACACACATGGGGACCAAAATACAGTATTATGCTTTAAAATATATAAAGTTACTTTTTATACATTAAACATAGACATGTCACATATCCCCAGATAGCTCAGGTCTGAGTGCACATTATTAGGTGAATGGCACTCAGACCCCACGAATACAGTTTAATCGCCATGGAGCCAAAGTCTTTTAAAACCTGGTCCATAGTCCAAAGGCAGCAGGCGGGCAACCAGGCTCCTCCAATGCAATGTGGCGAGGTTGGTCTCGTCACACCTTCCCTTTGAGGTTCTACCCATAGGGATTCTGCCTCGTCCATAGCTCCATTATTAATATCATCCCTCATATTTACCTGTATACTGTTCTTAATATACAGACATACCCCTCCCCTTTTTTTACCTTCTCTATCTCTGCAATAAAGGGAATACCCCTGAATGCTCGCCATCCAGTCATGAGAGCTGTCAAACCAAGTCTCAGTTATCCCCACAAAATCTAAGTCCTCCTCAAACATCAGCAGCTCCAGCTCTCCCATCTTGTTAGCCAGGCTTCTGGCATTGGTATACAAACCTTGTAATTTTGACCGGTTACATATATCCTCATTTGATGTTTTTAGGCTGCTTTCCTGATTTTTCCCCATACCCCCCCCCCCCCGGGTTTAGGAGCTCCGAACACCCTACCGCTAATGCCCCCATTTCTGCCCTCTGAATCTTGCTTTCCACTGGCTAATTATACATCTGTACCCCCCCCCATTCCCTAGTTTAAAAGCCCCTCTAACTTTTCGGCCATCTTCTCACCCAGTACGGCTGCACCCTCCCCATTTAGGTGCAGTCTGTCCCTACCATAGAGCTGGTGGCCGACTGAGAGGTCGGCCCAGTTCACCAGGAACCCGAAACCCTCCTTACTACACCAGCTCCTCAGCCACTTGTTAACTTCCCTAATCTCCCGCTGCCTCTCTGGTGTGGCTCGAGGTACAGGTGGTATTTCTGAAAATACCACCTTGGAGGTCCTAGTCCTCAACTTAGCTCCTAAGTCCCTGAAATCATTTAGGACTTTCCATCTTCCTCTGCCTATGTCATTGGTACCCACGTGTACCATAACAGCTGGGTCTTCCCCAGCCCCACCCAAAAATCTGTCCACCCGATCCGCGATGTGACGAACCCGAGCGCCCGGTAAACAACAGACTGTTCGGCGCTCACGGTCTTTGTGGCAGATTGCACTGTCTGCCCTTCTAATAATTGAGTCCCCTACCACCAGCACCTGTCTTTCCTTTCCCTTTCTCCCGGCCTCACTGGAAGAGTTCTTCCCTTGGCAGCTAGGGGCGTCGCTCTGCTCCAGCAATGCTGTTCCCTGACTGGTTTCCCCAACATCATGCAACGGGGCGTATCTATTGGGGTGCTCCAGCCGGGACCAGCCTCCTTGCCTTGTCCCCTTCTACACCTCCTAACTGTCACCCCTCTACTCTGCTCTGATGCCTGCACCTCCAATACTCCGCCCACCTCTGTGCAGGCCCCTGCCTGTGTCTGACTGGTACGATCCTGGCTCTCCTTCGGTATGGACATTTGGCTCAGTGTTGCCAGCTGCCTCCCTAGATTCAGGAAATGGAAGCAACGTGCTTACATTTTGCGCATTTGTATTCGCCCTTGATCGCATGATCGAGGAACGCATACATATCACAAGATGTACACCGAGTCGCATCTCCACACCCGCCAGGCATTGTACCTACTAATCTAATCTAATGGGGATTTAGTAATTAAAGTTTGTCCTGTGTGGCTGTTTCCTGGCTTCCTAACTCTACCTTCTCACCCTCTGGTACTCCGCTACACTCACTTGACACTCAGTAGCACAACACTCTCTGTCGCACTCTCAGTCGCACAGCCCAGTCAGACGCACAACACTCTCAGTCGCACAGCCCGGTCAGACGCACAACACTCTCAGTCGCACAACACTCTCAGTCGCACAGCCCGGTCAGACGCACCACACTCTCAGTCGCACAACACTCTCAGTCGCACAGCCCGGTCAGACGCACAACACTCTCAGTCGCACAGCCCGGTCAGACGCACAACACTCTCAGTCGCACAGCCCGTTCAGACGCACAACACTCTCAGTCGCACAGCCCGGTCAGACGCACAACACTCTCAGTCGCACAGCCCGGTCAGACGCACAACACTCTCAGTCGCACAACACTCTCAGTCGCACCACCCGGTCAGTCGCAGAGCAGTCAGTCACCTACAGTCCCTAGCTATTCCCCTCTGGTTCCCCCCCCCACAAGCTGCCAAACAGCTGATCGGTCACCTACTCACGTGCTGCTGTTCCGGGTCACCAGCTCACTCCCAGTCCTTCAGCCCCCCTGGCCGTCCTCCGCTGCTGCCGCCATTCAGTGGTCCCAGGTACTTGCAGGTATCAAGGTACTGTCAGATCTACTGCTTGTCTGCCCTGGTCTGTCCTTGTCTGATGGAAGATCCATCAGCCTCCCCCTGGCAGTCTCTCTACACGCTGTCTGTGTGATCCCCTCCCCCTCACTCAGCCAAACAGCTGATTCAGCACACTTACGTTTCTGCTGTCTCCTGTCCTGTCAGTCAGTCCCTGCACGCCTGCAGTACTGTCCCCACCGCCTGGTGTCTGTCACGTTGTGTTGGCAGTCCCCCTTCAGTTACTGGCTTCTGTCGAGTCTCCCTCAGCTGTTCCCCCGATGTCTGTTTCCGTTCACAGCACAGCAATCACAGCTCCCCTCCTCTCCACGTGGTGCTCTCCTCTGCCTCTCCTCCCCACGTGGTGCTCTCCTCTGCCTCTAGTGGCCACCAGCAGAAGGTTTTAACCTCATGCAACAAGGGGGGTTCTTTACTGTTAGGGCTACAAGATTGTGGAATTCTCTACCACAAGAGGTGGTTTCTGTGGGAAGTATGGTGGCTTTCAAAAGACTCTTAGACGTACATCTCAAGAATCAGAACATTCAGGGGTATGCGAGATGATTACGGCCACACACACCTACACAGGTTGAACTGGATGGACTATTGTCTTTATTCAATCTCACCTACTATGTAACTATGTGTATCCATTGCTTCAGGTCAAATGCGGAGGTTAGACTGAGAAGTTTGGAAGTAGCAGAAGGGATGTTGAAGTCGCTGAGAATGATTGTGGGAATTACAGGAGAGAAAGTAGGGCAGCCAGGCAGAGAAGTCATCAGGGAAAATTAATACCGGTCCAGCGGGCCGATAAATCACAGCAATTCTAGAGGAGATTGGAGAAAATAGACATATACAGTGAGCTTCAAATGATGAGAGGGAGGAGAGGGAAGAACCTGGAAGGTGCTCTGTGAGGATAGGAGGATTCCAACTCCACCTCCCTTGTGTTCCCTAGGTCTAGATTTACACCTACTTCATTCATCTTATGGTGTTTATCAATAAATTATGTAAACTGATCCATGTGCAAATTCATATACAACATAAAGTGCTTTGTGCTCAAGAAGCTGTTCCGTGCAGATCCAATGCTTCAACTTTGCACCTACTTCATTAATTCTATAATATTTTCTTTAAAGTAAAAATCTGTGCAAATTCATGTATTCATAGTTATGTACTCAATATAGTGTTCTCGCAAGTCCACTGCTTCCACTTTGCAGTTGCTTCAGTTAATTTATTTTGCACAATAAAACTCCACAAATGAATGAAAAGTTGATAAGGTGTGAAAGTTCTCCGTGCTCCAAACTGTGCCAGCTGTAGTGTAGCCACGCCTTCTTACACCTCTTACACACGTGATGGTGAGGGCGCCCCCTTAGTAGTGCTTCCCCACTCACCAGAGCAATATGACTCCCAGCTTTTCAGCTACCAAAGGCACAAACATCCTTCACACTCTCCTCACCTCCGATGGCAAAGGAACTGGATCCTCCTCGCTCACTCCTGCAAATCTGCTGCGCTTTCTGTCAGTCTCCCTCCTAGACTCAGCTTCCTCCTCCGACCGCTGTTCCAGCAGGAGCTCCGCCTCTTCATACACACTCAGGGAGGAGAGAAAGGGGAAGGATATACAATACATACACACACAGCACAAGGCCGTGTTCACACTACCAGACGGTTCTCAGGGCTGCCGTTCCTCTGAGCTCCATAAGGTGGTGATCTCACTTTTACCAGACAGGAAGTCTTTGTGGAAGACAGGAAGTGATGTCAGGTACAGACAGGAAGTGATGTCAGGTACAGGCAGGCCATTCCATTTAGTAGACATAGAGAGAAGACAATGCAGGATCTGGCGGCAAAGGAGGTAATACGTTGATTAACCCCTTCATGGGGATCATTTGATGAATAATATATCTTGCTATATAAAGCTGGCCATATATGGTTCCTTTTTATTGTTCAGGCAGTGGACTAAGAGGAAAAAAACTGAGGCAATTCCCCCATCCACACATTGGAGGGGGATTGGGGAATCCTCCCTGCTGCACTATTGTATTCTGACAATGGGGGGCGCTCCTCCGCTCTCAGAATACACAGATCAGTGATGAAGCTATTGGCTCTTGGATCTCTTGGATGCGCTCGTCTGTTGCTTGTCCTGACCTTTATCCTGATTCTTGGATCTCCTCCTCATCTCTCCTCCATATCCTCTTACACAGCTTTTCTCCACACCTGCAGTGACCCCAGAGGGGTGGAAACTTGGCACCAGCATGCAGCAAAATCCATCCCCACCATTAGTAGCTCTGGAGAAATATGTCTGCTATTTAGACTCCATTCCTCCGCACGTCACCTGCTCACATGAGAGATTACTTTCACAGATTCCTGACAGATCTCTGCATGGTAAAGGTCAAAGTTCACTCTTCAGTTTAGGAGAAGTGGGAGGCACCCAGGAACAATGATTTGGTTTGCACGGGAGCCTCATATAGAGGGCCCCTCAAATCTCCCCATCCAAATGTCCCTCCATTCAGAGTCTATATGTCTGATGATATCACTCTGACCTCACAGCTCCTCCCCCCAATGTCCCTCCATCTGTCTTTTGTTTCTGATGCTCTAAGGATGTGGACGGACCCTTGGCATCTTCATTAGCAAAGTGGGACGGTTGGTCCTGCATTGTATGTAATGATGTCAGAGTGTCTGCAACAAGCTTTTACCCTGCGCAGTGTGGGGGTCCTGTGTGGGTAAATTATACCTCAGCCTGAGGTGGGGCTTTAATCAAATGGAAACCTGAATGGTGAGGTGAGGAGGTTTCTGGAAATATCATTTGATTTTATTATTTGTGTTTAGATATAGAGTTTTCCTCGTGTGAAATCTGGAGATCAAATGACCATCACATTGCCTCCACCTCCCTCCCTGATAGAATAGAAAAATACAAAGAAGATTCTAGAAGTCCCCAGAGAGATCATCGAGGAGAGGTGAGCGGTGCTGGGAATTCTGGGACATTATCCAATAACAGACAAGGGATGTGTCTGGATGGTGACTGTATCATTGTGTGTGTCAGGTTCCTATAAGGTGTCAGGATGTCACTGTCTATTTCTCCATGGAGGAGTGGGAGTATTTAGAAGGACACAAGGATCTCTACAAGGACGTCATGATGGAGAATCAGCCGCCCCTCACATCACCGGGTAAGAGGAGACTTTATTGTAAAGGAGAGAGCAGTACGGAGGATCCACCTAGATCCCCCATCATCTGATAAACACATAGAAACAATGTATTCAGTCAGTGTGTGTGTTTCCTACAGATGGATCCAGTAATGGGAACCCACCAGAGAGATGTCCCCGTCCTCTGTATTCCCGGGAGTCCACACAGGAAGGTCACACCGTCCCTCACCATCATCAGGTAGATGATTGACAATTATTGGTAGTTATGATTTATACACAGCATGTTTGTTACAATGAATGTTGTATTATATCTTCCAGAGTGGAAACTTTGGGGATTATAATATTGTTGTTAAAGAAGAGTATAAAGAGGAAGATGAGGAGTATGGAGTGATGGAGGAGTTTTCAGAAGGACACAAGGATATGATGGAGCCACCAAATACCAGGAACCCACTAGAGAGATGTCCCCATCCTCTGTATTCCTGGGATTCCACAAAGGAAGACCACATCATCAGGTATATGAGGAACAATCACTGATAGTATCATTAGGAATTAGGATCTGTACATTATATACATTGTTACCATTGATGTCATTTTTATTATATATTCAGAGTGGAAACCTGAGAGATTCTAAAGTTGAAGTTAAAGAAGAGATAAAAAAGGAGGATGGTGAGGATGGGGTGATGGAAGAGTCAGAGTTTGTAAAAGGACACCAAAATCTGTACCAGGATACCATGAAGGAGTCATCCAGCTATAGAAAGCCATCAGTGAGATGTCCCCGTCCTCTGTATTCCTGGGATTCCACACAGGAAGATCACACCATCCCTCACCATTACAAGGTTGGTGGAATGGAGCATCTAGAACATGGACAATGGAGATGATGTGTGGATTTGTATGTGAGATTATAGTTTACAGATGATATTCACTCTCATATTCTTGATTTAGAGTGGAGATCCAATCGATATAGAATTTGAGGTTGAAGCAAAAAAAGAAGAGAGGTATGTGAGGGATGATCAGCAGTCTATGGAGGAGGATGGAATAACGGGGACATTTATAGGGGAGGACACTCATACAGAGATCAGCACAGGTTGGTCATTAACACTAAATACATTCCTCCACACATACTGCTCACTGATTGGTCCAGAGTCGGGCAAGGACTGGGTGATATCAGCCTGTAATCCCCTGGTCACTTTCCCGAGCTGTGTTCCCCATCCTGTATTCCTGTATTTCTCTTGGATAACCTTCCTTCTCTGTGCTGCAGATACAATCTATGTATTTAGACTGGATTTATGGAGATTCTGGGGTTCAGCTGGCAGCAAAATGTTGATTTTAACCATAGGCTATACTAGACGTAGGCACCTGGGGTATGTGATGTGGGTCTTCTGCCCCATGCCCAACAATTCTCCCAGGGTTACTTACTGTGTTGTCTGCTGGCTGTGCCGGGTGGGGGGATATGTCTGTATAGTCTCAGACCCAAGTCACTGAGTGCAGTCTCAGGAGATGGGAGGCAGCGGTGTGGGATCTCTGCATTGTGGACCGTATTGGGTGTAATGACGTCCCCTGACGCTATATTAAATTTATCCTGTAAGTGTGCAAATTTCGTGTGTGCAATAAAGTATCACTAGCTGCACTCAGAGGCGCATTTTGCTTTGCCTAAATAGTTTCATAGTAGGTAAGGTTGAGATAAGGCGCTAGTCCATCCAGTTCAACCTGTGTAGGTGTATGTGTGTCAATGTCGATAATCATTTCCCATATCCATGTATGTTGTCTTCACTAAGATGCAAGTCCAAGAGTCTTTAAAAACTATCAATACTCCTTGCTGACACCACCAATTTCTGAAGAGAGTTCCACATCAGTGAAAATCCCCCTACACAGCTTTTCCTCCAATCTCATTGTGTGGCCACGTGTCCTCTTACACTCCCTGAGACTAAATAGTTTGCTCCCTACGCTGGGATCACCATTGAGGTAATTGTATATCGCTATCATATCTCCTCTCCAGAGAGAATAAGTTTAGTGCTTGTAGTCTTTCCTCATAATTGAGGTTCTCCAGTCCTCTTAATAATTTTGTTGCCCTTCTCTGAACTCTTTCTGGTTCCAACACATCCTTCCTGAGGATTGGTGACCAGTAGAGTTGAGCGGACACCGGGTTCAGCCGAACTTTAAAAAAAAGTCCGGGTCCGTGTCCCGAACTTTTTCCGAACTTTACCCGGACACCGAACCCCATTGAAGTCAATGGGGACCCGAACTTTCAGGCACTAAAATGGCTGTAAAACACCAATGGAAAGGGCTAGAGTGCTGCAAATGACAGCAAAATGAAGTTAAAAGCATGGCGAGTGCTCTGCAAACAAATGTGGATAGTGAAATAACTTAAAACAACAAAAAAAACTGAAAAATAAAACAATGTTCTTCATCTCTGAAGGACGAGGCCCATATGGAGTAGGAGGGAGGTTGAGGTGGTGGTGGATGTGGCGGTGTCATAGGCGTGTGCCGGGTGTGCCTGGGCACACCCTAATCACCTAGGGCACATTAGCATTATCGCTCTGTTTGCCAGTGAGGAGATGGGAAAGATCTCCCTCGGACCTGCTCTGCCATAAGAGAAGTGCCACACACTTCTATTTCACTTTGCCAGCAGGGAGAGTAATGTATCGGGGCCATGTACATGTAGGCAAACACATGCATGTGTATTTAAACTTTGGGGTGCACACCCTAATGCAATAGGCTGCGCACACCTATGGGCGGTGTAGGTGGAAGCGGCGGTGGAGGAGGACGAGGTAGCCAACACTGCTTTTTTTTCAGTCATTTTAAATGAGGGTACACCCCAAAAGAGTGAGAAAGAGCAAAAATAGAACAATGGCTGGGTAAGGTCGGTATCCATCTCTATTCTGCACAAGGTACGGAAAAGTCCCGTGGGATCCATGCCTGGTTCATTTTAATGAACGTGAGCTTGTCCACATTGTCTCTGGACAGGCGGCTGCGCTTGTCTGTGATAACGCCCCCAGCCGTGCTAAATACACGTTCAGATAATACACTGGCTGCAGGGCACGCCAGCACCTCCAAGGCGTAAAGGGCAAGCTCAGGCCATGTGCCCAACATGGAGACCCAGAAGTTGAAGGGGGCAGACCCGTCATTCAGTACGTCTAGGCGTGTGCACACATACTGCTCCACCATGTTGGTAAAATGCTGCCTCCTGCTAAGACTTTCCATATGAGCTGCTGGTGCTGCTGTTTGTTGTGGCGTGCTGACAAAGCTTTTCCACATTTCGGCCATGCTAACCCTGCCTTCTGAGGTGCTGACGGTGCCCTGGTTGCGTTGGCGACCTCTTCCTCCTCCTCCTTCTCCTCCTCTGCCTTGGCCTTGTGCTTCCACTGTGGCCCCGCTGTCAGGTGGGAATGCCAGCAGCATCGCGTCTACCAGCGTGCGCTTGTACTCCCGCATCTTGCGATCGCGCTCAAGTGAGTGAATTAAGGACGGTACGTTGTCCTTGTAATGGGGATCCAGCAGCGTGGCCACCCAGTAATAATCAGCACAAGTTAGAATGTGGGCAACTCGGCGGTCGTTGTGTAGACACTGCAGCATGTAATCGCTCATGTGTGCCAGGCTGCCCAGAGGCAACGAAAGGCTGTCCTCTGTGGGAGGTGTATCGTCTGCGTCCTCTGTATCCCCCCAGCCACGCACCAGTGATGGCCATGAGCTGGTCTGGGTGCCACCCTGCTGTGAACATGGTTCCATCTCCTCCTCCTCATCCTCCAGAACTGTGCCCCTGCTGGACAATTGTGTCCCTGGCGTTTGTGTGTGCAGGAACCCACCCTTGGAGCCCCTTGCGAATGACTGCCCTGAAAGCCTTGGAAATGTTACCTCTTCATCCTCCTCCTCCTCCTCCTCATCCTGTGCCACATCCTCTTCCATCATCGCCCGAATTGTTTTTTGAAGGAGGCATAGAAGTGGGATAGTTAAGCTGACAACGGCGTCATCGGCACTGGCCATGTTGGTGGAGTACTCAAAACCGCGCAACAAGGCACACAGGTCTCGCATGGAGGCCCAGTTATTGGTGGTGCTGTTCCGCAGAGCGACTCACGCGTGCGTGCTGCAGCTGGAACTCCTCTATGGCCTGCTGCTGCTCACACAGTCTTTCCAGCATGTGCAAGGTGGAGTTCCACCTTGTGGGCACGTCAAATATGAGGTGGTGAGCGGGAAGGCCGAAGTTACGCTGCAGCGCTGACAGGCGAGCAGCAGCAGGGTGAGAACGCCGAAAGTGCGCACAGACGGCCCGCACTTTCTGAAGCAGCTCTGACATATCGGGGTAATTTTTAAGGAACCTCTGCACTACCAAATTCAGCACATGCGCCAGGCAAGGGATGTGCGTCAAACCGGCTAGGCCCAGAGCTGCTATGAGATTTCGCCCGTTATCGCACACCACCAGGCCGGGCTTGAGGCTCGCTGGCAGCAACCACTCATTTGTCTGCTGTTCCATGCTCCTCCACAACTCCTGCGCGGTGTGTGGTTTTTCCCCCAAACAGGCAAGTTTTAAAACTGCCTGCTGTCGTTTACCCCTGGCCGTGCTGAAGTTGGTGGTGAAGGTGTTACGCTGACCGGATGAGGAGGCGGTAGAGTATGAGGAAGCGGAGTAGGAGGAGTTAGGAACAGGAGGCAAACTGAAGCGCCCTGCAATCCTCGGTGGTGGAAGGACATGCGCCAAATTGCTATCCGCCTCAGGCCCATCCGCCACTGCATTTACCCAGTGTGCCGTTAGGGAGATATAACGCCCCTGACCGTGCTTACTGGTCCACGTATCAGTAGTTAGGTGGACCTTGCCACAGATGGCGTTGCGCAGTGCACACCTGATTTTTTCCCCCACTTGGTTGTGCAGGGAAGGGATGGCTTGCCTGGAAAAGTAGTGGCGGCTGGGCACGACGTACTGTGGGACAGCCACCGACATAAGGCTTTTAAAACTGTGCGTCTCCACCAGACGGAATGAGAGCATTTCAAAGGCCAAGAATTTTGAAATGCTGGCATTCAGGGCCAGGGATCACGGGTGGGTAGGGGGGTACTTCCTTTTCCTCTCAAGTGTTTGGGAGATGGAAAGCTGAACGCTTTCACGGGACATTGTGGAGATGGTTGGTGACCCAGGTTTTGGTGTTGCTGACAGATCCTCTGTTTGCGGGGTGGCAGGTGCCGGTATCACTACAGATGTGGATGGAGAGGCCGAGACTGCAGCAGAAGAGGAAGCAGGAGGAGCCAGAGACCTTTCTTGGTTTTGAAGGTGTCTACTCCACTGCAGCTCGTGCTTTGCACTTAGATGCCTGATCACGCAGGTTGTGCTCAGGTTGAGAAGGTTTATGCCTCGCTTCAGGCTCTGATTGCACAGGGTCCTGTCATCAGCACATTTTCTGAAGAACTTCCACGCTAGAGAACTCCTTTGAGCTCGCTTTGGTGCGCTCGTTCCCTTGCTGCGTTGGGCAGTAGCAGGCGTAGTGTCTAGGGCACGGCCGCTCCGCTTCTGCACCCTGCTCCCTCTTCTGCTGTGCTGGTGGCTCTGTGCGACCACCACCTCTTCCTCCAAACTACTCAGGTCACCTGCATGACCTTCATTCCATGTGGGGTCGAGGACCTCATCGTCTTCACCCCTGCCCTCCTTGTCGGTCTCCACAATTCTGAGTGCCGCAGCAGTTGGCACCTTCGTTTCGTCATCACCGGAGACGTGCTGCGATGGTCCTTCCATGTACTCATCTTGAGAAATAAGTGGTTGGGCATCGCTGCACTCAATCTCTTCCACTTCTGGGGCAGGGCTAGGTGGATGGCCCTGGGAAACCCTGCTGACAGAGTTATCAAAAAGAAGAAGAGACTGCTGCATGACTTGGGGCTCAGACTGCTTGCCTGATTTGCAAGGGGGTGAGGTGAAAGACGGTTGGACATTGGCTGCAGGTGCCAACTCTGACCTTTCTGCAGTAGACTGGGTGGGAGACAATGTGAAGGAACTGGAGGCAACTGTCAGCAGCAAACCAATCTACTATCGCCTCTACTTGTTCTGGCCTCATCACTTCTAGAGGCGCATGATGCCCTACCAAATACTGCTGCAGGTTCTGTCGCCTACTCACACTTGAGGAAGGTGTTTCACTTCTGCGTGTAGCTGGCACAGATCGACCACGTCCTCTCCTTGCAACAGGAGCTCTACCAGCAGCACCACGACCCAGGCCACGGCCCCTATTTGACGGTCTCCTCATATTTTTGTAGTTTATGATCTTGCCCTAGAAAGGTGTTTATTGAATAGCGGAACAAAACAACAACAGTATCGCACGGGTGTATCTGTAACGCTCCTGCGTTTTTATATGGTGTGGATTTTCAGCTGCAGAAATAGTTCCACGTCAGCAGTCATGTAAGAGATATGCTGAGATACCATTCCCAACCTCAATGACTCATCATGTGTGGAAGGTCTTATTTCAGCCAGTAAATACACACAATTAGCAAGCTGGTTCTTAGAGTGACTTTATGCATGTGGTAACACAATGATGAAGGTTGAGGGATAGGTTGAGTGGAGGTGGTAGGTGATAGACACTTGAAGGTGAGACAGTAGCAGATGGATGCAGGAAGGTTTAGCAATGTTGTATGATAGCAGATGATAGAATAGCAGGTGGACATACAAAAGAGATCAACCCAGTGCAGAAAAGTAGCAGTAGTCTCAAGAGCTAGCAATCTAGTTTATGCAGATGTGATAAACAGTCTCTACTATGCAGAGCTAGATAGTGTAAGCTTAGTATAAGTTTATAGAGAATTCCCCTGTGGGGTACTTAGCACTATTAGCGATACAGCCGAAGGGTGGTTCAGGAGAGGCGGATGATCCAGTAGCGGGATACAGGGATCAGCGCAGCGAGGTTCCGTCAGCGAAGTAAGCTTGCAAGCATGGAAGCTTCAAGCAAGGTTAGCATCCAGATAAGGGTGTTTGAACGAACACATGTGAGTGAGAACCGACGCCTTAAATAGCCATCTAGTCCGGCGCTGAGTGATGACAGCTCCAGTCTTAAAGGTGTATGCGCACCTTTCCAAAAGTAAATGGTAGGGCGCATACACTTGTGGAAAGTGTAATTTAGGGTACCAAAGGTAGCAGAACATTACAGTATCTCACAGTCAAATATGCAAACTATGCCGCAATTAAATTTTTTTATACCCCAAAAGGGTGTATATTGAATAGTGGAATAGAAAAAATGATAAAAAACGGTGTATCTCACACGTACAAACACAGACTAGGCCCCTAAAGGGAGGATGAGGAAGAGGAGTAGGAGGAGTTCGGAACAGGAGGCAAACTGAAGCGCCCTGGAATCCTTGGCGGTGGAAGGAGATGCGCCAAACAAATTTAAAAGGTGTATCTCACACGTACCGATACAGACTATGCCGTAATTTAATTTTTTACACTCCAAAAGGGTGTATATTGAATAGCGGAATAGGAAAAATTTTATAATACGGTGTATCTCACACGTACAAACACAGACTAGGCCCCGATTACTATTTTTTGTACCCTAAAGGCAGGATGAGGAAGAGGAGTAGGAGGAGTTGGGAACAGGAGGCAAACTGAAGCACCCTGCAATCCTCGGGGGCTGAAGGAGATGCGCCAAACAAATTTAAAAAGGTGTATCTCACATGTACCGATACAGACTATGTCGTAATTTAATTTTTTACACTCAAACAGGGTGTATATTGAATAGCGGAATAGGAAACATTTTACAAAACTGTGGTGTATCTCACACGTACAGAACCAGACTAGGCCCCGATTACTATTTTTTGTACCCCCAAAGGCAGGATGAGGAGTAGGAGGAGTTCGGAACAGGCAGGAGGCAGACTGAAGCACCCTCAAATCCTCGGCAGTATGAGATGCGCCCCAAAAATTGGAAAAGTGTATCTCACACGTACCGACACAGACTATCCTGCAATTTAATTATTTTTACCCAAAGGCGTAGATTAAATAGCGGAATAGAAAATATTATCAAAAAAAAGGTGTATGTATCTCACACGTACAGAACCAGACTAGGCCCAAATTACTATTTTTTGTACCCCCAAAGGCAGGATGAGGAGTAGGAGGAGTTCGGAACAGGCAGGAGGCAGACTGAAGCACCCTCAAATCCTTGACAGTATAAGATGTGCCCCAAAAATTGGAAAGGTGTATCTCACACGTACCGACACAGACTATCCCGCAATTTAATTGTTTTTACCCAAAGGTGTAGATTGAATAGCGGAATAGAAAATATGATATCAAAAGGTGTATGTATCTCACACGTAGAGACCCAGACTAGGCCCAAATTACTATTTTTTGTACCCCCCAAAGGCAGGATGAGGAGTAGGAGGAGTTCGGAACAGGCAGCACCCTCAAATCCTCGGCAGTATGAGATGCGCCCCAAAAATTGAAAAGGTGTATCTCACACGTACCGATACAGACTATCCCGCAATTTAATTGTTTTTACCCAAAGGTGTAGATTGAATAGCGGAATAGAAAATATGATATGAAATTGGTGATTTATCAATAGCACATGTGAACAGCAGTGTCTTATATCAGTCAGCTCTGCTGCAGGCTATGGGGAAAAAAAAAAAGAAAATTCCCCTTTTTAAGTTTGTAATTTTTAACTAGATTAGTACACACTATGCCACAATTTTAATTTTTTTAACCCAAGGGTGTATATATTGAATAGTGGAATAGAAAAAAGTGTATAACTTTTGAAATCACTCAATAATAGCACATGTGAACACAGCAGTGTATTATCACAGTCAGCACAGCAGCACTGAATGAAAAACGCTGCACACAAGTGACTGTCTGATAAAAAAATACTTTTTTCTCCCTCCTCAGCGGGCAAAAAGATTGTGTTCACACCACCCCACACACAGCAAAATCGATGTGGACCACTGACACCTGCCTATCTCCAGACTCTCCCTAAAAGTATCGATAAGATCGGTCACTGCCGGCACTGCAAACCCCCCCCACACAGCAAAATCAATTGTAGAACACTGACCCTGCCTATCTCCAGCCTGGCCCTAAAAGGATCGATAAGATCGGTCACTGTCGGCACTGCAAACCCCCCACACACAGCAAAATCGATTGTAGAACACTGACCCTAAATATCAGAAGCCTCTCCCTAAAATGCCCTAACAACTCGCCCTGCCTAAAGCACTCCGACCTGTCCCTCAATTCTTTTCGGACACAATATGATTTTTGCCTGTCTGTCCCTAATCAGCAGCCAGCACATATGATGTGTGCTCTGTCCCTGAACTACAGCATAATGACGCAGCGGCGCTCCGTCTCGAACTTATAAAGACTTGGTGACATGCTTCAGATGGCCAATCACAGCTACTAATACATTTGTAGGCATGGCTGGGATGGCTAAAGGCACACCAGTTAAACGCTTGTTCATTGGCTGTTGAAAGCCCGCCATTAAAACGCGCCAATACATACAAACCCGGAAATAAAATGACCGAACACGGATTTTTACCCAAACATACAGTAAAGTTTTCGGGTCCGTGTTCGGGTAACAAAAATCCAATTATTACATACACACACAATAATACAGTCCGTGTTCGCTCAACACTAGTGACCAGAACTGGACAGAATGCTCCAGATGTGGCTGGACCAGAGTTTTATAAAGTGGCAGGATTATAGTTTTACCTCTGGAGTAAATACCCTTTTTATTGCATGCCAGTATTCTACTGACTTTGCTTGCTGCAACCGGACATTGCATGCTATTGCTGAGTCTGTCTTCTACTAGGACACCCAGATCTTTCTCCATCCTGGATTCCTGCAGAGGTTCTCCTCCTAGTGAGTAACCTCATTTGCCATGTAGTTGCCCACTCCATTATTTTATTCAGGTCTTCTTGTAAAGTTTTTTTTATCCTGATGGGAAGTTATTGCCCTGCTTATTTTTGAGATTGAACCATTTATCCCATCCTCTATGTAATTTATGAATATATTAAACAGAATTGGTCCCAAGACAGAGCCTTGGGGTACCCCACTTACCACTCCACACCAGAGTACACGTTAATTTATCACCACCCTTTGGACACGCTCCCGTAATCCATTATTGATCTATGAACAAACTCTATGGTCCATGGCTACACACCACAGTTTGTAGATTAAGCATTTGTAGGAAAAATCCAGATACACCACATTCACAGGCTTCCTCCTATCTAGATGACAGCTCACTTCCTTATAGAATGTAAACAGATTGGTCTGGCAGGAACCACACTTTATAAATCCATGCTGATTACTGCTAATGATATGGTTTCCATCAGCAAATTCTTCCATATAGTCCCTAATCATCCCCTCCAATAATTTACAAACTATTGATGTTAGACTGACTGGCTTGTAGTTTTCAGATATATGTCTCTGCCCTTTTTTGAATATTGGTACCACATTGGCTTTTCTCCAATTAGCTGGTACCATTCCTGTCAATATACTGTCTATAAAATTAAGAATAATGGTCTGCCTATAACTTGACTGAGTTCTTTGAGGATTCTTGGGTGTAAGCCATCTGGATTTAATGATTTGTTTATGTTAAACTTTTCTAGTCTTTTCTGGACACCGGCTTCTGTAAGCCATAAGAGTCCATCCTGCGAAGAGTTTCTAACAATACAGTCATGGTTGTTATACCTCTCCTTTTCCCACGTAAATACTGAGAAGAAAGCATTTAGTCCATTGCCTTCTCCTTGTCATCTGTAACCATCTTCCCTTCATCATCTTTTATGTGGCCAATATGCGCTGATGTTGCTTTTTTTATTGGTAATATATTAAAAACAATTCTTGGGATTTTTTTACTCTCATCTCCTATGTGTCCCTGATTGCGTTCTTACACTTCTTATTACATTCCTTGTAGTGTTGGAATGCTGATGATGACCCCTCCGCTATACTTTTTAAAGGTCACTTTCTTCTCTTTAATATGACTTTCTATGTTATGATTTAGCCATCCAGGTTTATCCTTCACTCTTCTATATTTATTGCCAATTGGAATGCACTGGGCGATACTGTACCTTATTTAATGTTTCTGAAGCATTCCCATTTTTCCTCATTGTTCAATGTTTCTAGGATTCGCTCCTAATTAATGTCTTGTAGTATGGAGCGCAGTTTAGAAAAGGTGACTCGTGTGAAATTTAGTGTTCTTGTACTTCCCTCATTCCTCCTTTTCCTATGATTTATGCTGAATGTGATCATCCTGTCATTGCTAAATCCCAAGTTAGACTAAGGTCCATGAATAAAGAAATGAACTTGTAGGAGATCAGAGGACCCATTTACTAGTTACCTTGAGGGTGGAATTGTAAGATCCTCAGAGACAAAGCTGCCTGATGTGGGCGGAGTCCTGGTTTAGGGGAACCAATCTGCTGATGTCTAGTAATAATCTTTGTATTTCTATTTTAGTAGATGGATGGGAGATGAGGAAAACCTCAGAGGATTGTCTCACTTTGTCTCCAGACTGTAAAGTAGAAGATCAGGGTATCACAAAGTATAGTCCAGGAGAAAACCCGGCTATCTCAAATGTCCATCCGGCACCACACAGTGTAGATGGACCATCGTATTCATCTTATCCTGAAGAACCTAATACTGTGAGGGACAGTGCTGGACCATCGTATTCCTCTTATTCTGAGGAACTTCAGACTGTGAGGGACGGTGCCGGACCATCGTATTCCTCTTATCCTGAGGAACAATGCCGGACCATCGTATTCCTCTTATCCTGAGGGACCTCAGACTGTGAGGGACAGTGCTGAACCATTGTATTCCTTTTATCCCGAGGAACCTCAGACTGTGAGGGATGGTGCTGTCCTTCCCACAGATATGAGGTTTTCCTGTACTGAGTGTGGGAAGTGTTTCCATTTTAAATCTGAACTTAATGTCCATAAAAGATCTCACACAGAAAAGAAGCCATTTGCCTGCCCTGAGTGTGGAAAATGTTTTTCAGATAAGTCCAATCTATACAGACATCAGAAATCTCACACGGGTGAAAAACTGTATTCCTGTTCTGACTGTGGAAAATGTTTTGCACGAAAATCAGCACTTGTCACACATCAGACATCTCACACAGGTGAGAAGCTGTATTCTTGTCCTGAGTGTGGGAAATGTTTTTCACAGATGTCCGGTCTTTACAAACACCAGAGATCTCACACAGGTGAGAAGCCATATTCCTGTCCTGAGTGCGGAAAATGTTTTTCACAAAATTCCAGTCTTCAAATACATCAGAGGCTTCATACAGGTGAGAAGCCATATTCCTGTCCTGAGTGCGGTGACCTACGTCACTCTGCCTGGCCGGGGCTGACTGCCGCAGTAAATATACTGCGCGCAGTCGGCAAGTGGTTAATCAAAATGACACACATTTTCCCAGCTGTGATGAATGTTGGTAGTTTTATTTCATACATTGCGTTTCTAGAATTGTCTTTTTCACCTAGTGGCCATAATGTGGTATTACAGGAAAAGTACCCCATCATGCAATGCCAAGCTGCGGTTTCCAAAGCAAGCAAAATACTTTCTTGTATAAGAGAGGCATGGACTCCAGAGAGAGAGATATCATCTGTACAAATCATTAGTAAGACCTCATCTGGAATATGCAGTTCAGTTTTAGGCTCCAGTTCTCAAAAAGGATATCGGGGAACTGGAGAAAGTGCAGAGAAGGGCAGCCAAACTGATAAGAGGCATGGAGGAGCTCAGCTATGAGAAAAGATTAGAGGAACTGAATGTATTCTCTCTTGAGAAGAGGAGATAAAGGGGGGATATGATCAACATGTATAATACATAAGGGGGGATATGATCAACATGTATAATACATAAGGGGGATATGATCAACATGTATAATACATAAGGGGGTATGATCTCAATGTATAAATACATAAGGGGGGTATGATCTCCATGTATAAATACATGATGGGGGATATGATCTCCATGTATAAATACATAAGGGGGGTATGATCTCCATGTATAAATACATAAGGGGGGATATGATCACCATGTATAAATACATGATGGGGGATATGATCTCCATGTATAAATACATGATGGGGGATATGATCTCCATGTATAAATACATAAGGGGGGATATGATCACATGTATAAATACATAAGGGGGGATATGATCACCATGTATAAATACATGAGGGGGGATATGATCTCTATGTATAAATACATAAGGGGGGTATGATCTCCATGTATAAATACATAGAGGGGATATGATCACCATGTATAAATACATAAGGGGGGATATGATTACCATGTATAAATATATAAGGGGGGATATGATCACCATGTATAAATACATAAGGGGGGATATGATCTCCATGTATAAATACATAAGGGGGATATGATCACCATGTATAAATACATAGAGGGGGGGGGGTAGGATCTCCAGGTATAAATACATAAGGGGGAATATGATCTCCATGTATAAATACATAAGAGGGGATATGATCTCCATGTATAAATACATAAGGGGGGATATGATCGTCATGTATAAATACATAAGGGGGGATATGATTTCCATGTATAAAAACATAAGAGGGGATATAATCACCATGTACTGTATAAATGCATAAGGGGGGAATACGATCACCATGTATAAATGCATAGGGGGGATATGATCTCCATGTATAAATACATAGGGGGGTATGATCTCCGTGTATAAATACATGATGGGGGATATGATCTCCATGTATAAATACATAAGGGGGGATATGATCACATGTATAAATACATAAGGGGGGATATGATCACCATGTATAAATACATGAGGGGGGATATGATCTCTATGTATAAATACATAAGGGGGGTATGATCTCCATGTATAAATACATAGAGGGGATATGATCACCATGTATAAATACATAAGGGGGGATATGATTACCATGTATAAATACATAAGGGGGGATATGATCACCATGTATAAATACATAAGGGGGGATATGATCTCCATGTATAAATACATAAGGGGGATATGATCACCATGTATGAATACATAGAGGGGGGGGGGGGAGGATCTCCAGGTATAAATACATAAGGGGGAATATGATCTCCATGTATAAATACATAAGAGGGGATATGATCTCCATGTATAAATACATAAGGGGGGATATGATCGTCATGTATAAATACATAAGGGGGGATATGATTTCCATGTATAAAAACATAAGAGGGGATATAATCACCATGTACTGTATAAATGCATAAGGGGGGAATACGATCACCATGTATAAATGCATAGGGGGGATATGATCTCCATGTATAAATACATAGGGGGGGTATGATCTCCGTGTATAAATACATAAGGGGGGATATGATCTCTATGTATAAATACATAAGGAGGGATATGATCTCCTTGTATAAATACATAAGGGGGGATGTGATCCCCATGTATAATACATAAGGGGGGATATGATCACCATGTATAAATACATAAGGGAGGATATGATCTCCATGTATAAATACATAAGGGGGGATATGATCACCATGTATTAATACATAAGGGGTCCACATAGTGAACTTGGTGTTGAGTTGTTCACTTTAAGGTCATCACAGAGGACAAGGGGGCACTCTTTACGTCTAGAGGAAAACGGGTTTCGTCTCCAAATACGGAAAGGTTTCTTCACAGTAAGAGCTGTGAAAATGTGGAATAGACTCCCTCCAGAGGTGGTTCTGGCCAGCTCAGTAGATTGCTCTAAGAAAGTCCTGGATTCTTTCCTGGGTGTATATAATATAAATGGGTACTAATATTTATAGGTAAAGTTGATCCAGGGAATATCCAATTGCCTCTCGGGGATCAGGAAGGAATTTTTCCCCCTGCTGTAGCAAATTGGATCATGCTTTGCTGGGGTTTTTTCGCCTTCCTCTGGATCAACTGTGGGTTTAGGATTGTGTATATGGGATTGTATGGTTGGGTTTTCTGTTTTATTTTGTATTAGTTGAGCCAGATGGACTTGTTTTTGTCTTTTTTCAACGACTAACTATGTAACTATGTAACTAGATGGAGCTGCAATCAAAGGAAATGTTAATTAAAATACTGCCAGAATTTATTATCCTTGTCATATTCGTCCAACAAATTTTTATAAATCTTCCTCTGAAGCTGGATACACACTATACAAGTTTTGTTGTTAGATTTCCTTTAGATTTACCTCCAACTATGTAGTGCAGGGGCCGACCTGACTGCATACACATTGAAAGTGTTTAGATTTGACCTCCTATTATACGGTTTTGGTAAATCTAAAGGAAAAAGTCTAAAGATAATTGTATAGTGTGTATGGCCCATTGGTTTTCTTCATCAAAGGTGGTTTTTAACCGCTTCCATACAGAGCAGTTAGACCCCCTTCCTGCCCAGACCAATTTTCAGCTTTCAGCACTCTCACACTTTGAATGACAATTGCTCAGTCATGCTACACTGTAACCAAACAAAATTTTTATCATTTTTTTCACACAAATAGAGCTTTCTTTTGGTGGTATTTGATCACAACTGGGGTTTTTTTTTTTCGTGATATAAGCAAAAAAAGAGCAAAAATTTTGCAAAAAAAACACTTTTTTTTAGTTTCTATTATAAAATTTTGCAAAAAATTAATTTTTCTTCATACATTTGGGCCAAAATTTATACTGCTACATATCTCTGGTAAAATTAACCCAAATTAGTGTATATTATTTAGTCTGTGTGAAAGTTATTGAGTCTAGAAGCTATGGTACCAATTACTGAAAATTGATCACACCAGATGTACTGATGGCCTATCTCCTTTCTTGAGGCCCTGAAATGTCAGGACAGTACAAATACCCCCCAAATGACCCCTTTTTGTAAAGTAGACAGTCCAAGGTATTTAGTAAGAGGCATGGTGAGTTTTTTGAAGTTATAATTTTTTCCCACAATTCTTGGGAAAATGAAGAAAACATTTTTTTTTCTTTTTTTTTCCCAAAACGTTGTCAATTTATAAGCTATTTCTAACACATAGCATGTACACAGCAAAAATGACACCCCAAAATTCATTCTGCTACTCCTTCTGAGTATGGTGATACCACATGTGTGAGACTTTTACACAGCCTGGCCACAAAAAGAGACTCCATGTCCAAGTAGCACCATAAGGCGTTTTAGGAGCATAAATACACATAAAACTTTCTTTCTACCTATCACACTTTTCAAGGCCCTAGAGCAACAATACAATGGAAAAGTCCACAAAATTACCCCATTTTGGAAAGCAAACACTCCAACGTATATTCTAAGAGGCATTATGGGTCCTTTGAACATGTCATTTTTTTCCACAAGTTTTTGGAAAATGTGGGAAAAAAATAAAAACTTTTTTTTTTACACAAAGTTGTCAATTTATAGGATATTCCTAACACATAGCATGTACATCGCAAAAATGACACCCCAAAATACATTCTGCCACTCCTCCTGAGTATGGCAATACCACATGTGTGAGACTTTTTCACAGCCTAGCCATATAGAGGGGCCTAAACATCCAAGGAGCATCATCATGCATCCTAGCCACTTGCCTAGGCCTATTTTTGACATTTGGTGTTTACAAGCTAAAATCAGTTGTTTTTGCTAGAAAACTACTTAGAACCCCAAAACATTATATATTTTTTTTTAGCAGAGACCCTAGAGAATAAAATGGAGATTATTGCAATATTTTTTATCACACCGTATTTGCGCAGCGGTCTTCCAAACGCAATTTTTTGGGAAAAAAATCACTTTTTTTAATTAAAAAATAAGAAAACAGTAAAGTTAGCCCAATTGTTTTCCATAATGTGAAAGATAATGTTACGCCGAGTAAATAGATACCCAACATGTCATGCTTCAAAATTGCGCACGCTCACAGAATGGTGACAAATTTTGGTACTTAAAAATCCCCATAGGCGACATTTTAAAAATTTCTACAGGTTGCTATCTTAGAGTTACAGAGGAGGTCTATGGCTCAAATTATTGCTCTTGCTCTAACGATCGCGACGATACCTCACATGTGTAGTTTGAACACTGTTTACATATGTGGGCGGGGTTTCCGTATGCGTTCGCTTCTGCGCGCGAGCTCGCGGGGACACGGCGCTTTAATTTTTTTTTTTTTTTTTTTTTACTATTTATTTTATTTATTATTTTTTATTTTTACACTGGTTTTTTTAAAAAAAAAAATTGATCATTTTTATTTCTATTGCAAGAAATGTAAACATTACTTGTAATAGAAAAAGGCACGACAGGACCTCTTTTTTGTGAGATCTGGGGTCAAAAAGTCCTCAGATCTCACAAGTACACTAAAAGATAGAAAAAATAAAAAAAAAAAATTAAAAAAAAATTAAATAAAATGAAAAAAAAAAAAGGGACCTTTAAACTGGTTGCTAGGCAACGACGTTTGCCGTAGCTCCGGTCCTCCAAGACCATAGAGTCGAGTGAGGGCAAGCTTGCCCTCACTCGACATCCTGTCTGTGAGGATCTGGGACCGGATCGTTTTCCCCGCTGCCGGCGGGTCCGGTAAGCGGGGAAAAGGACCAGAATGCAGCGGGAGGGGGGGGGGGCACCTCTTCCGCCACCCCGGAAGGGTGATCCCGTGGCGAATCTGCCGCTGGGACCACCCTTATCGGAAAGCCAACCGTCCACCGTTTAAAAAAATACCAGGGTTATGGCAGCTATCTGCTGCCATAACACCGGTATTTAGGTTTAAACGGACGACGTATGTTAACCTTTTTGGACTTAGACATGGTGGCTGTATGAAGGGTGACAAGTACTCGGGTACTTTGCTGGGCAGGTGACAGGTACTCTGGTACTGATGAGCAAGTGGCAGGTACTCGAGTACTCCGATAGGCAGGTGACAGGTACTCGGGTACTCTTATGGGCAGGTGACAGGCAGGTGATAGGTACTGATGAGTAGTACTGATACTGATAGGTGATACTGATACTGTACTGATGGGTACGGATGATCAGTACTGATACTAATAGGTGATAGGTACTGATGGGTACTGATGAGTACTGATGAGTAGTGATGGGTAATGATGAGCAGGTGGCAAGTACTCGGGTACTTCAGGTGTCAGGTACTCTGATGAGCAGGTGGAAGGTACTCGGGTACTCTGTTGGGTAGGTGACAGGTACTCGGGTACTCCGATGACGGGTACTCAAAGTACCAGAGTACCTGTCATCAGAGTACCAGAGTACCTGTCATCAGAGTACCCGAGTACCTGTCATCAGAGTACCCGAGTACCTGTCATCAGAGTACCCGAGTACCCGTCATCAGAGTACCCGAGTACTTGTCATCAGAGTACCCGAGTACCTGTCATCAGAGTACCCGAGTACTTGTCATCAGAGTACCCGAGTACCTGTCACCAGCCCATCAAAGTACCTGTCACCAGAGTACCCGAGTACCTGTCATCAGAGTACCCGAGTACCCGTCATCAGAGTACCCGAGTACCTGTCATCAGAGTACCCGAGTACCTGTCACCAGCCCATCAGAGTACCTGTCATCAGAGTACCCGAGTACCTGTCATCAGAGTACCCGAGTACCCATCATCAGAGTACCCGAGTACCTGTCACCAGCCCATCAGAGTACCCGAGTACCTGTCATCTGAGTACCTGATGGGCTGGTGACAGGTACTCGGGTACTTTGATGGGCTAGTGACAGGTGCTCTTTATTGGGGGGGGGGCAATCAGTGTGGTTGGGGTGCACTATGATTGGTAACTAGCTGTTACCACAATCTCCTCCTCACACAGGATCAGTGTGTGAGGAGGAGAACACGGTGACAGCTAGTTACCATGTTCTCTGATGACATTTGTGACCGGCTGTGATTGGACACAGCCGGTCACGTGGTAAAGAGCCAATTTCATTGGCTCTTTACCTAGATCGGGGATGGGCTCTGTCCGAGGGACGAGCCTCGTCCCCGATCGCCGCGCTGCGCGCCCCCGGGGGCGCGCATTAAGGAAGGAACGAGCGGCTCGCGCTGGAGCCGCTCATGTGATCGGCTGTGATTGACACAGCCGATCACGTGGTAAACAGCCAATTTCATTGGCTGTTTACCTTGATCGGGGTTGGGCTCAGTCCGAGGGACGAGCCTCACCCCCGATCGCCGCGCTGCGCGCCCCCGGGGGCGCGCAGTAGCGGGGAGATCCGGGCGCCGTCATATGACGTCGGCCCGGATCGAGAAAGGATTTGTGCCGACGTCATTTTACATGACGCGGTACGGAAGGGGTTAAGCAATAACTTATCATAATCATGCATTTAATATTTTTTTGTTTTTTTATTTCAAACATGTAAAAAACAAAATCAAAATAAAAGAAGTAATTATTCAGTAGTAGACAATCACAAAAAAATGATTTACAAAAGAAGACAAAAAAAAACTATAAATAATAATTTAGTTTACATATCCGAAAAGGAATGGGAAGAAGTACAAACTTATGTAATCCCACCCCTTCTCCATAAATTATAATAAACTATTCAATGTCCCATCACTATAAAGTCATGTAATAACTGACCACTTGCTGACTGCCAGCAGTACATACAGTGGGTACGGAAAGTATTCAGACCTCCTTAAATTTTTCACTCTTTGTTATATTGCAGCCATTTGCTAAAATCATTTAAGTTCATTCTTCTTCCTCATGAATGTACACATAGCACCCCATACTGACAGAAAAACACAGAATTGTTGACATTGTTGCAGATTTATTAAAAAAGAAAAACTGAAATATCACATGGTCCTAAGTATTCAGACCCTTTGCTCAGTATTTAGTAGAAGCCCCCTTTTGATCGAATACAGCCAGGAGTCTTTTTGGGAAAGATGCAACAAGTCTTTCACACCTGGATTTGGGGATCCTCTGCCATTCCTCCTTGCAGATCCTCTCCAGTTCTGTCAGGTTGGATGGTAAACGTTGGTGGACAGCCATTTTTAGGTCTCTCCAGAGATGCTCAATTGGGTTTAAGTCAGGGCTCTGGCTGGGCCATTCAAGAACAGTCACGGAGTTGTTGTGAAGCCACTCCTTCCTTATTTTAGCTGTGTGCTTAGGGTCATTGTCTTGTTGGAAGGTAAACCTTCGGCCCAGTCTGAGGTCCAGAGCACTCTGGAGAAGGTTTTTGTCCAGGATATCCCTGTACTTGGCCGCATTCATCTTTCCCTCGATTGCAACCAGTCGTCCTGTCCCTGCAGCTGAAAAACACCCCCACAGCATGATGCTGCCACCACCATGCTTCACTGTTGGGACTGTATTGGACAGGTGATGAGCAGTGCCTGGTTTTCTCCACACATACCGCTTAGAATTAAGGCCAAAAAGTTCTATTTTGGTCTCATCAGACCAGAGAATCTTATTTCTCACCATCTTGGAGTCCTTCAGGTGTTTTTTAGCAAACTCCATGCGGGCTTTCATGTGTCTTACACTGAGGAGAGGCTTCCGTCGGGCCACTCTGCCATAAAGCCCCGACTGGTGGAGGGCTGCAGTGATGGTTGACTTTCTACAACTTTCTCCCATCTCCTGACTGCATCTCTGGAGCTCAGCCACAGTGATCTTTGGGTTCTTCTTTACCTCTCTCACCAAGGCTCTTCTCCCCCGATAGCTCAGTTTGGCCGGAC
Source organism: Pelophylax lessonae (assembly GCF_965119305.1). NCBI lineage: Eukaryota > Metazoa > Chordata > Amphibia > Anura > Ranidae > Pelophylax > Pelophylax lessonae. Next base: position 21,343,742 of record NC_138770.1, read on the forward strand.
GGCCAGCTCTAGGAAGGGTTCTGGTCGTCCCAAACGTCTTCCATTTGAGGATTATGGAGGCCACTGTGCTCTTAGGAACCTTAAGTGCAGCAGAAATCTTTTTGTAACCTTGGCCAGATCTGTGCCTTGCCACAATTCTGTCTCTGAGCTCTTCAGGCAGTTCCTTTGACCTCATGATTCTCATTTGCTCTGACATGCATTGTGATCTGGAAGGTCTTATATAGACAGCTGTGTGGCTTTCCTAATCAAGTCCAATCAGTATAATCAAACACAGCTGGACTCAAATGAAGGTGTAGAACCATCTCAAGGATGATCAGAAGAAATGGAAAGCACCTGAGTTAAATATATGAGTGTCACAGCAAAGGGTCTGAATACTTAGGACCATGTGATATTTCAGTTTTTCTTTTTTAATAAATCTGCAACAATGTCAACAATTCTGTGTTTTTCTGTCAGTATGGGGTGCTATGTGTACATTCATGAGGAAGAAGAATGAACTTAAATGATTTTAGCAAATGGCTGCAATATAACAAAGAGTGAAAAATTTAAGGGGGTCTGAATACTTTCCGTACCCACTGTATACTGCAGCAAGTCGGCTCTACCTGTACGTCGTTTCACGCAATAGCCAGCAGGGGGCGCAGGCAACCACCCGCGATCGCAGACTGCCGTTCTGTCAGAGATGAACACAGGGATCCTGTGTTACTGCTATTTAGGAACATGGATCTCTGTGTTCATCTGGGGAGTCCATCCCCCATGCTGTTAGCAAGCACCACCTAGGGACACATTTAACCCTTTGATCGCCCCTGGTATTAACCCTTTCCCTGCCAGTGTCATTATTACAGTGACAGTGCATATTTTTAGCACTGATTACTGTAGTAATGTCACTGGTCCCCCCAAAAGAGTCAAAAATGTCAGTTAGGGGTCCGATCTGTCCGCTGCAATGTCGCAGTCCCGCTAAAAATTGCTGATTGCCGCCATTACTAGTAAAAAAAAATAAAAAGTCTAAAAATATATCCCCTAGTTTGTAGACACGATACATTTTGCAGAAATCAATCGATATACGCTAATTGGGATTTTTTTTTTACCAAAAATATATAGCAGAATAGAAATTGGCCGAAAATTATGAAAATATTTGATTTTTTATATTTTTTATTTGGATGTTTTATAGCAGAAAGTAAGTCTTTTTTTGTTTCTAACGCAAAAAAAAAAAAATAAAAATCGAACTGGTAAACAAATACCACCAAAAAAAAAAAAAAAAGCTCTATTTGTGGGAAAAAAAGGACATAATTTTTATTTGGGTACAGCGTCGCACGACCGTGCAATTGTCAGTTAAAGTAACGCACTGCCATATTGTAAAAATTGGCCTGGTCATTAAAGCAGAGTTCCCCCCTCTTTTTCCTCTTTTTGGATTCCTGTGGGGAAAAAGCATTGTAAAAAAGAATTGGACATTTTTTTTTTTTTTTTGGGGGATCACTTACCTTATTTTAGAGGCATCTCTGTCCGACTTCCTTCTTCTGCGACCGTGGCCCCGGACGTCACTTCCGGTTTCACATTGCGTCCTGGGAGATGTGAGTCATCAATCCCAGGATGCAATGGGAATGGCCGACCGCTACTCTGATTGCCGATCGCAATCTACAGTGAATTGCGATCGGCATTCCTGGAGCCAGGAACCAGGAAGAAGGTCACAGCGGGGGACACAGAGGCTTCAGACCGGCTCCCACACCGGAGATGGCCGCGCTCTGCAATCAATTAGTAAGATTTTATCTTAATTCAATTACTGTCCTGTACTGTAATGTGGGGTTAGTGTTTGTGTAATTGGCGTTAGTTTAGGATTAGGGCAGTATTTTTATCTAAAAAAAATGTCTGTGGCCAGAACTCCGCTTTAAGGGGGTAAATCCTTCCGGTCCTTAAGTGGTCAATAATTAAAATATACTGTAATATACTAATTACCAATAATGTAACTACACATTCATACACATATATGGATACATACATGCACACACACACCCAAATAAAACTAAATAAAAACAAAAAAACACACTATAAAAGTTCAAACACTTTCATTTTTATTCCTTGAAAAAATCGTGGAAAATTTCCTATCAAATACTTACCGTAATTTTCCTTTCCTGATAGACTCCATGGCAGCATATGTATGGGTTAACCCTGCCTCCACTCCTCCCCTATAGGACCCCACTCCCATAAATCTTCGCTCTGAGCCAGAGGCCGTGTTCCGTAAATAGCCTACTCATGACTGCTGCCATGGAGTCCATCAGGAAAGGAAAATTACGGTAAGTATTTGATAGGAAATTTTCAATTTTCCTGACAGACTTCATGGGAGCATACATATGGGAAATAACTAGCCATACACACCCAGGTGGGCAATTGCAGAACCAAAAGATAAGGGTTTAATTGACACTGTCCACCGACAGGATTTGTAAACCAAAAATTAACAGAAGATAAAGAGGCCGGCTCTACACAATAATGAAATAAGAAAAGAATATTCAGCGCTGAACTCTTATTACACACCACCATTGAAAGGACCAGCAGCTAAGCACTCAATGGCAATATCTCCAAAACACCTGCTGAAAACATAGTAATAAATAGTGCAGCGCAATCCTAGTGGTAATAAATTGTATCAGATATTATATCTAGCAGAGTGCCAATGATATCAGGTGTCAATAAAAACAGGGAAGCCTCCAGTGGTAAGTGGTCCTATGGTAAATCCATATGCTTCTTGTGTCCACACGAGTGACCATGCAAACCCACCACCTGTTCACACTGCCGCTCACCTTATCAAAGAGACCCTACAGGGTCAAACAGCATGTCATCTCAAATTATACTGCACATTCTCACACTTCCTTCTTTAACGGTCTCAATGAGTGCACCTCCAATGCGCTGTCAGCTCCTCAAGCTAAATTAACATATTGTATAGGAGAGAAGAAAGAAACGATCTAATGCTCTCTGTATAAACTCTAAAGGTCTTTATTCCATGAATCATAAAACACTCACATTTATGAAGACAGTATTGCGCATATCTGCAGAGTATGCAAGTGAGCGTGCATCAGATCCGCCAACCCGGAAGAGTGAGAGACGGCCGCGGGTCACGTGATGTCCCTCATACGCGTTGCGCCCATAAAAGTAGGCGGGACTTCTTCAGCGAGGGTCACGTACCGTATTGCGGACCCGTCTTTAAGTATGACTGCAACTACCGCCCTCCTCCTGTTCTCAATCCACTAATCAACAAGTTGTCACAGGAAGTGATGTATACTGCAGGCGGAAGTAAGCACTGTACGACTCGTTAGCCAGGACCAGCCTGTATTCTTGTGTGCAGTGCATAAGGGCAACATTAAGAAACCTTCAAAGAACCAGCTTGGAAGGTTAAATTAAATATAATTTAATATTAAATTATGCCCAAATTTAAAAGTTAAATAGTTATAATAAAAAACAACAACAAACTCCCATGATCCATAGGATTCAATGGGTGGTAATCGTCTTGTGACTCGGGCTATATCTCTACCTTCCATAGATGGCGGGTCTGAGCACTAACTTTTTTCAGATACAAGCAATATATACATAATAACACATGTAAATTTAATAAAAAAAACGCAATATAAATATTAAAAAAGGACAATAAAGGACAATAAATATATTACCTATAAAATGTAGATACATAGGGAAAACAGTAATATCTCATCTATCAGAAATGAAACAGTTGAGATCAAACTCAACATTGAGTCCCATTGGCGTTAAAACTTTACATTCAAAAATCCAAAAAGACTCCCGTTGACTCAGCTGTCTAATAAAATTCCCTCCTCGCCAGTGTGGGTGAACTCTCTCTATTCCCCAAAATTGCAACCCACTAGGATTTTTATGATGGAATTTTTTGAAATGTCTTGAAACGCTGTGCGTTTCAAGACCTTTGTGAATGTTATTAACATGTTCGCCCACTCTGACGTGTAGAGCGCGAGAGGTGCGCCCTATATACTGGAGGCAGCACTCACACTGTAGCATGTAAACCACCCCTTGTGTTTTGTAGGTGATCAGATTTTTAATTTTGTATGATTTATTGGTGGCTGTGGCTAAAAATTCCTTTAGTTTCTTTAAGTTTTTTCTGCAACTTTTACATGTAGCACATTTTCCACATGTGTAAGTGCCAGACAAAAAGGAAAAAAGGTGATTCTCCCTAGTGTGAGGTGGGTCAATTATCCCTGGTGCAATTTTATCTCGCAGCGAAGGGGCCTTACGATAAATAAACTTAGGGTATTCCGTCAGATGAGGCCCTAAAATTTTGTCCTCTTTAAGGATAGGCCAATACTTTTTAACAATACGTTCTACCTTTTTGTAATGAATATTATAATCAAGGATAATTCTGAAACCTGGATCCATCGGGTTATTCTTATCTCCATTCAACAGAGCATCACGATTGCTCCTTCCAACGTCTTCCAATTCTTTCCTAATGGTGTCCTTTTGATATCCCTTTTCAAGAAACCGCTTTTCCAAGACTTTTGATTGTGCCTGATAATCACTATCCGAAGCACAATTACGTCTTAGTCTAGTAAATTGTCCCCTTGGAATGTTGCAAAGCCACATCTGGTGGTGGCAACTATCCAAGGGGATAAATGCATTCCTATAAGTTGGTTTGAAAAAGTTTCTTGTTCTCAAGGAACCCTCATGTTTATAAATTTCTAGATCAAGGAAGGCAATCTTTACCCTCTCCAAATTCCATGTTAGTATAATGTTTTTGGTATTATTATTCAACCTATCCATAAATACTTGTAGAGCAGCCATGTCTCCCTCCCATACCATGAATATATCGTCAATGTAGCGTCTGTAACAAATAAGTTCCTGTGGTAGGGTACCAAATACAGCCTCTTCCTCCCAGTGGGCCATGAAGAGGTTGGCCACACTGGGAGCAAACTTGGCCCCCATCGCCACTCCCCTTGTTTGGAGGTAGTAATGATGGTCATACCAGAAATCATTTCTTTTTAAGCAGAAGTCCAAACTTCTGATTGGCTGGAATGTGTCTGCTGACTGTGAGGTACAGGGTCAAAGTTTGCTCAATGATAACGTATAGGTGGCGGACCGAACATCGCATATGTTTGCCCGCCGCGGCAAACGCAAACAAGTAATGTTCGCCGGGAACTGTTCGCCGGCGAATAGTTCGGGACATCTCTACTGGTGATGCTGCATTGCTTGGCACTGGTGAGGCTGCATAGATCAGCACTGGTCAGGCTGCATAGATTGGCACTGGTGAGGCTGCATTGCTGGGCACTGGTGAGGCTGCAAAGATCGGCACTGGTGAGGCTGCATTGCTGGGCACTGGTGAGGTTGCAAAGATCGGCACTGGTGAGGCTGCATAGGTCGGCACGGGTGAGGCTGCATTGCTGGGCACTGGTGAGGCTGCATTGCTGGGCACTGGTGTGGCTGCATAGATTGGCACTGGTGAGGCTGCATAGATTGGCACTGGTGAGGCTGCATAGATCGACACTGGTGAGTTTACCATTTGCCAATAAAAAAAAAAATATGTCCCCGGATTTCATTTAAAAAAATGTGGTCACCTTAGGTTACAGTGCCACGCTGATTGGCTAAGGCGGTGGAGCAACTTCCGCTGCATCAGTGCAGAGTATTTCACTCATCAGTAGTCCCTCCCTCCTACTCCGATGAGCAGTGCTATACGTTGCTACACTGTGCATACAGAATACAGTATTATTACGGACATTTTATACCCATAACAGATTTTTATAAATTGACCAGAAATTTTCCACATATTGGGCAACCCCCCCCCCCCCCCTTGGTGGGAGTGGAGATGACCCATCTATAAGGATAGAAGGCTAAGAACAGCGAATACCTACCAGAGACCGACCCATCACCTACTGTGTTGGAAGGGAGAAGTGTCTGTTGTTTTACAGCTCTACCCATTCATTGATTTGGTAAGAGGCTCATCATTTCCACTCCTCTTGGATGGTGTTAGGGGTTATATCTTCCTAACCTTTTTGGTGCTCGATCTCTGGAGCGGAATCACTTATATATATGCCCTAAATTCTCATCTTTCTGGTAAGAAGCTACGCTGGTGGTGGGATATTGAATTTAGTCACGTGATTTTCACCCCTTCCGTTTAAAGGCTTCATCACAACAAATTTCATTTGGACTATTTTTGTACACCATATGGGACTTTACGCATCACCATGCACACCTGAGACACACATTGGTGTTTTCACTGCTAATGCTGTGGTTTAATGTTTCTGTTTTATTAATCCCTCCAAATGTTATAAGCACATTTTGTTGTATACTCCTATTTTCTTTGATGTTTACAGCACATGGTTGGTTTGTTTAAAACCCTTCCTTTGTTTTCACATTGCAAAAGATTTTATTTCAATCATCACTTATTGATTAGCGCACCTGATACACACATCCATAGTACAGGAGATGTTCAGAGACTGCAGACATAGTACAGGAGATGTACACAGTAGCCGGCATTCCATGTGAATGGTGGACATTGTTTGTGATGTTATTCAGCTGTGGAGCTCTTTGTGTACAGTCCTGTGTGAGCCAACCAGGAATTATTTTCAGTCAAATGTGGTGGGCTGGGGAAGGGGCGGGTTACAGTGCCGTGCTGATTGGCTAATGAGGTGGAGCAACTTCCGCTGCATCGGTGCAGGGTATTTGACTCATCAGTAGTCCCTCCCTCCTACTCAGATGAGCAGCGCTATTGGTTGCTACACTGTGCATACAGAATACAGTATTTTACGGACATTTTATAAGGATATACAGTACATACACACACAGCACAAGGCCGTGTTCACACTACGAGATGTTTCTCTGGGCTGCAGTTCCTCTGATAAACCACAAGGTGGTGATCTCACTTCTACCATAAAGACAGGAAGTGATGTCAGGTACAGACAGGAAGTGATGTCAGATATAAATTCGAAGTAAGTGAGTAAGGAGGAAGTAGAGAACAGACGTCACTGGAAGTGGCAGCAGAGGAGGTAATAAGTTCTTGTTTTCTATTTACACCCAGTAACCACCCCCCCCCCCCCACCGTCATGTCCGTCCTCTTCCTCCATAGTCACTGTGACCTCTTTTATCTCAAGCAGATGATGATACACACATATATAGTGTGGAAACCTAGATTAACCCCTTCAGGATCAGAACATTTCCCTACTAACAGGGCCCGAACATTCTCTTCATTTTGGAGATGTCACCTTTCCCGCCAATCACCTTCTCCCCTCATCAGTCTATAGTAATGAATTATATGACTTTTATAGTTATGATTGCATTGGACTCCCACTGACGGGCTGGATAATCTAGATTCAGTGATTACCCCAGTCTGACCAGTAAGCGCACGCAGACAGCTAGCTCTGCTCAGTCGGCAGCGATTATGCCCAACGGAGCAGGGCAGCCAGAGAGTTAAACATCTCATGGGGACATATATGACCGGGCTCCTATAGTCTGTGTCACAGTGAATCCCTTGGCCAACAGCCACCCTACTTCGGTTGAGAGGGATTTATGCCAAGAGCAGACTGCCCATGGGAGGAGCCAGGTTTGTTTTTTTGTTTTTTTTTTTCCTTCTGCCTAGTGTCCTTTTTTTAATTATTTAAATTTTTATTATTGAACTTCATTAAAAACTTACAAAACATTTCAGAAGCAAAGACAGAAACACCATATATCATTTTCAACAGATTTACAAAATATTGCCTTCCGGTACATTTCTTCCCCTTTTTCTTTTTTTCTATCTTCCCTCTCCCTCTTCCCCCCCTTCCCTTCTCTCCTCCATATTCTTCCTTAGCCTACTCTGTTGGTCTCTCTGTTGTTTTTATTTGATTAATAATTAAGTATTTATTTCTACATATTTGTTTGATTTTTTGAAATCCATCCATTTTTCCCATTTTTTTTTTTTTAATATTAATTGGGGTTTCCTCCTGGCTATTACTTATATATTCCATATTAAAAACATACATTATCCTAGTACACCATTCTTTTAACTCTGGGGGATCTACTTCATGCCACTTCTTCAGTATTGTTCCCTTTGCTGCATTTAGCAGGGTTGGGATCAAAGACGGTTCTCAGGGCTGCAGTTCCTCTGAGCTCCACAAGGCGGTGATCTCACTTCTACCCAGACAGGAGGTCTCTATGGAAGACAGGAAGTGATGTCGGCTACACACGGGAAAATCCAGAGATACAAAGTACAGAGAAGACGTTGTTGGGAGCAGTGTTGCCAACCCCCTGGAGGGAAATTTACTGGCAGAATGTCCAAAATTTACGGACGGCACAAATTTTTTACTGGCAGTGCAAAAATGTACATAAACAGGCTGTTTTCAGTGCTAAACCGTGCAAATATCAATACTTAAACTATAAACATGTAGATAGTGCTATTAGCAATGTGTTTAGGTTAAACAAAAGTCAAAAACCATATTTCTCCATTTACATGAAGATCAGATTATTATAACCCAGCCAGCACAGCGTTCCCCCATATATCAGAGTGTGCAGGATTTCCCTTACAGTGTAACTCTGACATAAAGAGGAATGCTGCAGATCTTGATTTAAGGGGGAACTCTGATTTAAGAGGGGGCTCTGGTGACCAGAAACCGCCTTATATCAGAGTCCACTGCATTCCCCTTTACATCAGAGTTCCCTTTTACATCAGAGTCCGCAGAGTTCCCCCTTTGCACTGTAAGGGGAGAATCCTGCAGACTCTGATGTAGAGAGGAATATCAGGAACTCTGATGGGGGGGGGGGGGGGGGACTCTGGTGACCAGAGACCACCTTCCACAGATTAATTACACTAAGGTAAGGGGGGGATTCCCTGCTATAAGGGGGAAACCTTTATATCAGTTCCCCCTTACATTATTGTATTCACCCAGCCCTTGCATCAGTGACCCCCCCTTAGCCTGGCCTGGCAGTGCTGTCACTTACCTGAGGGTGGTCAGAGGCTGCGGAAATGATACGGGAGGTGGTCAGATGCTGTGGACATCATACAGGAGGTGGTTAGAGGCTGCGAACATGATACCGGAGGAGGTCAGAGACTGCGAACGTTCTACAGGAGATGGTCAGAGGCTGCGCGGACATGGTACAGGAGGTATTTAGAGGCTGCAGACACCCCCCATTCCCCCCCAACAGTAGTGTCCTAATCTGCCCCCCTTCACCCTCCACATCAGTGTCCACCTCTGCCACCTTTTACATCACCCTCCCACAGCAGAGTCCTCCTCTGCCCACCTTCATATACCCTCTACAGCACTGTCCTTCTGTGCCCCCTTCAGCCCCCATAGTACTGTCCTTCTGTGTCCCCTTCAGCCCCCATAGTACTGTCCTGTGTCCCCTTCAGCCCCCATAGTACTGTCCTTCTGTGTCCCCTTCAGCCCCCATAGTACTGTCCTTCTGTGTCCCCTTCAGCCCCCATAGTACTGTCCTTCTGTGTCCCCTTCAGCCCCCATAGTACTGTCCTTCTGTGTCCCCTTCAGCCCCCATAGTACTGTCCTTCTGTGTCCCCTTCAGCCCCCATAGTACTGTCCTTCTGTGACCCCTTCAGCCCCCATAGTACTGTCCTTCTGTGTCCCCTTCAGACCCCATAGTACTGTCCTTCTGTGCCCCCTTCAGACCCCATAGTACTGTCCTTCTGTGTCCCCTTCAGACCCCATAGTACTGTCCTTCTGTGCCCCCTTCAGACCCCATAGTACTGTCCTTCTGTGTCCCCTTCAGAATCAGCCCCCACAGCACTGTCATTCCCTGTCCCCTTCAGCCCCCACAGGCACTGTCATTCCCTGTCCCCTTCAGCCCCCACAGGCACTGTCATTCCCTGTCCCCTTTAGTCCTCACAGGCACTGTAATTCCCTGTCCCCTTTAGTCCCCACAGGCACTGTAATTCCCTGTCCCCTTTAGTCCCCACAGGCACTTTCATTCCCTGTCCCCTTTAGTCCCCACAGGCACTGTCATTCCCAATTTCCCTGTTCCCTTTAGTCCCCACAGGCACTGTCATTCCCAATTTCCCTGTCCCCTTTAGTCCCCACAGGCACTGTCATTCCCAATTTCCCTGTCCCCTTTAGTCCCCACAGGCACTGTCATTCCCTGTCCCCTTTAGTCCCCACAGGCACTGTCATTCCCTGTCCCCTTTAGTCCCCACAGGCACTGTCATTCCCAATTTCCCTGTCCCCTTTAGTCCCCACAGGCACTGTCATTCCCAATTTCCCTGTCCCCTTTAGTCCCCACAGGCACTGTCATTCCCAATTTCCCTGTCCCCTTTAGTCCCCATAGGCACTGTCATTCCCTGTCCCCTTTAGTCCCCACAGGCACTGTCATTCCCTGTCCCCTTTAGTCCCCACAGGCACTGTCATTCCTCCCTGTCCCCTTTAGTCCCCACAGGCACTGTCATTCCCAATTTCCCTGTCCCCTTTAGTCCCCACAGGCACTGTCATTCCCAATTGCCCTGTCCCCTTTAGTCCCCACAGGTACTGTCATTCCCAATTTCCCTGTCCCCTTTAGTCCCCACAGGCACTGTCATTCCCTGTCCCCTTTAGTCCCCACAGGCACTGTCATTCCCTGTCCCCTTTAGTCCCCACAGGCACTGTCATTCCCAATTTCCCTGTCCCCTTTAGTCCCCACAGGCACTGTCATTCCCAATTTCCCTGTCCCCTTTAGTCCCCATAGGCACTGTCATTCCCTGTCCCCTTTAGTCCCCACAGGCACTGTCATTCCCTGTCCCCTTTAGTCCCCCACAGGCACTCTCATTCCTCCCTGTCCCCTTTAGTCCCCACAGGCACTGTCCTTCTCTGGCTCTGCCGGGTCTGCCCCCTTCTCACAAGTTCCATGAGTGTCCTCGGCTCCTGAGTCCTGACTGTGTGCTCCTCTTCTCTAGCCACAGCTACTCTCACCGTGGATCCGATGCGGCGGCAGTGGCGGGAACATTCTGGGCGGGCCATGGGCAGGGCACAGGCAGAGGCGGTCAGGCGGGGGAGGAGGAGATGATGACGAGACTGACTCACTGACTGTTAGAGTGTCCGGCGATGGGACCGAGGCGCACGCCGCGCATGCGCAGTCAGATTGTCTCGCCGAAGCCATTGTTTTAACGGGCACTTTTCTCCTGCTACGGGCATTTACGGGCAGGAGAAAAGTGCCCCGAATTTACGGACTGTCCGTGAAAAAACGGACGGTTGGCAACACTGGTTGGGAGTGGCAGCAGAGGAGGTAATAAGATCTTATTTTCTATTTACACCCAGTAACCCCCCCCCCCCCCGTCATGTCCGTCCTCTTCCTCCATAGTCACTGTGACCTCTTTTATCTCCAGCAGATGATGATACACACATATATAGTGTGAAAACCTAGTTTAACCCCGCCAGAGGCAGAATATTTCCCCACTTACGAGGCCGGAACATCCTCTTCCTTTTGGAGATGTGTCACCTTTCCCACCAATCACCTTCCCACCTCATCAGTCTAAACCAGCGTTTCCCAATAGGTTCGGTGAGAACAAAATTGGGGTTCCGCGGCGTTTGGCCCCATCCAAGATGGCCACCGCTACCTGCCATTTCCGGAAGGTCGGAAACCGCAGAGATCACCCAACCTTGATCTCATAAGACGGGTGGGACAATTCTGGAGTTGGGGCAGGACCAGCGCTGAGGCAGCTGCCTGAATGAACTTTTCACATTAACCAGGAGGTGATTGGCTGCTAGGAGGCGGTCCTAGCAACCAATCACCAGCTTGCTAATATGAAAGGCTAACCTGGAAGCTCCCGCACCCCCATCCAGTGCTGCTGTGCCTTCCGTCCAGGATTGTCCCCCCCAGTGCTGTGGGGGGGGGGGATGTGAAGGGGGCAGTGCTGTGGGGGGGGGGAATGTCAAGGGGGCAGTGCTGGGGGGGGGGATGTGAAGAAGGCAGATCTGGGGGGGGGATGTGAAGGGGGCAGAGCTGTGGGGGATGTGAAGGGGTCAATGCTGTGGGGGGGATGTGAAGGAGGCAGATCTGGGGGTGGAAGTGAGGGAGGCAGAGCTAGGGGGGGTGTGAGGGAGGCAGAGCTGGGGGGGGGGGTGTGAAGGAGGACAATGTTGTGGGGAGTATGTGAAAGGGGCAGTGGGGGGGGATGTCAAGGGGCAGTGCTGTGGGGGGGGGGAATGTGAGGGAGGCAGAGCTGGTTGAGGGTGTGAAGGGGGACAATGTTGTGGGGAGTATGTGAAAGGGGCAGTGCTGTGAGGGGGGGTGTCAAAGGGGCAGTGCTGTGTGGGGGATGTTAAAATCTAGTTTTTCCATAATGCTCCCAGTCTCAGATGTTTATCACAAAATGTGATCAGTAAAGTCTCCGGTGTACACGGAGATCACAGGAATATGATGTGTCCTGGCAAAGCCCACAGACAAATTTCATCTTTCAATTTAGGAGAGGTGGGACGCATCCGGGAGAAACTATTCTGTGCCCAGAAACTTCAAAGAGCGCCCCCCCCCTCCCCTCACACAGCTCCTCCTCCTCCAAATGTCCCTCAAATCAGAGTAATAGAATTCTATGACATCACACTGACCTCACAGTTCCTCCTCCCAATGTCCCTCCAACTGGCTCTTTTTCCATTCTGATGCTCTGAGGATGTGGATGGACCCTTGGCATCCTTACTAGCAAGGTGGAACTTTATGTCTTGTGTTATATGAACAGACACCAGAATTTCTAACGACAAGCTTTGAACCCTTGGAGCGGGGGGGGGGGGGGCCCTTTGTGGGTAAATTCTACCTCAGTCTGAAATGGGGATTGACAAAACAGATACTTGACCGGAGAGGTGAGGAGGATTCTGGGAATGTCATTTAATTTTTCTCTTTGTGTTCAAATCTAGAGTTTTCCTGTGAAGTCTGGAGATCATATGACCATCACATTGCCTCCACCTCCCTCCCTGATAGAATAGAGAGATAAAAAGAAGATTTGAGAAGTCACCAGAGAGATCATTGAGTTGCTGACAGGAGAGGTGAGCGGTGCCGGGAAGGACGTCATGATGGAGAATCAGCCGCCCCTCACATCACCGGGTAAGAGGAGACTTTATTGTAAAGGAGAGAGCAGTACGGAGGCTCCACCTAGACCCCCCATCATCTGATAAACACATAGAAACAATGTATTCAGTCAGTGTGTGTGTTTCCTACAGATGGATCCAGTAATGGGAACCCACCAGAGAGATGTCCCCGTCCTCTGTATTCCCGGGATTCCACACAGGAAGGTCACCCCATCCCTCACCATCATCAGGTAGATGAGGAACAATCACTGATAGTATCATTAGGATCTGTACATTATCTGCATTGTTACCATTGATGTCATTTTTATTCTATATTCAGAGTGGAAATCTGAGAGATTCTAAAGTTGAGGTTAAAGAAGAGATAAAAGAGGAGGATGATGAGGATGGGATGATGGAGGAGTCAGAGTTTGTAAAAGAACACAAAGATCTGTACCAGGACACCATGGAGGAGTCATCCAGCTACAGAAACCCACCAGAGAGATGTCCCCGTCCTCTGTATTCCCGGGATTCCACACAGGAAGGTCACACCATCCCTCAATGCTACAAGGTTGGTGGAAACAAAGATTAAAACAAAAGTAAGGCGCAGTCAGGGCCGGTGCAAGGATTTTTGCCGCCCTAGGCAAAATAAAAATTGCCGCCCCCCCCCCCCCCCCCCCCATATGACCTACCTTCACTACATCAGCCAAGAGCCAGAAGATCTCTGCATTACGCAAGTGTGAGCACAGTGGTTGATGTAGTGGAGGTGGGAAGCAGTTTAAAGGAACACTGATGGGGGGTAATTTCTGCTGTGACCTGTGTACAGTCCCCACCAACCTCAGCTTCTCCTCCCGGTTGGTGGTTGGTAATAATGCAGCTTCACCGCCATCCATGTGAATAAGGTCATGGAGACAGCCAATCACAGATCACCATCAGTCAGACGAGGTCAGCATTTGGGTAGACGGGGACACTGTCCATTATACACAGCCCCCCCATATCACACAATACAGCCTGCACAAAACAACCTCCCCATATCATACAATACAGCCCCCTCCATATCATACAATACAGCCCCCTCCATATAATACAATACAGCCCCCTCCATATCATACAATACAGCCCCCTCCATATCATACAGCCCCTCCATATCATACAATACAGCCCCCTCCATATCATACAGCCCCTCCATATCATACAATACAGCCCCCCCATGATACAATGCAGCCCCTTCCATATGATACAATGCAGCCCCCTCCATATGATATATGGAAGGGGCTGCATTGTATCATATGGAGGGGGCTGCATTGTATCATATGGAGGGGGCTGCATTGTATTATATGGAAGGGGCTGCATTGTATCATATGGAGGGGGCTGCATTGTATCATATGGAGGGGGCTGCATTGTATCATATGGAGGGGGCTGCATTGTATGATATGGAAGGGGCTGCATTGTATCATATGGAGGGGGCTGCATTGTATGATATGGAAGGGGCTGCATTGTATCATGGGGGGGGGGCTGTATTGTATGATATGGAGGGGGCTGCTATGATACAATGCAGCCCCCTCCATATCATACAATGCAGCCCCCTCGATATGATACAATGCAGCCCCTCCATATGATACAATGCAGCGCCCTCCATATCATACAATGCAGCCCCCCCCCCATATCATACAATGCAGCCCCCCTCCATATCATACAATACAGCCCCCCCCCATGATACAATGCAGGCAGCCCCCCCCATATCATACAATACAGCCCCCCCCATGATACAATGCAGGCAGCCCCCTCTATATCATACAATACAGCCCCCCCCCCATGATACAATGCAGGCAGCCCCCTCTATATCATACAATACAGCCCCCCCCCCATGATATAATGCAGGCAGCCCCCTCCATATCATACAATGCAGCCCCCCCCATGATACAATGCAGGCAGCCCCCTCCATATCATACAATACAGCCCCCCCCCCCCATGATACAATGCAGGCAGCCCCCTCTATATCATACAATACAGCCCCCCCCATGATACAATGCAGGCAGCCCCCTCCATATCATACAATGCAACCCCCCCCTCCATGATACAATGCAGGCAGCCCCCTCCATATCATACAATGCAGCCCCCCCCATGATACAATGCAGGCAGCCCCCTCCATATCATACAATGCAGCCCCCCCCCATGATACAATGCAGGCAGCCCCCTCTATATCATACAATACAGCCCCCCCCCATGATACAATGCAGGCAGCCCCCTCTATATCATACAATACAGCCCCCCCATGATACAATGCAGGCAGCCCCCTCTATATCATACAATACAGCCCCCCCCCCATGATACAATGCAGGCAGCCCCCTCTATATCATACAATACAGCCCCCCCCTCCATGATACAATGCAGGCAGCCCCCTCCATATCATACAATGCAGCCCCCCCCCTCCATGATACAATGCAGGCAGCCCCCTCCATATCATACAACGCAGCCCCCCCCATGATACAATGCAGGCAGCCCCCTCCATATCATACAATGCAGCCCCCCCCCCCCATGATACAATGCAGGCAGCCCCCTCCATATCATACAATGCAGCCCCCCATGTATGAAGAGTGAGGCCAGTGTCCGGGTGGGGGAGTGTACTGTGTTGTCTGTGTGAGGGGTGGGAGAGGACGGGACACACATCGTCTCACCTTGCATGCTGTCCTCTGCATGTGATGGGGGATGGGAGACTGTCCGGTGTCCAGCAATCTGCTTCTGCCAGAAGTTGAACACGGAGCAGAGGGGGGGGGGGGGGCGTCTGGAGAGGCACAAGCCCAGCTCCCTGAGTGTGATTGGAGATCGGCTCCTGATCTTCTTCAAGCAGAAATCAGCTGGAGGGGCGGAGACCGGAGTGCAGTGAGCGCCGAGCTGGATCCCCAGGATCCTATGGAGGGCACTTCTGGTGCCCCGACTATTCTAATGTGCGCTCTAGACTAGTGGTGTGTGCTGCCTGAGGCTCGCTTGCTGTAGCGCTCAGGCGGCACAGCATGAGGAGTGCCACACCGGCCGGTCCACTACTGATTCGGGGTGCAGGATGGCGGCGCCCCCTGTTAAGCTGCGCCCTAGGCAGCTGCCTTAGTCGCCTTACTGGTAGCGCCGGCCCTAGGCGCAGTTGCTACAAATCTCATGGTAAACGTCCATAAAGAAGTCCATATACTTGGTGGAGTGCACTAAATAGGCCAATAACTTAGGGCTGCCATAAATACAGGAACAGAAGCCATATTCCTGCAAGGCTGCCGGTATAAACAAGAGGGAGGGCGTCTCTAAGTGCAGAATTTAAAACTGATTTATTGTATAGTATATAATTGGCAACTCACATGTTTGGAGATAAGAACAGGCACTTCATAATAGTAAGGCTGTCCCAAGGGTCATCCGTGGACGTAAAGTCCGTTCACTGGCAGCGTCATTCAGGGTTCACCTTGCTGGTCACTGTTATGAG
Organism: Pelophylax lessonae; assembly: GCF_965119305.1. Taxonomy (NCBI): domain Eukaryota; kingdom Metazoa; phylum Chordata; class Amphibia; order Anura; family Ranidae; genus Pelophylax; species Pelophylax lessonae. Next base: position 21,360,152 of record NC_138770.1, read on the forward strand.
GAAGCCGGCCATATGGTGGATATACACTTAGATCGAGGCTTGAGACGCTGGTGGCTCAGCAGCGAAGGACAAAATGCATTATTGGAATGCAACGCGTTTCAGAGCATTTGCGCTGCAAGTATTACGGCAGCCACACTCCTTCTTCAGTGCTTGAAGGTGATGTCACAATAATAAAGCTGATTTCTCTTTCGCTCATTGAAGGACACAGCTCCAGAATCTTCTTAGCCATTGGGTTATGATGCCCCATTGTCAGGAAAGAGCTCACCTGCTGGTGGCACTGTAGCTCCCAGATCCATAAGCTGCAGTTCCAGTGTCCACCAGCGGGTGTCTCTCAGTAGTCAGAAGCGAACATCTTATGCAATCAGTCATCACCTGATGCTGGTTGCAGGAAGTATATTTAAACCCTGTGTATGCTTCTTCTCACTGCCTTGGTATTGTCTCCATGTGCGCCTGACCTGCATGCCTGTGTCCCTGTATCCTGATCCTGGACTCTGATCCTGACCCTGCAGCCTGATTCCTTCCTTCCTGTTTGCTTACTCCGTCTCCTGCAACCCTCTCTCTGTTCTGTCTTGCTCCCAGCTCCCTCTGCTTGATCTCCCGTGTATGACCCCGGCTCTGTTACTATTACTATTCATTTATCCTGTTTTGTATATATTTGGTTTGAGCAGTTGTTTGCTGTGTGTCACTATTGTTTGGGTATCTGATTGGATTTACACAGTTATAGTTTTCTGGAGGTGCGTTTACATTTGTGTTATTCACTTATTTTTAAATAAATTATATTCTTTACACCTTAATTATGTCTAATATTCTCTGTGTCAGTCCACACATTTCTGGTCACACCTGTTGCTGACAGAATACCAAGGCCAGTCCTGACCAGAAGTGGCTGCACAGAGAAGCCATCTTAGCTCTGTTGTTTGTGGCAAGATGCATCTTGAGGAGGTAATTTACTTTTCTTTGCTGGTGACAGAGGAAAAAGAATACTGCTGCCAGATATTAAAGGAGTGGGCCAGGGACCAGCTGTTAGAATGCATTCGTCTTGCTCATTCCCTAGTTGATCAGGGCAGGATGCTGTTTGATGATGTTCAGCCATTGATTCAGGTTTGTGCAGAGTTGGCTTTGTCCAGTATTCCTAAAGAAAGTGATGACTTTTCTCCCCCCTTTAGTATGGCTCAGGTAGAATCACTGGTATGGTTATTGGAGGATGACTCCTCTTATTTCTTTGAGCACTATTCAGCATGTTCCCAACAGGTGCTAGTGGATTGTATTAATGCAGTGCAGTCTCTTGTCAGACAGGCAGAGTGTAAACTGAATCTTGTTCAACCGTTACTACAAGCATGGTCAGATATATTGCACTCAGCTTCAGTCAGTTTGCAACAACCCCTTCCTACTGCTAGACACCTGCCTGCTCAAACATCTCTCTCTCCATCACCCACAGCAACCACAGTTGCAGCCCAGTTTACCCTTCTACCAACCATATGTCAGTACCCTGTTCCCACTTGCTGCACCTACCCTGCCTTTAACTCCTTGAAGCTTACCTCTTCTCCACTGCCTGCACCAATCCTTCAGAAATCCTCCTTAGTTACTGCTCCCTCTTTTTCAAAACCCCCCAGCTTTTCTTTGCTACCAGCTGCTCCCCCTACTCACAGCCCTGTGTTCACATGCAGAACCTCAGTGGCAAAACCCAAAAAGAAACGAAAGTTTTTCCCAACTTGCAAAATCTTGCCACTATCCAATTGTGCATCCACACCAGCGGATCTGCTCCAGCCTGCATCCATGCCTGCTTCCACGCCAGCGGATCTACCCCAGCCTGCTTCCACGCCAGCCGATCTGCTTCAGCTAGCTTCCACACTAGCCGATCTGCCTGCATCCACGCCAGCGGATCTGCTCCATCCTGCATCCACGCCAGCGGATCTGCCTGCTTCCACGCCAGCGGATCTGCCCGCTTCCACGCCAGCCGATCTGCTCCAGCCTGCTTCCACGCCAGCCGATCTGCTCCAGCCTGCATCCACGCCAGCCGATCTGCTCCAGCCTGCATCCACGCCAGCCGATCTGCTCCAGCCTGCTTCCACGCCAGCCGATCTGCTCCAGCCTGCTTCCACGCCAGCCGATCTGCTCCAGCCTGCTTCCACGCCAGCCGATCTGCTCCAGCCTGCTTCCACGCCAGCCGATCTGCTCCAGCTTGCTTCCATGCCAGCTGATCTGCTCCAGCTTGCTTCCACGCCAGCCGATCTGCTCCAGCCTACTTCCACGCCAGCCGAACTGCTCCAGCCTGAAGTTCTGGTCCCTTTTGTCCAGCCTGAAGTTCTGGTCCCTTTTGCCCAGCCTGAAGTTCTGGTCCCTTTTGTCCAGCCTGAAGTTCTGGTCCCTTTTGCCCAGCCTGAAGTTCTGGTCCCTTTTGCCCATCCTGAAGTTCCGGTCCCTTTTGCCCAGCCTGAAGTTCCGGTCCCTTTTGCCCAGCTTGAAGTTCCGGTCTCTTTTGCCCAGCTTGAAGTTCCGGTCTCTTTTGTCCAGCCTGAAGTTCTGGTCCCTTTTGCCCAGCCTGAAGTTCTGGTCCATTTTGCCCAGCCTGAAGTTCCAGTCCCTTTTGCCCAGCTTGAAGTTCCGGTCCCTTTTGCCCAGCTTGAAGTTCCGGTCCCTTTTGCCCAGCTTGAAGTTCCGGTCCCTTTTGCCCAGCTTGAAGTTCCGGTCCCTTTTGCCCAGCTTGAAGTTCCGGTCCCTTTTGCCCAGCTTGAAGTTCCGGTCCCTTTTGCCCAGCTTAAAGTTCCGGTCCCTGCTGCCCAGCTTGAAGTTCCGGTCCCTGTTGCCCAGCTTGAAGTTCCGGTCCCTGCTGCCCAGCTTGAAGTTCCGGTCCCTGCTGCCCAGCTTGAAGTTCCGGTCCCTGCTGCCCAGCTTGAAGTTCTGGTCCCTGCTGCCCAGCTTGAAGTTCTGGTCCCTGCTGCCCAGCTTGAAGTTCTGGTCCCTGCTGCCCAGCTTGAAGTTCCGGTCCCTGCTGCCCAGCTTGAAGTTCCGGTCCCTGCTGCCCAGCTTGAAGTTCCGGTCCCTGTTGCCCAGCTTGAAGTTCCGGTCCCTGTTGCCCAGCTTGAAGTTCCGGTCCCTGTTGCCCAGCTTGAAGTTTCGGTCCCTGTTGCCCAGCTTGAAGTTTCGGTCCCTGTTGCCCAGCCAAAGGGGCAGGTGCCCAATGCCCAGCCTGTCTCTGGACATCCTGTCCCTAACAACCTGCCTGCCTCTGATGGTCTGCTGCTCGATGACACGTCTACCCCTAGGGATCTGCTGTCTGACAACCTGCCTTCTTCTGCCTCTGATCCGGTGACAGATGTCCAGCCTGATGATCCCATGCTTGATGTCCAGCATGCGTCTGATGATCCTTTTACCATTGACCAGCCTGATCTTACTTCTCTTCTACTTACCACCCAGCCGGGTTCTACTGACTCAATACCAGCTGCTCGGTTGGACTGTCATGCAAAAACAAAGTGTTCACCTGCTAATGGGTTTGAAAGCTCTGAGTCCTCGCATGCTTTATATGGGTTACCTGCTTGGCCTGAGATTCGTTTGTCGGTTGCCTCGGTTGAGTCCCTCTGGCAGAGTGTTGTTCCTATGGCTCCAAAGCCTGGTGGTCCGGACATGCCCATGGTAACTAGTAGCTGCATTTGCCTTCATGGCCCTGGTCATGGTAAGCTCCTGGGGAATGGAGGGGTACTATCTGTGCCTCTCCATGATCCGGATGCGCTTGCCCCAGCTTTGGGTGAACTAGGGGACCCGGGTCAGGTAACCAGTGCCTCAGAGATACCTAGGTGGCTTTTGAAGTGCAGAGTAAGTCCTGGAAACCAGGCAAGCTACTTGGTTATGGCAAGACACTTCTGTGTCAGAGTTCTGGTATTGTCACATGACCCCATGGCTAAGTCTGCAGGCAACTCGTGGGACCCCAGCAATGGGGTACCTGCTGTTCTGAGGGACTTGAAGTATCAAATTCTGTACATGTCAGAGGATCTGGCCAGCAGGACACCCAGCCAGTTGCTTGACCTCAGCGGTGGGATACCCAGTCAGTCACCTGACCCAGGCGGTGGGACACTTTGCCTATTGTTGGATCTTGGCAATGGGGCATCTCGCTTGGAACCCGGCACTTCTTCAGCCTACAAGGAACTTTTGCTCTGGATTTGTGCAGCAAATGACTGTCTTTTATGGACTGGTTTAGCTAGGGTTTTTTGGAGCGTCCTGAGGCCGCTCCTTAGAGGGGGGGTACTGTCAGGAAAGAGCTCACCTGCTGGTGGCACTGTAGCTCCCAGATCCATAAGCTGCAGTTCCAGTGTCCACCAGCGGGTGTCTCTCAGTAGTCAGAAGCGAACATCTTATGCAATCAGTCATCACCTGATGCTGGTTGCAGGAAGTATATTTAAACCCTGTGTATGCTTCTTCTCACTGCCTTGGTATTGTCTCCATGTGCGCCTGACCTGCATGCCTGTGTCCCTGTATCCTGATCCTGGACTCTGATCCTGACCCTGACCCTGCAGCCTGATTCCTTCCTTCCTGTTTGCTTACTCCGTCTCCTGCAACCCTCTCTCTGTTCTGTCTTGCTCCCAGCTCCCTCTGCTTGATCTCCCGTGTATGACCCCGGCTCTGTTACTATTACTATTCATTTATCCTGTTTTGTATATATTTGGTTTGAGCAGTTGTTTGCTGTGTGTCACTATTGTTTGGGTATCTGATTGGATTTACACAGTTATAGTTTTCTGGAGGTGCGTTTACATTTGTGTTATTCACTTATTTTTAAATAAATTATATTCTTTACACCTTAATTATGTCTAATGTTCTCTGTGTCAGTTCACACATTTCTGGTCACACCTGTTGCTGACACTCCCTTTCTCCTGGTCTCCACCATAGCTACAAGTGAGGGTATCCCCCTGTGGGGTTCTCATGGAATAGGGTGCAGGAGATAGGGTGCAGTGTGTCTGAAAGGAATACACCGTAACCCAGGTGTTGACAGTCCTGCAACAAGTGGTGAAAGGGCACCGGAGTACCTTATCCGGACTCTAGGTGGAAGTGGCATTAAAGGCTGTGACCAGTAGTGTGACGTAACACCTGGTCATCTACCTGAGACTGAGCTCTGAATTTTAGCGCCAAGTTTGAAAAGCTTACGACGTAAGGGGAATACATTCCAGACTTAGTAATGTTTTATAGAGTAATGGTCAAAGTTACAGGGTGACCCTGTCTTATCTGTCCTGAATGCTGGACTGTATATAAGGTCAATCTTTACTCGAAATAGTGGGCATACCCCCGAAGAGGTCCTCAGGGACTGGATTCCATAGTTATGAGGTTCCATAGTGATGAACTACAACCCTGGACCTGTATAGCACCCTGTGGCTAACTCAACACATTGCACCAAGTGCCATTGGGAGCGCCTCATGCTGGATCCCATGCCTGAAACAACATAACAGGGCATTTCCAGAGCGTGGGGGTCTGAGTACAGCTCCCAAGGTTGTACCGATCCGGGTACACTGCTTCTGTGTAGACAGTAGAAGACAGCGAGGGCTGATTGAAGAATCAGAAGATAAAATAATAAAGAGGAAAATAATAAACCAGTGAAGATAACCCGCAAATATATCCCCATTCTAGGTTGGTGCACATTATTCTGCTCACACAATCAGTGCAAGTCCAGCTGGTCACTGAGGCATCAAAAGAAACTTGAGAGGACAACCATGCTCCAACCAAATACTCCTTTATTAGAATATATCCAGAAGTGACAACATGGCAGGAGAGATGAGACTATCAACGCGTTTCACACTACAAGCACTTAGTCATAGCAAACCCGCCATACTGCTTTCTCTCTATTTAAACATACAACATCAATTACCATATTAATTAATATTTAAGCTGAACATCATAGACATGCGCAGAATGGAAACATTTGTTTTGTTTCAGATAAATCTGTTTAGTTATTTTATTTCGCTTTCTAGAATTCATTTCATTTCATGCTTTGAGAACTATTGGAATTCTAATCGGTCGAGAAACGATCGACTGATTCAAATTGTGTGTGAAGAAATAGCTGGTTCTTAAGCAGGGGGCTGGGAAGCCGGCCGCCCGCATCCTTACCAACCAAGACTCATCAGCTGTCAGCGGGCTTCCCCACTGACAGATGAATGGAAAGAAAAGAATGCCGGCATTGCCGAACAATAGAAAAATGTTTAAAATAAATGGCGTGGGGTCCCCCCAAAATCCATACCAGACCTTTACCTGAGCATGCAGTTCGGCAGGTCAGGAAAGGGAGGACAACAAGTGCCCCCCCTCCTAATCCATACCAAGCCACATGCCCTCAACATGGGGGGGTGCTTTGGGGCAGCTCTCTTCCAGCCAGCCATCCACAGCCCCTGTGCCAGCCAGCCATCCACCACAGGGTGCCAGACAGCCACCAACCCACCACAGGGTGCCAGACAGCCACCGACTCACCACAGGGTGCCAGACAGCCACAGACTCACCACAGGGTGCCAGACAGCCACCAACCCACCACAGGGTGCCAGACAGCCAGCCACTCACCATAGGGTGTCAGACAGCCAGCCACCCACAGGCCCTGTACCAGCCAGCCATAGGCCCTGTACCAGCCACCCACCCACCCACCACAGGGTGTCAGCCAGCCATCCACCCACCACAGGGTGCCAGACAGCCAGCCACAGGCCCTGTACCAGCCACCCACCCACCTACCTCAGGGTGCCACCCAGCCACCAACCCACAGGCCCTGTACCAGCCACCCACAGGCCCTGTACCAGCCAGCCACCCACAGGCCCTGTACCAGCCACCAACCCACCACAGGGTGCCAGCCAGCCACCCACCACAGGGTGCTAGCCAGCCACCCACCACAGGGTAACAGCCAGCCAGCCACCCACCACAGGGTGCCAGCCACCCACCCACCACAGGGAGCCAGCCAGCCACCACAGGGTGCCAGCCAGCTATTAAGCATTATACAAATATTAACATGTTCAGTACCAGATTTGTTTCAAAAATTGTCTTCATTTTTCAAAACTTTAAATGTACAATATATCGGCCAATACCGATACGTTGTGACCAAAATATCAGTATCGGCCCTGAAAAAACCATATCGGTCTATCCCTAACCGAAGGGTCTGGTATGGAAAGGGGGAGGGGAGCACACCATTATGTTCTATTGCCAGGCAATGCCGGCATTGTTTTCTTTCCATTCATCTGTTAGTGGGGAAGCCTGCTGACAGCTGATGAGTCATGGTTGGTAAGGATGTAGGCGGCCGGCTTCCCGGCTTGCTGCTTAACAACCAGCTATTTCTTCACACAGAATTTGCATTGGTCAATTGTTTTTTGACTGATCTGAATTCGAATCGTTTTGAAAAAATTTGTCCTAATTTGTATTTGCACTGAAACAAATTTCACGTGTCTAACACTTAATGGCCACCCACTAACAGCTGGGCTCCCAGCCAATGCAAATGGCCACCGATGGCAGGGCCCACTCTCCAGGCATGGATCCTCTACATATGTGTGCCATAACACCACCCCGCTGATAGCTGGGGACTCAATGACCACTCGGGACATCCTGGAAGACTTCTGGATACCAAAGGAAGGTCCTGACATCCCGCACAGCTGCCCAGCACCAGACCCGCCCACCAATACTTCCAATAGGTAGGAAAAGTTCATACAAAAATGGTCCTATAAGTGAGGAGGACAAAAAAGGAATGCAGCCATTGGCTTCTCCTGAACATTTATGGGGGTGGGGTCTTATGGGGGAGGAACAAGGGCGGGGCTACTCAAACGTATGCTGCCATGGACATCTATCAGGAAAGCACATTATGGCCACTAGATGGAACTGACCATTATAGGAAATCCCAATTCACCATGACTGGGGGAATGCGGATCACATTTCATCAACACATTTATAACAACCAGATCTGTAAGTGTTTGTGAAATATTCCCTTACAAAATGTACTCAGCCAATGAAAGGTAAGGACTCCAGGCACTGCCCCTTTTGTATCATCCATGAGGAAACGTCTTTTCACGTTTTCTGGGAGTGCTCATTTGCACAGAGCCTGTTGAGGGCCTTGGAACCTGAACTGAGAGACTTTGTTCCACAGACTGCCATCACACATTTTGCTGTGCTGAATGGACTTTTTCATGGAACTTTTTCCCAGGAGGACATTGACAACGCCTGGCGGGTGTTGTGTTGCTTTAAGGACGCTTTATGGTGCGCCAGAAAGCGCCTTATCCACCAGCGGGAGAGGATGTCCATTGAGGACTGTCGCAGACTGGTTCACAGTCTGCTCAGAGACTATAACCTGATGGATCTCATGGAGGAAGAGGAGGTCTGAAGATTTCCCCTTCCCCCACTCTCCCTTGCGTGTCTTTGTCCATTCAATAAAGCTTCGGGCCTGTGATTTCATTCCCCTCCCCTTACCCCTCTCTCCCACCCCCCATCACACCTGTTGCTTTTTTGAAATGTTTATTATTTGATATCGTTTAAGGAATGCAACGTATAGATAACGTATTTTTCAGTTTCATGCTTTAGGGGTATTGCGGCGTCATGCATGATGTGATGGCACGGGGTATCCTTACTCCGCACACCACATCAGGCATCATACCGCAGAATGAATGTATGTGATTGAATGTATTTATTAGTATGACCGGAAATGTATTGTAATGTAGTGTATTTATGCGCTGCGTCGCAGTACAGGGGAGAATGTACCCCGACAAAAGTATTGTTTTTTGTATATCTTTTATGCAAATAAAGATTACATTTTCAACAAAAAAAATGAAAGGTAAGGACTCCATTTTTATTTTTCTCCTGCTATCAATGGCCAACACGGGACAACACTTCATCCATGTCTTTGGTGATCTCTGATCTCCTTATGAAGTGTTTCTTACATGATGAAGATCAGCCATGGAGTATATCTGAGGTGTATATCAGGGTGTGCTTCTTCCCCACATGTTCACCAACATTCATATAGAAGACATTTCCCACACTCAATGCACTAATACACCTCCAGGGTTGTGTGGGACACCTGATGTACAGGAAGACAGGACTTCAGTGAGGAACATTTCCCGCACTCAGGACAGGAATATGGCTTCTCACCAGTGTGCGATCTCTGATGTGTGGAAAGAGTGGACTTCTGTGAAAAACATTTCCCACACTCAAGACAGGAATACGGCTTCTCACCAGTGTGAGATCTCTGATGTGTGGAAAGAGTGGAATTCTCTGAAAAACATTTCCCACACTCAAGACAGGAATACGGCTTCTCACCAGTGTGCAATCTCTGATGTCTCGAAAAATTGGACTTATCTGAAAAACATTTCCCGCACTCAGGACAGGAATACGGCTTCTCACCAGTGTGCAATCTCTGATGTCTGGAAAGATTGGACTGCAATGAAAAGCATTTCCCACACTCAGGACAGGAATACGGCTTCTCACCAGTGTGCAATCTCTGATGTGTGGAAAGAGCGGACGTCTGTGAAAAACATTTCTCGCACTCAGGACAGGAATACGGCTTCTCACCAGTGTGCGATCTCTGATGCACGGAAAGAGTGGACTTATCTGAAAAACATTTCCCGCACTCAGGACAGGAATATGGCTTCTCACCAGTGTGCAATCTCTGATGTGTGGAAAGATGGGACTGCAATGAAAAGCATTTCCCACACTCAGGACAGGAATACGGCTTCTCACCGGTGTGAGATCTCTGATGTTTGGAAAGGGCGGACTTATGTGCAAAACATTTCCCGCACTCAGGACAGGAATACGGCTTCTCACCTGTGTGCAATCTCTGATGTGTGGAAAGATGAGACTTCTGTGAAAAACATTTCCCGCACTCAGGACAGGAATACGGCTTCTCACCGGAGTGAGATCTTTTATGCACATTGAGAGTGCCTTTCAAACGGAAACTCTTCCCGCACTCAGAACAGGAGAACCTCTTATCTGTTGTAAGTACGGCACCGTCCCTCACAGTCTGAGGTTCCTCAGGATAAGAGGAATACGATGGTCCGGCACCGTCCCTCACAGTCTGAGGTTCCTCAGAATAAGAGGAATACGATGGTCCTGCACCGTCCCTCACAGTCTGAGGTTCCTCAGGATAAGAGGAATACGATGGTCCATCTACACTGTGTGGTGCCGGATGGACATTTAAGGTAGCCGGGTTTTCTCCTGGACTATACTGTGTGATGTCCTCATCTTCTACTTTACAGTCTGGAGACAAAGTGAGACAATCCTCTGAGGTTTTCCTCATCTCCCATCCATGTACTAAAATAGAAATACAAAGATTATTACTAGACATCAGCAGATTGGTTCTCCTAAACCAGGACTCCGCCCACATCAGGCAGCTTTGTCTCTGAGGATCTTACAATTCCCCCCTCAAGGTAACTAGTAAATGGGTTCTCTGATCTTCTACCAGTTCATTTCTTTATTCATGGACCTAAGTTAGAGAGTGAGGAGACAATGAGAACTGTCTTTTATAGGAGTGACAGTGATGAGGGGATTATAGGACGAGTGTCCCCTCCCCCTCTATCACTCATTGCCATTTTCCCAACACAAGAAGTCCCGCACTTCCTTATTTAGTCCATGATTTAAACATGAATAACAGCGGGGCTGAGCCCCACCAGAGGTCAGAGAGTGAGGATGGGGGGAGAACAACCAAGATGAAGACTTGCCTGATCCTGAAGACCACCATCATTGGGTTATTGACTCCTCCCTCATTATCACTTTCTGTTTAAGGTTCCAAAGTTGGAGTATAAATGAAGGGTTGGAAAAGGTTGCTACCTGTTAAAAACGTATATTGGCCAAGATCCTATAGGTATATACTCATCATAAGATCCTATAGGTATATACTCATCATAAGATCCTATAGGTATATACTCATCATAAAAAGATCAAACATATAAATAAAGATAAATAATCCACAGGCGATGATAAAGTGCAAACAATAGGATCTATGTTTGGGCTGAAATATCTCCGCCCTTATAAAGTGCTCAGTGCTGGGAAAATAAGTGTTGGAAACACTTATGAGGTATAGGTACTTCATTCACTGACCTCATTCATCTCACTAAGCTCAGCCAGGTGATTGCCAGACCATTATTCTTGATCTTTAAGGATAGTTTACAGACGGGTATGGTGCCAGCTGATTGGAAAAAAGCCAACGTGGTACCAATATTTAAAAAGGGGCCGAGATATATCCCGGGTAACTATAGGCCGGTCAGCCTAACATCAGTAGTCTGCAAAATTTTGGAGGGGATGATAAGGGACCACATACAAGACTTTAGTAATGAAAACGGTATTATAAGTAGTAATCAGCATGGATTCATGAAAAATCGTTCATGCCAAACCAATCTATTAACCTTCTACGATGAAGTGAGCTGCCACTTAGATAAAGGTAAGCCTGTGGATGTGGTGTATCTGGACTTTGCAAAGGCCTTTGACACCGTTCCCCACAAACGCTTATTGTACAAACTAAGGAAGGTAGGTATGGACCATAAGGTGAGTACCTGGATAGAGAACTGGCTCCAGGGGAGAGTACAGAGGGTGGTGATTAATGGGGAGTACTCGGATTGGGCGGGTGTGGAAAGTGGGGTCCCCCAGGGTTCTGTCCTGGGACCAATCCTGTTTAATTTATTCATAAATGATCTAGAGGAGGGGATATCGAGTACAATCTCAGTATTTGCGGATGATACTAAATTAGGCATGCCAATATCTTCTATGCAGGATGTGGAAATCTTGCAAGCAGACCTGAACAAAATAACGGGGTGGGCAACTACATGGCAGATGAGGTTTAATGTAGAAAAATGTAAAGTAATGCACTTGGGGGCCAGAAACCAGAAACCAAGCTACTCACTAGGGGGGAACCTCTGGGTGAGTCTAGGATGGAAAGGGACCTGGGGGTACTGGTAGACAACAGGCTTGGCAGTGGCATGCAATGCCAAGCCGCCGCAAGCAAAGCCAACAGAATACTGGGATGTATAAAAAAAGGGGATTCACTCCAGAAATAAAGAGATTATTCTTCCACTCTACAAGACTCTGGTCCGGCCACATCTGGAGTATTCCGTCCAGTTCTGGGCACCGGTCCTCAGGAAGGATGTGCTGGAACTGGAGAAAGTCCAGAGAAGGGCAACAAAAATAATTAGGGGAAACAAATAAAACGCAAATTCAAAAATAAATTTCTTCCCCCAAATCTGTAGACAATAAGGCTGCATTCACACTTGAGCGTAGTGTTTTACCGCGTTTTTTACCGCGATTTTACCGCAATTTTTTACCGCGATTTTCAGGTGTTTTTGGAGGCAGGCATTGACAAAACGCTGGTAATCAAACCAAAAAAAAGCTCATGTACTTTTTTCAGCTACAGGCGTTTTGCAAAACGCTCAGATGTGAACAGGGGCCATTTAAATTAATGGGGCTTTACTTGTTGGGCGTTTTGGAAAGTTTTTTTGAGCGTTTTTGGAGCTGAAAAACACTCAAAAACGCCCAGGTGTGAATGGAGCCTTAGTGGGAAATAATTTCCCTCCTCTCCTCCTTCCTCTTCCTCCACGGTATATATGGGGGGGAGGGGGGAAAGAAAATATGGGCAGAGCCTGCACAGGGACATCCCAGGGAAGGGGTATCGGAGTGAAGGATCACATTGTGAAGCTTGTTTAGTCCGCACTGCTCAAGTCCTGGCTTTGTAATTCTATCATCTTGGGTTTTAATGTTGAATAAACCAGATAGATGGAGAGCACTAGAGGGGGTGTTATTTTCTACCCCCCCCCCCCCCCATATATACCGTGGAGGAAGAGGAAGGAGGAGAGGAGTGAGCGATAGAGGGGGAAGGGATCTGTGGGACTCGCTGGTAACACAGGAGTCAGATGGTAAGGTTCTGCAATTTCTGCACTCGCACTTTATCATTTATATTGGCCCTGACTGATGACACGTGTCACATGACACACATTTCTATCCTCTTATTGGACGATCACATTACTATTTATTCATTTCCTGACACTGTTTAATAGATTTCATATTTTTGAATTGTAAGTCTGATTGTTACACGGCGCGGTGATATCGCACAGATTGGATTATTATTTCCCACTTATTGTCTACAGATTTGGGGGAAGAAATTTATTTTCATTTTCATTTGATTTCTTATTAGATATAAAATGTCCAGCTGGTAGGAAATGGGCGAAACAAAGAGAATCCATATTATGTGTATATACAGTATCTGACAAAAGTAAGTACACCCCTCACATTTTTGTAAATATTTTATTATTTATCTTTTCATGTGACAACACTGAAGAAATGACACTTTGCTACAATGTAAAGTAGTGAGTGTACAGCTTGCATAACAGTGTAAATATGCTGTCCCATCAAAATAACTCAACACACAGCCATTAATGTCTAAACCGCTGGCAGCAAAAGTGAGTACACCCCTAAGTGACAATGTCCAAACTGGGCCCAATTAGCCATTTTCCCTCCCCGGTGTCATGTGACTCGTAAGTGTTACAAGGTCTCAGGTGTGAATGGGGAGCAGGTGTGTTAAATTTGGTGTCATCGCTCTCACTCTCTCATACTGGTCACTGGAAGTTCAACATGGCACCTCATGGCAAAGAACTCTCTGAAGATCTGAAAAAAAGAATTGTTTCTCTACATAAAGATGGCCTAGGCTATAAGAAGATTGCCAAGACCCTGAAACTGAGCTGCAGCATGGTGGCCAATACCATACAGCAGTTTACCAGGACAGGTTCCACTCAGAACAGGCCTCACCATGGTCGACCAAAGAAGTTGAGTGCATGTGCTCAGCATCATATCCAGAGGTTGTCTTTGGGAAATAGGCGTATGAGTGCTGCCAGCATTGCTGCAGAGGTTGAACGGGTGGGGGGTCAGCCTGTCAGAGCTCAGACCATACGCCGCACACGCATCAAATTGTTCTGCATGGCTGTCATCCCAGAAGGAAGCCTCTTCTAAAGATGATGCACAAGAAAGCCCGCAAGCAGTTTGCTGAAGACAAGCAGACCAAGGACATGGATTACTGGAACGGTGTCCTGTGGTCTGATGAGTCCAAGATAAACTTATTTGGTTCAGATGGTGTCAAGTGTGTGTGGGGGCAACCAGGTGAGGAGTAGAAAGACAAGTGTGTCTTGCCTACAGTCAAGCATGGTGGTGGAAGTGTCATGGTCTGGGGCTGCATGAGTGCTGCCGGCACTGGGGAGCTACAGTTCATTGAGGCAACCATGAATGCCAACATGTACTGTGACACACTGAAGCAGAGCATGATCCCCTCCCTTCAGAGACTGGGCCACAGGGCGATATTCCACCATGATAACGACACCAAACACACCTCTAAGATTAGAATTTTTTTTTATATACAAAGTATATTCCACGCGCCAAGGGTTTATAAAATAATTTAAAATTAATAATATAAAATAGACTCTAGTTAAAAGAAATATATAAATAAAATAGCAGCCGCTGTATATATGGGGAGTGATTGAAATATGTATGATCTCCAAGAGGGATCAAATACAGCGCTTGCTTAAACTCTGAATTTCTGGATAAATATATCAAAGCATCAGATAACCATAAATTATCACCTTAAAAGTCCACTAATTAAAGTTGAGAATCAGTGCAAGATGTGCAAATCAGTGCAAATTGACACAGCATCAATATATAAATGCAACTTCATTCAATATGTAGACAGTAAAAACATATGATAAAAATACCTCTCTATAAATATATAAATAACAGGGAAAAAGTCCACAGTATAAAAAATGATGACTGCGGTGCTATAAATTAATAAATACCACATATAAAAAAAAACAAGTGTTAAAGTGACTTCTGTGCTTCAAATCAAAAATGTATATGATTTTAAAAAGAAGTCCATTCAATATAAAATGACTGCTGTGCTCAAAATTAATAAATCCAATATTAAAGTGACTCCTGTGCTCAAAAATGATGAGGGTGAAAGTGTCCTTAGTGGCAGATGTATCCTCAATTCCAAAATGTAAGTAGTTCATCAAACAGATTCCTTTAGAAATAAGTGAATAAAATCACTTACCAGATAAAATGGGTTCTGTATGCCGTATGGCACCAGAACCTTTCAGACTTGTGAAGCCCTCTGGGCTTGAAGGATGTTACCCCTCTGTGTAGCCCTCCGGGGTCCTGGTATACCTCTCTGCTCCAGGGTGCTCAATTCCAAGCCGTATATAGGAGAAAAGAAAAGGCTCCAAATAGTGTAATACGTTTGTTAAGAGTCTTTATTTCTCCATAAATGAGCTCTGAGGACGTCACCAGAAGTGACGAAACGTGCCAGCTTGGACCGCACAGCGTCATTGCGTCACGGAGGTGGAACGCAAGCCAGAAGTGAGTTGCTGTAGCGTGTACTCCGCAAGGAAGACGAGCAACTCGCACCGCTAGACCACCAGTGATGCTGCTTCTTTAATTTTATTCATTTATGGAGAAATAAAGACGGATAAACTACTTACATTTTGGAATTGAGGATACATCTGCCACTAAGGACACTTTCACCCTCATCATTTTTGAGCACAGGAGTCACTTTAATATTGGATTTATTAATTTTGTATTTATATATTGATGCTGTGTCAATGATGCTGTGTCAATGTGCACTGATTTGCACATCTTGCACTGATTCACAACATTAATTAGTGGACTTTTAAGGTGATAATTTATGGTTATCTGATGCTTTGATATATTTATCCAGAAATTCAGATTTTAAGCAAGCGCTGTATTTGACACCTCTAAGATGACCACTGCCTTGCTAAAGAAGCTGAGGGTAAAGGTGATGGATTGGACAAGCATGTCTGCAGACCTAAACCCTATTGAGCATCTGTGGGGCATCATCAAATGGAAGGAGGAGGAGCGCAAGGTCTCTAATATCCACCAGCTCTGTGATGTCATCACGGAGGAGAGGAAGAGGACTCCAGTGGCAACCTGTGAAGCTCTGGTGAACTCCATGCCCAAGAGGGGAAAATAATGGTGGCCACACAAAATATTGACACTTTGGGCCATATTTGGACATTTTCACTTAGGGGTGTACTCACTTTTGTTACCAGCGGGTTAGACATTAATGGCTGTGTGTTGAGTTATTTTGAGGGGACAGTAAATTTACACTGTTACACAAGCTGTACACTCACTACTTTACATTGTAGCAAAGTCTCATTTCTTCAGTGTTGTCACATGAAAAGATAGAATAAGATATTTACAAAAATGTGAGAAGTGTACTTACTTTTGTGACATACTTTATATAGCAGTGGGTAGAGGGGAGAGAGCAGAAGTATGTAATGTACAACATAGAGTATATAGTGCAGTGATCAGGAGTATGTAATGTACAACATAGAGTATATAGTGCAGGGGTCAGGACTCATAATATTGGTATTCACTAATCAGTGGTGGATTACATGTATTTATGTCACGTATGTATTTAGTGTTAATGACCCACCTGTGCTGATCTCTGTAGGAGTGTCCTCCTCTATAAATGTCCCCGTTATTCCATCCTCCTCCATAGACTGCTGATCATCCCTCACATACGTCTCTTCTTCTTCTGCTTTAACCTCAAATTCTATATCGATTGCATCTCCGCTCTAAACCAAGAAAATTAGAGCGAATATCATCTGAAAGTTATAAGTTTTAGCATTGTGATATTATAAAAAAAAAAAAAAAAAAGAAACATCCTCTCCAGAAGTCCATATTCTAGATGCTCCAACCCACCAACCTTGTAACATTGAGGGATGGTGTGACCTTCCTGTGTTGAATCCCGGGAATACAGAGGACGGGGACATCTCTCTGGTGACTCCTCCATGGTGTCCTGGTACAGATCTTTGCATACCGTTAGAAACTCAGACTCCTCCATCACCCCATCCTCATCATCCTCCTCTTTTACCTCAACTTTAGAATCTCTCAGGTCTCCACTCTGAATATATAAAAAAAATGACATCAATGGTAACAATGCAGATAATGTACAGATCCTAATGATACTATCAGTGATTGTTCCTTGTCTACCTGATGATGGTGAGGGATGGTGTGATCTTCCTGTGTGGAGTCCCGGGAATACAGAGGACGGGGACATCTCTCTGGTGGGTTCCCATTACTGGATCCATCTGTAGGAAACACACACACTGACTGAATACATTGTTTCTATGTGTTTATCAGATGATGGGGGATCTAGGTGGAGCCTCCGTACTGCTCTCTCCTTTACAATAAAGTCTCCTCTTACCCGGTGATGTGAGGGGCGGCTGATTCTCCATCATGACGTCCTTGTAGAGATCCTTGTGTCCTTCTAAATACTCCCACTCCTCCATGGAGAAATAGACAGTGACATCCTGACACCTTATAGGAACCTGACACACACAATGATACAGTCACCATCCAGACACATCCCTTGTCTATTACTGGATAATGTCCCACGATTCCCAGCACCGCCTACCTCTCCTGTCAGCAGATGGACCATCATGGTGGTCAGTTCCAGGATTCCAGGATCTTCTGCCCTTTGTTCCTCTCAGGTATCGGAGAACGAGGTGGAGGCACCATGGTGGGGCTCTGGGTCCTGCTCCATCCTCCTGAGATTGGCTCCCCATTAGACTCCTTCACTACAACACAACCCTACAAATCAGGAGAAAGATAAACCGATATCAATCATCTGACATCATCTACATATACGTCTATAATAAGAACATGGTCTTTTGGCCAGACTAGATAAGAGTGATGTCATGTGACCTTCCAGAATCCTCCTCACCTCTCCGGTCAGATCTGTGTTTTATTAATAGAGATAAGAGTGATGTCATGTGACCTCCCAGAATCCTCCTCACCTCTCCGATCAGCAGGTAGATGATCTCCAGGGTGAGGCTTAATAACCTCTCAGTCATGTGACTCTGATCCTCCTCCATCCTCATTGGTGTGGTCATGTGATCTATGCGGGTTTCTCTGTAGACAGATAATGAAGAATTATCTGGATTGCATTGGTTGGACAATATTAGGATGGGGATATAAGGGGTTATGGGCGGGTTGCCCCCGGTGGGAATTGGAACATGTAGATTGGGTTAATTAGGGGGATCTTTTTATTAAGAGTGGTCACAGGTTCTCTGAGACCATCAAGACCAATGCGAGCCCAAAGCCCTTGATTGGACAGGGGGAGGGACAGTCCACTGCCAGAGTGTAGGGGAGTAGAGGAGAGTGTCGGTATTGAGGGATCAGAGGATCGGATATGTAAAAGCGCTTTTACTGGTTCCCTACACAAAAAATGACCATGTAACCCTTGAAGTGCAGTGGCGGAGCTAGACTTTTAAAACAGGGGTGGCAAAGGGGTGGCAAGGTATTATTTTGGGGGGTCAATATACATGCGTGTGTGTATATGTGTGTGTATATGTATATATGTATATGTGTGTGTATATATATATATATATATATATATATATATATATATATATATACACATACATACATACATACACACACACATATACACACACTTTTATAAATAAATTTAAACAAACATTCTAAGCGTTATTAAAACATTTTTAATTAAATAAACAATTATCAAAGTAAACATTATTCTTTTAAGGCCGCACACCGATCACAGGGCTCTGCTCTAAAGGGGGATCTATGGCATATATCCCCTTTACAGCAGGCCAGGGTGAGGTGAGGTCCTCTATATAGACCCCCCCCCTTACAGCAGGCCAGGGTCCTCCCCCATACAGTCCCTCTCAGTCTCCGCACCGACAAGATTAGGTTAGGGAGCTGAGCAGCCAGGGGCAGAAAGCAGCAGAAAGCAGCAGACACAGCGGCGGCAGCCATGGCAGAAGCACTGCACGAGGGTGATTAAGGTGTGCCTAGGCACACCCGGCACACGCCTATGAGTAGGGCTGCACAATATTGCCCCCCATCAATGTAGGGACCAGCATGCCCCCCCCCCCATCAATTGACGATGTAGTAACCAGCATCCCAACCCATCAATGTAGTGAATTCGCATCGCATTCGGACACAACTCACACAGGAACCTTTTTTGGGTCCGCAGCAGAATCAGATCTCATGGGTGTTCACACCTATGCGATCCGATTCATGTCCAAACTGACAGTTCGCACTGCGATATGCCAACTGATCTGGGGGGGGGGTCATTAACTTTGTATTGACAGCCCCAGTGTTTCGCATATGGCAGTGTGAACTATCTTAGAGTTGAATGTGATGTGGGAACCCGCAGTGGATTTGCAGGGTTCCCGCATCGCATCTATGTGGACCGAGACTAACTGATTATGTTTTTGTAGGGGGGTAAGTGCACTTTGTACAAAATGACTTTATTACCTCAGCTATGTACATGCTAATGAAACATTTAGTGCTGGTTCACACTGGTGCGATGGAAGACATTGCATGTGATTCGGGGGGGAACTGCTATGCAAATCACATGCAATGTCTTTGCGATGCGAATTCAGCCATACAGATTGTATGGCTGAATTTGCATCGCATTTGGACCAAAGTCATGCAGGACCCTTTTTTTGGTCTGAACCAACATCAGATTGCATGGGTGTTCACACCTAATGCGATCCGATTCCTGTCAGAATTGACAGTTCACACTGCGATATGTAAACTAATCTGGGGGTATCGTTACCTTTTGTATTGAACACTCCCAGTGATTCGCATATGGCAGTGTGAACTGCTTGCAAGTCGGGTGCAATGTGGGAACCCGCAGTGGATTTTCAGGAGTTATGGTTTCCTTTCCAAGTGTCGGTTCACATTGCACATTGGTGCGATGCGGTAACCCTGCAAATCCACTGCGGGTTCCCGCATTGCACCCGACTCGCAGACAGTTCACACTGCCATATGCGAATCACTGCGGGTGTCAATACAAAGGTAACGATACCCCCAGATTAATTCACATATTGCAGTGCAAACTGTCAGTTCAGGCAGGAATGGAATCGCATAGGTGTGAACACCCACGCGATCTGATTCTGGGGCAGACCAAAAAAGGGTCTTGCATGACTTTGGTCCAAATGCAATGCAAATTCAGCCATGCAATCTGTACAATCTGTATGGCTGAATTCGCATTGCAAAGACATTGCATGTGATTTGCACAGCAGTGTGGTGCGAATCACATGCAATGTCTTCCATCGCACCAGTGTAAATCTAAGTGTCTGTAAAAAAAAAAAAAAGTTGAAGTCCTGGAAGCATTAGACATGTATTTACATCTCTGTTTTCAGTCAACTTCGAACACCCCAATTCCTGCCAGTGACAAAAAAAGTTTTACACTGTCTGACCTGCTGCTGCTCTGGCTCTGCACACAGGTCAGGGTGGTTGGGGGATGGATGGGTGGGTGGCTGGCTCCTCCGAGACCTCTTGTCCTCTTCCACTCTCTGCACTCTGTCTCAGTCTGCAGCATCCCCCGACGATCTGCAGCTGTCCCCCACGGCATGGATGTGTGGCCCCGCCCCTCAGCTGAATTCTTCAGGGAGGAGAGGTGGCCGGAGCGCCTGTCACTATTATCATCCCCACAGCTCCATTAAAGCACCATGATCCCGGCCAGCACCCGACTCCTCTCCTATAGCCGCATCCACTGCCGGCAAGGATCCATTCTTCACTGCATTATTGGAGCACAGATGTCCTCCATTCTACAGTGCGAGCTGTGTGGGCACCTCCAGGGACAGACTGCTGAGCCTCTTATGGGGCCCCCCCTCTGACGCCGCACCGCACGAATGGTCAGTCCGCCCCTGCACACAGTCACAGAGAACTTGCTGCACAGCTCGTTCAGCTAATGTTATGAGCATAAGCGAGCGGGGTGGCAACAGGGGTGGCAAGGATGTCTTCTGGGGTGTCAATTGCCACCCCAGCTAGCCCTCTAGCTCCGCCACTGTTGAAGTGGGGCTGCCACCATTATACGAGGGTTAAATGCTCATTTGGGTTTTGGTCATTTTTTGTTTCCCCAGAGATGGGCTTTAAACAAAATAACATTTTCACAAACTATAAAATCTGCATGTTATGCTTGTAAAAACAAAGCCCCCCCCCCCCCCACACACACACACACAATTATGTCAGCCCTTAAAACTGTGTGTCCCCATGAAATAGTGTCTAAATTCACTACCCAACATGGTGCAAAGACAACGCTATAAAAGCTATGAAGCTGATGAAATACAGATCAGGATCAACCAGCTTCTTCATTGACTACAGTGACCAGGGAATGATGGCACTGAACGTGGAAGTGATGAAATGCTCATCTCTTCTGGATTCATTTACCAGAGAGGAGATCTGAGAACTGATCACCCTCCACTCCATCCACCATGCCGATCCCGGGCCTACAGGAGGGGCAGACACATGGTTAATGTAATGAGGCATGGGGATATTTGTATCTTCCGAGGAAGGGTGTGAAAGGGCAAATTTCAGGAGAATCCGAATCCTAATCTCATTTCTCGTTACAAGAGACTGCTAAGGTGAGAAGATGATTGGTGGGAAAGGTGACAAATCTCCAGAATGAAGAGAATTTTCTGACCCCGTAAGTGGAGGAATGTTCTGACCCTGAAGGGGTTTATCTAGGTTTCCACACTATATATGTGTGTATCATCATCTGCTGGAGATAAAAGACCTCACAGTGACTGTGGAGGAAGAGGACGGACATGACGGGGGGGTTGCTGGGTGTAAATAGAAAATAAGATCTTATTACCTCCCCTACTGCCACGTCCAGCAATGTCTCCTCTCTACTTCCTCCCAACTCACATTTCACCCGAAAACGTCTCTTTTATACTTGACATCACTTCCCGTGACATCACTTCCTATCTATAACTGACATCACTTCCTGTCTTCCATAGAGACTTCCTGTCTGGGTAGAAGTGAGATCACTACCTTGTGGAGCTCAGAGGAACTGCAGCCCCGAGAAACATCTTGTAGTGTGAACACGGCTTTGTGCTGTGTGTGTATGTACTGTATATTTTATTTTATTTATTTATTTCAGGTACTTATATAGCACTGTCAATTTACGCAGCGCTTTACATATACATTGTACATTCACATCAGTCCCTGCCCTCAAGGAGCTTACGATCTAAGGTATGTACTGTATATCCACCAAGGAGGGGAGAAATATATTACTGCCTATTACTATCACACACTCACCCCCCCCCCCCCCTTTCCTGGCCAAGCGGACTGCATGCTCTGATTAACAGTTTGGTATTTATTTCCTGGTTGACCTCACACTGTTGTTTTTGGTTTCTTTGCTTTAACCACTTTACCACTGGAGGATTTTCCTGCTGTACGTCCAGGACACTTTTTGCGATTCGGCACTGTGCGAATTTAACTGACAATTGCGCGGTCGTGCAACGCCGTACCCAAACGAAATTGACGTCCTTTTTTTCCCCACAAACAGAGCTTTCTTTTGGTGGTATTTGATCACCTCTGCGCTTTTCATTTTTTGCGATATTAATAAAAAAAGAGCGACAATTTTGAAAAAATAACAATATTGTTCTACTTTGTCAGTTAAAAAATATCCAATATATTCAATTTTTGTCATATATTTAGGCCAAAATGTATTTAGCTACATGTCTTTGACAAAAAAATTCTTAATGAGCGTATTTTTAACCGCTTTAAGACCGGAAGATTTTACCACATTCCTGACCAGGCCATATTTTGTGATTCGGCACTGCGTTATTGCGCAGTCATTCGATGCTGTACCCAAATTAAATTTATGTAATTTTTTTCCCCACAAATAGAGCTTTCTTTTAGTGGTATTTGATCACCTGTGCGATTTTTACTTTTTGCGCTATATACAAAAAAATAGCGACAATTTTGAAAAAATAACAATATTTTTCAAATTTTTTTATATGAAATTCCCCCCCAAAAAAAATTTAAAAATCAAACTTTAACATTTTAGACCAATTTGTTTTCTGCTACATATTTTTGGTAAAAAAAATCGCAATAAGCGTATTTTGATTGGTTTGCGCAAAAGTTATCGCAGCAAATTTATGTCATTTTTATTGTTTTTTTTTTAAACTAGTAATGGCGGCGATCTGCGATTTTTTTTCCAGAACTGCGACATTGCGGCGGACAGATCGGACCCTTGACTTACATTTTTGACACTTTTGGGGGTACCGGTGACATTACTACAGTAATCAGTGCTATAAATATGCACTGTTACTGTAATAATGACACTGGCAGGGAAGGTGTTAACTTTTATTGGTGATCAAGGGGTTAATGTATGCCTGGTGCTTACTAACGTGTGTGGGGGGAGGGGACTGTGTGACACAGGCACAGATCGCAGGTTCAGCTATGCTGAATCCTGCAATCTGTTACTGTTTGTCACTTAGGAGATCCGCCCGCTTTGTTTACACAATCGGGCGGATCTCCACACTCGATCCCCGATGATCGGGGAAGAGCGGCAGTGATCACCTCCCCTGGCCCGACTCCCGCTGTGACTGAATACAGCGGGAGCGCGCCGCCCCCACAAGGTCTACGTCGCTGGACGGAATCAAACCACTTTGCCGCAGTACCCTCAACGTGAGCGGTCGGCAAGTGGTTAAGGACCCTTTTTAAACACCTACTAGATTCACAGTCTGGAATGTAATTTTCGGGGACTCAAAATTTGGGGGTGTGAAAGAAAAAAGTCTTTACCACTTTCCGACCGCCCTATAGCAGTTTTATTGCTACAGGGCGGCCGTGCTGCTCAGAACCCCATATATAGACGTGATCCTGCACTTCCAGGTAGCGTGCGCAAGTGCACGCTGCCAGCGGCTCACTACCACTGTGATTCTACACAGCAGGTCCCACAGACACGATGTCTGCCGGCACCCGCTGATCGTTCGGTACACAGGCAGAATGGCAATCCGTCTATGTAAACAAGGCAGATTGACGTTCTGTCAGTAGGGAAGGCATGGATCCTGTGTTCCGGCAAAGCAGAGGTACTGATCCATGCCTTCCCCTAGTAAAAGCACCTCCCCCCAATACACAAACACTGGCTAGGCACATATTTAACCCTTTGATTGCCCCTGATGTTAACCCCTTCCCAGCCAGTGTCATTAGTACAGTGACAGTACATATTTTTAGCACTGATCACTGTATTGGTGTCACTGGTTCCCACAAAGTGTCAGTTAGTGTCTGATTTGTCCGCCGCAATAAAGTCCCGCTGTAAGTCACCGATCACCGCTATTACTAGTAAAAAAATAAAAATTCCATAAAAATATCCCATAGTTTATAGACAAGATAACTTTTGCGCAAACCAATTAATATACGCTTATTGAGATTTAGTTTAAACAAAAACATGTAGCAGAATACACATTGGCATAAATCGATGAAGAAATTCAATTTTTTTTTAACTTATTTATTGGATGTTTTATAGCAGAATGTAAATATATACATTGTTTTTTGTTTATAGCGCAAAAATTTAAAACCGCAGAGGA
The DNA here is from genome assembly GCF_965119305.1 of Pelophylax lessonae. Taxonomy (NCBI): domain Eukaryota; kingdom Metazoa; phylum Chordata; class Amphibia; order Anura; family Ranidae; genus Pelophylax; species Pelophylax lessonae. The sequence goes on from NC_138770.1 coordinate 21,384,484, forward strand.
GATCAAATACCCCCAAAAGAAAACTCTATTTGTGGGGAAAAAGGACATAAATTGAAATTAAGGAACAGCGTCGCACGACCGCGCAATTGTCAGTTAATAAGTTCAGCCCCGGAAGATTTACCCCCCTTTATGACCATGCGATACGGCACTGTGTTATTTTAACTGAAAATTGCGCGGTCGTGCGACGCTGTACCCAAATAAAATCAATGTCCTTTTTTTCCCACAAATAGAGATTTATTTTGGGTGTGTTTGATCACCTCTGCGGTTTTTATTTTTTGCGCTATAATCAAAAAATGACCGACAACTTTGAAAAAAAAAACAATATTTTTTTACTTTCGAGAGGGCGGCGCCTGTAAAAACAATCAAGCGGCTGAACAGCCCATATTATTGGTTTTACAGTGCAGTCAGAGGCTTAAAGGTGACTGAATGTTCAAGCAGGGCCTGAAGTGCTTGTTCTGACGGTCCAAATGTCTGAGACCAAAGCTGTACCCTCCTATCAGAAGAGGAGCAACCAGGACCCCATAAGATATGTATGGGTGGCACAATCTAAAAAAGACCAGTAAGCAACCTCTCCCCCAGAAGTGGAGCTCTTTGCTGACTATTTGGTTGAGGACTCTCTTTCTCTCTTCAATTCTTTCTGGACTTCAAGTTGGAACTGCAGGAGCAAACCTCTTTAGCAGAGGCTGCTCTTTAATTAGGCAAATTACGCTGTCGCATAAGGCCTCGCGCTCGAATTTCCGAGTTAAAGATCCACCTCTGGGCCTGGCAGCAGGGATCTCCCAGCCATCAGCATAGTCCCGATTGCTGGCCGGTCTGTAAGCAGTATAATCTGATACGATTCGGGGCTGCGATCAGGAGCAGCTCACCGGGGATAGGAGCTCACCGACATCTCCAGATCACAGCCAGATACTAGAGCCGCTGCCACAGACAGGGGAGGAGAGAGCTGCGTTTGGTCCTCCTCCTCCCTCCCTCTCCTCCTGTGCTTGCCCCGCCACCACACTCCCTGACAGTTTTCTCCTCAGAGAAGATGATGAAGATTGAACACCAGCAACCAGAAGAAGAAAGATGGCGCCTGATCCATCCATCCATCCTCTCCCTTCTCCTTCCAGTGACTACTCTGATGTAAGGGGAACTTTTCCTTCCTTCCTCTATTCCTTTCTTTCATTCTTTTCTCTTTCTTTCTTTTTTCTTCTTTATTTATCTCTTTCTCTGTCCATTCCTTTCCCCTTTTTCTTTCTTTTTTTTCTCCCTGTCTTCTTTTTTTCTTTCTCCCCTCTTTTCTTTCTTTCTCCTTCCCCTCTTTCTTTCTTCTTGATTTCTTTATTTGTCTTGTTCTTTCTCTCTTTCTCTGTCCATTCCTTTCCCCTTTTCTCTTTCATTCTTTTTCTCTCTCCCCTCTTTCATTCTTTCTTTTTTTTTTCCTTTCTCTCCTCTTTTCTTTCTCCTTCCCCTCTTTCTTCTTTATTTCTCTCTTTCTCTGTCCATTCCTTTCCCTTTTTCTCTTTGTTTCTTTTTTCCCCTCCCCTCTTTCTTTCTCCTTCACCTCTTTCTTTCTTCTTGATTTCTTTATTTCCCCTTTTCTTTCTTTCTCTCTCTTTCATTCTTTCTCTCTCTCTTTTTTCTCTCCCTTCTTTCTTTCTCCCCTCTTTTCTTTCTTTCTCTCTCCATTCCTTCCTTTTTTTTCTCTTTCTCTGTCCATTCCTTTCTCTTTTCATTTATTTTCTCTCTTTCTCTCTCCATTCCTTTTCTTTCTGGCTCCCCCCCCCCTTCTTTCCCTCATGCGAGCACAAATCCTTCTCCTTTTTTTACAGTTGTGTTCAAAATTATTCAACCCCCACTGAAATTGATTGTTTTGGCCAGTTTGACATTGATTTTGATCATTCAGTCATCCTGCTTACAATTAAATCAAAGAGGCATGTGTAGGTCAGACAAATATAACATAACATTTATAATGAAATAACCACAAATGTCTTTTCTGTGCTCACATCATTATCAGTTTTATTCAACCCCCAAGTGACATTCAATCTTAGTACTTAGTACAACATCCTTTTACAGTTATAACAGCTTTTAAACGTGAAGCATAGCTTGACACAAGTGTCTTGCAGCGATCTACGGGTATCTTCGCCCATTCGTCATGGGCAAAAGCCTCCAGTTCAGTCACATTCTTAGGCTTGTGCACTGCAACTGCTTTCTTTAAGTCCCACCAGAGGTTCTCAATCGGATTTAAGTCTGGTGACTGTGATGGACACTCCAAAATGTTCCAGCCTTTCATCTGCAACCATGCTCTAGTGGACTTGGAGGTATGCTTGGGATCATTGTCCTGTTGAAAGGTCCAACGTCTCCCAAGCCTCAGATTGTGACGGACTGCATCACATTGTCATCCAATTATCTCCTGGTACTGAAGAGAATTCATGGTACCTTGCACACGCTGAAGCTTCCCTGTACCTGCAGAAGCAAAACAGCCCCAAAGCATGATTGGAAAAAAGCCAACGTGGTACCAATATTTAAAAAGGGGCCGAGGTGTATCCCGGGGAACTATAGGCCGGTCAGCCTAACATCTGTAGTCTGCAAGATTTTGGAGGGGATGTTAAGGGACCACATACAAGACTTTAGTAATGAAAACTGTATTATTAGTAGCAATCAGCATGGATTTATGAAAAATCGTTCTTGCCAAACCAATCTATTAACCTTCTAAGATGAAGTGAGCTGCCACCTAGATAAAGGTAAGCCTGTGGATGTGGTATATCTGGACTTTGCAAAGGCCTTTGACACCGTTCCCCACAAACGATTACTGTACAAACTAAGGAAGGCAGGTATGGACCATAGGGTGAGTACCTGGATAGAGAACTGGCTCCAGGGGAGAGTCCAGAGGGTGGTGATTAATGGGGAGTACTCGGACTGGGCGGGTGTGGAAAGTGGGGTCCCCCAGGGTTCTGTCCTGGGACCAATCCTGTTTAATTTATTCATAAATGATCTAGAGGAGGGGATATCTAGTACAATCTCAGTATTTGCAGATGATACTAAACTAAGCATGCCAATATCTTCTATGCAGGATGTGGAAACCTTACAAGCGGACCTGAACAAAATAACGGGGTGGGCAACTACATGGCAGATGAGGTTTAATGTTGAAAAATGTAAAGTAATGCACTTGGGGGCCAAAACCAGAAAGCAAGCTACTCACTAGGGGGGGAGCCTCTGGGGGAGTCTAGGATGGAAAAAGACTTGGGGGTACTGGTAGACAACAGGCTTGGCAGTGGCATGCAATGCCAAGCCGCTGCAAGCAAAGCCAACAGAATACTGGGATGTATAAAAAAGGGGATTCACTCCAGAAATAAAGAGATTATTCTCCCACTCTACAAGACTCTGGTCCGGCCACATCTGGAGTATGCTGTCCAGTTCTGGGCACCGGTCCTCAGGAAGGATGTGCTGGAACTGGAGAGAGTCCAGAGAAGGGCAACAAAAATAATTAGGGGAATGGAGGACATCCGCTATGAGGAAAGACTACAAGCACTGAAATTATTCTCTCTGGAGAAGAGACGATTGAGGGGGGATATGATATCAATGTTCAAATACTGTACTGGCGACCCTAGCATAAGGAACAAACTATTCAGAGAAAGGAGATACAATAAGACACGTGGCCACTCACTAAAACTAGAGGAAAGGCGGTTTAACCTTAAAATGCGTAAGGGGTTCTTCACTGTAAGAGCGGTAAGGATGTGGAATTCTCTTCCACAAGCAGTCGTATCAGCAGGGAGCATTGATAGTTTCAAAAAACTGTTAGATGGGCACCTTAGAGACCACAACATACAGGGGTATACAATGTACGGTTAAAAGCAAACACACACACACATTATAGGTTGAACTGGATGGACTGGTGTCTTTTTTCAACCTCACTAACTATGTAACTATATAACTATGTAACTATGATTGACCCCCCGCCATGCTTCACAGTAGGCAAGGTGTTCTTTTCTTCATAGGCCTTGTTCTTCCTCCTCCAAACATAGCATTGATCCATGGGCCCAAACAGTTCTAATTTTGTTTCATCAGTCCACAGAACACTATCCCAAAACTTCTGTGGTTTGTCCACATGACTTTTGGCATACTGCAGTTGACTCTTCTTATTCTTTGGAGACAGCAAGGGGGTGCGCCTGGGAGTTCTGGCATGGAGGCCTTCATTACGCAGTGTGCGCCATATTGTCTGAGCAGAAACTTCAGTACCCACATCTGACAAATCTTTTCTCAGTTCCTGAGCAGTCACACGGGGACTTTTCTCCACTCTACGCTTCAGGTAGCGCACAGCAGTAGAAGTCAGCATCTTCTTTCTGCCACGACCAGGTAGCGTTTCAACAGTGCCCTTTGCCTTGAATTTGCGAATGATGCTTCCTATGGTGTCTCTTGTTATGTTTAACATCTTTGCAATCTTCTTATAGCCATTGCCCTTCCTGTGAAGAGTAATCACCTCTTCTCTTGTCTTCCTGGGCCATTCTCTTGACTTCACCATGTTTGTAACCACACCAGTAAATGTCTAGAAGGAGCTGAGTATCACAGTCATTTTAAAGCTGCCTAATTGGTGCTTATTAGGCTTTATTGCTGCTCCCTGACATCCACAGGTGTTTTCAATACCTGATTGAAAACACTTCAATGAACCTCTGTTCTTCAGAGTGGTAGTCTTTAAGGGGTTGAATAATTGTGTCAATGAAGAATTCACAAAAGAAACATTTACTACTGTAATACAAAACCAATTGATGTCATTTTAGTTGCATATGGTTCTTTAAGAAGTCCTTGTAGGATTTCATTCTGAATACAATTACAAATGTACACTAAATTCCCTAAAACCCTTTACAGCATTGGGGGTTGAATAATTTTGAACACAACTGTATTACTATACAGACCAGGGTCCCCCAGTTTCACTCCAGATCTCCTCTACCCATCCCTCATCATCTACCCCCCCCCCCTTTTACCCCCCTCCTCCTTCTCCCCTACCCAATGGTTCCCAGTCCCATCCCTCTCCTATTCATCCCATGTGATTGCCACAGTACACATCCCACCCACACAAGCAGCAGCAGTAATAAGATGCTCGGCCTCTGGGTTCTTCCCTAACACCATGCAAAGGGGATGAGTGGGGCCTCGTGTCTAAATTTTGCCTAAGGCCTCACAAAGCCTAGAGCCTCTGCACTTTGGAGTTAGACACTGACTCTAGAACTGCAGTTTTCTTTCATTCAGCAGACATTTACTCTAAAGCAGGAGCCCGGACTAAATGCAGCTCATTGCTATCAAATGAAGCTAGCCCTTAAAGGATACAGTTTAAACTCTTGCAATGCAGACAAGATTGTCCCACTCGTAGAATTAAAGATATAATGAATATTCTTAATCCCAACTTCCATTTCATTGGAAGAGAGGCAAAGGTTAAGGCAGGTTCACAGGCTAAAACTGCAGACAGATATACCCCTTAGGGACCCCCTCAAAGGACCCACCTAATCATCATTAAAGAGTATACCCCTGAAGGACACAGCATCCCCCAATGGTAACTCCATGTATAAAACTAAGCTCATGAAGGCCACGTCAACCAAATAGGTGACTCATTATACTGGAAGACATTATACTGGAACACTTCACAAGTGCCTAATCTGATATCCTGCAGTGCAGGTAGAAGTGTTCTGGTTGGGGTTTGAACTGAACAACCCAGTGCTGCAAGGTGATGACCACTAAGACATTCTGCTGCTCTGTCCTTCTGTTCAATTTGCACCACTCTTCTAGCATGAGCTTCTAGCTTAAACATCATAGGGAAAAAAGGCAATGCACTCCTTCGGAAGTACTAAAAATACTTGCATTGCAGGTAACTCTGCAGGAAGTGAGGTACAAAAACCTGCTTATAGACCATCCTCATCTGCCCTTTAGGAATTGTTTGAAGAGGGTTAAATTGGTCAGTTGACTGATCCTACAAGGGAAAAGCTTGCCATGGTCAGAGTTGAGACTCCTTGCACAGGGAGAGATGTAACAGACTCCTTTAGAGTGTCTTGACTACCTGTGGCAACCTGTTGGTAGGGGTCATCTTCCTCCCTGGATGCCTGAACAAAGCAGGAAATTTATACCGGGTTTTGCCTGTCAAGCACTAAAGGCCCAGTCTACGGTGTGCCTAATACATGCAGATCTGGAGAGGTTTAATAGAAAGTGTCCATTAGTCAGCTTCCCATACACCAGCTTTATGAGGCCTACAGAGGGGCTGACAATCCAGGAACAGTATCAGTAAGGAAGACGCTGCCCCCTCCAGCTATAACCTGCATAGAGCAGCCACAGCATAGAGGGATTAGGCTGCAGCGGTACAAGAAATAAATCCATGATAAACAGACACGGTGCAAGGGAGAACTCTGCATTGTTAAGAAAATAAATATTATAACATATATAATTGCTACTCAAGCTATGTAGTAATTTATTTTTTAATTCACAATTCAAACTATGGCTGCTAAAGTCTCCTAAGCTGTCAAAAAAGACAGTGTAACAGTTGTTTGATTGCTGGGTAAGAAAAACCTGTAAGGGGTTAATTACTGCTAAAGGAATACTGACACTGCAGCTTCTCACATCAGAGCACCATCCCAGCAGGTGAATAATCAAACAGACCCTGCCATGCAGATGTAGAGCCCTCCTAGGTAGGTGCTAGAATGAGTGGATATAGTTTTTGGTTTCTCTGCCTAACAGGGACACAGCTCATGCTGTCTTGATGTTTCACACTGATCCAATAGCCATGGAGTATATTGGACAGTGGGTGGAGTCCTGGCAGATGAGAGCATGGATGTCTGTACCAATGTTGTTGAAGTATTTTTCTAATTTCTGTATGTTGTCTAGTATAAGGTGTTATTAAATGGACTATTTCTGTTTTTGGTTGTTTCAGGCCTCGGAACATAACTTCCTCTCTTTTGTGCTTATAAGCCCTATTATAAGCTTTTCGCAGTGTAGTCCGCGAATAGCCTCTAATAAGCAATCTCATTCGAAGGGAGTCCGCCTCCCGTTTAAAATCTTCGTAGTTCGAACAGATTCTATGCAATCTAAGATACTGGGAGTAGGGTATACTATGTACCAGGGGTTTGGATGAAAGCTATTGGCATGTAAAACCGTGTTGCCGGCTTTCTATAAAGAGTAGTTTCTATCCCCGCCTTCTTCTTGTATAAGAATTTGTATGTCTAAGATCACACTACTACACATATACAGTATCTCACAAAAGTAAGTACACCCCTCACATTTTTGTAAATATTTTATTCTATCTTTTCATGTGACAACACTGAAGAAATTACACTTTGCTACAATGTAAAGTAGTGAGTGTACAGCTTGTATAACAGTGTAAATTTGCTGTCCCCTCAAAATAACTCAACACACAGCCATTAATGTCTAAACCGCTGGCAACAAAAGTGAGTACACCCCTAAGTGAAAATGTCCAAATTAGGCCCAAAGTGTCAATATTTTGTGTGGCTGCCAATATTTTCCAGCACTGCCTTAACCCTCTTGGGCATGAAGTTCACCAGAGCTTCACAGGTTGCCACTGGAGTCCTCCTCCACTCCTCCATGACATCACAGAGCTGGTGGATATTAGAGACCTTGCGCTCCTCCACCTTCCATTTGAGGATGCCCCACAGATGCTCAATAGGGTTTTGGTCTGGAGACATGCTTGGCCAGTCCATCACCTTTACCCTCAGCTTCTTTAGCAAGGCAGTGGTCGTCTTGGAGGTGTGTTTGGGGTCGTTATGTTGGAATATTGCCCTGCGGCCCAGTCTTCGAAATGGGGGGGGGGGGATCATGCTCTGCTTCAGTATGTCACAGTACATGTTGGCATTCATGGTTCCCTCAATGAACTGTAGCTCCCCAGTGCCGGCAGCACTCATGAAGCCCCAGACCATGACACTCCCACCACCATGCTTGACTATAGGTAAGACACACTTGTCTTTGTAGTTCTCACCTGGTTGCCGCCACACACTCTTGACACCATCTGAACCAAATAAGTTAATCTTGGACTCATCAGACCACAGGACACGATTCCAGTAATCCATGTCCTTAGTTGTTTTCAGCAAACTGTTTGTGCACTTTCTTGTGCATCATCTTTAGAAGAGGCCTCCTTCTGGGATGACAGCCATGCAGACCAATTTGATGCAGTGTGCGGCGTATGGTCTGAGCACTGACAGGCTGACCCCCCCCCCCCCACCCCTTCAACCTCTTTTGCAATGCTGGCAGCACTCATGTCTGTTTCCCAAAGACAACCTCTGGATATGATGCTGAGCACGTGCACTTAACTTCTTTGGTCGATCATGGCGAGGCCTGTTCTGAGTGGAACCTGTCCTGTTAAACCACTGTATGGGCTTGGCCACGGTGCTGCAGCTCAGTTTCAGGGTATTGGCAATCTTCTTATAGCCTAGGCCATCTTTATGTAGAGCAACAATTCTTTTTTTAAGATCCTCAGAGAGATTTTTGCCATGAGGTGCCATGTTGAACTTCCAGTGACCAGTATGAGAGAGTGAGAGCGACAACACTAAATTTAACACACCTGCCCCCCATTCACACCTGAGACCTTGTAACACTAACGAGTCACATGACACCGGGGAGGAAAAATGGCTAATTGGGCCTAATTTTGACATTTTCACTTAGGGGTGTACTCACTTTTGTTGCCAGCGGTTTCGACATTAATGGCTGTGTGTCGAGTTATTTTGAGGGGACAGCAAATTTACACTGTTATACAAGCTGTACACTCACTACTTTACATTGTAGCGGGAAAGTGTCATTTTTTTTAGTGTGGTCACATGAAAAGATAGAATAAAATGTTGCATACTGTATATTTTATCTTGTACCTAGGATCATCAGGACAGATACCTATATACACAACACATTTTGATCCGATTTTTCTCTCCTGTGTCCGCCCCAGGTCAGGTTAATTTGTTGGGGGTTCGAAGGAAGGCCGTGTGCTAGTAAGTCATGTTTGTATTTATTATGATGTACATAAATACAGATTATGTTCTATGTTTATGAAACACTAATATTGAGTCTGTTAATTTTAAGAGAAAACTGTCTGTACATCTTCATAGTCCTGAAGAAGCCTTGTGTGAAACGCGTTGACCAGCAAACAGATGAAGATAGAGGAATATGATCCGAAGCAAACACAGTGACGTGCCTCCATCCCTAATGGTTAATGCAAACAGAAAACAGAGGTCGTGGGACTTTAAATGAGGCCGGTCACCAACTAAGATATATAAAAATAGAATCTGAACGTAGTCATTTATTATACATACAGTAATTGATACAAATGTTGACATCAGTAACAAATATGATGCAGACATGTATACAAAAAAAGCTGACACAAAAAAATCCATATAGTAAGGAGATTGTTATAATAGTAATAAGATATATTCAGTAATAAAGTACATGGCCGTCACTAAATGTTACATCTAAGTGAAGAGAGGAAATATCTATACCTACACGAACCTTATGATATATACCAACTTATCCTTATATATGTATGATGTACATGAGTGAAATTAGTAGGAGACATTGATCTCCTGTGTACGAGCTGAGCTCAGTTTGGGGCCAGTTTCCTCATTTTATTGAGATCTGGTTTTAGATAAATGAATAAATGTTATTTTAGGATAAATCCATGTAGTTGTTATCTGTCTCATACTGTGCCCTTAAAGTCCACACATATGACAGTGGTTCCTTGTGAACATCTGTAGGTTCCCATTTCTCTGAACAGATAGGATGGTGGGACTCTCAAGATAGCTCTGGTTTTTCTTCTCCTATCCAAGTTCTCCAAATAAAACATAAAAACACATCCCCTAGACTGGTAATTGGAGACAACGAGCAGAAGAGTGTGTGCACCTGGCTGTGTGAAAATACCCTGTATCTGGCTGTGGAGTAATCAGTGGGAGGCCCGGGCAAACCAATATCCAAGCGGCTCCTGCGGGGTACCGCTACGCAGAAAGCAAACCTTGCTTCAACAAACAGTTCTCTCCTCAGGACAGAAAAGAAGACAAAGGTAGGCGACTGCACCAAACTTTGATAAGATTCTGCAATGCACATCGATCACCCAGAGAGCAGAGTCCTCTCCATATGTTTTCCTTTTGGTTACTCCCTAGCAGCCTGCATGGCATCTGCTCCCTTCTGCTGACCTCAAGCCAAACATACTCACGTGTCCCGGATTGTCACAGGGCAATCGATGCATTCGCAGGGCGACCCGGATCCCAGAGGCAGGAACACAACTGCTATATCTGGGTTGGGCACGCTTAGGAGACATTTGCAGAATGGAAACATTTGTTTCATTTCGGATAGATTCGTTATGTTACTAATTTCATTTCATTCTGGATTTTGGAATTCTTTTAGTTTGGTTTCGGAATTTGTTTACTTTTGTTTCGTTTTTGTTAACTTTCTCTTCCTTTTTGGTAAAATTTGTTTAGTTTATTAATCTAATAAATTCAAACTTTTCAGAACGATCAGAATTCCGATCGGTCGAGAAACGATCGACTGATTAGAATTCTGTGTGAAGAATAGCTGGTTGTTAAGCCGGGGGCTGGGAAAACGGCCGCCCACATCCTTAACAACCGGTGACTCATCAGCTGTCAGCGGGCTTCTCCACTGACAGATGAATAGAAAGAAAAGAATGCCTGCATTGCCCGGCAATAAAAAAATGTTTAAAAATAATGATGTAGGGTCCCCTCCCCCCAGTCTATACCGGGCCTACGCCAAAATGTAAAAAAATAAATGGCGTGGGGGCCCCCGAAATCCATACCAGACCTTTACCTGAGGATGCAGTTCTGAAGGTCAGGAAAGCGGGGGGGGGGGGGAGAGCAAGACCCCCCCTCCTAACCCATACCAGACCACATACCCTTAACATGGGGGGGTGGGTTATTTGGGGCACCTCTCCCCCACCACCCCAAAGCACCTTGTCCCCATATGGATGGGGACAAGGGCCTCTTCTCCACAACCATGGCCTGTGCTTGTGGTGGTCTGCAGGCAGGGGGCTTGTCTTAATCTGAAAGCCCCTTTTACCAAGACCCCCCCCAGATCCCGCCACCCCCCCATGTGAATGAGTATGAGTATCGGGCCTATAGTACCTGTACCTATTCACCAAAAAATAAAAACACACACACAATTTTTGAAATATCCTCTATTATAAAATAAAAACCAGCACCCCCCGATGTAGATCCGTCATCATTCACAACACCTGCTGCACCCGGGAAAATAAATAAATAAAGACGCTCTCGCCGTCATGGAGACCCTCTGCCTACTGCAGGCTCCCTGTTTCACATCTTTTATATAGGTAAGGGGCAGGGCCACCTGTATACATCACCTGGTGGCACCGACCTTTCTGATGTCAGGGACCCAGAATGCAATGATCCATGATATCAGAAGCGGGCAGTGCAACCAAGTGATGTAGACAGGTGACCCCGCCCCTTACCTATGTAAAAAATGTCAAATGGAGGAGGAGCCTGCAGTAGTTATTTTATAATAAAGGATTTTTCAAACATTGTGTGTTTTTATTACTTTTTGACAATTTTTGAATAAGTGTACAAGTACTATGGTCCCGATACTCATTCGCATGGGGGGGGCGGCATCTGGGGGCCCCCTTAGTAAAAGGGGCTTTCAGATTACGACAAGCCCCGTGCCTGCACACCCCCACAAACACAGGCCACGGTTGTGGTGAAAAGGCCCTTGTCCCAATCAACATGGGGACAGGGTGCTTGCTTTGGGGTGGGGGCAGAGCTTTCCCAGAGCACCCACCCCCCCATGTTGAGCACATGTGGCCTGGTATGGTTAAGGATGGAGGGGCCCTCATTCGTCCCTCCCACTTTCCTGACCTGCCAGGCTGCATGCTGCGATAAAGAGTCTGGTATGGATTTTAGGGGAGAACCCACACTGGTTTTTATTTTTAATTTTGGCCCCGAAGGGCCTAGTATGGACTGGGGGGGGGGGGACCACACAGTAAGGATGAGGGCGGCCAGCTAGCTGGGGACTCAATGACCACTCGGGACATCCTGGAAGACTTCTGGATACTAAAGGAAGCTCCTGACATCCTGCACAGCTACCCAGCACCAGACCCGCCCACCAATACTTCCAATAGGTAGGAAAACTTCATACAAAAATGGTCCTATAAGTGAGGAGGACAAAAAAGGAACGCAGCCTTTGGCTTATCCTGAACATTTATGGGGTGGGGTCTTATGGGGGGAGGAACGAGGGAGGGGCTACCCAAACGTATGCTGCCATGGACATTTGTCAGGAAAGCACATTATGGCCACTAGATGGAACTGACCATTATAGGAAATCCCAATTCACCATGACTGGTGGAATGCGGGTCACATTTTATCAACACATTTATAACAACCAGATCTGTAAGTGTTTGTGAAATCTTCCCGCACAAAATGTACTCAGCCAATGAAAGGTAAGGACTCAATTTTTATTTTTCTCCTGCTATCAATGGCCAACACGGGACAACACTTCATCCATGTCTTTGGTGATCTCTGATCTCCTTATGAAGTGTTTCTTACATGATGAAGATCAGCCATGGAGTATATCTGAGGTGTATGTCAGGGTGTGCTTCTTCCCCACATGTTCACCAACATTCATATAGAAGACATTTCCCGCACTCAAGACACTAATACACCTCCAGGGTCGTGTGGGACCCCTGATGTACAGGAAGACAGAACTTCAATGAGGAACAATTCCTTCACTCAGGACAGGAAAGTGGCTTCTCCCATGTGTGACATCTCTGATGTCTGGAAAGAGAGGACTTCTGTGAAAAACATTTCCCACACGCAGGACAGCAATACGGCTTTTCCCCCGTGTGAGATCTCTGATGTATGTAAAGATAGGACTTTAGTGAAAAACATTTCCCGCACTCAGGACAGGAATACGGCTTCTCACCAGTGTGTGATCTCTGATGTGTGGAAAGATTGGACTTATCTGAAAAACATTTCCCACACTCAGGACAGAAATACAGCTTCTCACCAGTGTGTGATCTCTGATGTTTGGAAAGAGTGTACTTCTCTGAAAAACATTTCCCACACTCAGAACAGGAATATGGCTTCTCACCAGTGTGAAATCTCTGATGTGTGGAAAGATGGGACTTTACTGAAAAACATTTCCCGCACTCAGGACAGGAATACGGCTTCTCACCCGTGTGAAATCTCTGATGTGTGGAAAGATGGGACTTGCAGGAAAAACATTTCCCGCACTCAAGACAGGAATAAGACTTCTCGCCAGTGTGCAATCTCTGATGCACGGAAAGACTGGACTTCACTGAAAAACATTTCCCACACTCAGGACAGGAATACGGCTTCTCACCAGTGTGCAATCTCTGATGTTTGGAAAGACTGGACTTCACTGAAAAACATTTCCCACACTCAGGACAGGAATATGGCTTCTCCCCCGTGTGAGATCTCTGATGCACGGAAAGATTGGACTTCAGTGAAAAACATTTCCTGCACTCAGGACAGGAATACGGCTTCTCACCGTTGTGAGACCTTTCATGCACATTAAGATTGGATTTAAAACAGAAACACATCCCGCACTCAGTACAGGAGAAGCTCTTATCTGTTGGAAGGACAGCACCTTCCCTAACAGTCTGAGGTTCCTCAGGATAAGAGGAATATGATGGTCCGGCACTGTCCCTCACAGTCTGAGGTTCCTCAGGATAAGAGGAATACGATGGTCCATCTACACTGTGTGGTGCCGGATGGACATTTGAGGAAGCCGGGTTTTCTCCTGGACTATACTGTGTGATGTCCTCATCTTCTACTTTACAGTCTGGAGACAAAGTGAGACAATCCTCTGAGGTTTTCCTCATCTCCCGTCCATCTACTAAAATAGAAATACAAACATTATTACTAGACATCAGCAGATTGGTTCCCCTAAAGCAGGACTCCACCCACATCAGGCAGCTTTGTCTCTGAGAATCTTACAATTCCACCCTCAAGGTAACTATTAAATGGGTCCTCTGATCTCCTACCAGTTCATTTCTTTATTCATGGACCTTAGTCAGAGAGTGAGGAAACAACGAGAACTGTCTTTTGTAGGAGTGACAGGGATGAGGGGATTATAGGATGAGTGTCCCCTCCACCTCTATCACTCATTGCCATCTTCCCAACACAAAAAGTCCTGCACTTCCTTATTTAGTCCATGATTTAGTCATGAATAACAGCGGGATTGAGCCCCACCAGAGGTCAGAGAGTGAGGATGGGGGAGAACAACGAAGACCACCATCATTGGGTTACTGAATCCTCCCTCATTATCACTTTATGTTTAAGGTTCCAAAGTTGGAGGATGTTATCACATTATTATCAACATGTAAAAGTCTGTCCTCCAATCAAATCATCAGATATAAAATGTCCAGCTGGTAGAAAATGGGTGTAACAAAAGAGAATCCATATTATGTGTATATAGCAGTGGGTAGAGGAGAGATAACAGAAGTCAGGAGTATGTAATGTACAACATAGAGTATATAGTGCAGGGGTCAGGAGTATATAATGTACAACATAGAGTATATAGTGCAGGGGTCAGGACTATGTAATGTACAACATAGAGTATATAGTGCAGGAGTCAGGAGTCAAAATACTTGTGTTCAGTAATCAGTTGCAGAGGTCCCACACCGCTACCTACCATCTCCTGAGACTGCACTCAGTGACTTGGGTGTGAGACTATACAGACATATCCCTCCACCCAGCACAGCCAGCAAATAACAGAGCAAGTAACCCCGGGAGATTTGTCCTGTCAGAGATCTTGGTAGACCCGGGCATGGAGCAGAAGACTACCCCAGGTGCTTAGGGCAAGCAACGTCTATGGTAATTATCAACATTTTGCTGCTAGCTGAACCCCAGAATCTCCATAAATTCAGTCTAGATAGATAAATTGCATCTGCAGCACAGAGAAGGAAGATTATCCAAGAGAAATACAGGAATACAGAACAGGGAACACAGCTCAGGATAGTGACCAGGGTATTACAGGCTCATATCAACCAGGTCCCGCCCTACTCTGGACCAATCAGTGAGCAGTATGGGTGGAGGAATGTATTTAGTGTTAATGACCCACCTGTGCTGATCTCTGTAGGAGTGTCCTCCTCTATAAATGTCCCCGTTATTCCATCCTCCTCCATAGACTGCTGATCATCCCTCACATATGTCTCTTCTTCTTCTGCTTTAACCTCAAATTCTATATTGATTGGATCTCTGCTCTAAACCAAGAAAATGAGAGAGAATATCATCTGGAAGATATAAGCTTTAATATTGCGATATATATAACTAAAAAAAAAAAAAACACATCCTCTGCAGAAGTCCATGTTTTAGATGCTCCAATCCACCAACCTTGTAACAGTGAGGGATGGTGTGACCTTCCTGTGTGGAATCCCGGGAATACAGAGGACGGGGACATCTCTCTGGTGGGTTTCTGTAGCTGGATGACTCCACCATGGTGTCCTGATACAGATCTTTGTGTTCTTTTAGAAACTCTGACTCCTCCATCACCCCATCCTCATCATCCTCCTCTTTTATCTCTTCTTTAACCTCAACTTTAGAATCTCTCAGATTTCCACTCTGAATATATAATAAAAATGACATCAATGGTAACAATGCAGATAATGTACAGATCCTAATGATACTATCAGTAATTGTTCCTCATCTACCTGATGATGATGAGGGATGGTGTGACCTTCCTGTGTGGAATCCCGGGAATACAGAGGACGGGGATATCTCTCTGGTGGGTTCCCATTACTGGATCCATCTGCAGGAAACACACACACTGACTGAATACATTGTTTCTATGTGTTTATCAGATGATGGGGGATCTAGGTGGAGCCTCCGTACTGCTCTCTCCTTTACAATAAAGTCTCCTCTTACCCGGTGATGTGAGGGGCGGCTGATTCTCCATCATGACGTCCTTCCCAGCACCGCTCACCTATCCTGTAAGCAACTCTATGATCTCTCTGGTGTCTTCTCAAATCTTCTTTGTATTTCTCTATTCTATCAGGGAGGGAGGTGGAGGCAATGTGATGGTCATATGATCTCCAGACTTCACAGGAGGAAAACTCTAGATTTGAACACAAATAGTAAAATCAAATGACATTCCCAGAATCCTCACCTCACTGGTCAGGTCTCTTTTTAGGAGGAGCTGTGTGGTCAGTGTCATGTCATAGCAGTGGGGGAACAACCAGGGTTGCAGCAGTCGCACTTGCGAAGGGGTCCTGGAGTTCCACTACTGTAGGGGGGCCCGCTGCTGCTCGGAGATGGTACACTGGTCATTAACGTGCACTCTCACAGGCACACAGTCCCCGCCCTGCCCATCCTCTCCATCCGCAGTCACGGGTACTCACAGGCACACGGGCCCGCCCATCTTCTCTGTCCGCCCATTGAGATCAGTAGAGTAGGGAAAAACAATGTCAGGAGACTGAAAGAGAAAGAGACCTAGCAAGGAGGAGGGACCGAGTGATCTGCAAGGGAGTGACACTGATCCCATCCCTCAATATCAGCACTGCCACTGATTCCCCCCTCCCACACACACACACCACTGCTGCCTCTGATCCCCCCCATACCAGCACCTTTGCTACCACTGAATCCATCCCCCCACCACTGCTATTACTCTTCCCATTCCATCCCCCCAACCACCACCCTTGCCACTGATCTTATGCCCCCCTCACCACTGCCACTCATCCTATCGCCCCCACCACCACTGCTCCCATCTCTCCCTCACCGCTGCCACCCCCCCACCACCACTGCCACTGATCCCCCTTCCCCCCACACCAGCACCTTTGCTGCCGCTGAATACATCCCCCCACCACTTCTACCACTCATCCCATTCCATCTTCCCCAACCACCACCCTTGCCACTGCCACTCATCTCATCCCACCACCACCACTGCTCCCATCTCCCCCTCACCGCTGCCACTCATCCCACCCCCCCACCACCACCACTGCTGCCACTCATCCCATCCCATTCCCCATCCAAACACCACCACTTATCTCATTCCATTCCATCCCCCCACCACCCCTGCCACTCATTCCATTCCCCAGCCACCGTTGCCACTCATCCCATTCCCTCCACCATTGCTGCCTCTCATCCCATCCCACCACCACTGCCACTTCTTATCCCATTCCTTCCACCCCCCCCCCCACTACCCCGGCTGCCACTGATCCCATCCGCACCCAACCACCACGGCTGCCACTGGTCCCATCCCCACCCAACCACCACTGCTGCCACTGATCCCATCCCCCACCACCACTGCTGCCACTCATCCCAGGGGCATAACTAAAGGGGTCGCAATTGCAATGGCCCATGTGTTTCCCCTGTACACCTGGATAAGGGGGGGGGGGTCAGGCATATAGAGGAACAAATCTCCTCCATTTTTCTCCTGCAGCTGCTAAAAGCCAAGTTCTCCTCCTCTTCCTCCCATGGGCATTCAGCGGCTGAAGGAGGAAAATGGAGGGGATTTGTTCCTCTATGTCTCACCCCCGATGCCCTCCTATCCAGGTCCTGCTACCCTCCAGCCCCGGAATAAGTGGGAAGGGCCCTGGCCGGGGCTCAGGGGGGCCCTTCATGGTTTCTTGCACTGGGGCCCTGAAGGTTCTAATTACGCCTCTGTGTCATAGGATTCTCTGACTCTGATTGGAGGGACATTGGGAGGAGGAGCTGTGTGGTCAGTGTGGTGTCATAGGATATTCTGACTGTGATTGGAAGGACATTGAGATGAGGAGCTGTGTGGTCAATGTGGTGTCATAGGATTCTCTGACTGGAGGGACATTGGGAGGAGGAGCTGTGGGGGGCGCTGTGTGATTTTTCTGCACACAAAGAATCATTTCTCCCGGGTGCGTCCCACCTCTTCTAAAATTAAAAATTTACTTTATCTGTGGGCTTTGTCAGGACACATCATATTCCTGTGATCTCCGTGTACTCCGGAGACTTTACTGATCAC
This sequence comes from Pelophylax lessonae, assembly GCF_965119305.1. Lineage (NCBI taxonomy): Eukaryota > Metazoa > Chordata > Amphibia > Anura > Ranidae > Pelophylax > Pelophylax lessonae. The sequence goes on from NC_138770.1 coordinate 21,402,409, forward strand.
ATTTTAGGATGAATATCTGAGACTGGGATCATTATGAAAAATAAATAAATTCTGGATATTTACTGCAAATTACATTTTTTCCCTCTTTCTTCTTATTTGAATCCTAAAAAACAAAAGACATACATATTCCAATCCTCCCTAAATAGAACCCCCCCCCGACCTAAAAAAAGTAGTATAATCCGTTTGTCAGGAGTGTGTTGTTGCCAGGGCTGGGTTTCTGCTATTAATAGCAGCTCTCTACTCAGTGCACAGAGGCTGCTCAGCTGTCGGGTAATTACCAGCCATTTATTGTTTCCACAGGGACCCACCTGGTTACCATTACCTGTCTCATTAGTCCAGCCTACAGCAAGCCCCTTTTTGCTGTTTAAACTGCCTTGCTCATTTCCTCTGTGCCTTTGCCTGGTCAACGTCTCCAGGGTGTCTCTGCTATGTTCCTGTTATGACTTGGCCTGGCTGACGTCTTCTGATTTCTAATCCTGATTTTTGGCTTCTGACAATGCTGATTTCTGATCCCTGGCTTATCTGATTACCCGTTCTGGTTTCCAAACCCTGGCCTCTGTTTTTGACTACGTTCCTGTTCTGTGTTAGTTTTGCTGTTACATTAAAGGTGTGATTTTAACTGCATTTTCTGTCTCTGCCTGGTTTATGGTTCCTAACAGTTGTGCTCTTGCTCCTCATTCCAGCATCCTGGCTTTGGCTGTGATGCATTCTTTCTGTCTTTCTGTCCACCTGCAAGGTGAATGATGTGGCAAGTCTCTGGGTGGAAGCCAAGCCTGCAGTCTCATGCTTGTGATATTGAGTTTTTAACACATGCTCCAAGCCAGAGGCTTAACTAGAACCTTCAGGGCCCTGATGCAAGAAACCATGAAGGGCCCCCCAGACCCCTGGCCGGGGCCCTTACCTTCAAGCCCAGGGCTCTTCCCACTAATCCTGGGGCTCTTTACACTCGTTGCATGGCCTTTTATTACGGTCCCGCAGCAGGATTCTTTCACAAGTTCTGCAGTGGGCCCCCTTCCTGCAATCTTGGGGCCTCCCCACAGTGGTGCAATGCCAGGGTCCGGTTGCAAGTGTGACCTTTGCGATCCTGGAAGTTCACCCACTGGTTTGCTACCGGGCCCCCTGGAGCATGGGGCCCGGTAGCGATTGCAACCCCTGCAACCCCTGTAGTTACGCCCCTGCTCCAAGCTCTCTGTTTGTCTGCCCTGCTGTTTGGATTCCCTTGTTGAAGGCCTTGGCTCGGATATCGACTACTCTCTGAACTCTGTCTGCCTTTTGACTACGGATTTGACCCTGACTATTCTGAACCTTGCCTGCCTTGTAACTGGAATGTCGTTGAACCACTCTTCCTATCTACCAACCGCAAGTACCTGGTTGCTGTGCTCAGTTCATTCCTGCCCTGGTGTGGTGGCCAGGCACCATAGTATTGTGTAGAAGTCCTGGGGGGCATCTGAGTACTGGTAGGTCTGCTTGCCTTATGGGAAAGGAGGCTGCTATAGGCAAATAACAAAGAAGCCAGCTATAGTGTCTGACCACCTGCATTAGGGGTAAGCGTGACATTGTTAGTATAGGTATAGTAATTCTACAATAGACTGATGAGGTGAGAAGGTCATTGGTGGAAAAGGTGACATCTCCAAAATTAGAGGAAATGTTTTAGCCCTGTAAGTGGGGGAATGCTCTGACCCTAAAGGGGTTCATCTACATTTCCACACTATATATGGATGGGGAGCACACGTCTTTCTATAAGTGGGTTCTTTATTTAAGTGGGCGCACTTCGGCTCTGCACTTCAGTGATTGCACAAAGCAAGAATATAAAGCAAACTACTTTGAAAAACACCAGACTGCAGGTGACCTTGTTTCCCCATTCAGCTCTCCTTCCTCTCTGTAACATGCGCTTTCTACCAATCCTTCTGATAGCTGTGTCCACACTCCTTAATCTCTCTGTTCCTCACCCCTCTTCTCCACCCCACAGCCTGTATATATCACCCTCACTTCTGTCCTCTCCCTATTACTGCACTCACCCAACTCCTGCTAATTCTAAACCCACATGCTAAGAAAACCTCCAGAACCCTGAGGCATGTCCCTTCATATAAATTGCAATCCCATATTACCTCCCTCGCCCTTCTGCTTCTCCCAACCTCTGGAGATTAAACCCCAAACCCTGGGCCTCCATCGATAACTGTACCCAAATCCACACATTTTAGTTTCTAACCCTCTTCCCAAAACCAGTGTCTCCTTCTCTTGCGCCCTTTGAAATGCCTGCTCTGTCTGTAACAAACTAGCTTCTGTCCACGACCTCTTTATCACTAACTACTTGTTGTTACTAAAACCTGGCTTCATGAATCCAACACTGCTGCTCCTGCTTCCCTATCCCATGATGGCCTTCTCTGGACTCACTTCCCCAGACCCTATGGATGGAAGGGAGGTGGAGTGGGATTTTTTCTAGCTCCACATAGAATCTTTCAGATACTTCCCAACCTGCCTCTCCATCACTTTCCTCATTTGAGGCACATTGTATTTATTTTCTTCAGTTTCTTTTAGAAGTGCTGTGATCTATATGCCGCCTGGACTCGTATCAACCTTTCTTGATGACTGGCTACCCTACTTTCTCTCTTCTGAAATTCCCAAAATCATTCTCTGTGACCTCAACATTACTGTAAAAACTAACACTCCTGCTACTTCTAAACTTCTCAGTCTTACCTCCTCTTTTGACCTGAAGCAATAGATTCATGCTTCCACTCTGATGGCAACACCCTTGACTATGTATTCTCCTACCTATGCACTCTGTGCAACCTCTTCAACAATCCTTTTTCTCTCTTTGATCGTGAACAATATTAGTTTCATAATCTCCCAGACCTTCCCCTCCTCTCCCTCCAACCACCTAACAGTTACCCGTAGAAACCTTTGCCACTTAACCCACCTGAACCCTTCTCTTCTCTGCTACTGACCGCCTCTGACAAAATCTCACCCATGCCCTGCCCCAATCTAACCACTTCTGTCTACAATAGATCTCTGTCCTCCAACCTGGGTGAACTTGCCCCCCTCAGTACAAACAGAATCAGGCCACGACCCCTACAACCTTTGTAAACAGATGACACCAGAAGTCTCAAAAAATATCTCTTGAGCACCTCAGGTGTAAGATTAAGTCTTCTAAAGACTTCAACCAATATAAATCTGCCCTCCAAAAATACAATTCCTGTCTCCTCACTGCCAAGTAGACTTATTTTATCACTGTCAGTATCAACTTATCATCCTGTCCACATCAAACCCTTCTCTACCTTCAACGCTACTTCATCCTCGACTGCCTTCATCCACTAACTGATCCACTGCCCAGGAGATCGACAATCACTACAAAAATAAGATTGATACAATTTGTGATGAGATCTCCGCTGTACAGCTATCATTTCATATTCACAGGCACAATCAACTCTTCCCTTTTTCAACTCTGCTACTATAGACAAGGTTGCTTTGCTATACTTATTTCAACACCCACCTAACCACCTTCTTCCTGGACCCTGGACCCTTGCAAATATTGCAGTCAACCTCTAACTCTATCCTACACTCTGTAACCCACATCTTCAATATCTCCCACTCTTCTGGCCTCACTCCCATACTTAAAAAGACCTTCATTAGAACCCACCAATTTGAACAATCTTCAACCCATCTCAATTTCCTGAATGTCTAGTCTACAACCAACTGAGTGCCCATTTCACTGACAATATTCTTCTTGATCCCTTTTAATCAGGATTTCATCCTCAACACTCCGCAGAAACTTCTCTCCTTAAAACCCCAAATTATCTGCTAATGGCCAAACCCAATGGACACTATTCTGTACTCCTACTTCTGGACCTCTCTGCTGCCTTTAACACAGTAGGCCACCCCCTCTCCTCCTTAAAAAACTCCAATCCTTTGGTCCCTGTGACTGTACTCTTGCTAGTTCTCATCCTACCTATCCCACCACACCTTCAGCGTCACAACTTTACTTCCTCGTCTCCATTTCTCCGTTGGGGTCCCCCCAGGGTTCTTTTCTTGGACCACTCCTGTTCCTGATCTAAACCTCTTGCTTGGGTGAGCTTATAGCCTCCATGGCTTCCAATACCATTTCTATGCTGATGACACCCAAATCTATGTCTCTACCCCTCAGCTTATTCCATCAGTCTCCTCACATATAATTAATTTACTGACAGACATATAAACATTGATGTAACATCACTTCCTCAAACTCAATCTATCCAAAACCGAGCTCATAATATTTCCTCCCCCACGTGTCCCTTCCCCTGACTTCTCTGTCAAAATTAATGTCTCAATTATCCACTCGTCCCCGCATTTCAGAGTGCTAGGTGTAATCCTGGACTCTTAACTATTCTTTCAGCCCCACATCCAATCACTGTCCAAAGCTTGCCTCCTCAACATCTCCGTAACACTCCCCTTCCTAATCAATGACACCATGAAGCTCCTAGTTCCCTCACTGGTCATCTCTTGCAACTTCCTCATTGGATTACCTTTACTTTGGCTATCTCCCCTTCAGCCCATCATGAAAGCTGCTGCCAGGGTTATCCACCTTACCAACCACTCAGCATCTGCTACTCTGCCAATCCTTCCACTGACATCCACTCAGTGTCCACCACCCCTCTCTGCCAATCCCTCCATTGGCTTCCATTCAGTGTCCACCACCCCTCTCTGCCAATCCCTCCACCAGGTCCATTCAGTGTCCTCCACCCCTCTCTCGTGCCAATCCCTCCCCCGTGTCCGTTCAGTGTCCCCCACCCCTCTATGCCAATCCCTCCACTGGCCTCCATTCAGTGTCCTATAAAGCCATTTACAACTCGGCTCTCAGTAACATCACTAACCTAGTCTCACAATACCTACCAAATCGTTCTCTCGGTTCCTCCCAAGACCTCCTGCTCTCTTCCCATGCTTGTCTTTAGGAATTCCCCTGAGCCTCTCCCATCTTCTGGAACTCCCTATCCCAAGTTGTCTGTCTACCTCCTACTCAGTCCACTTTTAGACCATCTTTGAAAATCCTTCTCTTCAGAGAAGCCTTTCCTGCCCCACCTAACTGGACTTTTATTTTCTCAATCAGCTCACCCCACAGTAATTGCATTTTGTATCCTCTGACCCTCCCTCTTAGATTGTAAGCTCTAATGAGCATTGTAACTGTACTGTCTGCCCTCACATTGTGCAAACTGTTGGCACAATATAAATCCTGTATAATAGTAATAATAATATATGTGTGTATCATCATCTGCTGGAAATAAAATACATCACAGTGACTATGGAGGAAGAGGACGAACATGACGGTGGGTTACTGGGTGTAAATAGAAAGAAATAACTTACTACCTCCTCTGCTGTCTCTTCCAGCAATGTCTCTTCACTACTTTGTACCTCATGGAACTTCCTGTCTGTAGCTGACATCACTTCCTGTCTTTAGCTAACATCACTTCCTGTCTTCCATAGAGACTTCCTGTCTGGATAGAAGTAAGATCCCCACCTTGTGGAGCTCAGAGGATCTGCAGCCCTGAGAAACGTCTCGTAGTGTAAGGTGACCAGATTTTTAAAATGAAATCCGGGGACATATTTATTTATTTTTTTTCTGGCAAATGGTAAACTATTTTCTAAGCATATTTTCTTCTAATGATATATGCGGTGTATATGGGATGTGTTTATGGAATGATTGTATGATATATACCTTATTTCTCACATTTCCTCCATGAGATAGAAAAAAAAAGATAAAGCTACTGTTTGGAATTTTTTGGGATATGACTACAAATGTTAAGAGGATAAGATAGAGGAAAAACTTGGAGGGGGGAATGGGGCGGCTAAATGCAAATCCAATCCGGGCAGGAGTGATGGTGTCACCCTCTCAGCAAAAGGTAAGAAATACTGCAGAGCTGCTATGTGCAAATAGTGGTGAAACTCCCGATATATAATCATGATACAATGTAAAATATGCACATCAATTGAACATTGTATTATGATTATATATCGGGGGGTCTCACCACTATTTGCACATTGCAGCTCTGCAATATTTCTTCCCTTTTGCAGAGAGGGTGACACCATCACTCCTATATTCTAATATACAGGATTAGCATCTCTGTTATTATTATTGTATGTGGGGCGGTTTTCACCATTATTTGCACATTGAAGCTTTGATATTTCTCTAAATATTTTTGCAGAGGGGGTGACACCATCACTATTTTACAATACATTGGTGGATTTGCACTGGATATTCATGTATAGGTGTCACCATTGCACTTATAAGTCTATTTGTAGAATATTATAGATGAAGTGTAGGGCAGTGCTGCATTTTTGGCTTTTTATTGTTGCACGTTAGATGAGGGAATCAGCTAACAAGATTCTCTTATTGCTTTTGAGATTTTTTTAGTTGCATTGTAAATGTTTTACTTGATTTGTTATGTCCCCTGTGGTCTGGTAACCAGTGGCCCTGCATATTGGTGGTCAGTGTGCCTCCTGTATGCTTGTGCTACATGCAGGGTGCAGGAAGATGCTACATGCAGGGTTCAGGAGGATGCTCCGTGCAGGGTTCAGAAGGATGCTCCATGCATGGTTCAGGATTCTGGAGGAGACTATGTGCAGGCTTCAGGAGGAAGCTATGTGCAGGGTGCAGGGTTCAGGAGGAGGCTACATGCAGGTTGCAGGGTTCAGGAGGAAGCTACTTGCAGGGTTCAGGAGGAGGCTACTTGCAGGATGCAGGGTTCAGGAGGAAGCTACTTGCAGGGTTCAGGAGGAGGCTACGTATAGGGTGCAGGGTTCAGGGTTCAGGGGGAGGCTACGTGCAGGGTTCACGAGGATGCTCCATGAAGGGATCAGGAGGAGTCTACGTGCAGGGTTCAGGAGGAGGCTACCTGCATGGTTAAGGAGGAGGCTACGTGCAGGATTCAGGAGGAGGTTATGTGCAGGGTTTGGGAGGATGCTCCATGCAGGGTTAAGGAGGAGGCTACGTGCAGGGTGCAGGGTTCAGGAAATGGTTATGTGCAGGGTTCAGGAGGATGCTCCATGCTGGGTTCAGGAGGATGCTACATGCAGGGTTCAGGAGGAGGCTACGTGCAGGGTTCAGGAGGAGGCTACGTGCAGGTTTCAGGAGGAGGCTGCCTGCAGGGTTCAGGACAAGGCTACGTGCAGGGTTCAGGATGAGGCTATGTGCAGGGTTCAGGAGGAGGCTAGGTGCAGGGTTCAGGAGGAAGCTACGTGCAGGGTGCAGGGTTCAGGAGGCAGCTACATGCAGGGTTCAGGAGGCGGCTACGTGCAGAGGGAAGGACTATTACCTATTTTTTTTATTCTGTATGTAATGACGGTATACATGTAATTTTCTTGTGTGTGTGTGTGTGTGTGTGTGTGTGTGTGTGTTTTGTCAGTATATGTGTGAATATTTTTTCCTGTGTGTGGGTGGGTCTGTGTAAGGTGACTCACATGCAGCCTGTATAAAACATATACACCTCACATCACTCACACACCAGAGAGACACTACAGGAGATGGTGAGAGACTGTAGACATATTACAGGAGATGGTCAGAGACTGCAGACATGATACAGGAGATGGTTAGAGACTGCAGACATGGTACAGGAGATGGTGAGAGACTGCAGACATGGTACAGGAGATGGTCAGAGACTGCAGACATGGTACAGGAGATGGTCAGAGACTGCAGACATATTACAGGAGATGGGCAGAGACTGCAGACATGGTGCAGGAGATGGCCAGAGACTGCAGACATGGTGCAGGGGATGGCCAGACACTGCAGACATATTACAGGAGATGGCTAGACACTGCAGACATGGTACAGGAGATGGCCAGAGACTGCAGACATGGTACAGGAGATGGCCAGAGACTGCAGACATGATTTAGGAGATGGTCAGAGACTGCAGACATGGTACAGGAGATAGCCAGAGACTGCAGACATGGTACAGGAGATGGTCAGAGACTGCAGACATGGTGCAGAAGATGGTCAGAGACTGCAGACATGGTGCAGAAGATGGCCAGAGACTGCAGACATGGTACAGGAGATGGCCAGAGACTGCAGACATGATTTAGGAGATGGTCAGAGACTGCAGACATGGTACAGGAGATAGCCAGAGACTGCAGACATGGTGCAGGAGATGGTCAGAGACTGCAGACATGGTGCAGGAGATGGTCAGAGACTGCAGCCATGGTACAGGAGATGGTCAGAGACTGCAGACATGGTACAGGAGATGGTCAGAGACTGCAGACATAGTGCAGAAGATGGCCAGAGACTGCAGACATGGTACAGGAGAAGATCAGAGACTGCAGACATGGTACAGGAGATGGCCAGAGACTGCAGACATGGTACAGAAGATGGTCAGAGACTGCAGACATGGTACAGGAGATGATCAGAGACTGCAGACATGGTACAGGAGATGGCCAGAGACTGCAGACATGATTTAGGATATGGTCAGAGACTGCAGACATGGTACAGGAGATAGCCAGAGACTGCAGACATGGTGCAGGAGATGGTCAGAGACTGCAGACATGGTGCAGGAGATGGTCAGAGACTGCAGACATGGTACAGGAGATGGTCAGAGACTGCAGACATGGTGCAGGAGATGGTCAGAGACTGCAGACATGGTATAGGAGATGGTCAGAGACTGCAGACATGGTACAGGAGATGGTCAGAGACTGCAGACATAGTGCAGGAGATGGCCAGAGACTGCAGACATGGTACAGGAGATGATCAGAGACTGCAGACATGGTACAGGAGATGGCCAGAGACTGCAGACATGGTACAGAAGATGGTCAGAGACTGCAGACATGGTACAGGAGATGGTCAGAGACTGCAGACATGGTACAGGAGATGATCAGAGACTGCAGACATGGTACAGGAGATGGTCAGAGACTGCAGACATGGTACAGGAGATGGTCAGAGACTGCAGACATGCTACAGGAGATGATCAGAGACTGCAGATATGATACAGGAGATGGTCAGAGACTGTGGACATGATTGATCAAGAGATGGTCAGGGACTGAGTTTACAGCTGAACCCGGTGTAAAAGTGTATGGTATCGCAGGGCTGCTCCACTCTATTTAAACCAGCTCTGCAAGATCAAGTTAGTAATCCTCCTTTGAAAGTACAACCAAGAGACAGAAGACAGCAGCACATCCAATTTCCAAATAAAAATTGTCTTACAAACAGTTAACTGCTCAAGATTAGTGGAGGACAGTAAACAGTTAATGGGTCTCTGAAGCTTCCAGCCTGAACCAGCAGTAAATCCTATACTGGCTGTGGATGCAAGGGAGGAGGAGCTCCACATTTCAGCCCACCCATATCCGACATCAGAGCTTTGATTTGACAGCTCTGCTCCTCTCACTCTCACTGACACTGTGCTGGATGGATGGTCACACTGCTGAATGTACTGCTAGGCTGTCAGCAATAGGTACACCGCCCCTGAATCCAGGGACAGAATCGGGGACTTACTTGATCCGGGGACAGTGTCGTTAAAATTGTGCACACTCATGGAATTGCGACAAAGTACGGTACTTAAAAATATCCATAGGCGATGCTGAAAAATCCTTTACAGGTTACCATTTTAGAGTTACAGAGGAGTTCTAGCGCTAGTATTACACATGTGTTGTGCGATTACCATTTACATATGCATGTGTGACTTACGTATGCGTTCGCTTCTGCGCACAAGCACCGCGAAGGGATGGGGTCTATTTTTTCTTCTATTTTTTACTTTTTATTTTTACACTGTCCCTTTTAATTGTTTTTTTTTTTATTTTTTGTAAACATCCCTTGTAATAGAAATAAGGATGACAGGTCCTCTTTATGGAAACATCTGGGGTCAAAAATACCCAAAATCTCTTCTTTAGTTTTAAAAGCAAAAGATAAAAAAAAAATGATTTACTTCCAGTCTGGACCAAAAGTGACATCATGGCGTCGCTCCAGTCCTCCAAGGCCATAGAGGCGATGAAAGAGTATCAACTCTTTGATCGTCTATAAGAATAGTCAGCCGAACCATCGGATCGTTTTCCAGGCAAAAACAGTAAGCCCAAAAAACACCGCCAAGCGGCAGGAGGGGGAGGAACATCCCTTCCCACTGCTTCGGAAAGCTCATGAACCGCTCGGAATGGTTACATGAGAAAGCCACGTGCCAGCTGGAAAAACCAATACAATGATAGCTTCAGCCATAATCCTGGTAAACCACAACGTATACAATGAGGACACCAACAATGGGGTCCACTGACACAAACGATGGGGCACAATTCCTCCCACTAACACCAATGATGGGGCACAATTCCTTCCAATGAAACCAAAGATGGGGCATTGTTTTTTTTCCACTGACGGGATCCTATCTACAAATGGCCACAGTCCGCCCCCCCCCCATAAATTCTGAAGTAAACTGGCTCTTTTGTTTAGAAAGTTTGGAGATTACCGCAGAGGCCTACCGCCTAAAGTTCCGAGATATTAAAAAGCTCACCAGAGAAACTCACACAGAATGGGCGCACAGTCTACAACGAGCGGCAAAAGGATGGTTGGAAGCCACCCAAGTCAACACCCTAGAAGAGCTGTTTCAGCTAATGGTAATGGAGCAGTTCTTTAACAGGATACCCGCTCATCTGCAGAATTGGGTGCGAGATAGGACACCCCACACTCTACAAGACGCAGCCAAGTTAGTGGATAAATTCCAAGATACCAGGAGGGAACAGGCACTCAACCAAGAGCAGCCTATGGACCTACAGCACCAGTACCAGCCGTAACCGCAGCCGTCCCAGCACGCCTGGGGGTAAGCAATAACACCTACGCCCCCTGGTATCAGGCTCGCCCCCCGATACGATGCCACACCTGCAACCAGCAGGGACATATGCAGTGGGACTGCCCCCGCAACCGACCACGGCCCAGCTGGAATACCCCGGCACCCAACAACCGAGCAGCGGTTCATTGTGCCCAAGCGGAACCCTACAGAGTACCCGAGGTCCCAGCTTCCACCGAGGAACCTCTGGGTACGCTACATGAAGTCAACCCTATCCAAGCGGCTTCTGACAACCGCCAAGGGCACCGACAAGAGGTACAGATGGAGGGGAGAAAGGTACAGGGGTTGCGAGACTCTGGAGCTACTATAACGCTGGTCCGCAACCAGCTAGTACCCAAGGGCAACCTCACAGGGGAGTGTGTGGCAGTACGTGTAGCCGGGGGAGCGATCTACCAGATCCCCACTGCCAAGGTACACCTGAATTGGGGAGCGGGGAATGGGAATGTGGAGGTGGGCATGATGCAGGATTTACCCGCAGATGTTATTTTGGGCAACGACCTGGGGGAGCTGACTTCAGCTTTTGTTCCCCAGTCTACCATCCACGAAGCTTATCCGGTTGTGACCCGGCAGCAGGCTCGCACCACAGGACCACTACTACCACAGAGGGGGCGAAACTCCTCCAAACACCAGACACCCAGATACCCATCCCACAGTGGGGTACAGTGCCACATGTGCAAGCAGTTTGGGCACTATCGACGAGACTGTACCCATAGCAGGAACCAAGCTGCATGGATCCGACCAGGGTCACCCCTTCAGCACGTACAACGGTCCCCTACTATCCCACAGAGGTTCCCCCAGTCGTACCCAGGTTCAAACACACCTAAGAGCAATGGGGGGGTGTGGCTTGGTCCCGATCCAAGATGGCCGCTTAGCTCCGGGCTCCTGCACCTCACGGCCTGATCTTTTCTGATTGCTGCCCGAAACCTTCCCTTATCTGCTACTTCATCATGGGGAGTACCTCCAGGAACTCATCGGCTACCCGATCCCGGTCACCTCGGGAACCGGAGACCCAGATCAGCCGAAATATTCCCGAAATTTTCCGCTCCCAGGCTAAAGATGTTCAGCGGCCTACTCCTTCTCCTTCCAGCCTGCCTCGTTCCCGCTCACCGAGTAGGGCCCCCCCGGGAGATGGCGCCTCATCGCCTGAAGCGATTATACCCAAATCAGCGGCTTCCCTGTCGTTTGCGGACTTGCAGATGGTGGCCACGGACATTAAACTGGACATTAAAGCTACTTTCTCTGCGGCCATAGCGGAACTCCGGAGCGACTTCCAGGCTATGGCAATGCGTGTGGAAGAAGTGGAGTCCACTACGGCCCGCCATGATGCCTCACTGTGTCACGTCCAACAAGTCACGGAATCCCATGCAGCCCTCCTCAGGGATTTGAATCGCCATGTGGAGGATCTGGACAATAGGGGTCGACGAAAGAACTTGCGGGTGAGAGGCATCCCTGAGAGTGTGGAACACCAAAATCTTCCACAGGCTGTGGTGGCCATTTGTAATGATTTGTTGGGCAGACCCCCTGAAACGCCTGTCGTCCTGGAGCGGATTCACCGTGCCCTGCGCCCTCGGGGCAGGGACAATGATCCACCTAGAGATGTGGTCTGCTGCCTGGCAAACTTTCAGGTGAAGAAGGACGTTTTGCGGAATGCCAGAGTCCGCCAACACCTCACATATCATGGCGCCGAAATCAAGATGTTTCAGGACCTCTCTAACATAACTCTACAAAGACGGAGAGAACTGCGCCCCCTGCTGGATGAGCTTCGCTCTAGAGCTATCGTATATCGCTGGAAGTTCCCCTTTGGTCTCTCGGCCACTTCCCAGGGCCGCACCGCTATACTTCGGGTTCCGGAGGACTTGGAACATTTCTGCTCCACATTGGCCATCCCCTATGTTCACTTACCTGACTGGTACAGTGAATTCCGCCTTTCGCCTCTTCAGCGTGATGCTCCGATGGAGGGCGTACAGCCGGCTGGCAACTTCAACTTTGGCAGCAGCAGACGCAGGGCTCACCCGCCTTCTTCTCCACCGGCTGAGAGAGCAGGCCTACCCCGCAACGGCAGTCCGACGGCGTCCCCTGACCATCGCCGAGCGCGATGTACGCCCTGAATGATGCAGTCTCTCTAGCGTGAGTACCGGTTGTCCCCTGTGTCAGTTTTCCCCGACTTCTCCTGTGTTCTTCCGGATACGGTCTGCCTGCTCAGTATCCCCATCACCTACGCACTGTAACTACCGTTTTTCCGTGGCCTGGACAATGTGTTGTTGCTGTGTTCGAGGGGGTCCCCTGCCAGCTTGTTTTTCCTCCGGACGCTATGCTGTGCTGTAACCCTGTTGGTCTCTGCACTGTCTGTTTCGGTCACCTCACCTGTTGATCCATGGATTCCTCGCTCCCCTGGATGTCCGGTCTCCCCCCACGCTGCTTTCTACTTACCTGTTGTTGCGTGATGGTGATGTGGGGACTGCCCTTCCCCCCCCCTCCTCCGGACTCTGTCCCCGCTCACGGTGTTGTACTTGAACGATCCTCCTATTCTCCGGACGTGAAGCCTCATCCCTTACCACTGACAGCTCCGTTTCCAGTTTACCTTTACTGCCTGCTGACATCGCTGACTTCCTTCTGGATGCTGCTGACTGTGCCTTTCTCGGAAGGTCCTGCTCTATCGCTGTCGATGCTGTGTCGTGCACTGAGGGATGTGAGCTGTGTCTTGCATTGTCATGCCGGCTGGCTCCTTCGGTGTGTGGCCCCCTATTTGACGGCCTCTGGATGGGACTGTTTTGAGGGGATCGTTTTCTTCTGCTCAGGTTGGGGAGGACGGGATGAGGGGGTGATGGCGGTGGTTGGGGGGGGCTGGGTGTCTCGAGCTATGGTTGTTTTATTGTTGCCTTTAATTCACTGCATCCTTTGCCTCTCTGCACTCCGGCCTTTCCCTTGGTGGTAGGGGTGATCCCGCCATCTGGGGGTTGCTGGGGGGCAGACTGGCTCTGGGGGAATTTTTATCACTAACTCCTTGGAGTATTCTCCTCTTGTGACCAGATAATTGGGGCATGTATATTACTTTCAGGGTTCTTTGCACACTAATGTTCTTCTCTCTACAGGTGTTAGGCTATACAGTTGTTTGGCAGGCTCCCCTCCCTCATTTCTGGGCGACAATGGGTACTCACTTTCTACCTCCTTTTCTTCCTTCCATCCCTTTATATCTAAGTAATGTCACAGGGTTCACTGTTGTTTAGGGTTGTGATATTTCTTGGGCTATTTTGTCAGGGCTGTTCCGTGTCCCGATAGGTTCTGCCCCTCCCTCCGTGCCCTACTGCTGTACTCCTGCATGTAGGGCTACCCCCCCCTCGCTTTTTCCTTATAAGTCTAGGCTGTAGGCCCCTATACTTTGGCTTGTATACCGGAGTTGCTCCCCTGGTTTCCTGCATTTCTAGGGCTCCACTTTTAGCTTTCAAAGGCCTTATCAGGTGCTTGGTGCTGACTCCCATTTTTGGATTTTTTTTTACCTTCCACACTCGCCAACGGCTGAGGTATATACCTCTACCGACCTAGTTCCGAATTTCTTTCCCTGTCCCTTCCCTAGTTGGGTAAAGCAGCTGGTCTTCTAATACCCTCGGTCTTTGTCCCCCTGCTCCCTTCCCCTTTCCTCTTTGTTTTTCCCTGATTTCCCTCCCCCGTCTCGCCTCCCTTTCTTCTTACCTTCCCCCCCCCCTTTTTTTTTTTTTTGTTTGGATTGTACCTGTTGATACCATGCCGCGTATCCCTCAGTTAGACCCGGACGCCCAAAAACTGAAAATAGTTTCCCTCAACACTAAGGGTCTTAACACGCCACAGACTCCGAGCGGACGTGGTCTTTCTTCAGGAAACCCATTTTCGCTCTGATGCCATTCCCCGCTGTTACAACAAATATTATCCTACTGTTTTTCACGCTACATCAGCTGACTCTAAGACTAAGGGGGTTTCGATTCTGATTGCCAAGTCTGTTCCCTTAACCATTTCGGCCTCTTTAGTGGACCCTCAGGGACGCTACCTCTTCCTGACTGGGTCTTTTCGAGATCAGCCTCTCACTTTAGGGAATGTTTACAGTCCGAATTCCTCTCAAGTCTCCTTTTTCCGTGCTGTGGTTGCTGAACTGATTCCCTTCCAAAAGGGCACTCTCATTTTTGGGGGCGATTTCAACGTCCCTCTGGACCCTCTGTTGGACACTTCCACGGGCTCCTCTTGCCTTCCCTACAAGGCACTGAAACAAATTAGACTGAGCCTTCAGGAATTGTTCCTGCATGACTCTTGGCGCACTATGCATGCGCGTGATAAAGATTTCACTTTCTTTTCCCCGCTTCACAAGAAGTATTCCAGGATAGATTACTTCTTTCCAACACAGCGGGACTTGATATATCTTACGGACGCTACGATCGAACCATCTGTTATCTCCGATCACAACCCGATCACGATGTTGTTGACTCTGCCCCTCTATGCCCCGCGGGACAGGATCTGGAGGCTGGACGCCTCCCTGCTGATGGACCCTGCCCGACTCGCCGAAATCCGCTCCGCCCTTGTGGACTATTTTCGCTGTAACTCTACCCCTGACACATCCCTGATCACCCAGTGGGCTGCACACAAGTGTGTGATTCGGGGAAAACTTTTGGCGCTCTCCTCTGCACTACGAAAACAGAGGGAAGCGACCATTTCTGAGTATTTGTCTCAAATCTCCGCCCTGGAGAGGGCTCACAAGAGGACGCTGGCTCAGGCAACGCACGACGCTCTCATGGATACTAGAGAAAAGCTCCGGCTGGAGCTAGACAGGAGGACGCGTAGGAGCTTTTTACTGTCTCAGAAGCTCTTTTATGAGCACGGCAACAAAAGTGGCCGCCTTCTGGCGAGGGCCTTGCATGCCCGAAAAGCCAAAACGGTCGTTCATCACCTTCGATCTGATTCTGGCTCGCGTATTTCCAATAATAGGGACATTGCTGGTGCATTTGAGAGGTATTATCGCCAGCTGTATAATCTCCCGTGTGGGGACTCCCCCTCCTCTGCCTCTGAGTCGAGAATGCATGCCCTCAACGATTTCCTTAACAGAAACCTGACTCAGGGGATTTAGTTGGATTTCAAGACTTCTCTTGAAGCCCCCATCACCCAACTTGAATGGTCGTTGGCACTTAAACAGCTCAAGCCGAACAGGAGTCCGGGCCCGGATGGCCTGTCTGCGGCTTACTATAAATCTTTTGCAGATGTTCTGTCCACCCCATTTCTGGAGGCGTTTAACTCTCTTTCAGCAGACCAGCCCCTGTCACTGTGTATGCTGGAAGCTCACATAGTTGTTATCCCGAAAGAGGGGAAGGATTCGACCTCTCCGTCCAATTATAGGCCGATCTCGTTATTAAACGTGGACATAAAAATCTTTGCTAGAATTATGGCAAACAGGTTGCTTCCTCTCCTCTCTAAAGGGATACATCTGGATCAGGTTGGATTTATCCCTGGTCGGGAGGCCAGGGATAATACCATCAAAGCTATTAACCTTCACCACGTTCTTTCGGTGTCCCAGCAGAGGGGGTTCCTTCTCTCCCTGGATGCTGAGAAGGCATTTGATAGGGTGTCGTGGGACTACATGGAAGCTGCCCTTCGCGCTTGGGGGTTGGGCCCGCGCATGATGTGCTTCCTTATGTCCCTTTACGCTAATCCGTGTGCCCGGGTCCGGGTTAATGACACCCTATCGAGTGCCTTCCCCGGTCATAACGGGACTAGACAGGGGTGTCCTTTGTCCCCCCTACTTTTTGTGCTGACTTTGGAACCTCTCCTGAACAGTATTAGGGGTAACCCGTCTATTCGTGGGGTTAAGTTTGCTGCCAAGGAGTACAAGATAGCTGCTTATGCAGACGATCTCTTGCTGTTTTTGACTGACCCTATTACTACTCTTCCTTCGGTCATGCAGGAGTTCCGTCATTTCGCCTCTTTGTCCAACATGAAAATCAATTTTGCCAAATCCTTTGCGCTAAATGTCTCCTTATCCCCTCAAGAAATACAAATGTGCAAAACCAATTTTCGCTTTGTATGGAAGCAAGACTCCTTGACGTATCTAGGCATTCAGATTCCGGCTGATCTGCAACACCTGTTCCTCCGGAACTTTCCCCCAATTCTCCTCAAAATCAAGCAGGATCTCCTCGCTTGGACTCGACTGCCTCTGTCTTGGTTTGGGCGTGCTGCGGTCTTAAAGATGAACGTTCTGCCGCGGCTTTTGTATGTTCTCCAAACGGTTCCAGCAGCTATCCCGCGGACCTTCTTTGGGGACTACAAACGTCTTGTGTCCACATTCTTATGGAATGATAAACATCCCCGCATCCATTACGACCTTCTTTGCTTGCCCAAACATAAAGGGGGTATCGGTCTTCCTGATGCTCGAAACTATCACATGGCGTGTCACTTAACCAGAATCATCGATTGGAACATCCACAAGCTGCACAAGGACTGGGTGTCCCTGGAAGGTGGCTTTACTACACTCGATTTGGCTACATCCCCGTGGCTGCATCCCACTCATCTGCCGCTCTCTCTTCGGCTTCATCCTCTGATTGGTCCTACTCTCCAGTCTTTCCGCACGACATGTAAAGTGCGTGGTGTCTCGCGGGCCCAGGGTCCGATGACCCCGCTCAGACTCAATCCTGACTTTCCCCCCGGAATGCACCATCATTATTTGCTTGACCACTGGCCGCAGGACCAATTGCGCATTCACCATGTCAGCGATGGAGTAGAGGTCTTTCCGGCCTCTTCTATTGCTCAGAGGGCAGGGAAACCCCCCATTCCACCTTGGTCTTTCCTTCTGCTGGCTCACTACGTGCGAGCGTTTGTTAGGAGGTTCCCCTGTCAGGACTCCCTGACCACGTTTGATGGGCTCTGTCAACAGGAGGGCCCCCTCCGTAGACTCATCTCCATCACGCACTCTCTCCTGTTTGAGGACTCGGGTCAGCTCACACGCTCCCGCTGTGTAGCTTGGGAGAAAGACCTTGCCTGTTCGTTCTCTGAGGACGAATGGGGGCAGATCTTCTTGAAAAACCACAAATGTTCGCGAAACGTTACGACCCAAGAAAACGGTTATAAAATTGTTTCACGGTGGTACCGCACTCCGACGCTCCTTCATTAGATCTCACCTTCCGTACCCTCCACCTGTTGGAGGTGCCTAGCGGACACCGGCTCTCTTCTCCATGTTCTGTGGTCTTGCCCGCGTCTGAAAGCATTCTGGACGGAGGTCCACCGACTTATTAAGCAGGTGACTACGGATGATCTGGACTTCTCGCCGGCTCAATTTCTCTTACACCATTCCCCCACTTCGCATGCTTCCTACACAAAATCACTTGCTGCTCAGATGATCAATGCTGCACGCCAATGCGTTCCTGTTTTGTGGAATTCTACCCAGGCACCTACGATTAAACAGTGGCTGCATCGAATTGCTGTTATTGCGGAAATGGAGGAGCTCATTCACATAGCCAATGATACCCCCACTAAATATCACAAGAAATGGGCGTGCTGGGCTCACTTCACAACCACACCGGAATTTTCTACACTTATCGCTTAAATTGTATTTGCTCTTTTCCTGCTACCTTCAGGTTTGACATCCCGTACTGAGGCTACCTAGATTATGTCTTGGTTTTCCGAATCGATGCCCTCATACCCGATGTTTCTATTTTGGCTGGCTATCATTACACACGGATAGATATTAGCTTCTAGGTGTCCCCATTTCTCCCCCCCCCTTTTTTTTTTTTTTTTTCTTCTCCTCTCCCTTTCCACTGCCTTCCCCTTCCCCCTCCTCGCCCTCCCTCCTCCTTCCTTCCCCTCCCTCCTTCTCCCTTCCCCCTTCCCACCCCCTACCTTATTTGGGTGCTCCGACCCGTCTGGCTGGCCCACGCGGCTCGCACCTCTCCTCAGCCTTTTCTAAGACCATTTTTCATGTTCTCTTTTGGTACTACCCCCCCCCCTCGTTGCTGTGCCTGGGCCGGTTGGGCCCAGGGCACGTCCACAAACAGGGTCATGACCCGTTCGCTTTGAGTGCCTTACAGTGGGTTTTTTGGTGTACCCTTGCGGGTTATACATTCTATGCAAGATTCAGTACTTGCTCCAGGACCGTTCTGTATAGATCGGAGTATGCAATGATTGGAGTTGGTCCTGAGTCCTATTGGCCCTTTTATGTTTGCATATGTGGGTGGGTGACTTAATTGTTTTGTTATCTACTGTATGTGCATGTTTGCTCGCATATGGTTGTTTACTTTGCTGTATTGTATCTTTATTATTCAATAAAACGTTTTGACAAAAAAAAAAAGAGCAATGGGGTACCCTTCATGAAGCTAACCCGGTGCAAGCCGCTACGGAGAACCAACAGCACCATTTACAATTGGTCCAGTTAAATGGAATGCCCGCTCAAGGTCTCCGAGACACGGGAGCCACTCTCACCTTGGTCAAGCGACACCTGGTCCCAGATGCCGCCCGAACCGGAGGCTCAGCAGTGGTACGGATGGCAGAGGGAGCAGTACACTGACTACCCACTGTGAGGGTCCACTTGAATTGGGGTGCCGGGTCAGGTCTGATTGATGTGGGGTTGATACGGGAGCTCCCCACCGACATCTTACTGGGGAACGATCTAGGCCAGTTGCCCTCAGCATTCCTGCCAGTCCAGATCCCAGGCCAACATCACGGAGACCTACTGGCCTTCTGAGGTCCAGACGCTTCAATGTTTGGATTAAGAACAGTATTGAGCCCGGTTGGAGAAGATGGTAATGTAATGCTACAGCCCATCCCCCCCCCTCTTGTTTCTGTGTCTAATTGTGTGGATTCATGACACAGACAATGGTCTGGGCTGGAGACATCTCTCTGCAGGGGGTGTGTATTGAAAGACTGTCTGTTTCAAGGTACAAATATTCAGTCCCCCATGTGCTGTACAGCCCCTGGAATGTCTGTGGGGAAGCCCCTTGCATGGGGAATCCCATAAATACTGAAAGCCTGTGAATAAAAGTTGTTGTTGACTCCCAGCCTATGTTTCGTCTAGTCTCTGGGAGGGAAGAATGATATAACACTACCTGGATTGTTGCATGCTGTACCTGCCTATTTGGAATATTACCTGTTTTCCTGTCTACCAGCGGAGACTCTGTAGATTTAACTACTCCTCCGCTACAGGCGTATCCATGGAGGGACGCACAGACCTCTACAGGCTAGACAATGGCACCCTGACTGCCATTAGGTATTGGGATGAAATCCTTGGACCCATTGTCAGACCCTAAGCTGGTGCAGTGGTTCCTGGGTTCCTCCTGGTGCACGACAATGCCCGGCCTCATGTGGTGAGAGTATGCAGCCAGTTCCTGGAGGATGAAGGAATTGACACCATTGAATGGCCCCAAGCTTGCCTGACCTGAATCCAATACAACATCTCTGGGACATTCTGTTTCAGTCCATCCGATGCCGCCAGGTTGCACCTCAGTCTGTTCAGGAGCTCAGTGATGCCCTGGTCCAGATCTGGGAGGAAATACCCCAGGACACCATCCGTCATCTCATTAGGAGCATTCCCCGACATTGTCAGGCATGTATACAAGAACATGGGGGCCATACACACTACTGAGGACCATTCTGAGGTCCTGCAATGACATTTCATCAAAATGGACTCGCCTGCTGCATCATTTTTTCACTTTGATTTTTGGGTTGTCTTTGAGTTCAGCCCTCTGTAGGGTGATAATTTTCATTTCCATCAAATGATGTGGCATCCTTTCCTTCCTAACACATTACCCAGTCCATACCAGTATAGATCCTAACACATTACCCAGTCCATACTAGTATAGATCCTAACACATTACCCAGTCCATACCAGTATAGATCCTAACACATTACCCAGTCCATACCAGTATAGACCCTAACGCATTACCCAGTCCATACCAGTATAGATCCTAACATTACCCAGTCCATATCAGTATAGATCCTAACGCATTACCCAGTCCATACCAGTATAGATCCTAATGCATTACCCAGTCCATACCAGTATAGATCCTAAGGCATTACTGAAAGAGTGTATCAATGTGCCTTAATGAAATATTGATATCCCACGATACCAGAGACATACATTTCAGCTAGTGCCCAACTCACAATGGAATATGGTCTCTACATTAACAAGTCATACATTGATAAGTACTTACATATTAAACACATCTCATTCATACCTTCTGGACACTTAACAGTTAGACTTGGCATATGGATTACAGACGACACCTGAACACATTGATAAGAACTTACATATTAACACATCAGACAGCTGAGCATAGACGGGAAGGCCCTTCCACAAAAGCAACTTCAGACACAAGACATCTCACATTTACATCAATGTGTTAGGGACAACAAAACCTTTTCATGTATTGTCTTAGTAGATATATTCTATTGTTAAACTGACCCATGGATTGTACACCAGTTTAAACTGTTTTTTCCCGCTAAAATGGCCCATAAATGTGTGAGCTGTGAATAAACACACCAGATTTATTTCCATCAAGCTTGAGTGCTGTATGCCTGTACATCCCCTGGCCAGAGGGGGGAAAATTCACTGCACGAGGGAGTTAGAACTGAAGGGTCGTAGGTCTGGGACCTAAACGAAAATCATCTTGCAACTGCCTTTGACGTGAACGAGTTAACAGTTTGGTGTCAGAAAGCGGGATCCGCCATATACAGTATTGGGTGAGTAATTATTTTTTTATTATTGCCACCCTATACTGTCAGAGCGGATTAACAGTACCCGGTAAGCGCTACTGTAGCGCCTCCCAGGAATCTGATATTCCTAAAGATAATAGGGGGTCTGATGCCCCGGTTAGAAAGCAGTACTGTGTGTGATAGTGAATTTTCCCCTCCAAACATTGTATATTGCTGTAAAGACACTTAAGTGTATTTTTAGTCGCCATATATGATTGCATGCCATTGTATAGATGTATATGTAGATTGTATGTGAGATTAAGCTGAGCTTGAAGGTAAAAACTTGCCCACTGAGAATAGTTAAAAGCAAACCATAAATTGGGTGTAGATAAACCTGATTAGAAAGACGCAGGAAAACCACATAAGCTGGAAACCAGGTTTGCCAGTAAAGTCTAAATACTGACATCACCATCCCTAGATAAACCTTCAAACTCAGCTAATCTCACTTTATATTCTGAGTTTAGAATAATGGGCAATTCTTAAGGTATGGTGAATCCCAAGGGAAAAATGAAATTTAAGTTTAGAACTGAAAGTCATGTTAAAGAAAATTGTATGAAAATTGTATCGTGTATGGGCAAACTTAGTCATGTAGAGGTGTGTGAGATCCATGGATTGTTATTTTGTGTTAGTTTTAATAATGTTCCTAAAGTGCTGTATCAGCAAAACATTTGAGAACACTGAATGAATATTGGTTGCATAATGATTTGTTTTGTGTTTATTACTTATGTTTTAAAGTGATGTGACTTTGCCACAAGTACGACTAAAGGTAACAAATCAGTGCTATGCTTGTCATGGCAACTTTTAGAAGCAAGAAAATATATTTGGTGTATAAAGTGTGACCTTAAGGACTAAAATTGTATTTCTATTCTTAAATCGTGAGCAATTTGAACTTTATAATTGAGGTAACTGTTGACTTTTTAAAAGATTTTGGTGTCTTTCAGCCCACCATGGGCACTGAAACCCCCCCTCCCTTCTTTGACACAGGTTAATTGCAAGGCTTGGGAGTGTAAACAACTGTATTGTCATGGAAATTGACTGAGCTGAGTAAACTTTAACCACTTTAGAACCGCTCACAGTAATACTACTGCGGCAGAGTGGTTCGTTATCGTCCAGCGACGTAGTATTAACGTCGTTAGACACTCCCCCTTCTGGGCGGCGCTTGCGCGCCGCCGGAGGCTCGCTCCCGCTGTTTTCATTCACAGCGGGAGTCGGGCCAGGGGAGGAGCAGCGGCGATCGCCGCTGCTCTTACCCGATCGTCGGGGATCGAGTCTGGAGATCCGCCCGCTGTGTGTAAACACAGCGGGCGGATCTCCATAGTGACAGGGAGTGACAGATCGGACTGTTCAGCATAGCTGGACATCCGATCTGTCCATGACTCACACAGTCACCTCCCCCCCTACACGTCAGTAAGCACCAGGCATACATTAACCCCTCCCTCTCCAATAAAATTAACCCCTTCCCTGCCAGTGTAATTTTTACAGTAACAGTGCATATTTATAGCACTGATTACTGCAGTAATGTCACTGGTACCCCCAAAAGTGTCAAAAATGTCAGTCAAGGGTCCGATCTGTCCGCCGCAATGTCGCAGTCCCGCAAAAAAAATCGCAGATCGCCGCCATTACGCGTTAAAAAAAAAACACCAAAAATGACAGAAATCTTTCCCTTTGTTAGTAAACGCAATAACTTTTGCGCAAACCAATCAAAATACGCTTATTGCGATTTTTTTTACCAAACATATGTAGCATAAAACAAATTGACCAAAAATTTTTAAAAAAATTGGTTTTTACATCTTTTTTGGGGGGAATTTCATATAAAAAAATGTTAAAAATATTGTTATTTTTTCAAAATAAACGCTCTTTTTTTGTTTATAGCGCAAAAAGTAAAAATCACACAGGTGATCAAATACCACCAAAAGAAAGCTCTGTTTGTGGGAAAAAAAGGACGTAAATTTCATTTGGGTACGGCGTCGCACGACTGCGCAATTGTCAGTTGAAGTTTCACAGCGCCGAATCGCAAAAAGTGGCCTGGACGGAAGACAGCAAAATCCTCCGGTGGTAAAGTGGTTAAGAGGAAAGTACAAAAGAATATGTTAATTGTATATACAGATGTGTATTAACTATAATCTTTGCTTTTGTAGAAAAAAACAGTTTTTGAAGAATGCTCCAATGGGTTTAATATGGTGAAGTATAACTTTCTTGTAGCCAAATGGGAAATTACTAATGTTTATTTTTGAGCTGCTCATTTTTTTAACCATGGTGAACAATAATAATAAAACTATTAAAAAACTAGAAATCCACGTGGTAATAATTAATTTGACGTCAACAATTTTTGGTATTAGAAAAGTGCACTGTTAAAACATCTAAGAAAGAAAATGTTTAAAATGCTTACTGTATGCTAAATACATAACCTTTGTTTTATTTTTAGGAGGAAAATATAATGTTTTGTTACTAAATTTTTTGATGCTTATTTCTCAGATGAGTTCTATGCCCTGGTTTGATTTCTTTAAGACTTTCAGAACAAAAGCAGATCACAGCCTTTAAAGACAATTCACCAATGGAAGTATTGTTCCAAATTGTTTTCTTCTGGTTTATTATACTGTTTACATATGTAAATTTTTATGAGTTTCATCCCCATATAGCTAATATTGGGGTTGTACTGCTTGTAGCAGCTTCTAATTTCTTATTTATTGGGTGTCAGATATTTGATGTGTTCTAATCTGACATATATGAGCTCTGGCATTAATGAGTTTCTATTCCTTAGATAATTAAGCATCTCCTGTCTTATAAAGTTTTTATTATATTGTGAGATGGAAGAATAGGATGGAATTGGATAAATTGTTGCTCTAATTTTACACCTATAGTGTGCTAAGAATTATAATGAATGTATGTCAGTGTTACTACAAATTGTTAAGGTTACTTTGGTGTTGCTAAGATTTTAAGTTAGGCCTATGACACAGATCTTCAGTTTTGCTACAGATCTGTCTCATTTATTCACAAAGATCAGCATGTATGCTGGTACATGAAGTCCCATTGCATATGGGTCTGCTCTTACCTATTGTTCCTACAAGATTTAAAGTTTAGGACTAGGCAAACCTCCTGTTGTTAATTCAATTAGCTACATGGCCAGCCAGGCCATCTCTTTTCATTCTAAGGTGACTCATTGCCCCAGGCTTTGCATATTAATGTTCCTAGTCAAGCTGTCAGGGAATCCCTGTGAGACGTCTGGGGCGTGGCCGTGCACAGGCTATTCCCAGAAGAATGACTAATGGGCGTGTCGCCAGACACAACCACAGGCACTCGTGTCCCTCCTGGCCTTTGACACCCTCTGTCTCACCTTCAGTGGGGTCTGGGCCAGAGATATAAGAGTGGCCGACCTCGCCAACTCAGACTCCTCCCAGGTACGTGACAGTATCAGTCAGCCAACTATGGAGTCTGAAAGGGAGGTCTCTCCACTGGAGAACGTTTGCCGATCGATCTCTGCACTATCCCACATGGTACAAAGCCTGCAAGGAAAATTGGATTGCATCGAAGATCAATTATCGGCCCGCAAAAATGACTCTTCTCTGACCGAGCCCAGCACATTCTGTGCGGTGGATTTCCACCCGGAACCTCGGGTTCCCATTCCTGAACGTTTTTCTGGAAATCGAAGAAAATTTCGGACTTTTCGTAATTCTTGTGAACTATACTTTTCCCTGTTGCCTCGAACCTTCTCTTCACAAGATACCAAGGTGGGGTTCATTATCTCGCTCCTTCAGGATGAGCCTCAATCCTGGGCTTTCCATCTTCGGGAACAACACGATCCAGCCTTGACAACCATGGACTCTTTTTTTCTGCCATGTCCCAGCTATACGCAGATCCTTTTTGTCATCTGACTGCTGAATCAAAGCTTAGCAAGTTAAAGCAAGGCCTAAGGCCTGTGGAGGATTATGTGACAGATTTCCGTGTATGGAGTGCCGATACTCTGTGGAACCATTCGGCCCTCCATCATCAGTTCCGTCTTGGTTTGTCTGATGCCCTAAAGGATGAACTTGCCAGGGTGGGGGTACCAACGGCCTTAGAAGACCTGGTGAACCTTGTCATCCAGATTGACCGGAGGCTACGTGAGAGGCAAGCCGAAAGAACTAACAAGGCTCCTTTGGTCCGCCCGGAGTTTGGGGCTGATACTCCTCTCATTACCATTAACCCCCCAGAGGTACCTCACTACCCTTCACGAAAGAGTTTCCAGAGATCCCCTCTGTCCACATCGGAACGTCTTCGACGGTATCGCTCCAATCTCTGCCTCTACTGTGGCGATGCCGGTCACCACATTCAGACTTTTCCTGTGAGGTCTTGCAGAACACCCTTTAACTGGATTTCTATGATGCATCCACCCGGGTCTAATCAAACACATCTCACCTTGCTTTGCCATCTGAAACTTCCTGAAAAGACTATCTCTGTTCCTGCTATTATAGACTCTGGGGCCTGTAGCTGTTTTGTGGATGTGACATTTGCAGCCCAACACAATCTACCTCTCTGTGCCAAGAAACAAGGGTTTGTTGTTCACCTGGCTGATGGCTCTGGTATCAAGTCTGGTCCAGTGACACAAGAGACGGCTCCAATTTTCTGCTCTTCCTCCTCTGGTCATCAAGAATTCCTTTGCCTGGACGTTATAACATCACCCATGTTTCCTGTCATTCTTGGTATACCCTGGCTGAAGGCCCATAACCCTAGCATCAATTGGCTCACGGGTGAAATTTCCTTCTCTTCTCCCTACTGCCGGGCACACTGTGTTCCTGAGGAGTCTCTTACTGTTACCTCTCTCCTTGGTATCCATCCGGACCCCGAAGTCTTGAAACTGGTACCCACAGTTTACCACGAATACCTGGATGTTTTCAATAAAAAGAGCGCTGATTCTCTTCCTCCACATCGTACATACGATTGCCCCATTGAACTGTTGCCAGGGGCAGAAATACCTTTTGGCCGGATCTACCCTCTCTCTGAGCTCGAATTAGAGACTCTCCGTAACTACATTAATGAAAGCCTGGAAAAAGGATTCATCCGACCCTCCACTTCACCCGCAGGAGCGGGCATATTCTTTGTTGAGAAAAAGGACCATACCCTTAGGCCCTGTGTGGATTATCGCGATCTCAATAAGATAACTGTCAAGAATCGTTATCCTCTTCCCCTAATTCCCGAACTTTTCCAGAGGTTACGAGGGGCACAGGTGTTCTCCAAACTTGATTTGAGGGGTGCCTACAACCTAGTCAGAATTCGTGAAGGAGACGAATGGAAAACCGCGTTTTGAACGTGCTTTGGGCATTTCGAATATCTGGTCATGCCATTCGGTCTTTGTAATGCCCCAGCCACATTCCAACATCTTGTTAATGATATATTTCGGGACTATCTTGATTTGTTTATCATCGTATACTTGGATGATATCCTTGTATTTTCCAGTTCTCTCGACCTACACAGAAACCATGTAAAGAAGGTACTGGACAGACTTCGCCAACACCGTCTTTACGCAAAGGCGGAGAAATGTGAGTTCGAAAAACAGGTTATCCAATTTCTGGGACTCATTATCTCTGCGGATGGCATTGCTATGGACCCGCAAAAGGTATCTGCCGTACTGGAATGGCCTGCCCCTGAGGACAAAAAAGCAGTACAGCGCTTTGTGGGTTCGCTAATTTTTACAGGAAGTTTATAAAGAACTTTTCTGGCATCATATCCCCCATCACACAGCTGACCAAACAGTTTACCCCATTCAAATGGACTCCAGAGGCTCAAGCCGCCTTTGAACTATTAAAGACTCTGTTTACTTCCGCTCCCATTTTAAAACACCCAGATCCCGCTTTAACCTATGTACTTGAAGTGGATGCCTCTGAAAATGCGGTCGGGGCTATACTATCCCAACGACAAGGAGCCAAGTCCCTACTCTACCCTATTGCCTTTCTCCAGAAAATTAAGCTCCTCTGAGAGGAACTATGACGTAGGAGATCGTGAACTGTTAGCCATAAAGGCTGCCCTGGAGGAATGGCGCTACCTACTGGAGGTGGCTGCACACCCTATCCTTATTTTTACAGACCATAAGAACTTAGAATATTTAAGAACCGCGAAACGATTAAGACCTCGACAGGCAAGATGGGCACTTTTCTTCTCTCGATTTGTGTTCCATATAACTTTTCGTCCGGGCTCTAAGAATTGCAAACCTGATGCCCTTTCTCGCATGTTTCCTGAACCAGCTCCACCTCCTGAACCTGACACCATCTTGCCAGCTAAGAATTTCCTACTCTTGCAAACAGACTTGATGTCACAGATCAAGGGGACAGTTGCAAACTCCCCACCTCCTCTGAACTTGCATCTCCAGCAGAGGGATGGACTTTATTTCCACAAGGAACAAATTTTTATTCCTGAACAACTGAGGGTCACCATTCTTAAGAAGTGTCATGATCATCTTCTGGCTGGACACTTTGGTATCCATAAAACCTCTGATTTGGTCTCCCGTTCCTTTTGGTGGCCAGATTGGTTAAAGGACTGTAAAAACTATGTCAGATCCTGCTCTGTGTGTCTCAGAAACAAGTCTGATCGGGCCAAGACCTGGGGCCTGTTGGAATCCCTCCCCGTACCTGAAAAACCATGGAGTATGATCTCTATGGACTTTATTGTGGAACTTCCTCCATCTGAAGGGTTTACCACTATCTTTGTCGTAGTTGATCGTTTTTCCAAGATGGCACACTTTATACCTCTGAAAGGAACTCCCTCTGCCTCCGAAACTGCCTCCACGTTTATCAAAGAAGTGGTGAGATTGCATGGCATTCCAGCCAGCATTGTCTCTGATCGTGGGGTGCAGTTCACTTCCAAGTTTTGGAAAGCTTTATGTGAAGCATTAAACATTGAACTTTGTTTGTCTTCTGCCTACCACCCACAAACAAACGGACAGACCGAGAGGACAAACCAAACTCTTGAACAATATTTAAGGTGCTTCTCTTCTTTTTCTCAAGACGACTGGGTGTTACGACTCCCTTTAGCGGAATTTGCTTATAATAACTCCGTCCATTCCGCCACCAAGCAGTCTCCTTTCTATGCCAATTATGGATATCACCCCTCCTTCCTACCTGAGTTACCTATGGAATCTGCTGTACCAGCTGTACAAGAAAGACTAAATTTTCTTAATGCCAACAGTCAGCTTTTGCGGGAAACCATTTTGAAGGCACAGGCTGGTAATAAAAAAATTTTTGATAGAAGAAGGAGAGGGAATTTGAATTTAAAACCGGGGGATAAGGTCTGGCTATCTACAGCAAACCTGAGATTAAAGTGTCCCTCAAAAAAGCTTGGCCCAAGATACCTAGGTCCATTTCCTATCAGGAAGAAGATCAATTCTGTCGCATTCGAATTAATCTTACCTGGTAATCTGAAGATCCATCCCGTATTCCATGTTTCTTTACTGAAGTCAGCAGTTCCCAACCCCTTCCCAGATCGTGGATCTGAAGTTCCTGCTCCCCTTTTGATCGAAGGTAATGAAGAACTTGAGGTGGAGTCTATTCTGGACTGTAGAAGAAGGGGTGGTCGGACACAGCTTCTTATCAAGTGGAAGGGCTATGGCCCTGAGGATAATTCCTGGGAACCTGCTTCAAACGTCCATGCTCCTCGATTGTTACGAGCCTACCTTCTTCAACATCCTGAAAAAAACGGTCTATGTTGGGCATCCGGAGGCTGCCCTTAAGGGGGGGGCAATGTCAGGGAATCCCTGTGAGACGTCTGGGGCGTGGCCGTGCACAGGCTATTCCCAGAAGAATGACTAATGGGCGTGTCGCCAGACAGGTTATTTAAAGGAAGTTCAATCCTGTTTCCTGTGCTGACTGATCTTCAGCTGTTTCCTGTGACCTGATGATACCTGTATGCTTCCCTGTTGCTGACCTGGCTTGTTCTGAACTTGGACTTGGATTCTGCTTCTGCCTCTCTGCTAAACCTGACCCGGCTCCGTCCCTGACTTTGGCTCTGCTTACGATTTGGTACCCTGCTGCACCGCCTGTTGATGACCCTGGCTTTCCTACTACTCTGACTCTGTCTCAAACCTTGTCTCTCAGAACTACCCGAGTGCTTGCCTGGCTATCTGCTGCACATGTTCCATACAGCATTGCATGTTCCAGTTTCCAGGATCCGGACAAGCAGCCTATCCTGATCCATCAACAACCACAGGCACTCGTGTCCCTCCTGGCCTTTGACACCCTCTGTCTCACCTTCAGTGGGGTCTGGGCCGGAGATATAAGAGAGGCCGACCTCGTTAACTCAGACTCCTCCCAGGTACGTGACACAAGCCTTTGTGTCGCCAAGTCTATTTCAAACCTGTTTGGTTTCAATTTCCTGTTTGGTGTCACTGGGCAACTGTACCATCTCTTATAAATTTCTGTTTGCATGGGTACTCACTTCTAGCTGTTTTGTGTGTCTCTGTGTGTCCATGTACACAAGACAGCTTGAATTTTACTCCCTACTGTTTAGTGATCCCAGCACCTTAGCCATGCAAGGGATTCTCTGTTGTCTATTGGCCTTTCATTCTAGGTAGCTGCCTGCTTGGGTGAGTAAGAGGACTGCAACCTGGGAACTGGCTGGAAGTTAACCCATCTCCACCTTTGGAGAAGACAAGGCAGTTCTTGAGACTTTGCACCTCAACCCTTCCAAGGGCCCTCACCATTGTTGCATGTGTGGACATGCTGTGTTCTCCCCAGATAGTGCTATTATTTATCCTTCCTGTCTTAAAATGACCTGCCTTCCTGTGAGCCCTGAACCCCAGTGCTGCAAGTGGTTCTTACTAGCATTTATTTTACTGCCTTCCTGTAAGACCAGAAGCCCAGTGCTGCACTATACTCCTGCCATTCTTGTAAATCTTGTATTCTGTGCTATCCAAGTTTTTGTCTCTGTACTTACATGTTCCTGATCTACTGTAGGGTTGTTGATCCTAGCCATAGGTGAAAGGCCCCCTTTTGAGACAGCCTATTGTTCATAATAAGTGTTTCCTTTGAATTCAGGATAGTGTACACAGTTTAGTGTGGATGGTGGTTGAATAACGCATTATATGAAATGAGAATGATTCCCTTTTGTATTAAGACATTTTGGTTTTCTTTTCTTCTAGGTCTTATTACCCTTCACAACATAGATTTACTTCAGCAGAAAAAAAAAAAAACTCAACGGCTTTATGGGCATTTTTTTTGTTAATGATCTAATGTTGGACTAACAATCTGAGTGACGCCATCTTCAAAAAAAATACCCTCCTTCATTCCTGCACGTTATGACATCACCACAAACAGCATTGATGGAGAAGAGCACTTTAACCACTTAAGCCCCGGAAGATTTTACCCCCTTCTTGACCAGGGGGTATTTTGCGATTCGGCACTGCGTGACTTTAACGGACAATTGCGCGGTCGTGCGACGCTGTATCTAAATGAATTTGGCGTCCTTTTTTTCCCACAAACAGAGCTTTCTTTTGGTGGTATTTGATCACCTGTGCGATTTTTTGATCATGCGCTATAAACAAAAAAGAGCGTAAATTTAGCAAAAATAGCAATATTTTTCACATTTTTTTATATGAAATTCCCCCCCCCCAAAAAAAATGTAAAAATCAAAATTTTTTAACATTTTCGGCTACCTATTTTATGCTACCTATGTTTGGTAAAAAAAATCGCAAAAAGCGTATTTTGATTGGTTTGCGCAAAAGTTATCGCGTTTACTAACAAAGGGAAAGATTTTTGTCATTTTTGTTGTTTTTTTTTTTAATGGCGGCGAACTGCGATTTTTTTTTTGCGGTACTGCGACGTTGCAGCGGACAGATCGGACCCTTGACTGACATTTTTGACACTTTTGGGGTTACCAGTGACATTTCTACAGTAATCAGTGCTATACATATGCACTGTTACAGTAAAAATACACTGGCAGTGAAGGGGGTTTTTTTGAAAGGGAGGGGCTATGTGTGTCCCTAGGGGCGTGCTTTCTACTGTGATTGGCTGTGACTTCAGCTGTATGAACGGTGATCAACGGTTCTACATAGTAGAACCGTATGATCATCATTCATACACAGGGGAGAATGACAGGCAGCTTGTTTACACAAGCCGCCTGACTTTCTCCCTCTCCCCCGCTGATCGCCGAGTGACCGGCGGACATCGGGTCCGCCGGTCATACGCACGGGGGGGGGTCCATGACCACGCGGGAGTGGGAGCGCGCCTCCAGGGGCGCGCGCTCGCTCCCTAGACCCTCACAAGCAAGCGACGTAGACCTACGTTAGTTTGCCTGTGAGGGGCTGACCGCCGACGTAGATAGTCGTGCGGCGGTCGGCAAGTGGTTAAAAAAGCCTTTTAATATCTGAACAACTTTGATACTTGTCATGTCAGCTGTCTAGAAAAGTTAAAGCTCAGTTTGCTATGATTGCAAAAGGATCTGCACACCTACCGGAAGTTTCTTGTCATGTGGACTGCGATGGTCCTGAAGAGAAGAATATTATGTATGAACATTGTATGAGTTCTTAGGTGTTGCAGTGGAGTCTTATGGAGGACTAGTTGTCAAAGGAGGAGTCAACAAAAGACTTGGCATTCATATACTGTTAGACCAACACATAATTTTTTTTTAGACTTTTTGATTTTTAGGTTCGTTTTGTCACATTTTTATTTTTTTAATATTTTGTATATTTTAGCCTTGACAAAGCAAAGTGAGATTTTTCTGCAGAAGTAAATGGGATACATAATTCAGGAGAAATATGAACTAGAAAAATATATATATTTAAACTAAGATTAGGCAGTTCGAGGGAGAGGTCAGGGAATTCAGAAGGGATTGATAGGAATTGTAATTTTATCTGCTTTTCTTAAAAATACATTTTATGTTAGGTTTTGTATGTGTTATGAGACCTAGTTTGTTCCTTATTCCTCATATCAGCACCTCCAGGATCCACATCTGGGTAAGCCATAACTCATGAAGGCCACATTCAAGCAAATAGGTGACTCATTATCAGGGCTTGTTTTCTCAGAGAATAGGTGCAGGAATTACCCCTTTGTCTGCCCCTATCCACCTCTGAGCATCATTCCTTTGTTCCACCCCCTACCCACCTCCGAGCACCATTCCTTGGTTCCAACCCCTACCCACCTCCGAGCACCATTCCTTGGTTCCACCCTGTACCCACCTCCAAGCACCATTCCATTCCTTGGTTCCATCCTCTACCCACCTTCAAGCACCATTTCTTGGTTCCATCCCCTACCCACCTCCCAGTACTGCTCTTTTAGACAATACAGAACAAGGTATAATTTTGTGGTGCTACGTAATTTGTGGAATTTGCTAATGATTGATAACAAGAAAAACAGTAAAATAGATCCCCTGCGGCTAGTAACAATAGATCCCCTAACAATGGACCACACGTAACAAAATTCCTCCCCTAGCAACAATAGACTCCTGGCTGCAACAACAGGTCTCCCCACAGCCAGCATCAATAGACTTCCTGTCAGCAAGCAACAACAGACCCCCTCCCAGCAACAACTGACCCCCCAGAAATTTAAGACTCCCCCCCAGCAACAGTAGGTCCTCCACCAATGTCCAAATTGGGCCCAAAGTGTAAATATTTTGTGTGGCAACCATTATTTTCCAGCACTACCTTAACCCTCTTGGGCATGGAGTTCACCAGAGCTTCACAGGTTGCCACTGGAGTCCTCTTCCACTCCTCCATGATGACGTCACGGAGCTGGTGGATGTTAGAGAACTTGAGCTCCTCCACCTTCCATTTCAGGATGCCCCACAGATGCTCAATAGGGTTTAGGTGTGGAGACATGCTTGGCCAGTTTATCACCTTCATCCTCAGCTTCTCTAGCAAGGCAATGGTCATCTTGGAGGTGTGCTTGGGGTTGTTATCATGTTGGAATACTGCCCTATGGCCCAGTTTTCGAAGGGAGGGGATCATACTCTGCTTCAGTATGTCACAGTACATGTTGGCATTCATGGTTCCCTCAATAAACTGTAGCTCCCCAGTGCCGACAGCACTCATGCAGCCCCAGACCATGACACTCCCACCACCATGCTTGACTGTAGGCAAGACACACTTGTCTTTGTACTCCTCACCTGGTTGCCGCCACACATGCTTGACACCATCTTAACCTAGGTTTATCTTAGTCTCATGAGACCACAGGACATGGCTCCGGTAATCCATGCCCTTAGTCTGCTTGTCTTCAGCAAACTATTTGTAGGCTTTCTTGTGCATCATCTTTAGAAGAGGTTTCCTTCTGGGATGACAGCCATGCAGACCAATTTGATGCAGTGTGCGGCGTATGGTCTGAGCACTGACAGGCAGACCCCCCACCCCTTTTACCTCTGCATCCATGCTGGCAGCACTCATACATCTATTTCCCAAAGACAACCTCTGGCAAGGAGGCTGAGCACGTGCACTCAACTTCTTTGGTCCACCATGGCGAGGCCTGTTGTAAATAAAACCTGTCCCGTTAAAACACTGTATCATCTTGGCCACCATGCTGCAGCTCAGTTTCAATGTCTTGGCAATCTTCTTATATCCTAGGCCATCTTTATGTAGAGCAACAATTCTTTTTTTCAAATCCTCAGAGTTCTTTGCCATGAGGTGCCATGTGGAACTTCCAGTGACCAGTATGAGAGAGTGTGAGCGATAACACCAAATTTACCACACCTGCTGCTCATTCACACCTGAGACTTTGTAACACTAACGAGTCACATGACACCGGGGAGGGAAAATGGCTAATTGGGCCCAATTTGGACATTTTCACTTAGGGGTGTACTCACTTTTGTTGCCAGCGGTTTAGACATTAATGGCTGTGTGTTGAGTTATTTTGAGGGGACAGCAAATATACACTGTTATACAAGCTGTACACTCACTACTTTACATTGTAACAAAGTGTCATTTCTTCAGTGTTGTCACATGAAAAGATAGAATAAAATATTTACAAAAATGTGAGCGGTGTACTTACTTTTGTGAGATACTGTATATTTTATCTTGTACCTAGGACCTTCAGGACAGATACCTATATACACAATACATTTTGTTCTGATTTTACCCCTGTGTCCGCCCCAGGTCGGGTTAATTTGTTGGGGGTTGGAAGGAATGCCATGTGCTAGTAAACCATGTTTGTATTTATTATGATGTACATAAATACAGATTATGTTCTATGTCTATGAAACACTAATATCGAGTCTGTTAGAAAACTGTCTGTACATCTTCATAGTCCTGAAGAAGCCTTGTGTGAAACGCGTTGACTAGTGAACAGACGAAGATAGAGGAATATGATCCGAAGCAAACACAGTGACGTGACTCCCTCCCTAATGGTTAATGCAAACAGAAAACAGAGGTCGTAGGACTTTATATGAGGCAGGTCATCAACTAAGATATACAAAAATAGAATCTGAACGTAGTCATTTATTATACATACAGTAATTGATACAAATGTTGACATCAGTAACAAATATGATGCAGACACGTATACAAAAAAAGCGGAGACAAAAAAATCCATATAGTAAGGAGATTGTTATAATAGTAATAAGATATATTCAGTAATAAAGTACATGGTCGTCACTAAATGTTACATCTAAGTGAAGAGAGGAAATATCTATACCTACACGAACCTTATGGTATATACCAACTTATCCTTATATATGTATGATGTACATGAGTGAAATTAGTAGGAGACATTGATCTCCTGTGTACGAGCTGAGCTCAGTTTGGGGCCAGTTTCCTCATTTTATTGAGATCTGGTTTTAGATAAATCAATAAATGTTATTTTAGGATAAATCCATGGAGTTGTCATCTGTCTCATGCTGTGCCCTTAAAGTCCACACATATGACAGTGGTTCCTTGTGAACATCTGTAGTTTCCATTTCTCTGAACAGATAGGATGTTGGGACTCTCATTAAAAAAATGACCTGGGGTCCCCTCCCCCCCACTCTATACCAGGCCCATGCCAAAATGTAAAAAAAATAAATGGCGTGGGGTCCCCCCAAAATCCATACCAGATCTTAACCTGAGCATGCAGTTCGGCAAGTCAGGAAAAGGGGGACAAGCGAGCGCCCCCCTTCTAACCCATACAAGGCCACATGCCCTCACCATGGGGTGGGGGTGGGTGTTTTGTGGCAGTTCTGCCCCCCCACCCCAAAGCACCTTGTCCCCATGCTGATGGGGACAATGGCCTCTTTCCCACAACCGTGGCCTGGGGTTGTGGGGGTCTGCAGACAGGGGGATCATCGTAATCTGAAAGCCCCTTTTACCAAGGGGACCCCAGGGGAACCCAGATCCTCATGTGAAAGAGTATCGGGACCATAGTACCTGTACCTATTCACTAAAAAAGTGTCAAAAAGCAATAAATATACAAACACAATTTTTAAAAAATTATTTTTTTAAAAGATAAAAGCCAGCCTTCCCCCGATGTAGATCCGTCATCAATCACAATGCCTTCCGCACCCGAAAAAATAAATAAAAAAAAGACGCTCTCACCATCATGGAGGCCCTCTGCCTACTGCAGGTTCCGCATTTACATTGGTAAGAGGCGGGGCCACCTGTCTACATCACCTTTTTTCAATAATGGCCCCTAAGGGCCTGATATGGACTGGGGGTCGGGGGAGCACATAATTTTTTTCTATTGCCGGGAAATGCCGGCATTCTTTTCTTTCCATTCATCTGTCAGTGGGGAAGCCCGCTGACAGCTGATGAGTCATGGTTGGTAAGGATGCGGGCGGGCGGCTTCCCGGCTTGCTGATTAACAACCAGCTATTTCTTCACAAAGAATTAGCACCGGTCGATTGTTTTTTTTGACTGATCCGAATTCGAATCATTCTGAAAAGTTGGAATTCATTAGAAAATCAATAAACAAAACAAATTTTAACAGATTTCAACAAAATTCATTACAATTTCATTTGGAGATTTGGATACATCCGAATCTAGGAATAACCAAAAATATGTCGGAATTTGTATTCGCACCGAAACGAATTTCATGTGTCTAACACTTAATGGCCACCCGCTAGCAGCTGGGCTCCCAGCCAATGCAAATGGCCGCCGGTGGCAGGGCCCACTCTCCAGGCATGGATCCTCTACATATGTGTGCCATAACACCACCCCGCTGATAGCTGGGGACTCAATGACCACTCGGGACATCCTGGAAGACTTCTGGATACCAAAGGAAGCTCCTGACATCCCGCACAGCTGCCCAGCACCAGACCCGCCGAGCAATACTTCCAATAGGTAGGAAAACTTCATACAGAAATGGACCTATAAGTGAGGAGGACAAAAAAGGAATGCAGCCATTGGCTTATTTTGAACATTTATAGGGGTGGGGTCTTAGGGGGGGGCGAGGGCGGGGCTACCCAAAGGTATGCGGCCATGGACATCTGTCAGAAAAGCACATTTTGGCCACTAGATTGAACTGACCATTATAGGAAATCCCAATTCGCCATGACCGGGGGAATGCGGGTCACATTTCATCAACACATTTATAACAACCAGATCTGTAAGTGTTTGTGAAATCTTCCCGCACAAAATGTACTCAGCCAATGAAAGGTAAGGACTCCATTTTTATTTTTCTCCTGCTATCAATGGCCAACACGGGACAACACTTCATCCATGTCTTTGGTGATCTCTGATCTCCTTATGAAGTGTTTCTTACATGATGAAGATCAGCCATGGAGTATATCTGAGGTGTATATCAGGGTGTGCTTCTTCCCCACATGTCCACCAACATTCATATAGAAGACATTTCCCGCACTCAAGGCACTAATACACCTCCAGGGTTGTGTGGGACCCCTTATGTACAGGAAGACAGGACTTCAGTGCGGGAACATTTCCCTCACTCAGGACAGGAAAATGGCTTCTCACCCGTGTGAGATCTCCGATGTCTGTAAAGATGGGACTTCTGTGAAAAACATTTCCCGCACTCAGGACAGGAATACGGTTTTTCACCAGTGTGCAATCTCTGATGTCTGGAAAGAGCTGACTTATCTGAAAAACATTTCCTACACTCAGGACAGGATTACGGTTTCTCACCAGTGTGCAATCTCTGATGTCTGGAAAGATATGACTTCTGTGAAAAACATTTCCCGCACTCAGGACAGGAATACGGCTTCTCACCAGTGTGCAATCTCTGATGTCTGGAAAGACTGAACTGCTCTGAAAAACATTTCCCACACTCAGGACAGGAATACGGCTTCTCCCCAGTGTGGAATCTCTGATGTCTGGAAAGACTGAACTGCTCTGAAAAACATTTCCCTCACTCAGGACAGAAATACGGCTTCTCCCCAGTGTGGAAACTCTGATGTCTGGAAAGAGCGGACTTATCTGAAAAACATTTCCAGCAATCAGGACAGGAATACGGCTTCTCAGCAGTGTGCGATCTCTGATGCTCGGAAAGATGGGACTTCTGTGAAAAACATTTCCCGCACTCAGGACAGGAATACGGTTTTTCACCAGTGTGCAATCTCTGATGTCTGGAAAGAGAGGACTTATCTGAAAAACATTTCCCACACTCAGGACAGGAATACGGCTTCACACCAGTGTGCAATATCTGATGTCTGGAAAGAGTGGACTTATCTGAAAAACATTTCCCACACTCAGGACAGGAATACGGCTTCTCACCAGTGTGCACTCTCTGATGGTTGGAAAGATCAGACTTCTGTGAAAAGCATTTCCCACACTCAGGACAGGAATACAAGTTCTCACCAGTGTGCAATCTCTGATGTCTGGAAAGAGCGGACTTATCTGAAAAACATTTCCTACACTCAGGACAGGAATACGGTTTCTCACCAGTGTGCAATCTCTGATGTCTGGAAAGATATGACTTCTGTGAAAAACATTTCCCGCACTCAGGACAGGAATACGGCTTCTCACCAGTGTGCAATCTCTGATGTGTGGAAAGAGCGGACTTTTGTAAAAAACATTTCCCACACTCAGGACAGGAATACAGCTTCTCACCAGTGTGCAATCTCTGATGTGTGGAAAGATATGACTTCTGTGAAAAACATTTCCCGCACTCAGGACAGGAATACGGCTTCTCACCAGTGTGCAATCTCTGATGTCTGGAAAGACTGAACTGCTCTGAAAAACATTTCCCACACTCAGGACAGGAATACGGCTTCTCCCCAGTGTGGAATCTCTGATGTCTGGAATGAGCGGACTTATCTGAAAAACATTTCCCGCACTCAGGACAGGAATACGGCTTCTCACCAGTGTGCAATCTCTGATGTGTGGAAAGAGCGGACTTTTGTAAAAAACATTTCCCACACTCAGGACAGGAATGCGGCTTCTCACCAGTGTGAGATTTTTTATGCACATTAAGTTTGGATTTAAAACTGAAACACTTCCCGCACTCAGTACAGGAGAACCTCTTATCTGGTGGAAGGACGGCACCGTCCCTCACAGTCTGAGGTTCCTCAGGATAAGAGGAATACGATGGTCCAGCACCCTCCCTCACAGTCTGAGATTCCTCAGGATAAGAGGAATACGATGGTCCGGCACTGTCCCTCACAGTCTGAGGTTCCTCAGGATAAGAGAAATACGATGGTCCGGCACCGTCCCTCACAGTCTGAGGTTCCTCAGGATAAGAGGAATACGATGGTCCGGCACTGTCCCTCACAGTCTGAGGTTCCTCAGGATAAGAGGAATACGATGGTCCGTCTACACTGTGTGGTGCCGGATGGACATTTGAGGTAGCCGGGTTTTCTCCTAGACTATACTGTGTGATGTCCTCATCTTCTAATTTACAGTCTGGAGACAAAGTGAGACAATCCTCTGAGGTTTTCCTCATCTCCCGTCCATCTACTAAAATAGAAATAAAAAGATCATTACTAGACATCAGCAGATTGGTTCCCCTAAACCAGGACTCCGCCCACATCAGACAGCTTTGTCTCTGAGGATCTTACAATTCCCCCCTCAAGGTAACTAGTAAATGGGACCTCTGATCTCCTACCAGTTCATTTCTTTATTCATGGACCTTAGCCAGAGAGTGAGAAAACAACGAGAACTGTCTTTTATAGGAGTGACAGTGATGAGGGGATTATAGGACGAGCGTCCCCTCCCCCTCTATCACTCATTGCCATCTTCCCAACACAAGAAGTGGTGGACTTCCTTTTTTAGTCCATGATTTAGTCATGAATAACACCGGGGCTGAGCCCCACCAGAGGTCAGAGAGTGAGGATGGGGGGAGAACAACCAAGATGAAGACTGGACTAATCCTGAAGACCACCATCATTGGGTTACTGACTCCTCCCTCATTATCACTTTCTGTTTAAGGTTCCAAAGTTGGAGGATGTTATCACATTATTATCACCATGTAAAAGTCTGTCCTCCAATCTAATCATCAGATATAAATGTGATATAAAATAAAGCATAAATCGGTGCAATCATGTAGTGTAAAGAATGGTGTATAAATATTCACAGAAACATTCACCCAATGGCAGCTTACATTCAGAAAGTTTCTTTCACTAAACACAAAAACAAATAAAAAATCAAATAAAATGCAGCCCAAAAGAAAATGAAAATAAATTTCTTCACCCAAATCTGTAGACAATAAGTCTTCCTCTTCCTCCACGGTATATATGGGGGGGGGGATAGAAAATATGGGCGGAGCCTTGCGCAGGGACATCCCAGGGAAGGGGTATCTGAGTGAAGGATCTCATTGTGAAGCTTGTTTAGTCCGCACTGCTCAGGTCCCGGCTTTGTAATTCTATCATTTTGGATTTTAATGTTGAATAAAGCAGATAGACGGAAAGCACTAGAGGGGGTGTTATTTTCTACCCTCCCCCCCCCCATATATACTGTGGAGGAAGAGGAAGGAGGAGAGGAGTGAGCAATATCCCTAGAGGGGGAAGGGATCTGTGGGACTCGCTGGTAACACAGGAGTCAGATGGTAAGGTGAGTGGAAGTGACCACCAGCACCTTTCTCATCTGCAATTTCTGCACTCGCACTTTATCATTTATATTGGCCCTGACTGATGACACGTGTCACATGACACACATTTCTATCCTCTTATTGGACGATCACATTACTATTTATTCATTTCCTGACACTGTTTAATAGATTTCATATTTTTGAATTGTAAGTCTGATTGTTACACGGCGCGGTGATATCGCACAGATTGGATTATTATTTCCCACTTATTGTCTACAGATTTGGGGGAAGAAATTTATTTTCATTTTCGTTTGATTTTTTCATCAGATATAAAATGTCCAGCTGGTATGAAATGAGCGTAAATAAGAGAATCCATATTATGTGTATACAGTATCTGACAAAAGTAAGTACACCCCTCACATTTGTGTAAATATTTTATTCTATCTTTTTATGTGACAACACTGAAGAAATGACACTTTGGTACAATGTAAAGTAGTGAATGTACAGCTTGTATAACAGTGTAAATTTGCTGTCCCCTCAAAATAACTCACCACACAGCCATTAATGTCTAAGCCGCTGGCAACAAAAGTGAGTACACCCCTAAGTGACAATGTCCAAATTAGGCCCAATTAGCTATTTTCCCTCTCCAGTGTCATGTGACTCGTTAGTGTTATAAGGTCTCAGGTGTGAATGGGCAGCAGGTGTGGTAAATTTGGTGTTATCGCTCTCACTCTCTCATACTGGTTACTGGAAGTTCAACATGAGGGCAAAGAACTCTCTGAGGATCTAAAATAAAAAGAATTGTTGCTCTACAAAAAGATGGCGTAGGCTATAAGAAGATTGCCAAGACCCTGAAACTGAGCTGCAGCATGGTGGCCAAGACCATACAGCGGTTTACCAGGACAGGTTCTACTCAGAACAGGCCTCGCCATGATCGACCAAAGAAGTTGAGTGCCGTGCTCAGCGTCATATCCAGAGGTTGTCTTTGGGAAATAGACGTATGAGTGCTGCCAGCATTGCTGCAGAGGGTGAAGGGGTGGGGGAGGGGTCAGCCAGTCAGTGCTCAGACCATACACCGCACACTGAATCAAATTGGTCTGCATGGCTGTCATCCCAGAAGGAAGCCTCTTCTAAAGATGATGCACAAGAAAGCCCGCAAACAGTTTGCAGAAGACAAGCAGACTAAGGACATGGATTACTGGAACCATCTCCTGTGCTGTGATGAGACCAAGATAAACTTATTTGGTTCACATGGTGTCAGGCGTGTGTGGCGGCAACCAGGTGAGGAGTACAAAGACAAGTGTGTCTTGCCTACAGTCAAGCATGGTGGTGGGAGTGTCATGGTCTGGGGCTGCATGAGTGCTGCCGGCACTGGGGAGCTACACTTCATTGAGGGAACCATGAATCCCAACATTTACTGTGACATACTGAAGCAGAGCATGATCCCCTTCCTTCGGTGACTGGGCCGCAGGGAAGTATTCCAACATGATAACAACACCAAACACACCTCTAAGACGACGGCTGGCCTGCTAGAGAAGCTGAGGGTAAAGGTGATGGACTGGACAAGCATGTCTCCAGACCTAAACCCTATTGAGCATCTGTGGGCATCCTCAAATGGAAGATGGAGGAGTGCAAGGTCTCTAATATCCACCAGCTCCGTGATTTCATCATGGAGGAGTGGAAGAGGACTCCAGTGGCAACCTGTGAAGCTCTGGTGAACTCCATGCCCGAGAGGGGAAAATAATGGTGACCACACAAAATATTGACACTTTGGGCCAAATTTGGACATTGTCACTTAGGGGTGTACTCACTTTTGTTGCCAGCGGTTTAGACATTAATGGCTGTGTGTTGAGTTATTTTGAGGGGACAGCAAATTGACACTGTTATACAAGCTGTACACTCACTACTTTACATTGTAGCAAAGTGTAATTTCTTCAGTGTTGTCACATGAAAAGATAGAATAAAATATTTCCAAAAATGTGAGAGGTGTACTTACTTTTGTGAGACACTGTAGCAGTCGGTAGAGGGGTTAGAGCAGAAGTCTGTAATACAACATAGAGTATATAGCGCATAGGTCAGGACTCATAATATTGGTATTCAGTAATCAGTGGTGGATTACATGTATTTATGTCATGTATGTACATATTTAGTGTTAGTGACCCACCTGTGCTGATCTCTGTAGGAGTGTCCTCCTCTATAAATGTCCCCGTTATTCCATCCTCCTCCATAGACTGCTGATCATCCCTCACATACCATTCTTCTTCTGCTTTAACCTCAAATTCTATATCAATTGGATCTCCACTCTAAACCAAGAAAATGAGAGAGAATATCATCCGTAAAATATAAGCTTTAAAACTGTGATATTATGAAAAAAAAAAAAAAAGAAAAAACACATCCTCCCCAGAAGTCCATGTTCTAGATGCTCCAATCCACCAACCTTGTAACAGTGAGGGATGGTGTGACCTTCCTGTGTGGAATCCCGAGAATACAGAGGACGGGGACATCTCTCTGGTGGGTTTCTGTAGCTGGATGACTCCACCATGGTGTCCTGGTACAGATCTTTGTGTTCCTTTAGAAACTCTGACTCCTCCATCACCCCATCCTCATCATCCTCCTCTTTTATCTCTTCTTTAACCTCACCTTTAGAATCTCTCAGATTTCCACTCTGAATATATAATAAAAATGACATCAATGGTAACAATGCAGATAATGTACAGATCCTAATGATACTATCAGTGATTGTTCCTCATCTACCTGATGATGGTGGGGGATGGTGTGACCTTCCTGTGTGGAATCCCGGGAATACAGAGGACGGGGACATCTCTCTGGTGGGTTCCCATTACTGGATCCATCTGTAGGAAACACACACACTGACTGAATACATTGTTTCTATGTGTTTATCAGATGATGGGGGATCTAGGTGGAGCCTCCGTACTGCTCTCTCCTTTACAATAAAGTCTCCTCTTACCCGGTGATGTGAGGGGCGGCTGATTCTCCATCATGACGTCCTTGTAGAGATCCTTGTGTCCTTCTAAATACTCCCACTCCTCCATGGAGAAATAGACAGTGACATCCTGACACCTTATAGGAACCTGACACACACAATGATACAGTCACCATCCAGACACATCCCTTGTCTGTTACTGGATAATGTCCCAGAATTCCCAGCACCGCTCACCTCTCCTGTCAGCAGATGGACCATCATGGTGGTCAGTTCCAGGATCTTCTGCTCTTTGTTCCTCTCAGGTATCGGAGAACGAGGTGGAGGCACCACGGTGGGGCTCTGAGTCCTGCTCCATCCTCCTAAGATTGGCTCTCCACTAGACTCCTTCACTACAACATAATCCTACAAATCAGGAGAAAGATAAACCGATATCAATCATCTGACATCATCTACATGTCTATAATAAGAACATGGTCTTTTGACCAGACTAGATAAGAGTGATGTCATGTGACCTCCCAGATTCCTCCTCACCTCTCTGGTCAGGACTGCAGAAGAGCTTTAGGAATCCATAGAAAGAACCGCTGAGTGCACAGGATACAAACCAGACTCTCCTCCCCATCCCTCCACTGCCAGGCTTTCTTTACAGCCTCCCTTTTTAAGGATTTCTTGTCTAAATGGATTTTTTTTTGCATGGCTAAGTGGATCTGAGCAGGAGAAGGAGAAAAAAGTGCCTAGAAGTAGAGGAGAAGTAGCCGATCGCCTTGTGCTTTCTGAGAATATTGGTCATAAAGGCCCATTGGACACAGGACACTTAGCAGGTGGAATTGCTGTGGATGGTAAATTGAGGACAAGTGCCAGGAGAAACTTTCCCATCATTTCAGTACAGGAAGAAAAGGAACATTTTTGAAATGCTCTCCATTTCTTTACATCTGGTAAGGAGCTGTCTGAACATTTGGTGAAGGGATAATTGATTCACCCTGAGTTTCTTGAGGTGTTATCAGGAGTTTCTCAATAGCGATCATTTATATGCCCTTTTGCATTTTTTATCTGGTAAGAAGCACATCTAGAAGGTGGTGGGAAACTGTCACCAACTTGTCGTGATCACTTCATCACCAGTTTATTTTCATCACATCTTCACATCATCATCTTTTCGTTGCACAAAGACTGAGTTTGGTCAACAGATATATTGGACAATTTGTGTCATTAGGCTGTAGATTCAGCATATTACCTTCATTGTTTTATATTGTATCTCACCCGG
Source organism: Pelophylax lessonae (assembly GCF_965119305.1). Classification (NCBI taxonomy): domain Eukaryota; kingdom Metazoa; phylum Chordata; class Amphibia; order Anura; family Ranidae; genus Pelophylax; species Pelophylax lessonae. The sequence continues at coordinate 21,446,926 of NC_138770.1, forward strand.
TGGACAATTTACTGAGTTTTGGATATTTTCTTTGGACTTTTATGTGTGGTCACGGTGTTGACTTAGCACATGTTTGAACACTTATCAATTATTGTTTGAATTGTTATCACGTGGTGGATTATATATTGCTATTTTGTATATATAAGAGTGATGTCATGTGACCTCCCAAAATCCTCCTCACCTCTCCTATCAGCAGGTAGATGATCTCCAGGGTGTGGCTTAATAACCTCTCAGTCATGTGACTCCGATCCTCCTCCATCCTCAATGGTGTGGTGGTCATCTGATCTATGTGGGTTTCTCTGTAGACGGATAATGAAGAATTATCTGGATTGCATTGGTTGGACAATATTAGGATGGGGATAAAAGGGGTTATAGGCAGGTTGCCCCTAGTGGGAATTGGAACATGTAGATTGGGTTAATTAGGGGGATCTTTTTATAAAGAGTGGTCACAGGTTATCTGAGACCATCAAGACCAATGCAGAGCCCAAAGCCCTTGATTGGACAGGAGGAGGGACAGTCCACTGCCAGAGTGTAGGGAATAGAGGAGAGTGCCCGTATTGAGGGATCAGAGGATCAGATAAGTAAAAGTGCTTTTACTGGTTCCCTACACCAAAATTACCATGTAACCCTTGAAGTGGGGCTGCCCCCATTATACAAGGGTTAAATGCTCATTTGGGTTTTGGTCATTTTTTTGTTTCCCCAGAGATGGGCTTTAAACAAAATTACATTTTCACACACGATAAAATCTGCATGTTATGCTTGTAAAAACAAAGCGCCCCCCCACACACACGCACACAATTATGTCAACTCTTAAAACTGTGTGTCCCCATGAAAGTGTCTAAATTCGCTACCCAACATGGTGCAAAGACAACACTATAAAAGCGCTGTCAGGGACTCAATACCGTGCACAGGCGCACTGGCGTCGCTAACCGGCGAACGTCTATGCGCATGCGCTGAGGCTACCTTGGTAGAGTTTAAGGCTACCTCGGCAGAGTTTGAGGCTACCTCGGCAGAGTTTGAGGCTACCTCGGCAGAGTTCGAGGCTACCAAATTGGCGCCAAAACGGCCTATTTAAACACAGCTGTCACTCTAGGTGGTTGATGTGTTGTCTTCAGCTCTCCTGTATCCTGTGCCTGTTATATCTGCTGTTCCTGTTTACCTGACCCGGCTTGTCTTTGGATTCTGATTACCTGCTGCCCGCCCTGACCTTGGCTTGTCCTTACCAAAGCAGTTAAGTCCCTGCAAGAGGGCTATACCCAGTTGGAGGGGCGTGTTCAGTCCCTAACCCCCTCCACGGACCCTACAGTTTCTGCTGCTTCCATGGCTCCCTCCGGGAATCCCTCCGGTCCGACGGTGGTGATGCTACCTCCTGAGCCAAGGGTCCCTACGCTGGGGATCGAAGCAAGTTTAGAGCCTTCCGCAATGCCTGCGAGCTGTACTTCTCCCTGCAACCCCGAACCTTCTCCTTGGAAGCAACCAAAGTGGGGTTCATCATATCCCAGCTTCAAGGTGAACCTCAGTCCTGGGCTCAACGCCTACTTGAAGAGCTCAGTAACCAGCTGGACTCCATGTCGGCTTTCTTTAAAGCAATGGCGCAGTTATACGAAGACCAACAGCGCACTGCTACAGCAGAAACCGTGCTCACTTCACTTCAACAGGGCCGTAGAGGATTACGTCACTGACTTCAGGCGTTGGGAGTATGGACACTCAGTGGAACGACGCAGCCTTGCGACATCAGTTCCGCCTGGGTCTTTCAGAAAACTTGAAAGATGAACTGGCCCGAGTGGGTTTACCCGAGACCTTAGAGGCATTAATCACCCTGGCTATACAGATAGACCGCCGGCTCCGTGAGCGTAGAGCAGAGGGGTCCACGCAGCAGACCCGCCCAGTCTGGATGTTGCCATGGGTTCCTAATCCCATCCACACCTTCTCCTCCGGTGCCCGTTCCAGCAACACTGCTCCAGTCACTGCTGAATCAGATACGTCAGAGCCTCCTTATCAACAGAAGAACGCTCACGACGACGTCAGAACAACCTGTGTCTGTACTGCGGAGAGGCCGGACACTTTGTACGCTCATGCCCAGCAAAGATGCGTAAGTGTCTTTCTATATTCCCCTCAAGTTATCCAGTTTCTGCCAACAATACCACTCACCTGGCTCTCTCTATCTCATTCCAGCTCCCAGAAGGCCCGATCCCGGTCACCGCTATTATTGATTCCGGGGCATGCAGCTGCTTCATTGACCTTACCTTTGCTGCTCATCGACGCATTCCCACTTCGACCCAAGTCGCAGGGACTCTCCATCTTCCTAGCGGATGGGTCCCACATCAAGTCTGGGCCAGTAACCCAAGAAACCCCTCCACTGCCTGTGGCCACTCTCGAAGGACACAAGGAGTTTTTGTGCCTGGATTCCATCTCTTCTCCCTTGTTTCCGGTTATTCTGGGGTTACCCTGGTTGCAGGCGCACAACCCGCAGATTAATTGGACTTCTGGAGACGTCAAGTTCCAGTCCCCTTACTGCCAGAATTATTGCCTGCCAGTACGCCATAGTGCTCCTAGCATCCTACTCTGTATGGATGCTGATAAGGAGATACGTTCCTCTGTCCCAGTATCTTATCAAGAATACTTGGATGTCTTCACAGTAAACAGGGGGCTGAGACCTTACCCCCCCCCCCCCACCGCCCCTATGATTGTCCAATTCAATTGCTTCCGGGGGCCGAGATCCCTTTCGGACGTATCTTTCCTTTATCGGAACGAGAATTGGGTACCCTTAAAGACTATGTGACGGAGAATCTAGAGAAGCGATTCATCCGACCCTCTACTTCTCCGGCAGGAGCTGGGATCTTTTTTGTGGAGAAAAAAAAAAACCATTCACTTCGGCCATGTGTAGACTACCGTGAGTTAAATAAAATTACGGTCAAAAACCGGTACCCCCCTACCCTTGATTCCTGAACTCTTCCAGAGACTAAGAACCGCCTCTGTATTCACCAAACTGGACCTGCGGGGAGCCTACAATTTGGTCCATATTAGGGAGGGGGACGAATGGAAGACAGCATTCCGCACCAGATTCGGGCATTATGAATATTTGGTGATGCCTTTCGGGCTCTGCAATCCCCCGGCCACCTTCCGGCACTTCATCAACGACATCTTCAGAGACTATCTGGACATCTTTGTAATTGTCTACCTGGACGATATCATGGTCTTCTCTTCCTCCCTGGCCCAGCACAGAGAACACGTTAAAAAGGTACTCCACCGACTCCGGCTACACAGGCTCTACGCAAAACCCGAGAAATGTAAATTTGAACAGCAGAGTATCCAATTCCTCGGGTTAATAATCTCCTCTGAAGGGGTCAAAATGGACCCTCAGAAGGTCTCCGCCATCCTGGATTGGCCCGCACCGGTAGATAAAAAGGGGATTCAACGTTTCATAGGATTCGCAAATTTCTACAGGAAATTTATCAAGGGGTTCTCTTCCATCATCGCCCCTATTACCCTGCTCACCAAACAAGGTACCCGCTTCCACTGGTCTCCCGAGGCGCAAGTCGCATTTACAGCCCTGAAGGAGCTGTTTACTTCTGCTCCTATCCTCAGCCACCCGGATCCCGCCCTGCCTTACATCCTCGAAGTAGACGCCTCGGAAATCGCAGTAGGAGCAGTCATCTCCCAGCGTCAAGGTCTCAAGGACCTGATTCATCCGTTAGTTTTCTTCTCCCGTAAGCTTTCTCCTGCGGAGAGGAACTATGATGTAGGGGATCGGGAACTCCTTGCCATCAAGACCTCCCTGAAGGAGTGGAGGTATCTATTGGAAGGGGCGGCACATCCCATACTCCTCTACACGGATCATAAGAACCTGGAGTATTTGAGGACGGCCAAACGCCTGAGACCTCGCCAAGCAAGGTGGGCACTTTTTTTTCCTAGATTTACGTTCCATATAATGTACCAACTGGGTTCCAAGAATATGAAACCCGATGCTCTCTCTCAAATGTACGACAGTTCTAAAGGGATCCTTGTACCTGACACCATCTTAAACCAAGGTAACTTTCTACTATTACAGTCTGACCTTCTTACCGCTCTGAGACAAGCCACAGTAAATGCTCCCCATCCTGCTGGAACTATACTGGTACCCAGAAATGGACTGCTATGGAGAGGGGATCAAATTTACATTCCAGAAAGTGCTTGTGTGTCCATCCTTGGACTGTATCATGACCACCCGATGGCTGGTCATTTCGGGATCCATAAGACCCTGGATCTTGTGCAGCGCATGTTCTGGTGTCCTGACTTGGAGAAGTGTTGTAAACAATATGTTTCCTCCTGTACTGTTTGCACACGAAGCAAGGCAACCCGAAATAAGGCATGGGGCCTGCTCAGACCACTACCAGTCCCTGACAGACCATGGAAGATGATTGCCATGGATTTCATCGTGGAACTTTCTCCATCAGACGGTTATTCTGCAATCTTCGTGGTAGTAGACCGTCTGTCGAAAATGGCTCACTTCATACCACTAAGAGGTACACCCTCCGCACTTGAGACGGCGCAGGTCTTCATCAGGTAAATTGTAAGACTCCACGGGGTCCCAATGAACATTGTGTCGGATAGAGGTGTCCAATTTACTTCTCACTTCTGGAGAGCTTTATGTGATTCACTGAAAATCAAGCTGTCAATGTCCTCCGCATACCATCCCCAGACTAACGGGCAGACTGAGAGGACCAACCAGACCCTCGAGCAATATATCCGATGCTTCACCACCTTTGTTCAAGATGACTGGGTCTCGCTACTACCATCAGCAGAGTTCGCATACAATAACGCCAAACACTCGGCTACAGGTCAGTCCCCATTCTACGCTAACTACGGGTTTCAACCATCTTTCTTGCCCTGCTTTATTCCTGAACCTACAGTGCCAGCAGTCCGGGATATCTTGGAGTTCCTTAAGGAGAACTACAAAGTCTTACAGGATGCCATGACCAAGGCTCAGACCTCCAATAAAGAGTTCTTTGACAAAAGAAGGAGAGGTGAGTTGGTTCTCCAGCCTGGCAACCTGGTATGGTTAGCCACCACCAATCTCCGATTGGCATGCCCTTCCAAAAAACTGGCACCAAAGTTTATTGGCCCGTTCCCTGTGAGGAGAAAATTAAATGAGGTATCTTACGAATTGACGCTTCCCGATTCCCTCAAGATCCATCCAGTCTTCCACGTTTCACTCTTGAAACCTGCAGTACCTGATTCCTTTCCTGGTAGAAGTTCGGAACCACCTGCTCCTGTCACCATCAACGGGGATGAAAAATTTGAGGTGGAGGCCATCCTAGACTGCAGAAGGCTGAGGAACCAGCTACAATACCTGGTTAAGTGGAGGGGCTACGGCCCCGAAGAAAATTCCTGGGAACCGGTACAGAATTTCCATGCCCAGGACTTAATCCAGAATTTTTTTCCCGCAACCATCCCCACAAAAGGAACCTTTTGGGCACCTGGAGGTTGCCCTTAAGGGGGGGGGGGGGCAATGTCAGGGACTCAATACCCTGCGCAGGCGCACTGGCATAGCTAAAAGGCGAATGCCTATGCGCATGCGCTGAGGCTACCTCGGTAGAGTTCGAGGCCACCTCGGTAGAGTTCGAGGCTACCAAATTGGCGCCAAAATGGCTTATTTAAACACAGCTGTCACTCTAGGTGATTGCTGTGTTGTCTTCAGCTCTCCTGTGTCCTGTGCCTGTTATATCTGCTGTTCCTGTTTACCTGACCCGGCTTGTCTTTGGATTCAGATCGCCCTGACCTTGGCTTGTCCTGACTATCCTCCTGTCTCATCCTGATCTGTTTACCTGCTACCAGCTATTGGTCCTGGACCTGTTCCTGTCTCTCCCAGGCAATCTGGGGGGCCGCGACCTGGTGTTAGCAAGCAGCCAAGTCCATCCCCACTAACAGTTAAGCCCCGTACACACGTACCGATTGTCGGCCATAAATATTCGGCCGACGACCGATCGGCCGATTGTAGGCTTGTTAGTATGATGCTTCTGACAGCCGACAGCGCACTTTCGGCCGAAAAGAATCAGTCGTGTAGGCATTAAAATCTTTGTTGGCCAACACCAGAACGGCTGATTGTTCGCCAGTCAGTACAGAATTCGGCCGACAATCAGCAGATTTGCAAGACTGGGCATGCTCAGAAAAGAAAAAACACAGGGAAAGTTAACCATCACATGACATCACTTGAGCAATTGGCTGCTGTTGGCCGACAAAATTCATGTGCAGTCTTTTGCAGTTTTCAACAGACAACAGCCCTGGACAAAAGACGGCCGATTGGTACGTGTGTACGGGGCTTTAAGCCCCGTACACACGTACCGATTGTCGGCCGAACGATCGGCCATCTTTTAGTCCAGGGCTGTCGTGTCTGTTGAAAACTCCAAAAGACTGCACACAAATTTTGTCGGCCAACAGCAGCCGACTGCAGAAGTGATGTCATGTGATGGTTAACTTTCCGTGTGTTTTTTCTTTTCTGAGCATGCCCAGTCTTGCAAATCTGCTGATTGTCGGCCGAATTCTGTACTGACTGGCGAACAATCGGCCGTTCTGGTGTTGGCCAACAAAAATTTTAATGCCTACACGACTGATTCTTTTTGGTCGAAAGTGCGTTGTCGGCTGTCGGAAGCATCATACTAACAAGCCTACAATCGGCCGATCGGTCGTTGGCCGAATATTTACGGCCGACAATCGGTACGTGTGTACGGGGCTTTATACTCCGCGCCTCTGGTGAACCTGTGCCACACCAGTTACCCGGTAAGCCACTCCTCTTACGTCAGGCTCTGCCACGTTACCCCGTGTCAAGCGCCTACAGGTCATTCGTTTAGAGAAACCCGGTAATAATGGCCCCAGAATCATTGCTCTCACTCTAGTGTGCGGCCAATACCCCCCTTTGTGACAGCATAATATAAATGACTGGTCCTCTTTAAGGAGACATTAGGGGTCTATTATACCTCCAACGTCATCTATGGACCCCAGTGAAGCTGATGAAATACAGATCGGGATCAACCAGCTTCTTCACTGACTACAGTGACCAGGGAATGATGGCACTTAACCTGGAAGTGATGAAATGCTCATTCATTCACCAGAGAGGAGATCTGAGAACTGATCACCCTCCACTCCATCCACCATGCCGATCCTGGGCACATGGTTAATATAGTGAGGCATGGGGATATTTGTATCTTCAGAGGAAGGGTGGGAAAGGGCAAGTTATTATTATTATTATACAGGATTTATATAGCGCCAACAGTTTGCGCAGCGCTTTACAATGTGAAGGAAGACAATACAGTTACAATACAGTTCAAAACAGGAGGAACTAGAAGTTTCAGGAGAACCCAAATCCGAATCTCATCCCTCGTTACAAGAGACTGCTAAGGTGAGAAGATGATTGGTGGGAAAGGTGACAAATCTCCAGAATGAAGAGAATTTTTTGACCCCGTAAGTGGAGGAATGTTCTGACCCTGAAGGGGTTACTCTAGGTTTCCACACTATATATGTGTGTATCATCATCTGCTGGAGATAAAAGAGGTCACAGTGACTATGGAGGAAGAGGACGGACATGACGGGGGGGTTGCTGGGTGTAAACAGAAAATAACATCTTATTACCTTGTCTGCTACCACGTCCAGCAATGTCTCCTCTCTACTTCCTCCCAACACACCTTTCACCCAAAAACGTCTTTTATACTTGACATCACTTCCTGTGACATCACTTCCTGTCTACAATTGACATTACTTCCTGTCTTCTATAGATACTTTCTGTCTGGGTAGAAGTGAGATCACCACCTTGTGGAGCTCAGAGGAACTGCAGCCCTGAGAAATGTCTCATAGGGTGAACACGGCCTTGTGCTGTGTGTGTATCTACTGTATATCCTTATAGATGGGTCATCTCCACTCCCACCAAGGGGGGAGAAATATATTACTGCCTATTACCATCACACGCTCAACCCCCCCCCCCTTTCCTGGCCAGCCAGGCTGCATGCTCGGATTAACAGTTTGGTATTTATTTCCTGGTTGACCTCACACAGTTGTTTTTTGGTTTCTTTGATTTTACCACTTAAGCCCCGGAAGATTTTACCCCCTTCCTGACCAGGCCCTATTTTGCGATTCGGCACTGCGTGACTTTAACGGACAATTGCGCGGTCGTGCGACGCTGTACCTACCTAAACAAATTTGACGTCCTTTTTTTTCCCACAAACAGAGCTTTCTTTTGATCACCTGTGCGATTTTTTGATCATGCACTATTAACAAAAAAATAGCGACAATTTTGCAAAAATAACAATATTTTTCACATTTTTTTATATTAAATTCCCAAAAAAGAATGTAAAAATCAAAATTTTTTAACATTTTTGGCCAATTTGTTTTCTGCTACATATGTTTGGTAAAAAAAATCGCAATAAGCGTATTTTGATTGGTTTGCGCAAATTTTTTTGCGTTTTTCAGAGTATTCAGAGTCTGGAATGTAATTTTGGGGGACTCAAAATTTGGGGGTGTGAAAGAAAAAAGTCTTTGCTACTTTCCGACCTCCCTATAGCAGTTTTATTGCTACAGGGCAGCCGTGCTGCTCAGAACCCCATATATAGACGTGATCCTGCACTTCCAGGTAGCGTGCGCAAGTGCGCTCTGCCGGCGGCTCACTACCACTGTGATTCTACACAGCAGGTCCCGCAGACGCGATGTCCGCCGGCACCCGCTGATCGTTCGGTACACAGGCAGAATGGCAATCCGTCTATGTAAACAAGGCAGATTGCCGTTCTGTCAGTAGGGAAGGCATAGATCCTGTGTTCCTGCAAAGCAGAGGCACTGATCCATGCCTTCCCCTAGTAAAAGCACCTCCCCCAATACAAAAACACTGGCTAGGCACACATTTATCCCTTTGATCGCCCCTGATGTTAACCCCTTCCCAGCCAGCGTCATTAGTACAGTGACAGTGCATATTTTTTAGCACAGATCACTGTATTGGTGTCACTGGTTCCCACAAAGTGTCAGTTAGTGTCTGATTTGCCCGCCGCAATGAAGTCCCGCTGTAAATCACCGATCGCCGCTATTACTAGTAAAAAAAAAAAAATTCCATAAATATATCCCATAGTTTATAGATGAGATAACTTTTGAGCAAACCAATAAATATACGCTTATTGAGATTTATTTTAAACAAAAACCTGTAGTAGAATACATATTGGCATAAATTGATGAAGAAATTAGATTTTTGTACTTTTTTTATTGGATGTTTTATAGCAGAAAGTAAAAAATATTGTTTTCTTTTTTGCTTATAGCGCAAAACTTTGAAACCGCAGAGGAGATCAAATACCCCCAAAACAAATATCTATTTGTGGGAAAAAAGGACATCAATTTTATTTGGGTACAGCATCGCACGGCCGCGCAATTGTCAGTTAACAAGTTCAGCCCTGGAAGATTTACCCCCCTTCATGACCAGGCCATTTTTTGTGATACGGCACTGCGTTAAGCTAACTGAAAATTGCGCGGTCGTGCGACGCTGTACCCAAATAAAATCAAAGTTCTTTTTTTCCTACAAATAGAGATTTATTTTGGGGGTATTTAATCACCTCTGTGGTTTATATTTTTTGGCGCTATAAACAAAAAATGATGACACCTTTGAAAACAAAATATATATATATATATATATATTTTTTTTACTTTCTGGAGGGCGGCGCCTGTAAAAACAATCAAGCGGCTGAACAGCCCATATGATTGATTTTACAGTGCAGGGAATTACCTGCAGAAAAAGAAGATATGTGAATGATGCCTGTAGCTCCACCCATCATCCAGATATCTTCACTCAAAGTCCATGACGTCATATGAGGTCGTTGGGCGGGAAGTGGTTTAATACAGGAGAATAATGTCCACACACCCCCCTAAGCATCCGCTTATTTGGAGAGACATAAACCATTTGGAGTGCCAGAATCCCAATCTTCTTCTCATTGGTATAATGTCAAGGATTTTGCAGACACAGGAAATTAACTTTTCAACGTTAGCAAGCATGTTGTGTGAAGGTCCTTCTTCATTATAATGACAATGTGGGGGAGAGAAATCCTCTGCACCTTCCTCCAGTATGGCATCCATATCCTCTCCATTCCCTCCTGTCTCTGCATCCTCTAGGACTGGCATATCGGGATCTGACTCGGGTTGGGAAGCTGGATCGGGAGAAGAGGCGAGGAGTTTTGGAGCTCTGGACAAAGATGGCCGTATTAATACGTAATCTGTCCAAGGAATGGCGACAGAAAATTCTGCTTTGGTCAGGTAGCCCACATGTTGTGTGTCTGAGAAAGAACTAGAACCAGAAACGGACATTGGTGGTAAAGCATGGAATTTATATACAGTCCAGCATTTTGGAGAGGTAAGACAGGGTCATCCTCTACCTCTGACCATTACTCTATTATTCTTTAGGATAGAATCAATATTTTTCATTCCAACTTCCATTGCATTGGAAGAGAGGCAAGGGTTAACGCAGGTTCACAGGCTGCACCTGCAGACAGATATACCCCCGAAGAACAAGACAAACACATGAAGTTACCATCAGAAGATGCTGCAACCCCCCCCAAGGACACATCCAATTATCATGATTGAGTATACCCTTTAGGGACACAGCATCCTCCAATGACAACTCATATGGCTAAGCTCATGAAGGCCACATCAAGCAAATAGGAGACTCATTATCAGGGCTTGTTTTCTCAGAGAATAGGTGCAGGAACTCCCCCTTTCTTTGCCCCTACCCACCTCTGAGCATTATTCCTAGGTTCCACCCCCTACCCACCTCCGAACACCATTCCTTGGTTCCACCCTCTACCCACCTCCAAGCATCATTCCTTGGTTCCACCCTCTACCCACCTCCTGAGCACCATTCCTTGGTTCCACCCCTACCCACCTCCGAGCACCATTCCTTGGTTCCACCCTCTACCCACCTCAGAGCACCATTACTTGGTTCCACCCTCTACCACCTCCTGAGCACCATTCTTTGGTTCCACCTCTACCCACCTCTGAGCACCATTCCTTGGTTCCACCCTCTACCCACCTCTGAGCACCATTCCTTGGTTCCACCCTCTACCCACCTCAGAGCACCATTACTTGGTTCCACCCTCTACCACCTCCTGAGCACCATTCTTTGGTTCCACCTCTTCCCACCTCTGAGCACCATTCCTTGGTTCCACCCTCTACCCACCTCCGAGCACCATTCCTTGGTTCCACCCTCTACCCACCTCTGAGCACCATTCCTTGGTTCCACCCCTACCCACCTGTGAGCACCATTCCTTGGTTCCTCCCTCTACCCACCTCTGAGCACCATTACTTTGTTCCACCCTCTACCCACCTCCAAGCACCATTACTTGGTTCCACCCTCTACCCACCTCCAAGCACCATTTCTTGGTTTCATCCCCTACCCACCTCCCAGTCCTGCCCTTTTTGACAATACTGAACCAGGTATCATTTTGTGCTGCTAAGTAATTTGTATGGGATTTGTTAATGATAACAAGAAAAACTGTAAAATAGATTCCCTGCAGCCAGTAACAATAAAGACCCCCACCAGTATCAATAGTTTCCCTAACAACAATGAAGCACCTGTAACAAAATCCCCCCTAGCAACAATAGACTCCTGGCTGCAACAAAAGATCTCCGCACAGCCAGCACCAATAGACTCTCCATCAGCCTGCAACAACAGACCTATCCCTCAACAGTAGATCTCACCCAGCAACAACTGACCCCCCAGAAATGTAAGACCCACCCCCCCCCACCCCCAGCAATAGTAGGTCCTCCACCAGCAACAAAAGACCCCTCTGCCAAAATAGATCCCCTCCATCTAGAATAGACCCCCCAGCAGCGAGCATCAATAGACCATGCAGCACACTCCAGCACCCCTTGCCATTACATACAGTAAGTGCTAGAGGTGTCCTAACTACATTCCCCCGCATTGCTGCTGAAAAATATCCCTGCTTATTATGCTGGAAAACCTCCTCCTGTTCATAAATGCCTAATCTGACATCCTGCAATGCAGGTAGAAGTGTCCCAGTTGGGGTTTGAACTGAGCAACCCAGTGCTGCAAAGTGATGACCACTAAGACATTCTGCTGCTCTGTCCTTCTGTTCAATTTGCACCACTCTTCTAGAATGACCTTCTAGCTTAACCACCATAGAGAAAAAGGCGAAAGAAAATTCTGCTTTCGTCAGGTAGGACACATATTGTGTGCCTGAGATAGAGCTAGAACCGGATACAGACATTGGTGATAAAACTGGGTCCTACTCTGGTACAAGAGACACATTGTCACTCCAAGGCTGAGTATTGAGTGGACCTTTGGCAGAGCCAATCTTCTCTGATTTAGAATTGGCTCCCTTTCTCCTGGTCTCCACCATAGCTATAAGTGAGGGTATTCCCCTGTGGGGTACTCATGAAATAGGGTGCAGGATATAGGGTGCAGTGTATCTAAAAGTACGCGGTAACCCAGGTGTTGACTGTCCGGCAACGAGTGGTGAAAGGGCACCTGAGTAGCTTATCAGGGTTCTAGATGTAAGTGGCATTAAAGGGTGTGACCAGCGGTGTGATCACCTGAGACTGAGCTCTGAATTTTAGCGCAAACTTTGAAAAGCTTACGCCGTAAGGGGAATACATTCCAGACTTATCTGTCCTGAATACTGGACTGTATATAAGTTCCATGCTTTAATTGTCATAGTGGACATACCCCCGAAGAGGTCCTCGGGGACTGGGTTCCATAGGTATGAATTTACATAGTGATGAACTACATCCCTGGACCTGTATAGCACCCTGTGGCTAACTCAACACATTGCACCAAGTGCCATAGAGAGCACCTCAAATTTGATGTCTCTTCAAAATAACTCAACACACAGCCATTAATGTCTAAACCACTGGCAACAAAAGTGAGTACGTCCCTAGGTTAAAGTGCCAAAAATGACCAAAAGTCAATATTTTGTGTGGCCACCATTATTTTCTAGCACTGCCTGGTTGCCGCCACACATGCTTTACACCATCTGAAAAAAATAAGTTTATCTTTGTCTCATCAGACCACAGGAGATGGTTCCAGTAATCCATGTCCTTAGTCTGCTTGTCTTCAGCAAACTGTTTGCAGGCTTTTTTATGCATCATCTTTAGAAGAGGCTTCCTTCTGGGATGACAGCCATGCAGACCAATTTGATGCAGTGTGCACTGTATGGTCTGAGCACTGACAAGCTGACCCCCCCCCCCCCCACACCTCTTCAATCTCTGCAATGCTGGCAGCACTCATACGTCTATTTTCCAAAGACAAACACTGTATATGATGCTGAGCATGTGCACTTAACTTCTTTGTTCGATCATGGCGAGGCCTTTTCTGAGTGTAATCTGCCCTGTTAAACCGCTGTATGGGCTTGGCCATCGTGCTGCAGCTCAGTTTCAGGGTCTTGGCAATCTTCTTATAGCCTAGGCCATCTTTATGTAGAGCAAAAATTATTTTTTTCAGATCCTCAGAGAGTTCTTTGCCATGAGGTGCCATGTTGAACTTCCAGTGACCAGTATGAGAGAGTGAGAGCTATAACACCAAATTTAACACACCTGCTCCCCATTCCCACCTGAGACCTTGTAACACTAACGAGTCACATGACACCGGGGAGGGAAAATGGCTAATTGGGCCCAATGTGGACATCTTCACTTAGGGGTGTACTCACTTTTGTTGCCAGCAGTTTAGACATTAATGGCTGTGTGTTGAGTTATTTTGAGGGGACAGCATATTTACACTGTTATACAAGCTGTACACTCACTACTTTAAATTGTAGCAAAGTGTCATTTCTTCAGTGTTGTCACATGAAAAGATAGAATAAAATATTTACAATAATGTGAGGGGTGTACTTACTTTTGAGAGATACTGTATAGTTTATCTTGTACCTAGGATCATCAGGATAGATACCTATATATATATAAATATATATATACACACACAACACATTTTGGTCCGATTTCCCCCTCCTGTGTTTGCCCCAGGTCAGGTTAATTTGTTGGGGGTTCGAAGGAAGGCCGTGTGCTAGTAAGTCATGTTTGTATTTATTATGATGTACATAAATACAAATTATGTTCTATGTTTATGAAACACTAATATCGAGTCTGTTAATTTTAAGAGAAAACGGTCTGTACATCTTCATGGTCCTGAAGAAGCCTTGTGTGAAACGCGTTGACCAGTGAACAGACGAAGATAGAGGAATATGATCCGAAGCAAACACAGTGACTTGCCTCCATCCCTAATGGTTAATGCAAACAGAAAACAGAGGTCGTGGGACTTTATATGAGGCAGGTCACCAACTAAGATATACAAAAATAGAATCTGAACGTAGTCATTTATTATACATACAGTAATTGATACAAATGTTGACATCAGTAACAAATATGATGCAGACATGTATACAAAAAAGCTGACACAAAGAAATCCATATAGTAAGGAGATTATTATAATAGTAATAAGATATATTTAGTAATAAAGTACATGGCCGTCACTAAATGTTACATCTAAGTGAAGAGAGGAAATATCTATACCTACACGAACCTTATGATATACAGTAATCCCCCGCTACATCGCGGTTCAGTTTTTGCGGTCCCGGTAATTCGCGGTTTTTTTTGTAATGTTATTTTACTATATAAATCATTAAAAATGAAAGATTTTTGAGCTTTTCATAGCTCTTGCTCTGTCTCTAAGTATCTTTTATGTGTTTAAATGAGTTTCTATTGTTTTAAAAGTGTGTTTAAAGACCTTAAAATGCTTCTACACGTACAGTGACAGTAAAAAAATCATCCCTACAATGCATTTTAATAGGGTTTTTCTATTTCGCGGAATTTCACTTTTCGCGGCTGGGTCCGGAACGTAACCCCCGCAATGGAGGGGGGTTTACTGTATACCAACTTATCCTTATATATGTATGATGTACATGAGTGAAATTAGTAGGAGACATTGATCTCCTGTGTACGAGCTGAGCTCAGTTTGGGGCCAGTTTCCTCATTTTATTGAGATGTGGTTTTAGATAAATCAATAAATGTTATTTTAGGATAAATCCATGTAGTTGTTATCTGTCTCATGCTGTGCCCTTAAAGTCCACACATATGACAGTGGTTCCTTGTGAACATCTGTAGGTTCCCATTTCTCTGAACAGATAGGATGTTGGGACTCTCAGGATAGCTCTGGTTTTTCTTCTCCAATCCAAGTTCTCCAAATAAAACATAAAAACACATCCCCTAGACTGGTCATTGGAGACAACGAGCGGAAGAGTGTGTGCACCTGGCTGTGTGAAAATACCCTGTATCTGGCTGTGGAGTAATCAGTGGGAGGCCCGGGCAAACCAATATCCAAGTGGCTCCTGCGGGGGTATCGCTACGCAGAAAGCAAACCTTGCTTCAACAAACAGTTCTCTCCTCAGGACAGAAAAGAAGACAAAGGTAGGCGACTGCACCAAACTTTGATAAGATGCTGCAATGCACATCGATCCCCCAGAGAGCAGAGTCCTCTCCATAGGTTTTCCTTTTGGTTACTCCCTAGCAGCCCGCATGGCGTCTGCTCCCTTCTGCTGACCTCAAGCCAAACATACTCACGTGTCCCGGACCTCTTCCACAGGGCAATCGATGCATCCGCAGGGCGACCCGGAAACCAGAGGCTGGAACATAACTGCTATATCTTGGTTGGGCACGCTTAGGAGACATGTGCAGAATGGGAAAATGTGTTTAGTTTTGAATTGATTCATTTTGTTAGGCCCCGTTTCCACTAGTGCGACTTGTTGTGCGTCTTCACACATGTCAAGTCGCATGACAAGTCAAAATCTATTCATTTCAATCAGAACCGTTCTAACGGTTGCGACTCAAGACGCAGCGACTTCAGAAAAGGTTTTTGCACTACTTTTGGACGACTTCAGTGCGATTTGTCCCTCATAGAAGGTAATGTAAGTCGGAACTAAGTCACAGTACATGTATTTCAACGCGACTTCGTTGCGACTAGCACAGAAGTACAGTATGCTTTTTTTTTTACTTTTGTATGTTCCGCCCAAATCACATGATCTCTGCTCCTCCCAAACACATAATTTCCCATCGCTCATGTTAGAAGAGGGTGTTAGACTATATAGGAAGAATGCCTAGGCCTAGAAAGAGCAAGCAAGTTCATGGCAATGAAGAAATCATCCGGCTTGTCAGAGAACGTCCAGCAGTGTATGATATCAGAGATCCATCATACAAGGACCATGTGAAGAAGGAGAGAGCATGGTTGGAAATGGCTCGCATCTACTATGAAAACTGGGACTAACGTCCAGCAGTGTATGATATCAGAGATCCATCATACAAGGACCATGTGAAGAAGGAGAGAGCATGGTTGGAAATGGCTCGCATCTACTATGAAAACTGGGACTGTTTATCAGCTACAGAACGGTCACAAAAATGTAAGTGTTTCATATATGGAACTTATCACATTACAGCTTGCACCCATTATTCCCTGTACCGTACCGGTATTGTCTGTATTGTCTGTTTTTCAGTGCACTCATTACAAACAAGATGGAGAAGTCTCAAAGACTGTTACAACCGGTATCTCCGTAACTGCGAGAAGGAAGGAGTGGTTCCGGGTCTACAAGACTTGCCCCATATGCACATGCCCAGGAGCTAGAATTTTTAAAGCCGGTGTTGGAGATACGAGAGTAAGTTGTCAGCAGGTATATACTGTAGTTTACATATAAAATGTAATAATAGTCATACAAATAAAAATTAATGATTATATTTCAGAACCCAAGCAAGCTGGCAAGACAGCTCACAGGGTTTGCCACAGTAAGAGGGGTCACAGGAGGAGGAGGAGCAATTCCATGACACTGGTGACCCGGAAGAGTCTGAGGGAACCATGTCAAGACCCATTTCCAGGAATGTTTCTCCTGTTAAGGAGGATGCTGAACTGGGGCCTAGTGATGTCCATAGACCTTGCCCAAGATCTACAAAGGCAAGTGCCAAGGGTGTGAAACCCATGGATAAAATTTTGCAGGTGGTCAATGAGATGTCCACTAAAATGAACGAAAGCATGTGTGAAGACACAGCATTTCTCACGGTCATTTTAGGGATATTTAAAAAGGTCCCCCCAGAGAAAAAATATGCGCTCAGGATGGCTTTGATGTCAACTACTCAATCCTTTGTGGTTGAGGAGCCAACAACATCCTCAGCATGTATGGAAGCCCCCCCCACACACATATCCCCCTTATTATCACCATTACCCACCACCACCAAATACACTGTACGGCCCGCCAATAAACCACCCATACTGTGATGATTACGGTAATATGCTGAATCCCTTCAGGCCCCGCATTTTACATCCAAATTCACCCCCCCATTGCCTCCACCCTTGGCCCCCCGAAAAATCACCAACTTATGCCACCTACACCCACTCAGGTTATGCTTTTTCAGGAAAGGCAATACTACCATGGAGCATCGACTGATTACCCTGGCCCATCCCCTAGTTCAGGTTCTGGGTCGACTGAACCAATAACCTACCAGCAGTTGTAATTTTTTTTTTCATTCTTTTGGTGGTGTTAAGTACCATTTTAGGCAGAATAATAAAAATATGTCATATTCTCAAGGCCCAACAGTTTTTTCTTGTTTGAAGTCCAATAAAGAAAAATTTTGTTATTTTTTTTACCTGTTAATTTATATATTTTTTGTGTTTTGGTGCTGGAAAAAACCAAACCATTTGTAATGATTATTGCAAAATAACGTTTATTTTTGGAGAATTTATGCAGAAAAAATAAAAAAATAAATAAAAAATAACCTTGTTACATAATCTGTGTGTTTTTTGGTTGTTGTAGAGTACTTTGATTACTGTCTGTTATGCTATATAGGTATATATACTGGGAACACAGAACAACAGAAGATAAAGCAACGTAGTTTTATTATATCTAAAAATGGAAATATATACAGAATTTAAATGCACTTGCACATAAACAGAAATATAAGAAAAAAAATAACAAAAAAGCTTAAACAAAATTGGACTGTGATGGAACGTGGGATACTTTATGCAATAGCATCCTATTACCAGGGGACAGAACCATTATTACATTGGAATTTCTAAAAGGAATTACATAACTTTCAGCAGGAAAAGGAATCACTTTGAACAAATCGCAGAACATCAAAGTCGCACGAAGTCGTTGGTAAAGTCGCTGTAAAGTCACATACAAGTCGCAGTACACAGTCACACTTGAAATCGCGTGACTTTGTAGGCGCATTCGTGGAAACGTAGACTACTAATTTCGTTTTGTTATAGAATTCCTTTAGTTTGGTTTCAGAATTTGTTTACTTTTGTTTAGTTTTCGTTAAATTTCTTTTCGGTTTCGGTAAAATTAGTTTTGTTTATTAATTTTCTAACGAATTTCAACTTTTCAGAGCGATCGTAATTCCAATTAGTCGAAAAACGATCGACTGATTCGAATTCTGTGTGAAGAATAGCGGGTTGCTAAGCAGGGGGCTGGGAAGCCGGCCGCCCGCATCCTTAAGAACCGATGACTCATCAGCTGTCAGCGGGCTTCCCCACTGACAGATGAATGGAAAGAAAAGAATGTGGGTATTGCCTGGCAATAGAAAAATGTTTAAAAAAAATGACGTGGTGTCCCCTCCCCCCCCGGCCCATCCAGGCCCACGCCAAAATGTAAAAAAATAAACGTTGTGACCTTTACCTAAGCATGCAGTTCAGCAAGTAAGGAAAGGGGGGGGGGGCGAGCGAGCGCCCCCCTCCTAACCCATACCAGACCACATGCCTTCAAAATGGGGGGGGGGGGGGGGGTGCTTTGAAAATTAATTTCACGTGTCTAACTGTAAATGGCCACCCGCTAACAGCTGGGTTCCCAGCCAATGCAAATGGCCAGCGATGGCAGGGCCCACTCTCCAGGCATGAATCCTCTACATATGTGTGCCATAACACCACCCCGCTGATAGCTGGGGACTCAATGACCACTCGGGAGATCCTGGAAGACTTCTGGATACCAAAGGAAGCTCCTGACATCCCGCACAGCTGCCCAGCACCAGACCCGCCCACCAATACTTCCAATAGGTAGGAAAACTTCATACAGAAATGGACCTATAAGTGAGGAGGACAAAAAAGGAACGCAGCCATTGGCTTATCCTGAACATTTATGGGGGTGGGGTCTTATAGCGAGGAACGAGGGCGGGGCTACCCAAACGTATGCTGCCATGGACATCTGTCAGGAAAGCAGATTATGGCCACTAGATGGAACTGACCATTATAGGAAATCCCAATTCACCATGACTGGGGGAATGCGGGTCACATTTCATCAACACATTTATAACAACCAGATCTGTAAGTGTTTGTGAAATCTTCCCGCACAAAATGCACTCAGCCAATGAAAGGTAAGGACTCCATTTTTATTTTTCTCCGGCTATCAATGGCCAACACGGGACAACACTTCATCCATGTCTTTGGTGGTCTCTGATCTCCTTATGAAGTGTTTCTTACATGATGAAGATCAGCCATGGAGTATATCTGACGTGTATATCAGGATGTGCTTCTCCAGGAGGGGAGATTATGATAGAGTATTACTCATGGAGGAGAAAGCTTGGATCTTTCGTTTACAGACCTTGACACATCAAGGCCTCAATACCGAAATGAGTTTGAAAGTGTTTCTCAAGCCTTAAAAACTCCACTCATGATAATCCGCCTCCTCCTCCTCCCACTTCCCCCCCCCCCTCATCCATCATCTTAGAGTCCCGTAAGCGGTAACCCTTGGCGCTAAAAGGATGAGGGTGGCACATATTGGCACAATGTATCTTATATTCTTATGCACAGCAAACGTAGGTCACCAATCCATAATTACCAATGTCTGACGATACTATGTGAAAGTGATATGGGTGACACTATATCCCCTGTCCATACAGACTAAGTGTTAAGGTACTCCTGGACTAAGGTTAAGTTAGTCTACAAGTATTCATTCATATATACTCTCTATTCCATTGCTGGTACCGGGAGTATATAGGTAACTAATACAGCTCTATTGTTTTTGTAGTGGATTGGCACTTATCTAAATTTAAATTTAAATTATTTTGTGTTTCCTCTGGATTTCCCCCTCTGTATTCATAAGGCCTCCCCGGAAACTATTAGGGATATAACCCTTTGATATATGTTTATGTTTTTGTATGGCATCACTGCCTCCATATGCTCTCTGACTCCAAGAATGGCGTTTACCTTACACATATGTCTAATACTTGTTTTTCCTCATAGCGATAGACAAGTAACATGTAAGAAGTTCTCAATGTTTTTAAGACATACACTAGATGGCGCTCTGTTAGGTGCGGTCTGGATTATCCACCTGTGTGTTTCAGAAGTATTCAATCACTAATTTAGCAACACCTTTAAAAGAATCCCCCGCCCACACAATGACGTCCTGACGAACCGTGTTTCACGCATGCGAAACGCGTTGACGTCACGCGCTACCGCCCACCCACCACGGGGAACTGTCCACACACTGGAGTTTGCCTAATGTTTGTCGGATAACGGAGGACTCCGGGCTAACGCTGCTCGCATGAGGAAGGGCGGAAGTGGCCCACAGGACCTATCCAGGTTGATGCCTTAGGAGGTGGGATCTACCCAGTATGCAATAGACCTGGAGGTGACACTATTGGAAGAAGACACCGCAGAAAGCTAAGGGGATAGAGAACCAGGCCGTGATCACCAGGTTTCTAAGAGATACTGTACCCTGCAATAGCGGTAAGCCTTCTGTTTGAACCTACTCCATCTGCTCTGAATGAGCGTGGCTCACTACACAGTATACCGCTAGGTACTTGCCTGGTGAGAGCCCTTGCTGCCTCGGATATGCAGCGTCTCTCCCCGCGCCCATAGGCACACCCATTTGAAGTTGCCTTATGATAGATGTAACTGGCCACCATATTCCATCCTTTTTCATTGCCCAATTCGGGCCAACGCTATCGACTTGATCATCAATTAGTGGCGATATTCCAGGGACCCGCTCCATGCCATGTATGACCCCTCATGATCTGGAACTTTTGTAGCATCTATCCATGTTCCCAGCCTCTTCCCCTCCCCTATCCCTACCTGCCCCTTTCAGCAACTGTTGCTGTTATCAGTACTGGATGTCGTATTTCAATTGCCATAACTGACATTTATGTGACACCATCCATACTAGTAGATGAGGACCAATACTTTAGTGATTGAATAGTCTGGAGTGTTCATATTTCCCCATAGGGGATGCACTGTGAGCCACGCTGGTGGATAGCTGCAGTATACATACATCAGACTGGCACCTACCTGTCTCTAGAGTGTGTCACATATCTTCCATACAAATCATACATCTTGGTCTTGTGTTTGACATGTATTGACACGACAATAATTTCAATGTATGCTGACTGTTCTTCATTGGGGGCCATTCAAGTTAGGATGTCCCATTACCTGAGCATCTGACTGTGGTGGCATGCCGGCTGCATATCCGCGGTTGTGGCAGTATTACATGATCTATTTAGACCATATACTGCAGGATCGCTGTAGTGCAGCCATAGATTTTGTGTTCCTCACCGAGGTGGTGTGGCCTGTAGCGTGTGTTTGTTTGTTTTTGTGGTTTTAACTGTTTACAGTTTTATATGTGTCTGATCCTCTATCTTGTGTCACCATCCCGGTACGGGAGGTGCACCTTTTGTTATAACTGTGCCGTTTTTCAATAAAGATTTGACTTTTTGAATATTGCAGTTGTGAGCATCCCAATTTTTTGCAACCATTCTTTAGTTTACGGTCTCTCTGTTTCCTTCCCTACTTCATTTTTGCTTCTTCCCCACATGTCCACCAACATTCATATAGAAGACATTTCCCGCACTCAAGGCACTAATACACCTCCAGGGTTGTGTGGGACCCCTGATGTACAGGAAGACAGGACTTCAGTGAGGAACAATTCCCTCACTCAGGACAGGAAAGTGGCTTCTCACCCGTTTGAGATCTCTGATGTCTGGAAAGAGAGGACTTCTGTGCAAAACATTTCCCGCACTCGGGACAGGAATACAACTTCACACCAGTGTGCGATCTCTGATGTGTGGAAAGAGTGGACTTCTCTGAAAAAAATTTCCTGCACTCAGGACAGGAATACGGCTTCTCACCCGTGTGCAATCTCTGATGCCTGGAAAGATTGGACATCGCTGAAAAACATTTCCCGCACTCAGGACAGGAATACGGCTTCTCACCAGTGTGCAATCTCTGATGCTTGGAAAGAGCGGACTTCTCTGAAAAACATTTCCCGCACTCAGGACAGGAATACGGCTTCTCACCAGTGTGCAATCTCTGATGCATGGAAAGAGTGGACTTCCGTGAAAAACATTTCCCACACTCAGGACAGGAATATGGCTTCTCACCGGTGTGAGATCTCTGATGAGCGGAAAGATTGCCTTTCTGTGTAAAACATTTCCCGCACTCAGGACAGGAAAAATGCTTCTCCCCCGTGTGACATCTCTGATGTGTGGAAAGATTGGACTTCCGTGAAAAACATTTCCCACACTCAGGACAGGAATACGGCTTCTCCCCCGTGTGACATCTCTGATGTGTGGAAAGATTGGACTTCAATGAATAACATTGCCCACACTCAGGACAGGAATACGGCTTCTCCCTGAAGTGAGATCTTTTATGCACATTAAGCTTGGATTTAAAATGAAAACACTTCCCGCACTCAGTACAGGAAAACCTCTTATCTGTTGTAAGGATAGCACTGTCCCTCACAGTCTGAGGTTCCTCAGGATAAGAGGAATACGATGGTCCGGCACTGTCCCTCACAGTCTGAGGTTCCTCACGATAAGAGAAATACGATGGTCCGGCACTGTCCCTCACAGTCTGAGGTTCCTCAGGATAAGAGGAATACGATGGTCCGGCACCATCCCTCACAGTCTGAGGTTCCTCAGGATAAGAGGAATACGATGGTCCGGCACTGTCCCTCACAGTCTGAGGTTCCTCAGGATAAGAGGAATACGATGGTCCGGCACTGTCCCTCACAGTCTGAGGTTCCTCAGGATAAGAGGAATACGATGGTCCGGCACTGTCCCTCACAGTCTGAGGTTCCTCAGGATAAGAGGAATACGATGGTCCGGCACTTTCCCTCACAGTCTGAGATTCCTCAGGATAAGAGGAATACGATGGTCCCGCACCGTCCCTCACAGTCTGAGGTTCCTCAGGATAAGAGGAATACGATGGTCCGGCACCGTCCCTCACAGTCTGAGGTTCCTCAGGATAAGAGGAATACGATGGTCCGGCACTGTCCCTCACAATCTGGGGTTCCTCAGGATAAGAGGAATACGATGGTCCATCTACACTGTGTGGTGCCGGATGGACATTTGAGGTAGCCGGGTTTTCTCCTGGACTATACTGTGTGATGTCCTCATCTTCTACTTTACAGTCTGGAGACAAAGTGAGACAATCCTCTGAGGTTTTCCTCATCTCCCGTCCATGTACTAAAATAGAAATACAAAGATTATTACTAGACATCAGCAGATTGGTTCCCCTAAACCAGGACTCCGCCCACATCAGGCAGCTTTGTCTCTGCGAATCTTACAATTCCCCCCTCAAGGTAACTAGTAAATGGTAGAGGGTGACTAGGTGTCCTGGGAGCCACACACCAAGTCAAGACCTGCTGTATGATAGTAAATGACAGTCTCAGTCTGGACCTAGGCCAGGTCACGCCTTGATGTGCGAGACACCTACTCACTATCTACCGATATAAAATGTCCAGCTGGTAGGAAATGGGTGTAACAAAAGAGAATCTATATTATGTGTATATATAGCAGTCGGTAGAGGGGAGAGGGGAGAGAGCAGTATGTAATGTACAATACAGAGTATATAGTGCAGGGGACAGGAGTATGTAATGTACAACATAGAGTATATAGTGCAAAAGTCAGGAGTATGTAATGTACAACATAGAGTATATAGTGCAGGGGTCAGGAGTATGTAATGTACAACATAGAGTATATAGTGCAGGGGTCAGGAGTATGTAATGTACAACATAGAGTATATAGTGCAGGGGACAGGAGTATGTAATGTACAACATAGAGTATATAGTGCAAAAGTCAGGAGTATGTAATGTACAACATAGAGTATATAGTGCAGGGGTCAGGAGTATGTAATAAACAACATAGAGTATATAGTGCAGGGGTCAGGAGTATGCAATGTACAACATAGAGTATATAGTGCAGGGGTCAGGAGTATGTAATGTACAACATAGAGTATATAGTGCAGGGGTCAGGAGTATGTAATGTGCAATATAAATTATACAGTGTAAGGGTCAGGACTCATAAGTCAGGCACAGCCAGTGAACAGCAGAGTAAGTAACCCCGGGAGAATTTTTAACATATCTTTTTTTTAGATAAAAAACATTTTTTTTAAATGTTGTATGTTAAAAACATATATTTTTAACATACAACATATCCCAGGCAGTGCCAGTAAAAGGTCACCTATATCCCAGGGCAAACATGCCAAATTGCGCCGCCACCCCCCCAATATGTATGAGCATTATGTGTCAGCAAAAATCTCCCCACCCCAAAAAAAAACATTGAGCACTAATCTGCATGATTAGCCCGCACATCCCTACTAGCACAAATCCCGGGCGGATCTCCTAAGTGACAAACAGTGACAGATTGCAGGATTCAGCATAGCTCAACCTGTGATCTGTGCCTGTGTCACACAGTCCCCTCCCCCCCACACACGTCAGTAAGCACCAGGCTTACATTAACCTCTTGATCACCATTAAAAGTTAATCCCTTCCCTGCCAGTGTCATTTTTACAGTAACAGTGCATATATATAGCACTGATTACTGTAGTAATGTCACTGGTACCCCCAAAAGTGTCAAAAATGTCAGTCAAGGGTCCGATCTGTCCGCCGCAATGTCGCGGTACCGCAAAAAAAAAAAAAAAAAAAAAATCACAGATCGCCGCCATTACTAGTTAAAAAAAACAATAAAAATTACATAAATTTCCCTTAGTTAGTAGCTGCGATAACTTTTGCGCAAACCAATCAAAATACGCTTATTGCGATTTTTTTTACCAAAAATATGTAGCAGAAAACAAATTGGCCTAAAATGTTAAAAAATTTTGATTTTTACATTTTTTTGGGGGGAATTTCATATAAAAAATGTAAAAAATATTGTTGTTTTTTCAAAATTGTCGCTCTTTTTTTGTATATAGTGCAAAAAGTAAAAATCGCACAGGAGATCAAATACCACCAAAAGAAAGCTCTATTTGTGGAGAAAAAAAGGACATACATTTAATTTGGGTACAGCATCGCACGACCGCGCAATTGTCCGTTAAAGTAACGCAGTGCCGAATCACAAAATATGGCCTGGTCAGGAATGGGTTAAAATCTTCTACCAGCAATATCCTGTTACAGACTATATATATTTTGTACCACCTTGAGATTTTTATATACCAGCAATATCCTGTTACAGACTATATATATTTTGTACCACCTTGAGATTTTTTTGCTAGCACTATCTATTGCACTTTATGGCCGTTATTTATTTTATGATTATTTGCTAGCACATTATATTGCACTTTATGGACGTCACCTATTCACATAGAGACCATTTGTCAGCACATTGATGGTTTATATTTGCACTTTAATATTTGGACATTGATGGTGAATAATTTTGTTGCTTTTACTATTTCATAATTTTACAAGTACAACTGTGACACTTTTTTCTTTTCTTTTTTTTGCATATTAATTTACTATATGGGCACAAGGTAGCAATACCTTAACACAGAGCAATTTGTTTATGCATTTTTCATGATTATTGTCACACAACCAATATTGTGGTAGGATTATATTAGCCCTCCACTATAGGGTTTAGGGCAGTTTTTTACCTATATCCATTTATAAACTATACCCATTGTTTGAACTAGCGGCTTCCCTTTACACACCCAATACTCCAGAGGTGCGAGTGATAATATACCTACTTATTCATCCCTATTAATGACCCACCTGTGCTGATCTCTGTAGGAGTGTCCTCCTCTATAAATGTCCCCGTTATTCCATCCTCCTCCATAGACTGCTGATCATCCCTCACATACGTCTCTTCTTCTTCTGCTTTAACCTCAAATTCTATATCGATTGGATCTCCACTCTAAACCAAGAAAATAATAGAAGAGGTCATCTGTAAAACAAACTTCAATATTGTGACATCACATTTAAAAAAAATCACTTCAATGAGTCCATTCTCTAGATGCTCCGTCCCACCAACCTTGTAATAGTGAGGGATGGTGTGATCTTCCTGTGTGGAATCCCGGGAATACAGAGGACGAGGACATCTCTCTGGTGGGTTCCTGGTATTCGGTGGCTCCATCATATCCTTGTGTCCTTCTGAAAATTCCTCCATCACTCCATACTCCTCATCCTCCTCTTTAACATCAATATTATCTTCCCCGAGGTTTCCACTCTGAATATATAATAAAAATGACATTAATGGTAACAATGCAGATAATGTACAGATCCTAATGATACTATCAGTGATTGTTCCTCATCTACCTGATGATGGTGGGGGATGGTGTGACCTTCCTGTGTGGAATCCCGGGAATACAGAGGACGGGGACATCTCTCTGGTGGGTTCTCATTACCGGATCCATCTGTAGGAAACACACACACTGACTGAATACATTGTTTCTATGTGTTTATTAATACAGACCTGCTCACAGATATAGAAATACGGGACAACTTAGGAGACAGTGACCATAGGTCAATTAGTTTCAGTATTAATCATAGTAATAGGAAACACAAGGGTAATATAATGACACTGAATTTCAAAAGAGCCAATTTCCCAAAACTGCGCTCTCTGCTAGAAAATATCAAATGGGATAGAACCCTGGGAACAAAGAACACGGAGGAAAAATGGGAGTGCTTCAAAAGCATACTAAACAAAGGGATTGACCAGTGCATTCCAAAGGGAAATAAATTTAAAAGAGCAAAACTAAACCCTGGGTGGCTAAACTCCAACATAAAAATGCATATTAATGCTAAAGAAAAGGCCTTCAAAAAATACAAGGCTGAGGGGTCATTGGCAGCAATCCAACATTACAAAGAGTGTAATAAGAAATGTAAAGACGAAATCAGGGCGGCTAAAATAGAACACGAGAGACATATAGCGGAAGAGAGTAAAAAGAACCCCAAGACGTTCTTTAAGTATATAAACAGTAAGAAAGCGAGGCCAGAACACATTGGCCCCATAAAAGACGATAAGGGAGTTTTGGCCACAGAGGACAGGGAAAAGGCAGAAGTGTTAAATAATTTCTTCTCTTCAGTCTTCACAAAAGAATCGGAGGGCTACACTAACCCAGCTTGTAATGCCGA
Organism: Pelophylax lessonae; assembly: GCF_965119305.1. Taxonomy (NCBI): domain Eukaryota; kingdom Metazoa; phylum Chordata; class Amphibia; order Anura; family Ranidae; genus Pelophylax; species Pelophylax lessonae. The sequence goes on from NC_138770.1 coordinate 21,474,252, forward strand.
ACTAAATAACACACCTTAGGAAGTGCCGCCATGGCTAACAGAAGATAGACTTAGAACTAAACTAGAGAAACTTAACATAAATAAATCCCCGGGACCGGTTGGCTTGCACCCAAGGGTTCTTAAAGAGCTCAGCCAGGTGATTGCCAGAACATTATTCTTGATCTTTAAGGATAGTTTATAGACGGGTATGGTGCCAGCTGATTGGAAAAAAGCCAACGTGGTACCAATATTTAAAAAAGGGCCGAGATATATCCCGGATAACTATAGGCCGGTCAGCCTAACATCAGTAGTCTGCAAGATTTTGGAGGGGATGTTAAGGGACCACATACAATACTTTAGTAATGAAAACGGTATTATTAGTAGTAATCAGCATGGATTCATGAAAAATCGTTCTTGCCAAACCAATCTATTAACCTTCTATGATGAAGTGAGCTGCCACCTAGATAAAGGTAAGCCTGTGGATGTGGTGTATCTGGAATTCGCAAAGGCCTTTGACACCGTTCTCCACAAACGCTTACTGTACAAACTAAGGAAGGTAGGTATGGACCATAAGGTGAGTACCTGGATAGAGAACTGGCTCCAGGGGAGAGTACAGAGAGTGGTGATTAATGGGGAGTTTCAGAAACCAGAAAGCAAGCTACTCACTAGGGGGGGGAACCTCTGGGTGAGTCTAGGATGGAAAAGGACCTGGGGGTACTGGTAGACAACAAGCTTGGCAGTGGCATGCAATGCCAAGCTGCTGCAAGCAAAGCCAACAGAATACTGGGATGTATAAAAAATGGGATTCACTCCAGAAATAGAGATTATTCTTCCACTCTACAAGACTCTGGTCCGGCCACATCTGGAGTATGCTGTCCAGTTCTGGGCTCCGGTCCTCAGGAAGGATGTGCTGGAACTGGAGAGAGTCCAGAGAAGGGCAAAAAAAATAATTAGGGGAATGGAGGACATCAGCTATGAGGAAAGGCTACAAGCACTGAACTTATTCTCTCTGGAGAAGAGACGATTGAGGGGGGGATATGATATCAATGTACAAATACTGTACTGGCGACCCTAGCATAAGGAAAAACCTATTCAGAGAAAGGAGATACAATAAGACACGTGGCCACTCACTAAAACTAGAAGAAAGGCGGTTTAACCTTAAAATACGTAGGGGGTTCTTCACTGTAAGAGCAGTAAGGATGTGGAATTCTCTTCCGCAAGCAGTGGTATCAGCAGGGAGCATCGATTGTTTAAAAAAACTATTAGATGGACACCTTAAAGAGGTTGTAAATTCGTTTGAGTTTTTTTTTACACCCTGCAAAAGAAAGACATAATGAGCTAGTATGCATCGCATATTAGCTCATTATGCAATACTTACCTCAGAACGAGCCCCCGCCGTGCCGCTCACTCACCTCTATGACGGGCGACATGTCTAGTCGCCCGTCTTCCGGGATCGCGGCATCCGGCCATCTGATTGGCCGGAGCCGCGGTGACGTCACTCCCGCGCACGCGCGCTAGAGCCGACAGTCACGGCACGGGGCTCTGAAGGAACGGCGCGATCGGACGTTCCTTCAGAGCGCATGCGCCAGTGACGTCACTGGCGACATGTAAGGTAAATATCTCCTAAACGGTACATGTTTAGGAGATATTTACAGTACCTATAGGTAAGCCTTATCATAGGCTTACCTATAGGTACAAGTTGTAGAGGAGGGTTTACTTCCTCTTTAAAGACCACAACATACAGGGGTATACAATGTGCGGTTAGCAGCAAACACACACACATCATAGGTTGAACTGGATGGACTGATGTCCTTTTTCAACCTCACAAACTATGTAACTATGATGGGGGATCTAGGTGGAGCCTCCGTACTGCTCTCTCCTTTACAATAAAGTCTCCTCTTACCCGGTGATGTGAGGGGCGGCTGATTCTCCATCATGACGTCCTTGTAGAGATCCTTGTGTCCTTCTAAATACTCCCACTCCTCCATGGAGAAATAGACAGTGACATCCTGACACCTTATAGGAACCTGACACACACAATGATACAGTCACCATCCAGACACATCCCTTGTCTGTTACTGGATAATGTCCCAGAATTCCCAGCACCGCTCACCTCTCCTGTCAGCAGCTCCATCATCTTCTTGGTGACTTCTAGAATCTTCTGCATGTTGTGTCTCTCAGGATTTAGGGAGTCACATGGAGGCACTGTGATGGTCATATGATCACCTGACTTCTGAGGAGGAAATCTCTGTATTGAGGAACCAATAGGAATATCATGTTAGAATCCCAGAATCCTCCTCACCTCTCCGGTCAGGTCTGTGTTTTATTAATAGAGATAAGAGTGATGTCATGTGACCTCCCAGAATCCTCCTCACCTCTCCAGTCAGCAGGTAGATGATCTCCAGGGTGAGGTTTAGTATCTTTTCAGTCATTTGACTCCGGTCCTCCTCCATCCTCATTTGATCTATACAGGTCTCCTTGTAGACGGATAACTTTGGGAAATGAAGGTAACAATTATTTGGATGGTATTGGTCACAATAATATGTGGATGTAAGGGGCGGTAATAGGAGAGTTGCTGTACATTTAAGAACTTCTGTCCCCATGAGAATACATTTAGGCCTCTTGCACACTGTAGCTAGAAAAAGCTCAGTACAGATTTTTTTTTTTTTTTGCTAAAATACAGCCCATTAAGGCCTCTTGCACACAATACTCCTGTTTGAGCATCTACTTTTTACGGACTTTTTTTTTTTTTATGTATTTGCGTGTATTTAAGCGTATTGGTGTGTATTTGCGTGCATTAAGGCTTAAAATACTCACCAAAAATGCAGATTTTTCTATTTTGTTTTTCCTGAAGAATGCACAGCGCTTGTTTACACGCCTGTGTGCACAGGCACATTACAATTAATGGGCTTTATTTTAGCTCAGAAAAAAAAAAAGAAAAAGCTGTACTGAGCTTTTTCAAGCTGCGACATGCTCAAACAGGAGTATCGTGTGCAAGAGGCCTTAATCTGGACTGTTTTGGATTTGTTACATCTTGGAGGACATTGGACCCTCCTAGCCAGCCAGATCAGAATTTCCCTTTTCTCTGTTGGATTTGTTTGGTTTCTGAGCTGGTTTGCAGCTGAAACAGAACTCCTCTAAGAACAAGTGCTCACCAACGAATGAATGAATTCCCTTCTTCATCTTACATAATATTCCAGAACAAATCACATGACCAGTGGGACAATAAGGTGGTTAAGATTGCCAGTTCTGTAAGGTCTGAAAAATAAGTGCAGGTGGGGTGGGAGGACAATCATAGACCCCCCTACCCCCTGTCCCTCAGAGTCCCCTGAGCCCTCCAGCCCCCTTTTCCCTCAGAGTCCCCTGAGCCCCCCAGCCCCCTATTCCCTCAGAGCCCCGAAGCCTGACTAACCTCTCAAGATTCTCAGAGTCCTTCAGACTTCAGATACATTACATACAGAGGTACATACCTATATACATACAGAGGCCCCAAAAGTCTTCCAGCTTCACTAAACCCTCACATCCCCTCAGCTCCTATACTTCCCTCAGAGCCCTCAGTATTTTCCTCCCTCTTACATCAATGATGAAACATATTCTTCATGGCAGGCTGGGGAATGTTTTCTTCCTCCTGACCAGCAATGTAAGGGGCTCCATACTCCTGACCCCTGCACTCCATCATTGTGTTGGCTGCATATTGTAATGATTGCCCATTGGCTGCCTGTGTAGTGTAATAATTGCCCTTTGTAGGCCATGTACGGTCAGGATTAGAGATGAGCTCAGGCGTGGTCGAGTTCACACATGCCCGATCCCGCCAGGAAGCCGACACTGCAGTCCAATAATCACAGGCAGTGAGACATTTACTGATCTCTGCACCTCCAGATCGGGAAATGTCTCACTGCCTGTGATTAGCGGAGTGCAGTGTCGGCTTCCTGGCGGGATCGGGCACGTGTGAACTCGAACACGCCCGAGCCCATCTCTAGTCAGGATGGTCATTATCTTGTCTATTTATTATCAGTGCTGTTTGTTGAGAGGAACATATTACTAGAATTTATCTCCAAAATGAAGAGAATGTTCCGGCCCCAAAAGTGGGGAAATGCTCTAACCCTGAAGGGGTTAATCTAGGTTTCCACACTATATATGTGTGTGTATCATCATCTGCTGGAGATAAAAGACGTCACAGTGACTATGGAGGAAGAGGACGGACATGACGGGGGGTTACTGGGTGTAAATAGAAAATAAGATCTTATTACCTCATCTGCTGCCTCTTCCAGCAACGTCTCCTCCCAACTCACCTCTCACCCAGAACTTCCTGTCTGTACCTGACATCACTTCCTGTCTGTATTCCATAGAGACTTCCTGTCTTGGTAGAAGTGAGATCACCACCTTGTGGAGCTCAGAGGAACTGCAGCCCTGAGAAACGACTGGTAGTGTGAACACGGCCTTGTGCTGTGTGTGTATGTACTGTATATCCTTCCCCTTTCTCTCCTCCCTGAGTGTGTATGAAGAGGCGGAGCTCCTGCTGGAACAGCGGTCGGAGGAGGAAGCCGAGTCTAGGAGGGAGACTGACAGAAAGCGCAGCAGACTTGCAGGATTGAGCGAGGAGGATCCAGTTCCTTTGCCATCGGAGGTGAGGAGAGTGTGAAGGATGTTTGTGACTCTGGTAGCTGAAAAGCTGGGAGTCACATTGCTCTGGTGAGTGGGGAAGCACTACTAAGGGGGCGCCCTCACCATCACGTGTGTAAGAGGTGGAAGAAGGCGTGGCTACACTACAGCTGGCACAGTTTGGAGCACAGAGAACTTTCACACCTTATCAACTTTTCATTCATTTGTGGATTTAATTTAGCAAAATAAATTCATTGAATTAGTTACAAAGTGGAAGCAGTGGACTTGCAGAGAGCACTATATTGAGCACAAATTATTGTATGATTACATGAATTTTCACAGGTTTTTAGTTTATTTAATATAGCAGCCACTATTATGATATGAATAAAGTAGGTGTGAAGTGGAAGCCGTAGATCTGTAGAGAATATTATTTTGAGCACCTAACACTTTATAGATGAATGTATCCACATATTTTAGTGTGTATGTACTGTACACTGATCAGCCATAACATTATGATCACTGACAGGTGAAGTGAATAATATAGATTATCTCATTACAATGTCATCTGGAAGTGGGCGGGGTATATTTGGCAGCAAGTAAACATGTTTTCCATGAAGTTGTTGTTTTTTTAAAGCAAAGAAATGGGCATTGCAGTTTGTTGTGTATGGGGCTGCAAGGGATGTGGGCAAAGAGATGGCACCAGGATGCATTATGGGAAGAAGACAAGCCGGCAGAGGCAGTGTGATGCTTTGTCTGGTGGAGTTCTGGTGGGTGGATATAATGTTCTGGTGGGTGGTATAATGTTCTGGTAGGTGGTATAATGTTCTGGTGGGTGGTGTAATGTTCTGGAGGGTGGTATAATGTTCTGGTGGGTGGTATAATGTTCTGGTGGGTGGTGTAATGTTCTGGAGGGTGGGTATAATGTTCTGGTGGGTGGTATAATATTCTGGTGGGTGGGTATAATGTTCTGGTGGGTGGGTATAATGTTCGGGTGAGTGGTATAATGTTCGGGTGGGTGGTATAATGTTCGGGTGGGTGGGTATAATGTTCTGGTGGGTGGGTATAATGTTCTGCTGGGTGGGTATAATGTTCTGGTGGGTGGGTATAATGTTTGGGTGCGCAGTAAATGAACACACAACTTAGTAAGATAAATAAAATGAAATAAAGGAAAAATAATTCCACCACCATTTTAGTCTCAGCAGAGGAAATAGATACTAATAGGCTGCAGGAGATCTGCTTCATTTCAACCCCCTCCTTTTCTCTTATCAGATCTCCTGCAGCCTATAAGCACCCATTTCCCTTTCTATGTCTCAGCAGATCTCCTGCAGCCTATTAGCACCCATTTCCCTATTAGAGAATAAAATGGCGGTAGTTCCAATGTTTAATGTCACACGATATTAGCGCAATGGATTAGGAAACAGAAAATGTCAGTAAAAAACCCAGTGCAGGTCATTTTGGGGTCACAGACACAATCTATCCCCCAATTCATAGATTCCTAGAGAAGAGTTTGTTGTGGAAGTGAAGTTGTGTACAAGTCAATGAAACCCCCGACACTCCCAGCTGAGAACAATGAAGGAGATTACTATTCCAATCCTCCAACCAGATTTCTGGCTGGGAAGGTCTGGGAGTCAATATTTCCCCAGCTAACCAGGAACAATGAAGGAGTTTACTATTCAAAACCTCAACAACTCGTTTTCCCACTCGCTATTTCCCCAGCTGGCAGAGACAAGACTTCTTATAGAGTGTCAGCTTCTTGCATCGTCCAGCATCGGGAAATGGGTGATAAATACAATGACCCCTCCCCTTATATCCATAAATCCCGCCCTCTTATCATCAATGTAAAAGATGTGATAAATCATCTACGCATTTCACCTCATCAGTATCCAGTGATCAACCATAAAGTGACCCCAAAGTCCATCCAACGTCTCCTTTATACTTCAATAAATGATATCACCACCAATAAATATCTCCAAACCTCCAGAGCTTGCTCCTCCAAATCTCAGTATATGCTCCAGCAAACCATGTGTAGTGGACTACAAAACACCTCCTTCCCCAAACACCAATTGTGTGCTTTCTTGGTGCTCACACTCAGATTGTGCGCTCACCAGACCTCCATCACCCTCCTAATAAGTGGCTCCACAATAGCTTTAGAGGAACCCTGGTTGAGAAATGCTGGACTAGGCAGTAATATATTTCTCTCCCCATTGGTGGGAGTGGAGATGACCCATCTATAAGGATATACAGTACATACACACACAGCACAAGGCCGTGTTCACACTACCAGACGTTTCTCAGGACTACAGTTTCTCTGAGCTCCACAAGGTGGTGATCTCACTTCTACCCAGACAGGAAGTCTCTATGGAATACAGACAGGAAGTGATGTCAGATATAAATAGGAAATTCTGGGTCAAAGGTGAGACAGAAGGAAGTAGAGAGGAGACGTTGCTGGAAGAGGCATGAGAGGAGGTAATAAGATCTTATTTTCTATTTACACCCAGTAACCCCCCCGTCATGTCCGTCCTCTTCCTCCATAATCACTGTGACCTCTTTTATCTCCAGCAGATGATGATACACACATATATAGTGTGGAAACCTAGATTAACCCCTTCAGGGTCAGAACCTTTCCCCACTTATGGGGCCGTAACATTCTCTGCATTTTGGAGATAAATTCTAGTAATATGTTCCTCTAAACAAACAGCACTGACAATAAATAGACAAGACAATGACCATCCTGAGCATACATGGCCTACAAAGGGCAATTATTACACTACACAGGCAGCCAATGGGCAATCATTACAATATGCAGCCAACACAATGATGGAGTGCAGGGGTCAGGAGTATGGAGCATAGAGACCCTTACATTGCTGGTCAGGAGGAAGAAAACATTCCCTTGCCTGTCATGAAGAATATGTTCCATCATTGGAGTCAGAGGGAGGAAAATACTGAGGGCTCTGAGGGAAGTAGAGAGCTTGAGGGGCTGTGAGAGGTTAGTAAAGCTTTAAGAATTTAGGGGCCTCTGAAGGGGTAAATCAGAGAGTTCTATGACATCACACTGACCTCACAGCTCTTCATACCAATGTCTCTCCATCTGGCTCTTTTTTTTTACCCTTTTCATCCTCGTAACCAAAGTAGAGCTGTTGATCCTGTATTTTATGTAATGATGTCAGAATTCCCTATGCCAAGCCTTTAACCTACAGACTTGGAGGGGGGAGGTGTCCCTGAAGTAGGGCTTTAAAAAAATACAGACCTTACGGGTGAGGAGGATTCTGGGAAGGTCATTTAATTTGACTATTTATGAAAACTGCTGACAGGAGAGGTGAGCGGTGCTGGGAATTCTGGGACATTATCCAGTAACAGACAAGGGATGTGTCTGGATGGTGACTGTATCATTGTGTGTGTCAGGTTCCTATAAGGTGTCAGGATGTCACTGTCTATTTCTCCATGGAGGAGTGGGAGTATTTAGAAGGACACAAGGATCTCTACAAGGACGTCATGATGGAGAATCAGCCGCCCCTCACATCACCGGGTAAGAGGAGACTTTATTGTAAAGGAGAGAGCAGTACGGAGGCTCCACCTAGATCCCCCGTCATCTGATAAACACATAGAAACAATGTATTCAGTCAGTGTGTGTGTTTCCTACAGATGGATCCAGTAATGGGAACCCACCAGAGAGATGTCCCCGTCCTCTGTATTCCCGGGATTCCACACAGGAAGGTCACACCATCCCTCACCATCATCAGGTAGATGAGGGACAATGATTGGTAGTTCTGATTTATACACAGCATGTTTGTTACAATGAATGTTTTATTATTTATTCAGAGTGAAAACCTCGGGGATGATAATATTGATGTTAAAGAAGAGTATAAAGAGGAGGATGAGGAGTATGGAGTGATGGTGGAGTTTTCAGAAGGACACAAGGATATGATGGAGCCACCTAATACCAGGAACCCACCAGAGAGATGTCCCCGTCCTCTGTATTCCCGGGATTCCACACAAGAAGGTCACACCATCCCTCACCATCATCAGGTAGGTGAAGATGGAAGTCGAGATCGTAAAAGTGATCTGACTGTATGAAAATATATTCCACTTTTAGGTATAAGATTATTTGTGCTCACATTTTAAAGAAACCATTCCCTGCTATTTTGTTTGTTTAGAATGAAAATCTGATAGATATAAAAGATGAGATTAAAGAGGAAGAAGAGACGTATGTGAGGGGTGATGAGCAGTTCAGGGAAGAGGTTGGGATGATGGACAAAGTTAAAGAGGAGGAATCTTCTCCAGACATCAGCACAGGTGAGTGATGGCCACTAAATACAAAAACTGTTTGGGTATATGGATTGATGTTTGGGGATTTGTAGACCCATTTCTACAAAGACATAATGATGGAGAATCAGCCACCCCTCACATCACCGGGTAAGAGGAGACTTTATTGTAAAGGAGAGAGCAGTACGGAGGCTCCACCTAGATCCCCCATCATCTGATAAACACATAGAAACAATGTATTCAGTCAGTGTGTGTGTTTCCTACAGATGGATCCAGTAATGGGAACCCACCAGAGAGATGTCCCCGTCCTCTGTATTCCCGGGATTCCACACAGGAAGGTCACACCATCCCTCACCATCATGAGGTAGATGAGGAACAATTACTGATAGTTATGATTTATATACAGTATGTTTGTTACAATGAATGTTTTATTATATATTCAGAGTGCAATCCTCGGGGATGATAATATTGATGTTAAAGAAGAGTATAAAGAGGAGGATGAGGAGTATGGAGTGATGGAGGAGTTTTCAGAAGGACACAAGGATATGATGGAGACACCTAATACCAGGAACCCACCAGAGAGATGTCCCCGTCCTCTGTATTCCCGGGATTCCACAAAGGAAGGTCACACCATCCCTCACCATTACAAGGTTGGTGGGACAGAGCATCTAGAACAGGGACATAAAGATGATGTGTGGATTTTTTATGTGAGCTTATATTTTACAGATGATATTCACTCTCATTTTCTTGGTTTAGGGTGAAGATCGGATAGATATAAAAGTTGAGGTTAAAGCAGAAGAAGAAGAGACGTATGTGAGGGATGATCAGCAGTCTATGGAGGAGGATGGAATAACGTGGACATTTATAGAGGAGGACACTCCTACAGAGATCAGCACAGGTGGGTCATTAACACTAAATACATTCCTCTACCCATACTGCTCACTGATTGGTCCAGAGTAGGGCGGGGACTGGGTGATATCAGCCTGTAATACCCTGGTCACTTTCCTGAGCTGTGTTCCCCGTCCTGTATTCCTGTTTTTCTCTCGGATAATCTTCCTTCTCTGTGCTGCAGACACAATTTATGTCTCTAGACTGGATTTATGGAGATTCTGGGGTTCAGCTGGCAGCAAAATGTTCATTTTCACCATTGGCCTTACTAGACCTAGGCAACTAGGGCATGTGATGTGGGTCTTCTGCCCCATGCCCGGGTCTAGTAAGATCTCTGACAGAACAATTCTTCCGGGTTTACTTGTTTTGTTGGCTGTGCTGGGTGGAGGGATATGTCTTTATAGTCTCACATCCAAGTCACTGAGTGCAGTCTCAGGAGATGGGAGGCAGCGGTGTGGGACCTCTGCAACTTGTCTCAAGTAAACATTTAAGTTTCTGACTCTTATACTATATAATATCTATTGTACATTACATACTCCTGACCCCTGCACTATATACTCTGTGTTGTACATTACATACTCCTGACCCCTGCACTATATACACTATGTTGTACATTACATACTCCTGACCCCTGCACTATATACTATATGTTGTACATTACACACTCCTGACCCCTGCACTATATATTCTATGTTGTACATTACACACTCCTGACCCCTGCACTATATACTTTGTTGTACATTACATACTCCTGACCCCTGCACTAGATACTCTATGTTGTACATTACACACTCCTGACCCCTGCACTATATACTCTATGTTGTATATTGCATACTCCTGACCCCTGCACTATATTCTCTGTGTTGCACATTGCATACTCCTGACCCCTGCACTATATACTCTGTTACACATTGCATACTCCTGACCCCTGCACTATATACTCTATGTTGTACATTACATACTCCTGACCCCTGCACTATATACTCTGTGTTGTACATTGCATATTCCTGACCCCTGCACTATATACTCTGTGTTGCACATTTTATACTCCTGACCCCTGCACTATATACTCTGTGTTGTACATTGCATACTCCTGACCCCTGCACCATATACTCTGTTGTACATTACATACTCCTGACCCCTGCACTATATACTCTATGTTGTACATTACATACTCCTGACCCCTGCACTATATACGCTATGTTGTACATTACATTATTCTGATACTATATAGTTCTATCTGTTGTATCTTTGAACAGGACATAATGGAACTACACTGCAAATTGAGTACACCTCCATCCCAATTATCTATAAACAGAAAAAGAAATTGCCCAGTGGGACTTTAATTGAGGAGGACTCAATAGTCATTATCGCTCAATGCGTCTGATTTATTAATTAAAACCATCATACAAAATATTACAGCATAAAATATATTCATATCTGAGTATATACATCAATCCATATACATGATGATGCAAATTATCAATAAAACATGACATGGCAGTATCAGTATGCACATAAATACATCTTGTACGTTGAACACGACGCGTTTCGTGGGTCACATTGCCCACTCATCAGGAGTATTTGTATAAGAGCATGTCTGAAAAAAATGTAATGAATGTTGTTAGTCAACATGCAGAATGGATGGCTAGTGGAGTATGGAGACTCAAACGTGGGACCCAAGTGGGGAGACACCATACTCACATAGTAACCCCGTCACCTTGCTTGGAAACAATGTTGCCATATGGCAGCATCCAATATATCCGAAAAGGGAGCTGAAGGAGCAGGACCCAAAAATGCTATACCAGACACCGGATGAGGATGTATCTTGTGTATATGAAATGTTATGTATTTCAGAATGAGTGGTCTCTAAATGGAAAATATATATGTGAGTGTAAATGCATATGCAGCTATATCATCCTAGATGATAGCTGGCAAATGAAAGTATTCATGTATAGTCAGCATGTAGAGACGTAGATATGGGCCAAGAAATATAAAGACAATGAAAAAGATATAGAGAATTTAGACAAGGCAGGAAAAGTGGGATAAGTGCTAGGAAAGGGGATGTGCAAGGATAAGTCTCCATGGGAGCGATGTGAGGGGTGTTGGTGGAACAATGCGTGGTGTGAGCAATGCGTGGTTTTGAGTCTCCATACTCCACTAGCCATCCATTCTGCATGTTGACTAAAAACATTCATTACATTTTTTTCAGACATGCTCTTATACATATACTCCTGATGAGTGGGCGATGCGACCCACGAAACGCGTCGAGTTCAGCGTACAAGATATATTTATGTGCATACTGATACTGCCATGTCATGTTTTATTAATAATTTGCATCATCACGTTTATGGATTGATGTATATACTCAGATATGAATATATTTTATGCTGCAATATTTTGTATGATGGTTTTAATTAATAAATCAGACGCATTGAGCAATAATGACTATTGAGTCCTCCTCAATTAAAGTCCCACTGGGCAATTTCTTGTTCTGTATCTGTTGTATCTTATACAATGTGTTGTACATTACATACTCCTGATCCCTGCACTATATACTCTATGTTGTACATTACATACTCCTGACCCCTGCAGTATATACTCTGTTGTACATTACATACACCTGACCCCTGCACTATATACTCTATGCTTTACATTACATACTCCTGACCCCTGCACTGTTGGAGATACAACAACTTTAAAGCTTAGCCTATTACCTGCTGCAGTTCACAAATAGGACACTAGATGTCGCTAATACTCAGTGATATGCTATGCATTTTCTATGATGTGTTGTAATTTCCTGTACACTGTACTGTGCTCGTTGGTTATCTCTTCCTGTCTGTGTTTTCTCACCATGAGAAGGTGACATCTTTGCTCTCTGTGGTTATGTTCCAATAAAGAAGCCAGTTCCTTTTACTCTACAATGTCTGATCTGAAAGAACTCCGCTGCACCCAGTGATCGCACTCTGCAACATGCACTATATACTGTATATTGTACATTACATACTCCTGACCCTTGCACTATATACTCTATGTTGTACATTACATACTCCTGACTCCTGCACTATTTACTCTATGTTGTACATTACATACTCCTGACCCTTGCACTATATACTCTATGTTGTACATTACATACTCCTGACTCCTGCACTATATACTCTATGTTGTATATTACATACTTCTGACTTCTACTCTCTCCCCTCTACCCACTGCTATATATACACATAATATGGATTCTCTTTTGCTACACCCATTTCCTACCAGCTGGACATTTTATATCTGATGATTTGATTGGAGCTCAGACTTTTACATGGGTATAATAATGTGATAACATCCTCCAACTTTGGAACCTTAAACAGAAAGTGATAATGAGGGAGGAGTCAGTAACCCAATGATGGAGGTCTTCAGGATCAGCTGTCATGGTCTTACCTTCTTGCTGTTCTCCTTCGTTTGACATGTGCTGGCGGCCATCTTGGTTTCTGGGTTTCTTGTAGCCTCCCACCCTGCGGCTCCTCCTTCCCACTGGGAGGAGCTGGATGCCTAGCTTATATATATAGGAGGTCTGTGGCTTCAGTTCCCTGCTTGGTCCTCCTGTGTTCACATGCTACTAGACTGCTGCTACTTCTGGTTCCTGTGTTCACATGCTACTAGACTGCTGCTACTTCTGGTTCCTGTTCCTGGCTTCGTCTGACTACCCTGTTGGTTCCTGATCCTGGCTTCGTCTGACTACCCTGTTGGTTCCTGATCCTGGCTTCGTCTGACTACCCTGCTGGTTCCTGACCCCTGGCTTCGCAAAGACTCTGCATCGGTTTCGCCATCCGTTTGGACTTTTGCTTTATAGCTTGTTTTTCAATAAAGCTGTCTTATTTTCACTTATCTGTTGTTGTACGTCTGGTTCATGGTTCCGTGACATTAGGACCAAGCCATGAATTCTGACGGTACAGGGCCATCCTCACTACCCACGCTGGTTGCCAGACTTGATCAGCAGGATCACCTGTTGGGTCAGTTCGCCGTGGCGTTGCAAACCCTGCTTGAACGCACGGTTCATTTCGCTCCCGTTGCCGATGGGTCGGTTGTCGCTCCTGGGTCCGCTCCTACTGCCGCTCCGGTTGTTGCGCCAGAGTCTACCCCGACACCTGTTGTTGCGCCCGCGGTGTTTCGGGGTATGTCCGGTTCTGCCCCCCTTCCACAGCGCTTTGGGGGAGAGCCAACTCAGTGCCGAGGTTTCCTTAACCAGGTGGGCATTTATTTCGAGTTGCTGCCACATGCCTTTCCTACTGAGAGATCAAAGGTGGGCTTCTTAATCTCGCTGCTCTCGGACAAGGCCTTGGCCTGGGCCAGCCCTTTATGGGAGAACAACAATCCGATGGTTGCCGAGTTTTCCGGTTTTGTTGCTTCTCTTCGGAAGGTATTCGATGTGCCGGCTCGTGCTGCCTCTGCTGCGAAGCTCCTTATGTCCATCAGACAGGGTTCACGATCCGTAGCTGAATACGCCATTGAGTTTCGTACCCTGGCAGCAGAGGTGGGCTGGAATAATGAGGCTCTGGTCGCTGCTTTCTCTCATGGTCTCTCGGATGCCTTGAAGGATGAGGTTGCAGCTAAGGACCTACCAGTGGAGCTCGAGTCTCTTATTTCTTTCCTGATTTTGATTGACACCAGACTCAGGGAGAGACCTTCCTTTAAGGAGAGTCTGCGGAGGCCTCCTAACAGATTGGCGCCTACCTTTGTTGTCCCACCCGTGCCTCCCTCTCCTCCCACGCCTCCTGGGGATGACTTGTCTGGGGGTGAACCCATGCAGCTGGGGTTTGCTCGCCTGTCCGAGGGGGAGAGGGTACTCCGGAGACGCGAGGGCCGATGCATGTACTGTGGTCTCGGTGGGCATTTTCGGTTGGCATGTCCGAACCGTCCAGGGAAACGCTCGCACCTGAGATCCTGTCGGGGGCAGATCTTGGGTGGAGTCTCCTCGTCCCCGGTTTCCCGTGTTGACAAACCACTGATCACTGTTGTCCTTTCCTGGGTCGGGGGCTCGGTGACGACCCAGGCGTTGGTGGACTCTGGTGCTGGTGGTTTGTTCATTGATAGTGTGTTCGCTGCCGCCAATTCCATTCCTCTGCTGGCTCGAGGTTCTCCTCTGGCTCTTGAGGCGATAGACGGCAGACCCCTTCTGCCGCCACACGTGACTCATGAGACCCTTCCAGTGGGGTTTAGCCATTGGTGCCGTCCACAGAGAGTCGGTCTGCTTCCAGGTTATTTCGTCTCCACACTACTCGGTGGTCTTGGGGTACCCCTGGCTCCAGAAGCATAATCCGATTTTCGATTGGAGATCGGCCGAGATCCTCTCGTGGTCACCGCAATGTGGGACTAGTTGCATCCATGGGCCTGTCAAGTTGCTGTGTACTTCCTCGGACTCTCTGTTGCCCCCTGAATACGAGGAGTACCGGGATGTATTCGATAAGGTGCGCGCGGTTGCCCTACCTCCGCACCGCCCATACGATTGTGCCATCGAGTTACAATCTGGTGCCGTTCCTCCTCGTGGCAAAGTCTATCCACTGTCGGTAGCGGAGAATGAGGCCATGGAGGAGTACGTGAGGGAGGCGCTTTCACGTGGACACATTCGCAAATCCTCGTCCCCGGCAGGGGCTGGATTTTTCTTTGTGAAAAAGAAGGGCGGTGAGTTGAGGCCTTGCATCGATTACAGGGGTCTCAATCGCATCACGATGAAGAACGCTTACCCGATACCCTTTATTTCCGAGCTGTTCGATCGCCTTAAAGGGGCCACGGTCTTTACCAAACTCGACCTGAGGGCGGCATATAACCTCGTAAGGATCAAGGCGGGCGATGAGTGGAAGACCGCGTTTAACACCAGGACCGGTCATTATGAATCCTTGGTTATGCCCTTTGGGCTGTGCAATGCGCCCGCAGTCTTTCAGGAATTCATCAACGATGTTTTCCGTGACCTGTTGCAGCAGTGTGTGGTGGTCTACCTGGATGACATCTTGGTATATTCTGAGTCCATGGAGACCCACATTCTGGATGTCAAACGAGTGTTGCAACGGTTACGAGAGAACAAGCTGTTCGGTAAGCTTGAGAAATGCGAATTTCACCGATCCCAGGTAACCTTCTTAGGTTACATCATTTCCGCTGAGGGGTTCTCCATGGATCCTGAGAAGGTTTCGGCTGTCTTACAGTGGCCCCAGCCCAGTGGTCTTCGCTCCCTGCAGCGCTTTTTGGGCTTCGCCAATTATTATCGGAAGTTCATCAGGGACTTTTCCATGCTAGCCAAGCCTCTCACGGATCTGACCAGGAAGGGCAGTAATTCCCAGGTCTGGCCGCCCGAGGCCATCCGAGCTTTTGAGGCTCTAAAGTCCGCCTTTGTGTCGGCTCCGATTCTGTCGCATCCCAACCCTGGGTTGCCCTTTGTCCTCGAGGTGGACGCGTCTGAGACGGGAGTAGGCGCCCTTCTGTCTCAGCGTAGAACACCAGAGGGTCCTCTGCTTCCTTGTGGGTTTTACTCCCGGAAACTGTCTTCCGCGGAGTGCAACTACCAGATTGGTGACAGGGAGTTATTGGCCATCGTGCAGGCTCTTAAAGAATGGAGGCACTTGCTCGAGGGTTCGGTGGTTCCGGTCCTCATCCTGACGGACCACAAGAATCTGACCTACCTCTCTGAGGCCAAGAGATTGACACCACGTCAGGCCAGATGGGCTCTGTTCTTGTCACGTTTTAATT
Source organism: Pelophylax lessonae (assembly GCF_965119305.1). Lineage (NCBI taxonomy): Eukaryota > Metazoa > Chordata > Amphibia > Anura > Ranidae > Pelophylax > Pelophylax lessonae. The sequence goes on from NC_138770.1 coordinate 21,490,713, forward strand.
ACGTGGTCTCCTACCTACCCGGTTCCAAGAACATCAGGGCTGATGCCTTATCACGGCAGTACTCCGACCTGTCCAGGGAGGAGTCGATTCCGACTTCGGTCATACCTCCGAATCAGATCCTGGCTGCCATTCGCACCAGCCTGACCTCTCCCCTGGGTGAGCAGATTTTGGCGGCTCAATCTGGTGCTCCCTCTGGGAGACCCAACGGCAGATGTTTTGTGCCTGAGGAGTTGCGCACTCGGTTGTTGCGAACCTACCATAACTCCAAGACTGCGGGGCATCCTGGAAAGAATCAGCTGTCCTGGGCTGTTTCACGTCTGTTCTGGTGGCCTTCCCTACGTTCCGACATCGCCGCATATGTAGCGGCATGCTCCGTTTGTGCCCAGAGTAAGTCCCCTCGGCACCTTCCGTTGGGCCTTCTGCAACCCTTAGCCACCGGGGAGCGCCCATGGTCACACCTGGGGATGGATTTCATTGTGGACCTCCCTGCATCCCGAGGCCATACGGTCATTCTCATGATTGTGGATCGGTTTTCCAAAATGTGTCACTGTGTTCCTCTCAAGAAGTTACCCTCTGCACAGGAGTTGGCCACGATTTTTGCCAGGGAGGTCTTCCGGTTGCACGGTTTGCCCAAGGAGATTGTGTCGGATCGGGGGAGTCAGTTTGTGTCCAGGTTCTGGCGCGCCTTTTGCTCCCAGTTGGGGATTCATCTCTCCTTCTCCTCGGCCTACCACCCTCAGTCCAATGGGGCCGCAGAACGATCCAATCAGGCCTTGGAGCAATTCCTTCGTTGCTATGTCTCCGATCACCAAGACAATTGGGTTGACCTCCTGCCTTGGGCTGAGTTTGCCAGGAACACGGCGGTGAACTCTTCCTCTGGGACGTCTCCCTTCATGGCCAACTATGGGTTCCAACCTGCCGTGTTACCGGAGGTATTCTCTCCCCAGGATATTCCGGCTGTAGAGGATCACCTTTCCGTCCTACGTGCTTCTTGGGTACAGATCCAGAAGTCCCTTGAGGTCTCTGCGCAGCGCCAGAGACTCCAGGCTGATCGCAGACGAGCGCCTGCTCCTTCCTACCAGGCCGGAGACCGTGTATGGTTGTCCACCCGCAACCTCAACCTTCGAGTGCCCACTCCCAAGCTGGCGCCTCGCTTTGTTGGTCCCTTCCGAGTGCTTCGCAGGGTAAACCCGGTAGCCTATGCCCTTGCGCTTCCTCCTGGCATGCGGATCTCCAACGTGTTTCATGTCTCCCTGTTGAAGCCTCTGGTGTGTAATCGTTTCACTTCCTCGGTTCCTCGGCCTCGTCCGGTCCGAGTGGGCAATCGTGAGGAGTATGAGGTGAGCAATATCCTGGACTCACGCCTGGTCCGCGGTCGGGTGCAGTTTTTGGTTCATTGGCGTGGTTATGGTCCAGAGGAGCGTTCCTGGGTTCCCTCCGCAGATGTCCATGCTCCTGCCTTGCTCCGAGCCTTCCACGCACGCTTCCCTCAGAAACCGTTCTTAACTCCGCGGAGGAGGGGCCCTTGAGGGGGAGGTACTGTCATGGTCTTACCTTCTTGCTGTTCTCCTTCGTTTGACATGTGCTGGCGGCCATCTTGGTTTCTGGGTTTCTTGTAGCCTCCCACCCTGCGGCTCCTCCTTCCCACTGGGAGGAGCTGGATGCCTAGCTCATATATATAGGAGGTCTGTGGCTTCAGTTCCCTGCTTGGTCCTCCTGTGTTCACATGCTACTAGACTGCTGCTACTTCTGGTTCCTGTGTTCACATGCTACTAGACTGCTGCTACTTCTGGTTCCTGTTCCTGGCTTCGTCTGACTACCCTGTTGGTTCCTGATCCTGGCTTCGTCTGACTACCCTGTTGGTTCCTGATCCTGGCTTCGTCTGACTACCCTGCTGGTTCCTGACCCCTGGCTTCGCAAAGACTCTGCATCGGTTTCGCCATCCGTTTGGACTTTTGCTTTATAGCTTGTTTTTCAATAAAGCTGTCTTATTTTCACTTATCTGTTGTTGTACGTCTGGTTCATGGTTCCGTGACATCAGCCCAGTCTTCATCTTGGTTGTTCTCCCCCCATCCTCACTCTCTGACCTCTGGTGGGGCTCAGCCCTGCTGTTATTCATGATTAAATCATGGACTAAATAAGGAAGTGCAGGACTTCTTGTGTTAGGAAGATGACAATGAGTGATAGAGGGGGAGGGGACACTCGTCCTATAATCCCCTCATCACTGTCACTCCTATAAAAGACAGTTCTCGTTGTTTCCTCACTCTCTGACTAAGGTCCATGAATAAAGAAATGAACTGGTAGGAGATCAGAGGACCCATTTACTAGTTACCTTGAGGGGGGATCGTAAGATCCTCAGAGACAAAGCTGCCTGATGTGGGCGGAGTCTTGGTTTAGGGGAACCAATCTGCTGATGTCTAGTAATAATCTTTGTATTTCTATTTTAGTAGATGGACGGGAGATGAGGAAAACCTCAGAGGATTGTCTCACTTTGTCTCCAGACTGTAAAGTAGAAGATGAGGACATCACACAGTATAGTCCAGGAGAAAACCCGGCTACCTCAAATGTCCATCCGACACCACGCAGTGTAGATGGACCATCGTATTCCTCTTATCCTGAGGAACCTCAGACTGTGAGGGACAGTGCCGGACCATCGTATTCCTCTTATCCTGAGGAACCTCAGACTGTGAGGGACAGTGCCGGACCATCGTATTCCTCTTACCCTGAGGAACCTCAGACTGTGAGGGACGGTGCCAGACCATCGTATTCCTCTTATCATGAGGAACTTCAGACTGTGAGGGACGGTGCCGTCCTTCCAACAGATAAGAGGTTTTCCTGTACTGAGTGCGGGAAGTGTTTCAGTTTTAAATGCCGTCTTAATGCACATAAAAGATCTCACACAGGAGAGAAGCCGTATTCCTGTCTTGAGTGCGGAAAATGTTTTTCAAAAAAGTCCGATCTTAACAGACATCAGAGATCTCACATGGGGGAGAAGCCATATTCCTGTCCTGAGTGTGGGAAATGTTTTTCTCAGAAGTCCCATCTTTACAGACATCAGAAATGTCACATGGTCAAGAAGCCACTTTCCTGTCCTAAATGAGGGAATGTTCCTCACTGAAGTCCTGTCTTTCTGTACATCAGGGATCCCACACAACCCTGGAGGTGTATTAGTGCCTTGAGTGCGGGGAAATGTCTTTTATATGAATGTTGGTGGACATGTGGGGAAGAAGCACACCCTGATATACACCGCAGATATACTCCATGGCTGATCTTCATCATGTAAGAAACACTTCATAAGGAGATCAGAGATCACCAAAGACATGGATGAAGTGTTGTACCGTGTTGGCCATTGATAGCAGGAGAAAAATAAAAATGGAGTCCTTACCTTTCATTGGCTGAGTACATTTTGTGGTGTAAGCTTTCACACTTAGAGGTCTGTTTAGTTGAATGAATGTGACCGACACATAACCCGACGTGACATTGTACAAGAGACCAAACTTTCTGTGGGAACGGGGAACACATTCATCCTAGGCTGTCCTAGGAGGGTTCAGGCGTCATGACAAATCTTTCCATGACCATGATTCCAGGCATTAGTTACCCACTTATCCTCCGGAAGATTTACCCCCCTTCATGACCAGGCCATTTTTGCAATACAGCACTGCGTTACTTTAACTGACAATTGCCGGTCGTGCGACGCTGTACCCAAATAAAATTGGTGTGGGTGATCACCCCTTGATCACCCACACTGTTAACCCCTTCCCTGCCAGTGTCATTTTGCAGTAACAGTGCATATGTATAGCACTGATTACTGTAGTAATGTCACTGGTACCCCCAAAGATGTCAGTCAGGGGTCCGATCTGTCCACCGCAATGTCGCAGTCCCGCAAAAAATCGCAGATTGCTGCCATTACTAGTAGAAAAAAAAAAACAATAAAGACATAAATCTTTCCCGTATTTAGTAAACGCAATAACATTTGCGGAAACCAATCAAAATACGCTTATTGCAGTTTTCTTTCCAAAAATATGTAGTAGAAAACAAATTGCCTAAAATGTTAAAAAATTTAGATTTTTACTTTTTTTTTTTGAGAATTTCATATAAAAGAATGTGAAAAATATTGTTATTTTTTCAAAATTGCACAGGTGACCAAATACCGCCAAAAGAAAGCTCTGTTTGTGGGAAAAAAGGATGTAAATTTAATTTGGGTACAGCATTGCACGACCGTGCAAATGTTCGTTAAAGTCACGCAGTGCCGAATTGCAAAATAGGGCCTGGTCATTGAGCAGCCAAATCCTCCGGTCTAAAAGTGATTAAATCAGTTAAAATAACGCCCAGGCAAATTTGTGATCGTTAAATTCAATAGTGAATGACTGACTGATACGTCATGGGTTCTAGTCCGACCATCATCACATCAGTTGTGTTGGGGGGTTTATGTCTACAGATTGTTAAATGGTGGTAAAATTAGTGATAAGTACATGCAGCTGAGATGATTGGACATGCCTGTGAAGTGGGGGCATTCACCAAGTGACAGCATTCACAGCTGATTCTAAATAAAATCGCCAATTATCCCAGCTGATCTGAGAGTTTGTCTATTTGGAGATTGTCTACTGGTAAGCCAATTGTAAATCTATACATATATATATATATATATATATATACCTTAGATTGTAAGCTCCTTGAGGGCAGGGACTGATGTGAATGTACAATGTATATGTAAAGCGCTGGGTAAATTGACAGCGATATATAAGTACCTGAAAATAAATAAATATATATATATATACAGTATATATATATGTGTGTGTGTCTTTATGTTCTGTTATTGCTTTATGAAATATGCTGTTGGCACATTTCCATTGTCTTCTTTGGGCTTAAAGATTACGGCTCAAGACAGATTGATAAATAGCTCAGTGGGCTGAGGCAATACAATATAAGTGTCAGCTCCTGGGTACAATACCTACTTTGCCATGGGCCCCAGGCACAGCTGTACTTGCAGCAGATGCTGCAACTTTTGCAACAGCCCCCCCCCCCCCCACCTCCTGAGCCCCCACCTCATGTTTCATGTTTTTTTTATGTTAGTTTTTTTTATATTTATGTTTGTCATTACTGTTTGTAATAATTTGGATATTGTTTGTAATAAATATATTTTAAATTAAATTTTAAAAAGAAACTGTGAAGAGAGAGAGAAAAAGCTTAGCAATGAAATTCCCAAAACATAATGGAGGTTAGACAGTCATGGAAAACATCAACCCCCACTCCTGTCATCTTTATCCCCACCATATCCCCCCTCCCCCTTTTTTTATCTTTCTCTAAATGTTCACCCATTAAACCCCCCCTACTCTTTTACACCTTTCTCTCCCTCTCATCCTCTTCTCTCCCACCTATGTCTCTCTCTCTCTCCATCCACCCTCCCCTGAAAGTAAGCTTTTTGAACCTTTTCAGTGCTGAAGCTGATTGCTACTCTGCAAGCTTTCTGCTACAGGGGCCCTGATGAGTCATTTTCTGACGAAACGCCGCGTTGGGTGGGACTGGAAGGTGTGACGTCATTGCGCCGAGGACGCATCTGCCATTTTGTCGGTTGGACTGTACACACACACTGACCCTGCTCTACATGTTTATGTGAGTTTAACAGCTTTAAAATAAATATTGCCCTTTATTTCATACCTACTACTCTATGAGTGTTTTTCTATTCTTGGGGCTTTATGTTAATCCTCCCTGGGGACCGGATCCTGAGCCTGGGAATTTGTGTGACCCTTTCCTGGGAGCCTGCCTGATCCTGGACCATTATCCGGCCTTACTGGGTGCTGAATATGAACTCTGGATGAGCCTATAGTGGGATATGGATGCTTTGCATTAATAACAGGACGATAAGAGGCAGTGTGGTTGGAGGTGATCTGGTGGTGGTAGCACCTATTTGCCTAAACAGCTGACCCTGGTGGATGGATGGACCTATTGTCTTATTGGACTGATATATACTCACTTCGTTTCTAGCGCAACACCTCCCTTTACCATGTAGCCTTAAAGATATGTACTCCATACTCCTGTGCTGAAGGTGGTTCTCTGAAAAGGTATGGCTGAGGCACCAACAACATCAAAGTGTTTTGACCATCTCCTTTTTTGATGCTTAGAAAGAACAATCAAATCGGGAAAGTTAACCACTACCCTCTCCACACTGACTGTGTTGCCCAAAATTAACTTGCAATTGGTGGTCATTGTTAGATGGCCCTGATAGGATATTCTCTATCCTTGACTTTCACAATCCTCCATGTCAAACTCCACTTCAACCTTCCTGTCACATCTATCTAAAATACACTGGATCTTCCACAAACTTACATTTGCACATATACACATCACCCTAGCACATACATTACATGTGAGAATCACATCGAATGTACTTACAGTGCGCCTGAAGGAAGCCGGCCTCCTCTCCTCCATGGGCCTTCTCCTCCCCACGGGGTGACCACATGGCAGATACTAGAAACACAAAGACAAAATACAATCATTTAATAACAGCAATTTGGAAAAGGGACACAGAAAGTAGGACAACCCATTGAAGGTAGTTACAGTGGGCTGGGGGGGGGGGGGGCAGCCTCCCCTTTTCCCCTGTCCTTCCCAACTTTATAGATGTCTGCTGCTACATCAACCAAATCCAAGAAAAACAAACATTGCAGCCCTTCCAGTTTAAAGAGGGACCCAGAGAAGACACAAACACATGGAGGGTTCTTACATTAAGCTTGAGGGAAGGTGTCCTCCTCGCCCCTCTCTTCAGCTATCTCCTCCTCCTCCACTGTCTCCTCCTCCTCCACTGTCTCCTCCCCTGCCTCCTCCATCTCCTCCTCCTTTCTCACCCTCCTCCTCCTCACCCATCGCTGAAGCTATATAAACCACAAAAGAGAAAACATACAATAAAAAATGCAGCCCTCCAACTTAGAACAAAGACACAGAACACATTCACAGTCAAAGTACTTACAGTGGGTCTGAGGTGGATGAGCCTCCTGCTGCTCCTCCTCATCATCGCTGGTCTCTACAGATAAATACAGCACAAGTTACACACAATTTTAGGACACAAATATCCAGCTACTTCTCCACATGGTAGCAATATACTCAGCGCCCCTACAATTTTTAAGACAAAGCTAGGAATGCATTAGGGAATGTCCATTGGACATTTACTTAGGGCAGGCGGTACATACAGGAGCAATGCCATCAATGAGATTCATTGGGCATTTTTATAAACAGAAGGTCACTGTCCATCCACTATGGTGCGCCTCTTTATGTCACTCCAAGAGCGCTGAAGGTCCTGCACTGATGTGCGGTGGTGGAATCTCTGCCACAGCTTCAAATGCAGGTGACGCATAATGGTCGGCTTGGTAACGTTTTTTATGGAGGCGTCATACCGACGGAGGAGGAGGATCTGTGGAAACAGAAATTTATGTTTTCCTAGCGTTCCAAAAAATTGTGTTAGCAAAACTCAAAACATACATAAAAAAACCATTAGAGATTTGGGACCAATGATTACTGTTTCTGGTGATTGGGGATGAGCTTCAAGTTTGAGTAGAAGCTAAGTTCGACTCAAACATCGGCCGTTTGATCGTTCGTCGAATGACAAACAAATGTGCTTCTTCGCAGGAAATTCAAGCGCCCATAATGCACTGCATGCGCGCAGTGCATTATGTGATTGGCCAAAGCAGGCACCCTTAGTAAATGTAAATAAAATCAGTGCTAAACCACAATAAAACTATAAAAAATGCCAATGGCAGCATACATTCAGTGCTTCCACATAACACAAATATAGGTATAAAATAAAATGAATGTAGCGCCAAAGTAATACTGCAAATAAATCAATAAATAACTAAAGATGGTGACTATGCACAGTGAGATAAAAGTGTTACCATATGTTTAAACCATATAATAATGTGATTCTGTTTCCGTAATCACTATCAGAAAGTGTCACAGTGAATATAAAGTGCTAGTGCTGTCAAAAATCTTGTGACAGTGATAAAATAACCATATAAATATTCCAAAATTATATCAAATGGTGGCCAATAAATAAATGTATTGAAATGCATAAAGTGCCAAGTTCATAAAAAAATCAAAGGTATCTTCAGTGATGTGCAAAATAGCAATAAAGGTGCTGGTGCTCCAATCTTATATGTGTAGCCCTGCCCCCTGGGGAGTGCTGTAGTTGCAGTGAGTGCCCTACTGCAGAGGTAGTCCACTGAGTGACTCCAATCAATCCACTGTCCAGCTGTTGCCTAGCTTTTTTCTAGCAGTTTTGCACTGACTGCTGTAGTTGCAGTGAGTACCATACTGCAGACAGAGGTAGTCCTCCACTGACTCCAGCCCAGTCCAATCCACTGTGACATGTGTAGCTGTTGCCTTGCTCTTTTGCTAGCAGTTTTGCACTGACTGCACTGGATTAGTTGCAGTCAGTGCCTTACTGCAGAGGTGGTCCTCCACTGACTCCAGTCCATCCAATCCACTGTGTATGTGTATTTTCTGTGTAGCTGTTGTTGTTGCCTAGCTTTTTTTCGAGCAGTTTTGCATTGACTGCACTGCAGTAACATATTGCAGTGAGTGAGTCCACAACCGCTGCACTTTATTATGCATACAATCAGATGTTGTGAAATGCAAAGCAAATGTCCCAAATTGAAGATTTCCTACCAGTTTTTATGCAGTTGAGGTGTAAGGAATGAGCACTTCATGTTAAATATGTTAATAAATAAAGATTCCCATGTTTATTAAGAGATTTGTGTCGAATTTTGTGTTTTTTGGGCAAAATTTTACATGTGTGAAAATATCGGCCGATACCGATATGCGATCGGCAAAATATCAGTATCGGCAACGAAAAACAGATATCGGTCGATCACTAGCACATACACACACAGCACAAGGCCATGTTCACACTGCAAGACGTTTCTCAGGGCTGCAGTTCCTCTGAGCTCCACAAGGTGGTGATATCACTTCTACCCAGACAGGAAGTCTCTATGGAATACAGACAGGAAGTTCCGGGTGAGAGGTGAATTGGGAGGAAGTAGAGAGAAGACATTGCTGGAAGTGGCAGCAGAGGAGGTAATAAGATCTTATTTTCTATCTACACCCAGTAACCCCCCCCCCCCCCCCCCGTCATGTCCGTCCTCTTCCTCCATAGTCACTGTGACGTCTTTTATCTCCAGCAGATGATGATACACACATATGTAGGGTGGAAACCTAGATTAACCCCTTCAGGGTCAGATAATTTCCCCACTTTCCGGGCCGAACCATTCTCTTAATTTTGGTGATAAATTCTAGTAATATGTTCCTCTAAACAAACAGCACTGACAATAAATAGACAAGACAATGACCATCCTGACTAGAGATGGACGCATTCGAGTTTCCACGTGCCCGATCCCGCCAGGAAGCCGACATTGCACTCCGCTAATCACAGACAGTGAGACATTTCCCGATCCGCAGCTGCACAGATCAGTAAATGTCTCACTGCCTGTGATTAGTGGACTGCAGTGTCGGCTTCCTGGCGGGATCGGGCACGTGCGAACTCAACCATGCCCGAGCCCATCTCTAATCCTGACCATACATGGCCTACAAAGGGCAATTATTACACAACACAGGCAGCCAATGGGCAATCATTACAATATGCAGCCAACACACCGAACGAGTGCAGGGGTCAGGAGTATGAAGCCCCTTACATTGCTGGTAAGGAGGAAGAAAACATTCCCCAGCCTGCCATAAGGAATACGTTCCATCATTGGTGGCAGAGGGAGGAAAATACTGAGGGAAGTATAGGAGCTGAGGGGATGTGAGGGTTTAGTAAAGCTGGAAGACTTTATGGGCCTCTGAAAGGGTAATGTATATGAAGGACTCTGAGAGCCTTGAGGGGGTAGTCAGGCTTCAGGGATCTGAGGGAATAGGGGGCTGGAGGGCTCAGAGGACTCTGAGGGACAGAGGGGGGTCTATGATTGTCCTCCCACCCCAACTGCACTTATATTTCAGATCTTACAGAACTGGCAATCTCAACCATCTTATTGTCCCACTGGTCATGTGATTTGTTCTGGAATATTATGTAAGATGAAGAAGGGAATTCCTGCATTCGTTGGTGAGCACTTGTTCTTAGAGAAGTTCTGTTTCAGCTGTAAACCAGCTCAGAAACCAAACAAATCCAACAGAGAAAAGGGAAATTCTGATCTGGCAGGCTAAGAGGGTCCAAGGTCCTCCAAGATGTAACAAATCCAAAACAGTCCAGATTAAATGTATTCTCATGGGGAGAGTAGTTCTTAAATGTCCAGCAACTCTCCTATTACCACCCTCACATCCCCATCCTATTATTGTGTGACCAATACCATCCAAATAATTCTTACTTTCATTTCCCAAAATTATCCGTCTACAAGGAAACCTGTATAGATCAAATGATGGCACCAATGAGGATGGAGGAGGACCGGAGTCACATGACTGAGAAGATACTAAACTTCACCCTGGAGATCATCTACCTGCTGGCCGGAGAGGTGAGGAGGATTCTGGGGGGTCACATGACATCACTCTTATCTCTATTAATAAAACACAGAGGTGAGGAGGATTCTAACATGATATTCCTATTGGTTCCTCAATACAGAGATTTTCTCCTCTGAAGTCAGGTGATCATATGACCATCACAGTGCCTCAATGTGACTCCCTAAAACCTGAGAGACACAACATGGAGAAGATTCTAGAAGTCACCAAGAAGATGATGGAGCTGCTGACAGGAGAGGTGAGCGGTGCTGGGAATTTTGGGACATTATCCAGTAACAGACAAGGGATGTGTCTGGATGGTGACTGTATCATTGTGTGTGTCAGGTTCCTATAAGGTGTCAGGATGTCACTGTCTATTTCTCCATGGAGGAGTGGGAGTATTTAGAAGGACACAAGGATCTCTACAAGGACGTCATGATGGAGAATCAGCCGCCCCTCACATCACCGGGTAAGAGGAGACTTTATTGTAAAGGAGAGAGCAGTACGGAGGATCCACCTAGATCCCCCATCATCTGATAAACACATAGAAACAATGTATTCAGTCAGTGTGTGTGTTTCCTACAGATGGATCCAGTAATGGGAACCCACCAGAGAGATGTCCCCGTCCTCTGTATTCCCGGGATTCCACACAGGAAGGTCACACCATCCCCCACCATCATCAGGTAGAGGAGAAACAATCACTGATAGTATCATTAGGATCTGTGCATTATCTGCATTGTTACCATTGATGTCATTTTTATTATATATTCAGAGTGGAAACCTGAGAGATTCTAAAGCTGAGGATAAAACAGAAGAGAGGTATGTGAGGGATGATCAGCAGTCTATGGAGGAGGATGGAATAACGGGGACATTTATAGAGGAGGACACTCCTACAGAGATCAGCACAGGTGGGTCATTAACACTAAATACATTCCTCCACCCATACGGCTCACTGATTGGTCCAGAGTAGGGCGGGGACTGGGTGATATCAGCCTGTAATACCCTGGTCACTTTCCTGAGCTGTGTTCCCCGTCCTGTATTCCTGTATTTCTCTCGGATAATCTTCCTTCTCTGTGCTGCAGATACAATTTATGTATCTAGACTGGATTTATGGAGATTCTGGGGTTCAGCTGGAAGCAAAATGTTCATTTTCACCAGAGGAGTTTCTAGATCTAGGCACCTGGGGTCAGGGTCAGTACAGGGGGTGGGCAGGAGGGGCGGCTGCCCTGGGTACTGTGGTATCATGCGATGGGGGGGGGCACCACAAGGAAATTGAGGGGGGAAGGGATCTGTGTTGGGAGGAGCAATTTAAGGAGCAGCAGGGGCTAAGAATTGTTAAAGGAAAGTAAGTTTGGGTGTGTGCTAGAAGTGGTGATTCATGGGTGATTTGTGTTGGGAGGGGGTGGGAGAAGGGGATTTGTGCTAGGAGGGTCAATTTTGGGGGGCTTGTACTAGAATAGGTGATATGGTAAAGGGGGGATTTGTACTAGGGGGCAAATTATTTTCGTTTACATCCTCTGACAGACGCAGCCACTTCATAGTTTCCTCATAGATGGGTAATGGCGCCCTCTGCAGGAGCAGGCTAGGCAGTGAAGGGAGAAAACGCTGCTCCAGGTGTGTGATGGTAGCTTAGCGGTGGAATATCCCATAGAGTACTAGTCCCAGCCCGCCTCCGTGGAAAATTTGTAAGAAAAAAAACGGCCGCACATCCAGGAATTCCAATTGCCTTTAATTTCCAAAGTGATGACACCAACATAGGGTCATGTAGACGTGTTTCACACATACATCTTGTGCTTAATCATTACAATGACCACAACAGCCTATAGATGTCTTAGGGATCGGTACCAGCAACATGTTTACAGTATAGAGAAGAATCTGTCTACTAATGTGGCCAAACATTTCAACGGGTGCCACAATGCGGACAAAACAGCTATGCGGGTTCAGGTTATTAAATAGGTCAGGGTACCAAGGCGGGGGAGGGGGGGGGTGATGCATTCCGATCCCTATGTCGGAGGGAAGTATTCTGGATCTTCCAATCTTCCATCTGCAGAGTCGCATCCCACTCCGGCTCAACTTCGAATGGGATGTCAGTCATTTTTAAGAATGAGCCCAACTGGGACCCCCTCCATACATTGGGATGGATGCCTTCTATATATATATATATATGTATTGTCCATCTTTATGCATGTTTGATTATGTACTGCATTTGTCCCTCCTCTGCTGTGGATTTTTATATGATCAATGATCCTTTATCGATTATTATGTTTATATTTTTGATATCTCCTGGTACTCCTATGTGGACACATTGGTTAAAAGCGGACACTATGGCGTGTGGGTACCTGTATACATGATTTACAGTGATTTACCACACATTTTTTACAACTTTATTGAAACATATGTGTCCATACAGGTGTTATAATGGAGATGTTTTTTTTCATGATGTATACGTGGATGCATTAGTTTATGCATCCTTAACCACTTAAGCCCCAGCCCTATTTCAGACACTTTTTGTTTACAAGTTAAAATCAGTATTTTTTCCTAGAAAACTACTTAGAACCCCCAAACATTATATATATTTTTTTAGCAAAGACTCTGGAGAATAAAATGTCGGTCATTGCAAAATTTTTTGTCACGCGGTATTTGCGCAACGGTCTTTAAAACACCATTTTTTGGGAAAAAATTTGAAAAATCACATTTCACTGCATTTAAAAAATACTAAACAGTAAATTTAGCCCATTTTTTTTCTATATTGTGAAAGATGATGTCACGCCGAGTAAATAGATACCCAACATGTTACGGTTTAAAATTGCGCCCCCCCCCCCCCCCCCCCCCCCGTGGGATGGCGACAAACTACGGTCAATAGAGATCTCAATAGGCGACGCTTTAAATTTATTTAACGGTTACGAGTTTAGAGTTAGAGTGTAGCTCTTTTTTTTTAATTATTGCCCACGCTCTGGCGATCGCGGCGATACCTCACATGTGGGGTTTGAACAGCGATTTCATTCGCGGCTCGACTTGCGTATACGTTTTTTTTTTGTGCGCGAGCTAACGGTGACGGGGGCGGGTAAATTTTTTTTTTTCCTATTTATTTTTTATTTTCTTTAAACTTTATTACAGGTTTTTTTAAAAAAAAAAAAAATCTGATCACTTTTATTGCTGTCACAAGCAATGTAAACATCCTTTGTGACACCAATATGCAGTGACAGGTACACTTTATGGAGGGATCGAGGGTCTAAAAGACCCTAGACCCCTCCACTACACTTCCCTGTATGCAAAACACCGAAAACTGCATTTTTACATACAGCCGTTTTTCAAATCTGCCGCCTTTTGCAGCACAGTAACCCGGAAGTGACGTCATGGACGCCGCCTCCGGGTTACGTCATCGGAGACCCGATCGATGCCGTTTCCGGCATTCATCGGGACTCCACCCAGCCGGCGGATGTGCCGGCTGGGTGCTCGGGTCTCCCGGTGGGACGGGAGCCCCGAGCAGAGCCACGGAAGGCGGCGGGAGGGGGGGGACGTCCTCTCCCGCCCCCCCCCGGGTAACGATCGAGCGGCTCCCGAGCCGCATCGGTCGTTACCGACGGAAAGCCGACCGTCGGCTTCAAACTTCGGTACCGGGATGATGCCTCTAACTAGAGGCATCATCCCGGTATAACCCCGCAAAGTGTACCGACGTACCGGTACGTTAGAATGCGGTCAGTGGTTAAGGTGGGAATAGTCTATTCCATGGAGGAAATAATGATTTTATGTATATGTCTTTTGTACATGCATGTGAAATGTATCCATGTGTGTGCAGGTGTGCAACTGTATGCACATATGTGCGTATTCCAGATAGATGTTTTTACATTTACTATAGTTTTTTCTCTTTCTTTTTTATGTTGTATGTATTCACATTTATTTTTTCCAATATTTCATTGGTGTTTTTATACAATTTTCTATGTGATTGTTGGTCCATGTCTTTGTGTGTATGGGAGAATTCACGATATGCACGGGAACTTGGACCTTCAGTTTGATTTTGTATTTGAATCTCTATTCAGATGCTCTTTGGGGCTGAAGTTAGGTGATTAATTGGGCTGTGCACAACCGCTGATTATCACCGCCCCGGAACACCTGCAACTATTGGGGCGGTCTATTATTTAAGATCTATAGGCTGGTGTAATGATTAAGTACAAGATGTATGTGTGAAACGCGTCTACGTGACCCTATGTTGGTGTCTTTGGTGTCATCACTTTGGAAATTAAAGGCAACTGGAATTCCTGGATGTGCGGCCGTTTCTTTTCTTACAAGGCTAGGCAGTGAAACTTAATTAAAAAACTTCAACTAGACACACCCTTAGGGGCTGTCCCTTCAGACATTACCCCAGACACATAGAGCTTACTAATCAGTTTCTTGCTGCCTAGCTTAGGAGTAGGACCTAGGTTCCCTGCTGGGACTCCGGTCTCAGTTTTTTATTTTCTTTGAGAAATGTTTATGTTTATTTTTCCTTTAGGCCCCATTCACACTAGTGCGACTTGTCCCGCGATTTTGGACCGCAAAATCGCATGACAAGTCGTTTTCCATTATTTTCAATGAGCCCCATTCATATCAGTGCGTTTTGAAGTCGCACCGACTTCAAAGTAGTTCCTGCACTACTTTGCCACGATTTTAATGCATTTTGAGGCATATAGCCTTGCCCATGCTTTCAAAATCGCGGCAAAAATCGCGCCGCGAAATCGCTGCAAAATTGCGTTGCAATAGTGTGAAAGGGGCCTTACTCACTATCGCTAGCTAGTGTCAGGGGCATCCTCCTGGTGAACTACAAGTGACAGCACTGGATTATCTAGATCCTTATGGTACCCCAGCCTGGCCAACGAGCGTGTGCAGGTTGTGTTCCGGCGCAGGCCTCGCTACGAAGGTGCCCCGACAGAGGGGACGAGCCTGCGAAGAGCACCTTCACCGGGACACATCAACCTGGAACGCCCTGAGTTGCAGCGTACCCCTCTTGGCTGACAGCACCCCCACTCAGGGTGGGAGGCGAGCTGTATCGGAGCGGAGCCTGCGTTCCATGGTATGGTGAGTGATGCTACGCCCCCTGTGTCCCTGGGACAGTCATGTGTGGGGAAAATGTGGGCCCTCTCCTGGGGATGTCAGAGCTGCAGTCTCTGTAAGATCTCCCTGGCTGGTCAACCTAGACCCTGCCTCCCTGCTCCATGTGGGGGCGATCTAGCGGCGTCCTAAGTATGGGGGGGTGTATAGCTCATACCTTGTCCTGGGGAGTTTCCTGTGGTGGATTCCCACAGTGGCCTGGTTCCCTGGGCTCCTGATTGCTGGCGCTGTTTTTGGCCGCTATTTTGGGTGTGGGCAGCCTGGCTGAAATCAATGTAAGGGCAGCAGCCATTTTGTGCCTTGCTGTGTGTTGGCGCCGTTTTCCGGCGCCATCTTGGATTTGGGCAGGCCGTATTGTGAGGGCCGTAGCCATTTTCCCTGTGTTTCTCCTATACTTTCTATTGGCACCATGTTTGTGTGGCTCAGGGCAGTTTGGCCTCTAGTGATGTTTGGTCACTTCCTCCTGCCATTTTCACTTGCTGCAAGACAAGCATGGAGAGCGGTTGCTGAATTTTTCAGGCACAGTAAGGGGGTCTTTTGGGTCATTCCTTCAGACACATTTAGCTTAATCAGTTTAATTACTTCTTAAAGGGGGACTCCAGTGGCAGCGCGGGATAGCAGTGCGGGCCGCTACCACGGATTTAAAGGGCCAGCGTTCCTTTTTTTATTTCTTTGCCAACATGAAGTCCCAGAGTGACAATTTACCCACTGATCTTGTGTGTGCATCTGGGACATCTATGTCACCTTCCCTAGCCTCCTTGTCTGCAGCCATTGAAACTTTGGCGCCCAAAGTTGATCTTGTCATGTCACAAGTTAATATTCAAAAACGGTCTATGCCCTCTCAGTCTTCTGATTCAGAGCCTGATGTGGTTGCCATGGACACTGCCCTCCCTGAGGGATCCCTGTCCTCCAACTTGGATGGTGAGAACAATGATTCCTCCTCCGCTGCTGCATGGGGAACCCATTTTGGTTGAAGCACTGGTTCGCTCCGTCAGGGAGACTTTGAATATTGATGATGAGCCCACCCAGTCAGGAAGGGGGTTGTCTTTGGCTCCCAGAAAGCCCAGAAGTCGGGTCAGGTTTTCCCCTGCCCCGAGGTGTTTCACGATATTGTGAATGAACAGTGGCGGCGCATTAAGCACATGCTGGCAGTGCCTAATCGTTTTCAATGCCGTTACCCCTTTTCGGACCCAGTTTTCAATCGCTGGACAGTGTCTCCTAAGGTGGACCACACTGTTTCCAGGTTGAATAAATCCATGGTGGTGCCCGTGGAGGACTCCCCGGTGTTTAAAGACCCGATGGACAGGTGCATGGAATCACTTTCCCGCCACCTGTACTTGTTGGCGGCCTCACTCCTCAAGCCTGTGTTCGCTCCTGTACTGGTTTCACAGACAGTTACAGAATGGATCAAGGTGCCTAAGAGCAACTTGCTGGCTGAGTCGGTTCCCCCGACTCTCATTGAGCTCACGGATCAAATGGCCCAGGCCTTTGTGTATCTGTGCGACACGGCCCTGGACGAGTCTCCTCTGGTCGGAAGAGTTTCTGTGGTGGGGATTGCACTCCGCCACATGGTGTGGCTTAAGAGCTGGTCGGCGGACCATGCTTCTAAGAAGACCAAGTCTGATCTCCCCTATTTGGGGGAATGCCTTTTTGGAGACTCCTTGGATGAGATGATCAAGGGTCTCGCAGGGGGTAAGAGTACTCTTCTCCTCCAATCCGTGAAGGGTAAGGCACCCCGAGATAAGTGGGGACCTTCCTTTAAGGCTCACCGGGGGCTTTTTCGTGCCTGAGGGGCGCAGGAAAAAGGTACACCATTCAGACTCTCCGGAGAGAACGAGCCGGATGGGCCAGAGACTAGCCAGTCTGGCTCTGCAGATGATTCCTCCTCTGCATGAAGGGAAACCCTCACCCGATTCGGGTATCTGGACGATTTCCTGTTGAGAGCGGGTTATCACCCGACCCTGTTGGGCGATCTGTCGATCCTTCTCACCGATCTCTGTCCTGGAGCTCATGGCGTTCATTCTCTGTTTGCTCCTTTGGGCGCCTCGGCTGCACGGTCTCCCAGTTCGAGTACAGTCCAACAATGCCAAGGCTGTGGCTTACGTCGATCATCAAGGGGGCACCAGGAGTGCCTGGCTGGCCCAGGAAGTGGCTGAAATTCTGACTTGGGCCGAGGCACTCATTCCAGCTCTCTCCGCTGTTCACATTCCTGGAGTGGAGAACTGGCAGGCGGACTATCTGAGTCGTCAGTCCTTGGATCAGGGGGAAGTGTCCCTGCATCCAGAGGTGTTCCGATCCCGGTGGGGGACAGCGGAAGTGGATCTGTTTGCGTCTCGTCTGAACAGAAAGGTTGAAAGGTTTGTGGCCAGGGCTCGAGATCCTCTGGCGCGTTGGTTGTGCCTTGGCACTGGTATTTGCTGCTTTTTGTGCCTTTCCTCCGATTCAACTGTTGTCAGAGTTCCTCCGCAGATTGGCGTTGGAAGAGGAGCAGGTAATTCGGGTGGCCCCAGACTGGCCTCGCCGGTCTTCGTACACAGACCTTGTAAAGATGGTTGTCGAGCCTCTGTGGTGGCTGCCTCTGAGGGAATATCTGCTGTCTCAGGGGCTGGTCTTCCATCCTGCTTTCTGGTCTCTGGCTTTAACGGCTTGAGAGTCAGAGGTCTCTCCGATGCGGTGATTCCTGCCTTGCTGAGCGCTCTGAAGGCTGTCTCCAGGAAGAGTTATCGTACCTGGAAGGCATTCTTTGCCTGGTGTGAGTCGCAGGGGTTACATCCTCGCTCCTTTTTCGGTGGCGGGGGTATTGGCTTTCTTGCAGAAAGGAGTGGACCAACGTTTGGCGTTTTAAAGGTCAGGTGTCGGCCTTGGCCGTTTACTTCCAGCGTTCCTTGGCAACTAATTCACTTATTCGCACCTTTATTCAAGGGGTGCCTCATCTGGCTCTTCCTAGGAGATCCCCTTTGCCTCCGTGGGATCTGAATA
The DNA here is from genome assembly GCF_965119305.1 of Pelophylax lessonae. NCBI lineage: Eukaryota > Metazoa > Chordata > Amphibia > Anura > Ranidae > Pelophylax > Pelophylax lessonae. The sequence continues at coordinate 21,509,253 of NC_138770.1, forward strand.
TGGTTTTGTCCGTTTTGCAATGACCCCCTTTGAAAATATCAGAGAAATCTCTCTGCCTGTGTTTTCCCAGAACGTTGCTTTTCTGGTGGCTATTACCTCTGCTCGCAGTGTGTCTGAGTTGGCGGCTCTGTCCTGCCGTTTGCCTTATCTGGTCGTTCATGGGGATGAGGTAGTTCTGCGATCCAGCCAATCCTTTCTCCCTAAGGTGGTGTCTGCCTTCCACCTCAATGAGGTTATCGTTTTGCCTTCGCTTTGTGCAAAGCCCTAGCATCCCAAGGAATTTGCTTTGCATTCGCTGGATGTGGTCCGGGCGATCAGGGTTTACCTGTTAGCACGGACTCTTTTAGGTAGTCTGGTTCCCTGTTTGTCCTTCCTGAGGGACCTCGTAAGGGTTTGACGCAGCAACCATTTTCAAATGGATCAGCCAGACTATTGTGCAGGCCTATTCACTGAAGGGTCAGGTTCCTCCTTTCCCTGTGAGGGCATTCTACTAGAGTTATGAGTGCCTCTTGGGCTTTTCGCCATCAGGCTTCTGTGGCTCAGGTGTGTAAAGCGGCGACCTGGTCGTCTGTGCACACTTTTACCAAATTCTACAAGATTGACGTGATGGCGTCCTCAGATGCTTCCTTTGAGTTTTACAGGCTGCGGTTTGTTGAAGAGACTTGCTTTTCTCTTCCTGGGGAAAATTTTTGTTTCTTAGGTTAGCTCCTGTTGGTTGAGCTTCTGTTGCCCTGTTGGCTACGTTTTTTTCTGGCCTTGTGGACACGTTACTGTTTTGTTGGTTGCATTTGTTCCCACCACTCACATCTACACTGCTTTGGGACATCCCAATTGTGATGAAACTAGGAGGACGTAAGAGAAAATAGAATTTTTGTAAGAACTTACCGTAAACTTATTTTCTCTGAGTCCTCTGACAGACGCAGCCCCCGCCCCTCTATTTTGGGGTTGGTTGTATTTCCTGTACTGCTTGCTACGAAACTGATTAGTAAGCTCTATGTGTCTGGGGTAATGTCTGAAGGGACAGCCCCTAAGGGTGTGTCTAGCTAAAGTTTCTTTAATGAAGTTTCACTACCTAGCCTGCTCATGCAGAGGGCACCATTGTTGCATTATTTATATAGGATATTCTGTATATGTATGTGTATAAATATATAGAGGGAGTGCAGAATTATTAGGCAAATGAGTATTTTTGAGGATTAATTTTATTATTGAACAACAACCATGTTCTCAATGAACCCAAAAAACTCATTAATATCAAAGCTGACTATTTTTGGAAGTAGTTTTTAGTTTGTTTTTAGTTTTAGCTATTTTAGGGGGATATCTCTGTGTGCAGGTGACTATTACTGTCCATAATTATCAGGCAACTTAACAAAAATCAAATATACAGTATACCCATTTCAATTATTTATTTTTACCAGTGAAACCAATATAACACCTCAACATTCACAAATATACATTTCTGACATTCAAAAACAAAACAAAAACAAATCAGTGACCAATATAGCCACCTTTCTTTGCAAGGACACTCAAAAGCCTGCCATCCATGGATTCTGTCAGTGTTTTTATCTGTTCACTATCAACATTGCGTGCAGCAGCAACCACAGCCTCCCAGACACTGTTCAGAGAGGTGTACTGTTTTCCCTCCTTGTAAATCTCACATTTGATGATGGACCACAGGTTCTCAATGGGGTTCAGATCAGGTGAACAAGGAGGCCATGTCATTAGCTTTTCTTCTTTTATACCCTTTCTTGCCAGCCACACTGTGGAGTACTTGGACGCGTGTGATGGAGCATTGTCCTGCATGAAAATCATGTTTTTCTTGAAGGATGCAGACTTCTTTCTGTACCACTGCTTGAAGAAGGTGTCTTCCAGAAACTGGCAGTAGGACTGGGAGTTGAGCTTGACTCCATCCTCAACCCGAAAAGGCCCCACAAGCTCATCTTTGATGATACCAGCCCAAACCAGTACTCCACCTCCACCTTGCTGGCGTCTGAGTCGGACTGGAGCTCTCTGCCCTTTACCAATCTAGCCACGGGCCCATCCATCTGGCCCATCAAGACTCACTCTCATTTCATCAGTCCATAAAACCTTTGAAAAATCAGTCTTGAGATATTTCTTGGCCCAGTCTTGACGTTTCAGCTTGTGTGTCTTGTTCAGTGGTGGTCGTCTTTCAGCCTTTCTTACCTTGGCCATGTCTCTGAGTATTGCACACCTTGTGCTTTTGGGCACTCCAGTGATGTTGCAGCTCTGAAATATGGCCAAACTGGTGGCAAGTGGCATCTTGGCAGCTGCACGCTTGACTTTTCTCAGTTCATGGGCTGTTATTTTGCACCTTGGTTTTTCCACACGCTTCTTGCGACCCTGTTGACTATTTTGAATGAAATGCTTGATTGTTCGATGATCACGCTTCAGAAGCTTTGCAATTTTAAGAGTCCTGCATCCCTCTGCAAGATATTAGACATATGCCGGTTTTCGGTAATTCGATATATCACGGTATTGCATACCCACGGTATTGTTATTGTGGCATTTTTAAAATACCGGGTTCTCTGTCAAGTCTGCCTGACTTTAGAATTGATACATTTCAGTGAGCTGGATGACTCATTCACTCACTCAATAGAAACAGCTCTGGTAATATGATCCTAGAGTGAGAGACTTAGCTCCTCCCTGTAACCAATCAGACGGCACACACCCACATGCTTCTTTCCCGGGCTCAGAGAGACACAGTGCCTTCTACAAGCAAGTCTCTGCAAGTAATTTTACCATATACTGTCGATAGATAGATAGATAGATAGATAGATAGATAGATAGATAGATAGATAGATAGAGAGAGAGAGATGGAGAGATAGATAGAGAGAGATGGAGAGATAGATAGAGAGATGGAGAGATAGATAGGAGAGATAGATAGATATACATACACAGGCCTAGCAGCCCACATTACATTATTATATAGTCATCAAGCAGTGTCTGGCCTACCTGGTGATGACTGGTCCTGGTGCTCGGCTCCGATCCGATGGCCTGGTCATTAAGAGGGCAAATCCTTGCAGTCCAGAAGTGGTTAAACCTGCAGGAGGAGCGGTGTTTTTATTTGGAAATTACTTTACTATTGCTTTAGGCCTGATTCACATGATACGGTCCTGCAGGGTTTAACCACTTCTGGACCGCAAGGATTTAGCCCCTAATGACCAGGCTATCAGATCGGAGCCGAGCGCCAGGACCAGTCATCACCAGGTAGGCCAGACACTGCTTGATGGATTATTTTAGGCCTGGTTCACAGAGTTTGTACTGACTGACTATATAATAATGTGCAAAAGTGAACCAAAGTCCCTAAATTCAGCAATGAAATTGAAGTGAGGTGGAAATTTAATAATTTAAGTGTAATAATTGAATACCGTGATAATACCGTATACCGCGGCAAAACCCTAATCAATTAATCGCAGCATGAAAATCTGATACCGTCACATGCCTACAAGATATCTCACTATTTTTCACTTTTCTGAGCCTGTCAAGTCCTTCTTTTGACCCATTTTGCCCAAGGAAAGGAAGTTGCCTAACAATTATGCACACCTGATATAGGGTGTTGATGTCATTAGACCACACCCCTTCTCATTACAGAGATGCACATCACCTAAAATGCTTAATTGGTAGTAGGCTTTCGAGCCTATACAGCTTGGAGTAAGACAACATGCATAAAGAGGATGATGTGGTCAAAATATTCATTTGCCTAATAATTCTGCACTCCCTGTATATATATATATATATATACACAGATATACATACACATAGTCTTTTTAATGTGAACATAGGTTTGTGGATTATGGCCTAATACAGCTGGAAGGCAAGTTGCACTTTACATATCAGAAGACTTGAGGAGTTACTCGCAGGGGGTCGTAAAATGTAGATTGGCTTTTGGCCTGACAAAAGGTATTTATTGATGGTAACTTGAGGGGAAATGGTGGATTGTTTACCTGGTAAACATTACAAGTGGGATCTTTTCACAGTGATATCAAAGAGTATGTTGGGTTGACCTAGCAGAACCCCCCCCCCCCCCCCCCAATGTCACACTGGTATTTCAGGAGCTGGCAGTCATTCTTTCTTTTTATACACACACACATATACACACACATTCATACATGAGGATGAGAGCACAGGCTTAGGAATGGGACTCTGAAGGCTGCTATTTACTCTGTTGGATTTTGTCATCTGTTGCAAATATCTTTATTCTTTTGTGAAGTCTCAATAAATGCATCTCTCTGGAAGAACTGGGTCGTTGCAAGAATAACTTGCATTATATAAATAATTAATACCACTATTACAAATATATTATATCACTACATTATCACTACATTGGTGCCGTGACCCGGATCCGGATGTGGTTCCTAGAACACCTAGTCACCCTCTACCATTTACTAGTTACCTTGAGGGTTGAATTGTAAGATCCTCAGAGACAAAGCTGCCTGATGTGGGTGGAGTCCTGGTTTAGGGGAACCGATCTGCTGATGTCTAGTAATAATCTTTTTATTTCTATTTTAGTAGATGAACAGGAGATGAGGAAAACCTCAGAGGATTGTCTCACTTTGTCTCCAGACTGTAAAGTAGAAGATGAGGACATCACACAGTATAGTCCAGGAGAAAACCCGGCTACCTCAAATGTCCATCCGGCACCACACAGTGTAGATGGACCATCGTATTCCTCTTATCCTGAGGAACCTCAGACTGTGAGGGACGGTGTCGGACCATCGTATTCCTCTTATCCTGAGGAACCTCAGACTGTGAGGGACAGTGCCGGACCATCGTATTCCTCTTATCCTAAGGAACCTCAGACTGTGAGGGACAGTGTCGGACCATCGTATTCCTCTTATCCTGAGGAACCTCAGGCTGTGAGGGACAGTGCCGGACCATCGTATTCCTCTTATCCTGAGGAACCTCAGACTGTGAGGGACGGTGCCGTCCTTCCAACAGATAAGGGGTTTTCCTGTACTGAGTGCGGGAAGTGTTTCCATTTTAAAAGCCATCTTAATAAACATAAAATAACTCACATCAGGACAAAGCCGTATTCCTGTCCTGAGTGTGGGAAATGTTTTTCACAGAAGTCTTCTCTTTACACACATCAGAGATCTCACACGGGGGAAAAGCTATTTTCTTGTCCTGAGTGTGGGAAATGTTTTTCACAGAAGTCCTCTCTTTTCACACATCAGAGATCTCACACAGGGAAGAAGCCGTTTTCCTGTCCTGAGTGTGGGAAATGTTTTTCACGGAAGTATCATCTTCGCACACATCAGATATCTCACACGGGGGAAAAGCCGTTTTCCTGTCCTGAGTGTGGGAAATGTTTTTCACGAAAGTCTCATCTTCGCACACATCAGGGATCTCACACGGGGGAAAAGCCGTTTTCCTGTCCTGAGTGTGGGAAATGTTTTTCACTGAAGTCCCATCTTTACAGACATCAGAGATCTCACACAGGGGAAAAGCCGTTTTCCTGTCCTGAGTGTGGGAAATGTTTTTCACTGAAGTCCCATCTTTACAGACATCAGAGATCTCACACGGGGGAAAAGCAGTTTTCCTGTCTTGAGTGCGGCAAACGTTTTTCACGGAAGTCTCATCTTCACACACATCAGAGATCTCACACGGGGGAGAAGCCGCATTCCTGTCCTGAGTGTGGGAAATGTTTTTCACAGAAGTCCACTCTTTATACACATCAGAGATCTCACACGGGGGAGAAACTGTTTTCCTGTACTGAATGTGGGAATTTTTTTTCACATATGTCCAGTCTTTACAAACATCAGAGATCTCACACGGGAGAGAAGCCGTATTGTTGTCCTGAGTGTGGAAAATGTTTTTCACAGAAGTCCAGTCTTTACACACATCAGAGATCTCACACGGGGGAGAAGCCGTATTGTTGTCCTGAGTGCGGGAAATGTTTTTCACAGAAATCCCATCTTTACATACATCAGAGATCTCACACGGGGGAGAAGCCGTATTCCTGTCCTAAGTGCCGGAAATGTTTTGCAAATAAGTCCACTCTTTCCAGACATCAAAGAACTCACACGGGGGAGAAGCCATCTTCTTGTCCTAAGTGAGGGAAATGTTTTTCACAGAAGTCCAATCTTTACATACATCAGAGATCTCACACGGGGGAGAAGCCGTATTCTTGTCCTGAGTGTTGGAAATGTTTTTCACAGAAGTCCAGTCTTTACACACCTCAGAGAACTAATGGGGGAGAAGCCATATTCCTGTCACTGAAGTCCTGTCTTCCTGTACATCAGGGATCCCACACAACCCTTGCGGTGTATGAGTGCCTTGAGTGCGGAAAATGTCTTCTATATGAATGTTGGTGGACATGTGGGGAAGAAGCACACCCTGATATACACCTCAGATCTACTCCATGGCTGATCTTCATGATGTAAGAAACAGTTGATAAGGAGATCAGAGATCACCAAAGACATGGATGAAGTGTTGTACCGTGTTGGCTTTTCATTGGCTGAGTAAAGTTTGGGGTGTAGAGTGGTAAATAGAGCCGTGAAATGAAGGAATGCCCTTCAGAATGTCTTGCTTGTCTGTGTGACGGTTACTGATAATGATATAGCGGGTTAAAGAGCTAGAAGCTGTGAGATCCCATATATCTTTATCAGTAAACTTTACACAGACAAGACAGAGATTCTGAAGTTGATGTCCTTTATTTCAAGGCTCTACTTACCAGTGGTAACCCCGAAGCATGTCTCTCTGTCTTCAGTCTATCCTTCTCCCATCCCCCAACAGGAGGGAAGGAGAACTCGGAGATAAACTAGGTGAGAACTTTTTTCCTTTGCTCCTGTGTGGGTTTGGGTGGCTTGGCGGAGTGCGGCACGAGAGGTAACACCGCTTGTCTTTATATTTCTACATATCTTGTCTGGGTGGAGGGTATTGGTTGGAAAATATTTATACTGTTTGATTTTCTGTAAATAATTTCTGTTTTCCCCTTGAAGGGAGATATTATGTGTGGTTTGATGAAGGGATTGGCTCAATAGTTACCACTTCACTTACATGTTTATTTTTTTAAAATAGATGAACAAATATGACACGCATTCATTCATCCATGACAAATGTTAGTATTATTTTATTTAATTCAGTGATTTTCTATGATCATTGGGTCCATCTAGTGGCCATAATGCGGCATTGAACTATTTTTCCTGATTGAGGTATTTTGGAACTAATACCTCATTATGGCCACTAGTTGGAGCTGACGATTATAAGAAATCACTGTGTTTATTAGAATACAGCCAGAATTTGTCACGGCTGGACACATGCTTGTCACACTCACCCAACATATTCTTTGCATAGACCCCTTAGTTTCCTGTGTCGGGGGGGGGGGGGGGGGGCATACTAATCCCTGAGATCACACCCATGTATTTATGAGTATAGTGCACATTGAAGGACATAAATACCAGAGCTGTGTTTGCATTATTTTTGCACCCATGGTAAAATGCAGATTTTGGGCCTGAAGATTAGATAAAACCCCCAAACATAAATTTTCTGAAAGCAGAGGCCCTGGAGAATAAAATGGTGGTAATTGTTAAGGTGTTCCTCGTACACAAATGTCACCTTCATATCCGGGTTTATTTTTTCCTCTCCCCCATTTTCTATGGTGTGATCTTTTCTACAATACTTTGTTATAATAATGTAACACATTGTGTATTGTATTGTACACAAATTATTACCGACTCCGCCTCCACATTCCAGACAAGTCATTTTCCTGTCCAATTGGATTTTTTCTTCTTTTACTATTTTATTGATTTATTTCTGCACTCTTGTTTAAAATTAAAATTATAATAAAAAATATAATAAATTAAATAATGTAATTGTGTGTGTCGGTGCAATGATGACAAACTTCAGTATCCAGAAACGTCTGGTAGGTGACACTTCCATATACAGCCCAAGGAAGTGACAAGGAACCCCTAGGAACCTTTGGAGGAACCCTGGCTGAGAAAGGCTGGACTAGGCAGTCATATATTATTATTATACAGGATTTATAAAGCGCCAACAGTTTGCGCAGGCTCTACAATGTTAGGGCAAACAGAACAATTACAATAAAATTCAATACAGGAGGAATCGGAGGGTCCTGCTCTTTAGAGCTTACAATCTAGGAGGGAGGGTCAAGTGATACAAAAGGTAATAACTGTGGGGGATGGGCTGATGGAGAAAATAAAAGTACATTTGTTAGGTGCGGGCAGAATAGGCTTCTCTGAAGAGATGAGTTTTCAGGGAACACCTAAAGGTGGATAGAGTAAGAGATAATGAGACAGATTAGGGAAGGGAGTTCCATAGGAGAGGCTCGGGAGAAGTCCTGGAGGTGGGAGGAGGTGACAAGGGAACTAGAAAGCAGGAGATATTGGGAAGATTGAAGAGGATGATTTGGTTGGAATATTGAGACCAGGTTAGTGATGTAGCTGGAGGCTGAGTTGTGGATGACTTTGTAAGTTACCGTTAGTATTTCTAATTTAAATTTGTTGGGTGAGTGGCAGCCAATGGAGGGATTGGCAGAGAGAAGTAGCAGATGCTGAGCCATTTGTAAGGTGGAGGAGTCGGGCAGGAGCATTCATTAGGGACTGAAGGGGGGATAGCATATGTAAAAGTAAGCCAATGAGGAGGGAGTTGCAGTAGTCGAGGCAAGAGATAATCAGGGAGTAGGGATGGGCAACTGGTTCGGGAAGGGCATAAGTTTGGCTTGAACATCGTCTGAGTGTTCAACGAACACCCGAAATTTCTCTGTGCATGTTTTTCTTTTTTTATTATTATTTTTTTTCATTTTTGATACTATCAATGCAAATTTTTTTTTTTTTTTTTTTTTACAAAATATAGTTTTTAAAGGCGCAGTGATTTAAATCATGGTTAAAGTGAAAAAAAAAAAGAAAAAAATCCTTTAAATACAGAGCCTGGGGAATCCCTTTAGTCTGCCTGTAAAGTGGTGTATCTGTACTGTGTATAGAACCTGCTACAGCAAAGCTGACATTTATAAAGAAAAATATTACATTTAAATTGATTTTCCCGGCCATTGCAATAGAAATAATAAAAAAAAAAAACAATGTGGGGGTCCCCCCTCGGTCCATACCAGGCCCTTTGAAATCCCCACAATCATTCTCTGTGACTTCAACATCTCTGTTACAAAAAAACACTTCTGCTACTTCTAAATTTTTTAGTCTAGTCTCCTCATTTGGCCTGAAGCAATGGATACACAATGGATAGAGGCTTCTACTCACTCTGGTGGCAACACCCTCAGCCTTGTATTCTCCCACCTATGCACTCCATGCATCCTCTCCAACAACCCTCTCCCTCTCTCTAAACACCACTAGGGATGGGCGAACATTTTGGACCGAGCATAACTTCAGCCCGAAATGGCCCCTTCAGATGTTCGCAAAACACCCAAATTTGTGTGCTCTGCATTTCTTCTATTTATTTTACTATTTACATCCCACTGAGTGCACAGTCAATAGGTTGTTTAGAAGCGAGGCCGGGAAACCGGCCACGGCGTCCTTTACAACAAAGAGTCTTCAGCTCTCAGCGGGCTTCCCTGCAAACAGCTGAATGTAAAAATAATTATTGTTGGCAGAGAAAATAAAAAATGGGGAAAAAACGGCGTGGTGCCCCCACCGTCTATACCAGACCCCATCCATACCAGGCCAAAAAAAGGCTGCATGCTTGGACAAGGGTCTGGTATAGATTTTGAGGGGAAGCCCCATGCCAATTTTTTTTTAAAAGAAATGGTGTATCTTCCCCCCCAAAATCCATATTAGACCCTTATCCAAGCATGCAGCCTGGCAGGCCAGGACAGAGGACAAGTGAGTGCCCCCCAAACCATACCAGGCCACATGCCCTCAACATGGGGGGGGGGTGCTTTGGGGCAGGGGGGTCTGCAGGGGGCTTATCGGAATCTGGAAGCCCCCTTGAAAAAGGGGGCCCCCAGATCCTGGCCCTCATTTACCAAAAATGGGGGTTGCCTTTGGAGCTACTTAAAGTATTAGTGGTTGCCATCATCCCTAATGTATATACTAGAGCAGAGTTGTGTTGGTTCCTCAAACCAAAGAGATAGGATTGTGTAGGCAGGTAACTGTTTTTTTTAAACAAAATAATTTATTGTGCAAATAACAGAAATTGGAGAAGACAATCAAACAATATTATAGACTCGTGACAAACATTAGCGGTATAGCCGCTTGGTTTCCATTGTTTACTGTGAAGACATCCGGACTGAGGATGTGAGTGAAAGAAATGGTTTCCGACGCGTTTCGGCTATAGGAAAAAGCCTTTTTCAAGGATATCACCAATATTTCTAAAAAAGTGAACAAATCTGAAATTAGTGACATTGTAATAAACTTGTGATATCTTATAGACAATTAAAAAAAAAAAAATTATAGTTCACAAGATATTTGTAGCTTCATAAACACTCCCCAGTGTACCTTGCTGTGCTTTAGGTGGAAAAATGTGGAGCTGGTTCCCCCCACTGCACCCCCGTATTGCAGCGAGATCCTGAGTGTTGGCGTGGGCCTGTAATGCATAGACTAGGTTGGTAACCGAGTACTTATGTGCATCATCAAGGTATATGTCCGGATGTCTTCACAGTAAACAACTGAATCACCTTTTCTGCATAAAATAATATGGAAACCAAGCGGCTATACCGCTAATGTTTGTCACTAGTCTATAATATTGTTTGATTGTCTTCTCCAATTTCTGTTATTTGCACAATAAATTATTTTGTTTTAAAAAAAAGTTACCTGCCTACACAATCCCATCTCTTTGGTTTGAGGAACCAACACAACTCTGCTCTAGTATTTACCAAAAATGTGTCAAAAATAAAGACATGAGCCAGTTTTTGACAGTTACTTTAATAAAAAAAAACACAAAAACAATGTCCCCTGATGTAGATCCATCCTCAATCACAACGACCGATGCACCGCCGACCCAAAATAAATAACCTCCGCCCAAGAGGAAGGCTGACTGTCGAATGCCTGCTCCGCCGGGTGACAGTTTTTAAATGGGTAAGGGGCAGAGCCACCTGGTGATGTCACTTGGTGACCCTGCCTCATATGATGTCACCGATCCAGCATGCACCAGTCTGTTACATCACAAGGGGGCGGGCCACCAGATGATGTCACCAGGTGGCCCTGCTCCTTACCATTTTAAGAACTGTCAGACTGTCATTCCTTGAGGGTGGAGTGTTTTTTGGGGGGATCCAGAGGTGCAGTGGGCGTCGTGAATGACGATGTATCTACATCAAGGGACATTGTTTTTTTTTATTTTTTCTATAAAAGGAATTGTGAAAAATGGGTCTTAGCCTCATTTATTTTTACAATGTACCCCAAACTCATTCACATAGGGAGTGGAATCTGGGGGCCCCCTTGTTAAAGGGGGCTCCATTATTCTGATAAGCCCCCCTGCCTGCAGACCCCCACAACCACAGGCCAAGGTTGTGGGGAAGAGGCCCTTGTCCCTATCAATGTAGGGACAAGGTGCTTTGGGGCGTACCCCCCATGTTGAGGGCATGTGGCCTGGTAGGATTCAGGGGGGGGCACTCGCTCGTCCCCCCCTTTCCTGGCCTGCCAGGCTGCATGCTCGGATGAGGGTCAGTTATAGATTTTGGGGGGACCTCATGCCATTTGTTTTTTTACATTTTGGCATGGATTTCCCCTTAAAATTCATGTCAGACCCAAAGGGCCTGGTATGGATTTTGGGGGACCCCACGCCGATTTTTCCCCAATTTTTTTCTTGCCGGCAATTCTTTTCTTTACATTCTGGGGAAGCCCACTGACAGCTCATGACTCATTCGTTGTTAAGGACGCAGCGGCCGGCTTCCCGGTCTCCCTTCTTAACAACCTATTGACTGTGCGCTCGGCGGGATGTAAATAGTAAAAAAAATGAAAACACTGAGCGCACAGAAAATTTGGGTGATCGGTGAAGTTATCCTCGGCCCAAACCGATCGCCCCTCCCTAGTGGTGTTTAGAGGGAGGGAGAGGATTGTTGGAGAGGATGCATGGAGTGCATAGGTGGGAGAATACAAGGCTGAGGGTGTTGCCACCAGAGTGAGTAGAAGCCTCTATCCATTGTGTACCCATTTCTTCAGGCCAAATGAGGAGGTTAGACTGAGAAGTTTGGAAGTAGCAGAAGTGTTCGTAGTAACAGGGATGTTGAAGTCGCTGAGAATGATTGTGGGGATTTCAGAAGAGAGAAAGTAGGGCAGCCAGGCAGAGAAGTCATCAAGGAAAGTTAATACCGGTCCAGCGGGGCGCTAAATCACAGCAATTCTAGAGGAGATTGAAGAAAATAGACGTACAGTGAGCTTCAAATGATGAGAGGGAGGAGAGTGGAGAACCTGGAAGGTGCTCTGTGAGGATAGGAGGATTCCCACTCCACCTCCCTTGTGTTCCCTAGGTCCAGATTTACACCTACTTCATTCATCTTATGGTGTTTATCAATAAATGAAGTAAACTGATCCATGTGCAAATTCATATACAACATAAAGTGCTTTGTGCTCAAGATGCTGTTCCCTGCAGATCCACTGCTTCCACTTAGCACCTACTTCGTTAATCTTATAATATTTTCTTTACAATAAAAACCTGTGCAAATTCATCTAAATATACAATATTTTTTGCTCAATATAGTGTTCTCTGCAAGTCCACTGCATCCACTTTGCATCTACTTCAACAAAGTTCTGTTGCTTCAAAAAAGTTTGCAACTTAATAAAAAGTTGATAAGGTGTGAAAGTTCTCCGTGCTCCCAACTGTGCCAGCTGTAGTGTAGCCACGCCTTCTTCCACCTCTTACACACGTGATGGTGAGGGCGCCCCCTTAGTAGTGCTTCCCCACTCACCAAAGCAATATGACTCCCAGCTTTTCAGCTACCAGAGTCACAAACATCCTTCACATTCTCCTCACCTCCGATGGTAAAGGAACTGGATCCTCCTCGCTCACTCCTGCAAGTCTGCTGCTCTTTCTGTCAGTCTCCCTCCTAGACTCGGCTTCCTCCTCCGACCGCTGTTCCAGCAGGAGCTCCGCCTCTTCATACACACTCAGGGAGGAGAGAAAGGGGAAGGATATACAGTACATACACACACAGCACAAGGCCGTGTTCACACTACCAGACGGTTCTCAGGGCTGCAGTTCCTCTGAGCTCCACAAGGTGGTGATCTCACTTCTACCCAGACAGGAAGTCTCTATGGAATGCAGACAGGAAGTGATGTCAGATTCTGACAGGACATTCCATTTGGTAGGACAGAAAGAGAAGACAATGCAGGAATTGGCGCGACAGAGGAGGTAATACGTAGATTAACCCCTTCAGGGGGATCAGTTGATGAATAATATATCTTGCTGTATAAAGCTGGCCATACATGGTTCCGTTTTATCATTCAGCCAGAGTGATGAGTGAAAAAAAACTGAAGCGATTCTCCCATCCTTACCTAGGAGGGGGATGGGGGGGATCCTCCTGGCTGCACTATTGTATTCTGGCAATGGAGGGCGCTCCTCCGCTCTCAGAGTACACAGATCAGTGATGAAGCTATTGGCTGCACCTGCTGATCGAGTGACTTTTATCCGGCAGTGACCACACGTGGATGGAAATGTGACCGATCCCTGCTGAACCAGCTGAATTTCCATGTATCTATGGTCACCTTAAGTGAATTCCTCCCCTCCCCCTCATCTTCTTCATTATGTAAGTCATGCTGAGATAATCTCCCATTGGCTGAGCAATATTCTCATTTGTCTCTGAGCTCCTTCTTGCTATTCCTCGTCCTGCCTGTTGTTTCCTTGGATTGATTTTCTGTGTAGTGACCCCGGCTTCATCTCTTGGATGCGCTCGTCTGTTGCTTGTCCTGACCTTTATCCTGATTCCTGGATCTCCTCCTCATCTCTCCTCCATATCCTCTTACACAGCTTTTCTCCACCCCTGCGGTGACCCTGGGGGGTGGAAAGTTGGCACCAGCATGCAGCAAAATCCATCCCCACCATTAGGAGCTCTGGATGAAAGTGTCTGCTATTTACACTCCATTCCTCCGCATGTCACCTGCTCACATGAGAGATTACTTTCACACATTCTTGAGAGATCTCTGTATGGTAAAGGTCAAAGTTCACTCTTCATTTTAGGAGAAGTGGGAGGCACCCGGGAACAATGATTTGGTTTGCACAGGAGCCTCATATAGAGGACCCCTCAAATCTCCCCATCTAAATGTCCCTCCATCCAGAGTCTATATGTCCTATGACATCACACTGACCTCACAGCTCCTCCCCCAATGTCCATCCATCTGGCTTTTTTTTTCTCATGCTCTTAGGATGTGGGCGGAGCCTTGGCATCCTCATTAGCAAAGTGGGTCTGTTGGTCCTGCGTTGTATGTAATGATGTCAGAATGCCTGAAACAAGCTTTTACTCTGCCCAGTGTGGGGGTCCTGTGTGGGTAAATTATACCTCAGTCTGAGGTGGGGCTTTAATCAAATGGAAACCTGAATGATGAGGTGAGGAGGATTCTGGGAATTTCATTTGATTTTACTATTTGTGTTCAGACCTAGAGTTTTCCTCCTGTGAAGTCTGGAGATCATATGACCATCGCATTGCCTCCACCTCCCTCCCTGATAGAATAGAGAAATAAAAAGAAGATTCTAGAAGTCACCAGAGAGATCATGGAGGAGAGGTGAGCGGTGCTGGGAATTCTGGGACATTATCCAGTAACAGACAAGGGATGTGTCTGGATGGTGACTGTATCATTGTGTGTGTCAGGTTCCTATAAGGTGTCAGGATGTCACTGTCTATTTCTCCATGGAGGAGTGGGAGTATTTAGAAGGACACAAGGATCTCTACAAGGACGTCATGATGGAGAATCAGCCGCCCCTCACATCACCGGGTAAGAGGAGACTTTATTGTAAAGGATAGAGCAGTACGGAGGATCCACCTAGATCCCCCATCATCTGATAAACACATAGAAACAATGTATTCAGTCAGTGTGTGTGTTTCCTACAGATGGATCCAGTAATGGGAACCCACCAGAGAGATGTCCCCGTCCTCTGTATTCCCGGGATTCCACACAGGAAGGTCACACCATCCCTCACCATCATCAGGTAGATGAGGAACAATCACTGATAGTATCATTAGGATCTGTACATTATCTGCATTGTTACCATTGATGTCATTTTTATTATATATTCAGAGTGGAAACCTGAGAGATTCTAAAGTTGAGGTTAAAGAAGAGATAAAAGAGGAGGATGATGAGGATGGGGTGATGGAGGAGTCAGAGTTTCTAAAAGAACACAAAGATCTGTACCAGGACACCATGGAGGAGTCATCCAGCTACAGGAACCCACCAGAGAGATGTCCCCGTCCTCTGTATTCCCGGGATTCCACACAGGAAGGTCACACCATCCCTCACCATCATCAGGTAGATGAGTGACAATGATTGGTAGTTCTGATTTATATACAGTATATTTGTTACAATGAATGTTTTATTATATATTTAGAGTGGAAACCTCGGTGCGTATAAAATTGTTGTTAAAGAAGAGTATAAAGAGGAGGATGAGGAGTATGGAGTGATGGAGGAGTTTTCAGAAGGACACAAGGATATGATGGAGCCACCTAATACCAGGAACCCACCAGAGAGATGTCCCCGTCCTCTGTATTCCCGGGATTCCACACAGGAAGGTCACACCATCCCTCACTATTACAAGGTTGGTGGAGCAGACTGAGAATCTAGAACATGGACTCATGGAGATGATGTGTGGATTTTTTAAGTGACCTTATAGTTTTCTGATGATATTTTCTCTCATTTTCTTGGTTTAGAGTGGAGATCCAATTGATATGAAAGTTGAGATTGAAGAGAAGTATGTGAGGGATGATCAGCAGTCTATGGAGGAGGATGGAATAACGGGGACATTTATAGAGGAGGACACTCCTACAGAGATCAGCACAGGTGGGTCATTAACACTAAATCCATTCCTCCACCCATACTGCTCACTGATTGGTCCAGAGTAGGGTGGGGACTGGGTGATATCAGCCTGTAATCCCCTGGTCACTTTCCTGAGCTGTGTTTCCCGTCCTGTATTCCTGTATTTCTCTCGGATAATCTTCCTTCTCTGCTGCAGACACAATTTATGTCTCTAGACTGGATTTATGGAGATTCTGGGTTTCAGCTGGAAGCGTAATGTTGATTTTCACCATAGGAGTTACCAGACCTAGGCACCTGGGGTTTGTTCTTCGGGTTTTCTGCCCCATACCTGGGTCTAGTAAGATCTCTGATAGAACAATTCTCCCGGGGTTACTTGCTCTGTTATTTGCTGGCTGTGCCGGGTGGAGGGATATGTCTGTATAGTCTCACACCCAAGTCACTGAGTGCAGTCTCAGGAGATGGGAGGCAGCGGTGTGGGACCTCTGCAACTTGTCTCATGGGAACATTTAGAGTCGGTGTAAACCCTCCATATACCCAGTGAAGTGATTGGCCTCAGGGGATACACAGAGATGAAACAAATCCTCCTACATAAGTTCAAACTTTATAATCAGTTACAGCAAACAGTTTTTTCCTTTTGGAAAAAGGTTTTTACAAGACTAAATAAAAGCTGATCATTGTAAGCACCCCTGTCAGTGGTAAATGGTCTGCCCTATCCCAGTAACTGATACATTCTGCTTTAGAGTTGGAGCTTTTTATAGAACAGATTTACTGGCCAGATCACCAGATGAACATATAAGAAATCCTAAAAAGGAAAACTAACATCAAATCTAAGAATCGATAAGCTGCAATATAATAAATATTTCCTTTGGGTTTCATGTCTTACATTACAAATATTTATATTTTCCGTCAGCCAATCCAGTAGGAGGTTTATGTCACTGGTGCATGCTGGGGGAGGAAATAAATATTTGGGACAGGCCATGTGCTCGCTCTCTTCCCCTGGGATGAGGTGTAGGGAGGGGCTGCTGGATGGAGCTCTGCTGTTCGGTCCATTAGCCTGTTTTGGGGCCTAACATGTGCTGAAGTGGTTGTGAAGCTGTCCTGCCTGGTCTGGAGGAAGCTGTGCCAAGGAGGAGACCCAGGGGAGGCCCCTTGCTGGAGAGAGTCATGAAGAAGGCCGGTCTATAAGGAGGGCCTGGTGACTCACTTGGAGGACGCACTGAAATTTGGGAAAGTGCTTACAGTGTTGCTCAGTTGGTTTATAGGTACTGACACTGTGAGAGTAGACATTGATCTGCAGAATCTGTAAGTGATCTGCCATGGCATCTGCACCTTATATTCTATGTTGTACATTACGTACTCCTGACCCCTGCACTATATACTCTATGGTGTACATTACACACTCCTGACCCCTGCACTACATTACACACTCCTGACCCCTGCACTATATACTCTATATTGTACAATACATACACCTGACCCTGCACTATATACTCTATGTTGTAGATTACATTCATATGACCCTGCACTATATATGTTGGTACATTACGTACTCCTGACCCCTGTACTATATATTCTGTTGTACATTACATACTCCTGACCCCTGCACTATATTCTCTGTGTTGTACCATACATACACCTGACCCCTGCACTATATACTCTATGTTGTACATTACGTACTCCTGACCCCTGCACTCTATACTCTATGGTTTACATTACATACTCCTGACCCCTGCACTATATCATCTATATTGTACATTACATACTCCTGTTCTATATACTCTGTTGTACATTACATACTCCTGACCCCCTGCACTATATACTCTGTTGTACATTACATATTCCTAACCCCTGCACTTTATACTCCTGACCCCTGCACTATATACTCTATATTGTACATTACATACTACTGCACTATATACTCTATTGCAGGGCTTCCCAAACTTTTTTGGGCCGAGACCCACTTATGAATACAGATTTTTTTCGGGACCCACTTGCTTGTAATTGAATTTTAAAGCGCTACAGAATTAAGGTATAGCGTGCCCCCTTAAATGCAGAGAGACCAGCGTGCAGCCTTCAATGCAGAGATACCAGCATGCCCCTTTTCAATGCAGAGATGCCAGAATGCCCCCTTTCAATGCAGAGATGCCAGAATGCCCCCTTTCAATGCAGAGATGCCAGAATGCCCCCTTTCAATGCAGAGATGCCAGCGTGCCCCCTTTCAATGCAGAGATGCCAGCAAGCCCCCTTTCAATTCAGAGATGCCAGCAAGCCCCCTTTCAATTCAGAGATGCCAGCATGCCCCCTTTCAATGCAGGGATGCCAGCATGCCCCCTTTCAATTCAGAGATGCCAGCATGCCCCCTTTCAATGCAGAGATGCCAGCATGCCCCCTTTCAATGCAGAGATGCCAGCATGCCCCCTTTCAATGCAGAGATGCCAGCATGCCCCCTTTCAATGCAGAGATGCCAGCAAGCCCCCTTTCAATTCACAGATGCCAGAAAGCCCCCTTTCAATTCAGAGATGCCAGCAAGCCCCCTTTCAATTCAGAGATGCCAGCAAGCCCCCTTTCAATTCAGAGATGCCAGCAAGCCCCCTTTCAATGCGAAGTTGCCAGCATGCCCCCTTTCAATGCAGAGATGCCAGCATGCCCCCTTTCAATGCAGAGATGCCTCCATGCCCCCTTTCAATGCAGAGATGCCTGCATGCCCCCTTTCAATGCAGAGATGCCAGCATGCCCCATTTCAATGCAGAGATACCAGCATGCCCCTTTCAATGCAGAGATACCAGCATCATCACCCTCAAAATCAACCCAAAGACCATCAGCTCATCTTGTATAAAGGGAGGGATTGGTATAGGCATGGCACAGTAGGTATAGGCATGGCACAGGTGATGGTATAGGCATGGCACAGTGGGTATAGGCATGGCACAGTGGGTATAGGCATGGCACAGTGGGTATAGGCATGGCACAGTAGGTACAGGCATGGCACAGTATGTACAGGCATGGCACAGTATGTACAGGAATGGCACAGTATGTACAGGCATGGCATAGTAGTAGGTACAGGCATGGCACAGTAGGTACAGGCATGGCACAGTAGGTATATGTACAGGCATGGCTCAGTATGTACAGGCATGGCACAGTAGGTATAGGCATGTCACAGTATGTACAGGCATGGCACAGCACTGCTACTTACCCACTGCAGCGGCTTCAGTCACTTACCTTCTGTCCTGGGCAGTGGGCTGGATCGCTGGCTTGACTCCCGTCACTCCACACTCCGGCGCGCTGCTCCTCTCTTCACTGACGGCGGTGGAACGGGCGGGAAGGTGACTGAGTCGGACGGTGCGTGCATCAGTCACCGCCCCCAGCGACGTCAGATGGGAACCCCACCCCCCCCCCCCCAGCAATACGTCCGGTGCCCAGGGCCGGACTGGGAATAAAAACCAGCCCTGGAAATAATTTCATACCAGCCCCATAGCATTATTATACCGGCCCAACAGCATAGCATCATTATTTTCCTATTCCTAAAAGGGAAAACCATGCACATTTTAAAGCACACGTGAAGCATGTATTATATGTAGATAAGACAGATATGAAATGACATAGTGTTATATACAGTGGGTACGGAAAGTATTCAGACCCCCTTAAATTTTTCACTCTTTGTTATATTGCAGCCATTTGCTAAAATCATTTAAGTTCATTCTTCTTCCTCATGAATGTACACATAGCACCCCATACTGACAGAAAAACACAGAATTGTTGACATTGTTGCAGATTTATTAAAAAAGAAAAACTGAAATATCACATGGTCCTAAGTATTCAGACCCTTTGCTGTGACACTCCTATATTTAACTCAGGTGCTTTCCATTTCTTCTGATCATCCTTGAGATGGTTCTACACCTTCATTTGAGTCCAGCTGTGTTTGATTATACTGATTGGACTTGATTAGGAAAGCCACACACCTGTCTATATAAGACCTTCCAGATCACAATGCATGTCAGAGCAAATGAGAATCATGAGGTCAAAGGAACTGCCTGAAGAGCTCAGAGACAGAATTGTGGCAAGGCACAGATCTGGCCAAGGTTACAAAAAGATTTCTGCTGCACTTAAGGTTCCTAAGAGCACAGTGGCCTCCATAATCCTCAAATGGAAGACGTTTGGGACGACCAGAACCCTTCCTAGAGCTGGCCGTCTGGCCAAACTGAGCTATCGGGGGAGAAGAGCCTTGGTGAGAGAGGTAAAGAAGAACCCAAAGATCACTGTGGCTGAGCTCCAGAGATGCAGTCAGGAGATGGGAGAAAGTTGTAGAAAGTCAACCATCACTGCAGCCCTCCACCAGTCGGGGCTTTATGGCAGAGTGGCCCGACGGAAGCCTCTCCTCAGTGTAAGACACATGAAAGCCCGCATGGAGTTTGCTAAAAAAAACACCTGAAGGACTCCAAGATGGTGAGAAATAAGATTCTCTGGTCTGATGAGACCAAAATAGAACTTTTTGGCCTTAATTCTAAGCGGTATGTGTGGAGAAAACCAGGCACTGCTCATCACCTGTCCAATACAGTCCAAACAGTGAAGCATGGTGGTGGCAGCATCATGCTGTGGGGGTGTTTTTCAGCTGCAGGGACAGGACGACTGGTTGCAATCGAGGGAAAGATGAATGCGGCCAAGTACAGGGATATCCTGGACAAAAACCTTCTCCAGAGTGCTCTGGACCTCAGACTGGGCCGAAGGTTTACCTTCCAACAAGACAATGACCCTAAGCACACAGCTAAAATAACGAAGGAGTGGCTTCACAACAACTCCGTGACTGTTCTTGAATGGCCCAGCCAGAGCCCTGACTTAAACCCAATTGAGCATCTCTGGAGAGACCTAAAAATGGCTGTCCACCAACGTTTACCATCCAACCTGACAGAACTGGAGAGGATCTGCAAGGAGGAATGGCAGAGGATCCCCAAATCCAGGTGTGAAAGACTTGTTGTATCTTTCCCAAAAAGACTCCTGGCTGTATTAGATCAAAAGGGGGCTTCTACTAAATACTGAGCAAAGGGTCTGAATACTTAGGACCATGTGATATTTCAGTTTTTCTTTTTTAATAAATCTGCAACAATGTCAACAATTCTGTGTGTTTCTGTCAGTATGGGGTGCTATGTGTACATTCATGAGGAAGAAGAATGAACCTAAATGATTTTAGCAAATGGCTGCAATATAACAAAGAGTGAAAAATTTAAGGGGGTCTGAATACTTTCCGTGGAGCAATTATCAAAAAAAGTCCACTTATTGCGATGGTGATATATTACTGGTGGTGGTGAGGGGGGTGGGATCGGTGGCAGCGGTGGTGGTGGTGAGGGGGGTGGGATCGGTGGCAGTGGTGGTGGTGGTGAGGGGGGTGGGATCGGTGGCAACGGTGGTGGTGGTGAGGGGGGTGGAATCGGTGGCAGCGGTGGTGGTGATGAGGGGGGTGGGATCAGTGGCAGCAGTGGTGGTGATGAGGGGGGTGGGATCAGTGGCAGCAGTGGTGGTGAGGGGGTTAGGATCGGTGGTGGTGGTGGTTGAATCGGTGGCAGCGGTGGTTGTGGGATCGGTGGCAGCGGTGGTGGTGGTAAGAGGGATGGGATCGGTGGCAGCGGTGGTGGTGGTGAGGGGGGTGGGATCAGTGGCAGCGGTGGTGGTGGTGAGGGGGGTGGGATCGGTGGCAGCGGTGGTGGTGATGAGGGGGTTAGGATCGGTGGTGGTGGTGGTTGAATCGGTGGCAGCGGTGGTGGTGGGATCGGTGGCAGCGGTGGTGGTGGTAAGAGGGATGGGATCGGTGGCAGCGGTGGTGGTGAGGGGGGTGGGATCGGTGGCAGCGGTGGTGGTGGTGAGAGGGATGGGATCGGTGGCAGCGGTGGTGGTGGTGAGGGGGGTGGGATCGGTGGCAGCGGTGGTGGTGATGAGGGGGTGGGATCGGTGGCAGCGGTGGTGGGGATGAGGGGGGTGGGATCGGTGGCAGCGGTGGTGGTGGCTGGGAGGGGGCAGTGGAGAGCCGTATAGGGAGACAGTATGGGGGGCAGCATGATGGGAGGGGGACAATGGAGGACAGTATGGGGGGAGGGGGCAGTATGGGGCGGGGGGAGCAGAGTGACAGTCAGTTGGACACCTGGAACACTATACTTGCTGGGTAGTGTATTTCCTGACACTCTGCTGTGGCAGAGATTGTGTTTGTATCTACTTGAGCGGCCTCGGGGCAGGGAGCATTTCTCCTACCTGACCAGTGGCAGGAACAGCTTTGAAACAAGAAGCGGGAGTTGAAGCCGGAGTCGAGGGGGCGGAGCTGGGAGGCGGTCCTAGGAACAGATGACTACTTGTCAACATCGTAAATACAACTAGTGCCAGGCTGGATAGGAGGTCCGGTGGGGAGGCATATGGTAGAAATGATCCCGCCCCTGCAGCCACTGAAAGCCCTGCAGGAGCCAGAAGGAGAATGGAGGAGATTGGTTCTCCTATATGTCGCCCCTCCTGCCCGCCTATACACCCTCGTGCTAGCTGTATCCACAGTGCGGACAAGTGACAAGCAGTTATCCGTACCTAGGACCGCCCCCAGCTCCGCCCACAGCCCCGGCTAAGGCAAGCTATGTTCAAACTTGACAGAGGACCTGTGCGGGCCCCCTGCAGGCTGCTATAATTACGCCACTGTGTCGTACACAAGGAGGGGAAGAAGGAGAAGAGGACTTTGATGCTCCTCCCCTCTGTCTCAGCTCACGGCGCACCGTCCTGCTCTTCTGTGCACCCGGCCACCGCGCCCCTAGTGGGCGTATTAAATGGTCATTTTTTTTTTCCCTCACTGCTGATCTGACTGCTCCGTTGTCGACGACCCACTCAGTTTGGGAAGTCCTGCTCTATTGTGTACATTACACACTCCTGACCCCTGCACTATATCCTCTATATTGTACATTACATACTCCTGACCCCTGCACTATAAACTCTCTGTTGTACATTACATATATATGACCCTGCATTATATACTTTATGTTGTACATTACATACTCCTGATCCTGCACAATATACTTTGTACTCTATGTTGTACATTACAAACTCCTGCACTATATACTCTATGTTGTACATTACATATTTCTAACCCCTGCACTATATACTCTATGTTGTAAATTACATACTCCTGGGGGGCGTGGCCTGAAGCTACATGTGAGCGGACGTGTGTGAGCAGAGCTCTCCCGGCCGACATCCGATTCTGCTATCCTGCTACCACATAGTCGAGCGGTAACCCCCTCTGTCACCTATGGACACATCCCTGATACTCACCCCACCATGTCCCTGCCAAAGAAACCAGCAGCGAAACTAGATAAATTCCGGGGCCTAGAGGGAGGCGTGCATGCCCAAGATGGCGGACCGTCACCCTCCATTCCCGCCGCGGCTCAATCAGGTTGCCATCCTTGCGGCCATCACGGATTGCAAAGCCTCTTTAACATCAAAAATAGAGGAAATCAAGATCGATATCTCCCTACTGCGACAGGATTTCCAGAAGCTGCGGGGGAGGGTGACAGAGGCAGAGGGACGCATATCCAGAGTGGAGGATGATCTCCCCCCAGTCCAGAACGCTGTTGAACAGGCCTCTAGATACATTGCCTACTTATTACACAAGCAGGATGACCTTGAGAATAGGGCCCGACGCAACAATATTCATTTCATAGGGCTGCCGGAAGACACAGAGGGGGCCTCTCCTGCTACCTTTCTGGAAGAACTCCTGGTTAAATCTTATGGTAGGGAGGCCTACTCTCAGGCTTTTGTTGTTGAAAGGGCACATCGCATCCAAGCCAAGAAACCCCCTCCAGGTGTCCCCCCTTGGGTCTTCATTGCACGCTTTTTGAACTTCAGAGACAGGGATGCGATTCTATGCCTATCATGAGAGCGAGGTAACATCCCTCTGAACAACCATCATATCCTGGCCTTCCCAAATTTCTCCGCTGAAGTCCAGAAACAATGCAGCCGTTTCGGAGATGTTAAAAAGCGCCTCAGGACCCGCAACCTTTAAATACTCTATGCTGTACCCTGCCAGGCTGCGTGTGATTGGAGAGGACAGAGTTCACTTTTTTGAGGATCCGGACGCCGCCGTAGCCTGGCTGGACCGCTTACCGTGAGTACCCCCTGTAATGCTTGTGCTCTACCCCATAACTTGCCTGGAGACTTTGCCCGGTCTGTACTTACCTGTCCCCCTGTGTTGCAACGCACCCCTTACATGGATCCTGGACTAGGAATATACATGGGGGAACCTCATGCCCATAACTTTCCCCTCTTCTACCCATGCTTTTGGTGATGGTGTGTTCTGTTCAATGCCTCTCCTCGAACTCTAGGAATCCATCAGCTGCCTTGCGGCCTCAGTGTGACTGTTATTGTGGGGTTCAGTACCATCCTTTGTCTCCTTCCTTCTCCCCCCCCCCCTTTCTTTCGCTTATGACTCCACACTTCCCTGCTCTACCTTGATCTTTCCCTAGACGCTGCCCACCATGCTATGCTGGAACGTTCCCTTGCTTATTGGCCGGGAGGCCACTCTGCCCGCATAAGGAATTGTGTTCCTTCCCACTGGAATCTGCTCACCAAAATGTCCTGACCCTGGGACTACTCTTCGGAGATTGTTCGCCCCCTGAACTCGCAGCTCTTCCACCCACCTTTTGGGGTCCTATTTTACTGCTGGGCCACCCATGGGTGCTTGGTCCTGTTGTCCTACTTTTTTCATTTTTCTTTTGTACCTGGTTTTGGGTTTTATGCCCACACAAGTTGGGGTGTGTGTTGGGCTGGATGGGGGGTTGGGATAACTGTTTTTGAGTTTTGTACTACACCTTTTGTCTTTACCTTTGTTACTACTGTCATACATTGTATTGTTCATTTGCCATGGTATCATGCTTTGGATTATGCACTGCAGGTGTGGGCTGTGCCTGTCCTGGGGTATCTTGATCCTCCTATGCCACCAGATTCTACTATCCATGTGGTATGGCTCCGTTAACCATACTCGCCTGGAACGTACGCGGCCTACGAGATAAAGTTAAACAAACTGTTGTATTTTCCTACCTCAAGGAGCAGAGGGCGGTTATTGTTGCCCTGGTGGAGACTCATGCTGAGGGTAACCTGTTGGGCTCCCTATGCCGTCCATGGGTAGGGTGGTCCTTCTACACGTCACACTCCTCATATTCCAGGGGTGTCACGCTGCTCATATCTCGGTCTGTGGTCTTTGATACTCAAGAGGTGGTGATGGACCCCTAGGGCAGGTATATTTTTGTCTGGTAGGATAGGTGGGCACGCAATCCTTTTACTGGCCTGGTATGTACCTCCTCCTTTTAGTGCTGTGCTCCTGGCTGAGGGAATGGCTTTCATGTCTAGGTTCCCATCCCTCCCTGCTATATGGATGGGCGACTTTAACATGGTACCCAACCCCTGTCTGGATAGGATGGGTCCGCCCGACTCCCCAGTCTACCCTGATAGAGTTACCCAATTTCACAGACTGCTTAGTAGTTTTCAACTCCTAGACTCCTGGAGGTGCCTGCATCCCAACATTAGAGCGTACTCCTGTTTCTCGGCCACCCATTCCACCATGTCCAGAATAGACTCCATCTGGATCTCCCAGGCCCTTTCGCCCAGGCTCTGCTGTGCTCGTTTTGGACCACGTCTGCTGTCAGATCATACCTCATACTTAATAGGGCTGTCCCCGTTTACCGACCCTCAACAACATCATTGGCGTCTGAACCTTTTTGGCTCAAGACCGTCCCTGACATTGACTCATTGACCGCTGAATTGGACTTTTTCTTTAGTGCTAACGTTGACTCTGCGACCCCCTCTGCTGTGTGGGAAACCTTCAAGGGACACGCCCGACTGCTCCTTTCTTCGCGCATCGCCAGGCACAAATGGGCGTCGAGGGCTGACCTGCCACGAGCCGAGCAACAACTAGCTGACTTAGAAACCAGATATGCCCAGTCTCCCTCGTCGGACTTACTGTCCCAGCTCCATCTCCAAACTCAGGACCTAGATCATCTTTGCCAGGAACAGGCTAATCGCAAGTTATTTTTCAGCAGACAACGGGTGTTTGAACATGGGGTGCGTGCGGGCAAATTGTTGGCATACTTAGCACACATGGACGCTAGACCCCCTGTGGTAATCACACTTCACTCCTCGGTGTTGGGGGACTCATCGGTTCCATCGGCCGTGGCAGAGGTGTTTGCCTCATACTTCAGTGAGGTATACTCCTCCAAGGTTGATTATGATCCGTCTGATCTTGCCAGGCTGCTGGATACCCTCGAGTTTCCCACGCTGACTCCTGCGCAGGTTAAGATGCTCGAGGCCCCTATCTCGGTTGATGAGATAGTCGTTGCTATCTCGTGTTTCGCGAGGGCTAAGGCTCCTGGTTCTGATGGCCTACCGATGGAATTTTACTCCCATTTCTCTGAGACCACGGCGCCTCATTTGCTCGGGGTGTATGAGGCAGCCTTTGATGCAGGTACATTGCCTGACTCAATGCGCGAGGCTTTGATCGTCTTAATTCCAAAACCGGGCAAGGACCCATCGCTACCCGGAGTCCTACAGGCCTATCTCTTTGCTTCAAAGCGATATCAAAATTCTAGCCAAGATACTTGCCTTGATTCTTAACACGGTGATCCTCTCCCTCATACACTCCGACCAGACGGGCTTCATGCTGGCTAAAAACCCAGCTTTTAATACCAGACGTTTTGTTCATGATCCTTCAAGCTGCCCACGATTGTGTGGGCACAAGGGTCGTGATGACACTGGACGCTGCGAAAGCCTTCGACTCAGTTGAGTGGCTTTACCAATGGCAATGCCTTCCCGGATTCAGATTCGGCCCGAATTTTGTTAAATGGTTTACTATCCTGTATAACCAACCGAGAGCCCGGGTGGTGGCTAACGGTTGGACATCCCAGCCGTTCCCCCTGTCCCGTGGCACACGACAGGGTTGTCCCATCTCCCCATTGTTGAACGCGCGAGCGGTTGATCCCCTCACAATGGCCATACGTTCAGACCCGGGTATACGCGGTTTACGTCGAAGGGACTTGCGCGGATGACATGTTACTATACCTGGTGGATCCAGGTCCCTCCCTGCAGCGAGCCCTTCTTGTGATACAGCAATTTGGTAACTTTTCGGGCCTGTCAGTCAACTGGGATAAGTCTCTTATCCTTCCCCTTGACAGTTTTTCTCTGTCGGCGGACAAGGTGGCTCTCCCCCCTATCCTGGGTTGCCATATTCAAGCACTTGGGTGTGCATGTAACCAGGTCTCTCACTGACTATATTCCCTTAAAGAGGTTGTAAACTCGTAAAAAAAAATTTTTTTTTTAAACCTGTAAGAGAAACACAAAATGAGCTAGTATGCATCGCATACTAGCTCATTATGAAATACTTACCTTAGAACGAGCCCCCGCCGTGCCGCCCGCTCATCTGTATGACGGGCGACATGTCCAGTCGCCCGTCTTCCGGGATCGCGGCATCCGGCCATCTGATTGACCGGAGCCACGGTGACGTCACTCCCGCGCACGCGCGCGGGAGCCGACAGTCACGCCACGGGGCTCTGAAGAAACAGCACCAGCGGCCGTTCCTTCAGAGCGCATGCGCCAGTGACGTTACTGGCTGCATGTAAGGTAAATATCTCCTAAACGGTGCATGTTTAGGACATATTTACAGTACCTATAGGTAAGCCTTATCATAGGCTCACCTATAGGTAAAAGTGTCAGAGGAGGGTTTACTTCCTCTTTAAATATTGAACCTCTATTTGATCTGGTCAAGATATTATCTCTAGACTCAATTGTCCCATTTCTTTCACTTGGACAAACAGGACTCGGACAGGTACGTGGCGTTGGTTTGTTGCGGAGAGGAATCGTGGCTCCCACACCCGTTCTGTGATCTGCTTCGGGGAGTTGGCGGCTCTCCGGCGTCTGCTGCCCGTGGCGGTCTTTTGTTCCAACACAGACGGATCTGGGACTTGGCGATATCCAAAACTGGGGACACTGGGTTCCACTCAATGACTCCCCTGTGGCACAATCGTCACTTACCAGAATTTCTCCATATTTCTGACCCGGGTATCTGGCTTGCCAAGGGTATTTATTTACTATCACATGTCATCTCAGGTGGCGCCATCAAACCGTTTCCCCAGGATCAAGAGGAATTTCAGCTCCCAGCCTCTATGCGATTTTACTTCATGCAGGTCACCCATGCCCTTCGGGCGCAATTTATTAACCATCCCCCTGCTTTACCCTCAGTTAAGCTACTGGACGTGCTTAGAGTTTAGGATCACCACAAACTAATTTCCCAACTGTATGATATACTGGGTACCAAGCAGACGACCGACCTGGCGTATGGTGTTCGGGGATCCTGGGTGGGGGATGTTGGGGAGCTGGAGGAGGAAGACTGGTGTGATGCATTGGAGGCCTGCACCTTTGTGTCCCTGAAACTTTCGGATCGGCTCACATAAATCTATATCACCCACAGATCGTACCTCACTCTGGTGAGGATGGCCAGGTTTGACTCCTCTCGCTCCTCTGTGTGCCCCAGATCTGTGCGCTCCCCGAGTACGTTTGGACACATGCTATGGCACTGCCCATTCGTGTAGGGTTTCTGGACACAGGTTGTCCAGTTCCTCCACGACTTCATGGGCTGCCCGGTCTCCCTGGATTCTAAGATGTGCATCCTTGGGATTTTCCCCGATGAAGACATAGATAAATATACACTCCACTTTCTCCGTGAAACTCTGTTCACCGCTAGGAAATTGATAGCCCTAAAGTGGATGCAGTCATCTCCACCCACTCTGTCTTCGTGGTTAGCGGCTGTCAATGCCACTCTCCCATATAAAAAGGTCTTATATGCTAATAGAGGATGTCTGGGACAATATAATAAGATTTGGGACAGATGGCTCGAAGCCCCTGCCACATGCACCTCCTGATCACGGCTGTTTGGTTTAGTGGCGGCTTGACCTTACTGTGCCCTTGGGCTCTCTCCCGCACCCGCAGTGCGTGCTTAGCTTGTTGTTCTACAATTGTTGGATTGATGCTGCATTATCCTGCTGCAGGCCTGTGTTGCTGGTATTACCAATCTTTCTCGATAATGGTGCTCCCCCCCTGTACCTAAAGACGGGGGGGGGGGGGGTGGCTGCAATATTATACGCCTGTTTGACCTTACTTTCTGTACCATTGGTTTCAGTAATGTTTTCAATGACAGTGATTGTCCCTTTTTTCTGCTTTTGTTATGTACCTAACTCAATAAACGTTTATTTGTTTTAAAAAAAAAAAAATTACGTACTTCTGACCCCTGCATTATATACTCTATGTTGTACATTACATACTACTGCACTATATACTCTATGTTGTACATTACATATACCTGACCCTGCACTATATACTCTGTTGTACATTACACACTCCTCACTCCTGCACTATATACTCTATGACTATGTTGTACATTACATATATATGACCCTGCACTATATACTCTATGTTGTACATTACGTACTCCTGACCCCTGCACTATATAATATGTTGTACATTACATACACCTGACCCCTGCACTATATACTCTATATTGTACATTACATACACCTGACCCTGCACTATATACGCTATGTTGTACATTACATACAC
This sequence comes from Pelophylax lessonae, assembly GCF_965119305.1. Lineage (NCBI taxonomy): Eukaryota > Metazoa > Chordata > Amphibia > Anura > Ranidae > Pelophylax > Pelophylax lessonae. The sequence continues at coordinate 21,538,754 of NC_138770.1, forward strand.
CTGACCCCTGCACTATATACTCTATGTTGTACATTACATATATATGACCCTGCACTATATACTCTATGTTGTACATTACGTACTCCTTACCCTGCAGTATATACTCTATATATTGTATATATGCACAATATATACACATAATATGGATTCTCTTTTGTTACACCCATTTCCTACCAGCTGGACATTTTATATCGGTAGATAGTGAGTAGGTGTCCCGCACATCAAGGCGTGGCCTGGCGTAGGTCCAGACTGAGACTGCCATTTACTATCAAACAGCAGGTCTTGACTTGATGTGTTACTCCTGTGACACCTAGTCACCCTCTACCATTTACTAGTTACCTTGAGGGGGGAATTGTAAGATCCTCAGAGACAAAGCTGCCTGATGTGGGCGGAGTCCTGGTTTAGGGGAACCAATCTGCTGATGTCTAGTAATAATCTTTGTATTTCTATTTTAGTAGATGGACGGGAGATGAGGAAAACCTCAGAGGATTGTCTCACTTTGTCTCCAGACTGTAAAGTAGAAGATGAGGACATCACACAGTATAGTCCAGGAGAAAACCCGGCTACCTCAAATGTCCATCCGGCACCACACAGTGTAGATGGGCCATCGTATTCCTCATATCCTGAGGAACCTCAGACTGTGGGGGATGGTGCCATCCTTCCAACACATAGGAGGTTTTCCTGTACTGAGTGCGGGAAGTGTTTCCGTTTTAAATCCCGTCTTAATGAGCAAAAAAGGTCTCACATGGTAGAGAAGCCGTATTCCTGTGCTGAGTGTGGGAAATGTTTGTGTTCTAAATATGGTTTTAATTTGCACAAAATATCTCACACGGGGGAGAAGCCGTTTTCCTGTTCTGAGTGCGGGAAATGTTTTTCACTAAAGTCTCATCGTAACAGCCTTCATAGATCTCACATGGGGGAAAAGCCGCATTCCTGTCCTGAGTGCGGGAAATGTTTTTCTTATATGTCCAGTCTTTTAATACATCAGAGATCTCACATGGGGGAGAAGCCGTATTCCTGTCCTAAGTGCGGGAAATGTTTTTCACGGAAATCCAATCTTTACGCACATCAGAGAACTCACACGGAGGAGAAGCCATTTTCCTGTCCTGAGTGCGGGAAATGTTTTTTACGGAAGTCCAATCTTTACATACATCGGAGAACTCACACGGGGGAGAAACCGCATTCCTGTCCTGAGTGCGGAAAATGTTTTTCACATATGTCCAGTCTTTTCATACATCAGAGATCTCACATGGGGTTGAAGCCGTATTCCTGTTCTGAGTGCAGGAAATGTTTTTCAGAAAAGTCCTCTCTTTCCAGACATCAGAGATCTCACACGGGGGAGAAGCCATTTTCCTGTCCTGACTGCGGGAAATGTTTTTCACGGAAGTCCAGTCTTTACACACATCAGAGATCTCACACGGGGGAGAAGCCGTATTCCTGTCCTGAGTGCAGGAAATGTTTTTCAGATAAGTCCAGTCTTTTCAGACATCAGAGATCTCACACGGGGGAGAAGCCGTATTCCTGTCCTGAGTGTGGGAAATGTTTTTCAGATAAGTCCAATCTTTACAAACATCAGAAATCTCACACGGGGGAGAAGCTACTTTCCTGTCCTGAGTGAGGGAATTGTTCCTCACTGAAGTCCTGTCTTCCTGTACATCAGGGGTCCTACACAACCCTCGAGGTGTTAGTGTCTTGAGTGCGGGAAATGTCTTCTATATGAATGTTGCTGGACATGTGGAGAAGAAGCACACCCTGATATACACCTCAGATATACTCCATGGCTGATCTTCATCATGTAAGAAACAGTTCACAAGGCGATCAGAGACATGGATGAAGTGTTGTACCGTGTTGGCTTTTCATTGGCTGAGTAAATTTTGGGGTGTAGAGTGGTAAGTAGAGCCGTGAAATGAAGGAATCACCTTCAGAATGTCTTGCTTGTCTGTGTGACGGTTACTGATAATGATATAGCGGGTTACAGAGCTAGAAGCTGTGAGATTCCATATATCTTTATCAGTAAACTTTACACAGACAAGACAGAAATTCTGAAGTTGATGTCCTTCATTTCAAGGCTCTACTTACCAGTGGTGACCCCGAAGCATGTCTCTCTGTCTTCAGTCCATCCTTCTCCCATCCCCCAACAGGAGGGAAGGAGAACTCGGAGATAAACTAGGTGAGAACTTCTTTCCTTTGCTCCTGTGTGGGTTTGGGTGGCTTGGCACGAGAGGTAACACCGCTTGTCTTTATATTTCTACATATCTTGTCTGGGTGGAGGTTATTGGTTGGAAAATTTTTATACTGTTTGATATTCTGTAAATAATTTCTGTTTTCCCTTTGAAGGGAGATATTATGTGTGGTTTGATGAAGTGATTGGCTCAATAGTTACCACTTCACTTACATGTTTAGTTTTTATAAAATAGATGAACAAATATGACAAATGTTGGTCTTATTTTATTTCATTCAGTGATTTCCTATGATCATTGGGTCCATCTAGTGGTCATAATGCGGTATTGAACTATTTTTCCTGATTGAGGTATTTTGGAACTAATACCTCATTATGGCCACTAGTTGAAGCTGACGATTATAGGAAATCACTGTGTTTATTAGAATACGGCCAGAATTTGTCACGGCTGGACACATGCTTGTCACACTCACCCAACATATTCTCTGCATAGACCCCTTAGTTTCCTATGTCGGGGAGGGGGGGGGGGGTCATACAAATCCCTGAGATCATACCTGAAGGGGAATGACAGGACCTCTTTCTAGTTGCTGGCAACCATTTTCTAGCTTGACCTGTGTAACACCATTTTCTTTCTTACAACTGTGACTTGTAATGACTTGTTTCAGTTAAGGTTACTTTAAGTCTTTAGTTAAACATGAACAATGACCTAAGTAAATCACCCGATATGTTCTGACACTTCAAGATAAAGATACATCCCCACTTCCTTTGTACCTAACACATTCTGCTTCCTTTTATTCTAAGTTGAGCTATAGGGTCTAGACAAGGCATATTTTGCAATTTCTAACGAACATTCTGTATTAACCCATTGTTCAACTTTTGTGAGAACTTGACTCTTCCTGAGAGTATCCACTCCCCCTCCCAACTGTATTTCCTGTTCAATACTGTGTATAATAGTTACCCCGCTTTGCAAATAAAGTTAAGAATGTTTTAGACTGATCACGGTTTGGACGTGTTATCTTTAGCAGGATAGAACATTCTCCAGAGCTCTGCCTTATTTGCATAGAACAGACTAGACGTTGCTATTAAGTCAGGGACTTACCTTTTGGAAAAAATTCCAGCAAGGGCATAGACCTGTCCCTATAGAAGGGTCAAGACTAAGTCCCTACAAGAAGAAAAGGGGGTTTAAATGTGCCTCTACAAACAGTCAAAGTATGCACATGTTCATGTAACATAGCAACGGTACACAATTGTTTTTTTTAAAAAAATTCATAAATCTTTATTAATACATAGTAAAAACAAAAAGTATATCACTCTACTAGATTGAACAGTCAATACATAGTGACAGGATTAGTACAAATACAGATAGAAAATGCTGGAGCTACGCGTTTCGCATTATGCGCTTCCTCAGGGTCCAGCAAAGAAAAGTATGTAAACAGAGATTCAATCTTTAATAATCCCAATTTAGACGTCACAATGAATAGAGTTGAATATACTTGTTTAATTTAAAATCATGTTGTATGAAAGGGGGAGCCAGAAGCCCCAGGGACTCATTCTCTAAAATTTATGTGTTAAGTGGTGTAAACGTCAAGCAAGACGTACATCTATTTAAGTAGAAAGGGGGTTAGGCATTGGAATCCCCTTCAAAGATGTGCACCAATATTAAGTGAGAAAGGGTTATATAGAGAGTCCCCTTTAAAACTTGGGGATCAGTGTGAGTACAGGCTGCCTAGGCCAGGCTGCCTAGGCCGAGTATCATACTCCCCGTGGGTTTTCTGAATTGCTTCAGATGATTCGGGGCTCGATCCAATTTGTCTAAAGCATCCAGTGACTCTCTCATACTCAGTTTTTATACTTCCAGCACCACACTGATCCCCAAGTTTTAAAGGGGACTCTCTATATAACCCTTTCTCACTTAATATTGGTGCACATCTTTGAAGGGGATTCCAATGCCTAACCCCCTTTCTACTTAAATAGATGTACGTCTTGCTTGACGTTTACACCACTTAACACATAAATTTTAGAGAATGAGTCCCTGGGGCTTCTGGCTCCCCCTTTCATACAACATGATTTTAAATTAAACAAGTATATTCAACTCTATTCATTGTGACGTCTAAATTGGGATTATTAAAGATTGAATCTCTGTTTACATACTTTTCTTTGCTGGACCCTGAGGAAGCGCATAATGCGAAACGCGTAGCTCCAGCATTTTCTATCTGTATTTGTACTAATCCTGTCACTATGTATTGACTGTTCAATCTAGTAGAGTGATATACTTTTTGTTTTTACTATGTATTAATAAAGATTTATGAATTTTTTTAAAAAAAACAATTGTGTACCGTTGCTATGTTACATGAACATGTGCATACTTTGACTGTTTGTAGAGGCACATTTAAACCCCCTTTTCTTCTTGTAGGGACTTAGTCTTGACCCTTCTATAGGGACAGGTCTATGCCCTTGCTGGAATTTTTTCCATTGTTTGCATATGGGGGCAGGTGCCATTATAATCTCTGATTAAAAAGACCCCAATCCCCCTTCCATCCATACTGTCTGTTGGACTTACCTTTTGAGTATACATTTAAGGTATCTAGGGTGAATATAAAGAGAAATCACCAACAATACCCATGTATTTATGAGTACAGTACACATTGAAGGACATAAAAACCAGACAGAGCTGTTTTTTAATTCTTTTTGCACCCATGGTAAAATGCAGATTTTGGGCCTGAAGATTAGATAAAACCCAAACATATATTTTCAGAAAGCAGAGGCCCTGGAGAATAAAATGGGGGTAATTGTTAAGGTGTTCCTCGTACACAAATTTCACCTTCATATCCGGGTTTATTTTCTACTTTCCCCCATTTTCTATGGTGTGATCTATTCTACAATACTTTGTTATAATAATGTAACACATTGTGTATTATATTGTACACAAATTATTACCGACTCCGCCTCCACATTCCAGACAAGTCATTTTCCTCACCAATTGGATTTCTTCCTTTGCTATTTTATTCATTTATTTTTTTTTTGCACTCTTGTTAAAATGAAAATTAGAATAAAAAATATATTAAAAGAAAAAAATTGTGTGTGTCGTGCAATGATGACAGACTTCAGTATCCAGAAACGGCTGGTAGGTGACACTTCCATATACAGCCCAAGGAAGTGACAAGGAGCCCCTAGGAACCTTTGGAGGAACCCTGGCTGAGAGAGGCTGGACTAGGCAGTCATATATTATTATTATACAGGATTTATAAAGCGCCAACAGTTTGCGCAGGCTCTACAATGTTAGGGCAAACAGTACAATTACAATAAAATTCAGTACAGGAGGAATCGGAGGGTCCTGCTCTTTAGAGCTTACAATCTAGGAGGGAGGGTCAAGTGATACAAAAGGTAATAACTGAGGGGGATGGGCTGATGGAGAAAATAAAAGTACAGTAGTTAGGTGGGGGTGGGGGGCAGAATAGGCTTCTCTGAAGAGATGAGTTTTCAGGGAACACCTAAAGGTGGATAGAGTAAGAGATAGTCAGACAGATTGGGGTAGGGAATTCCACAGGATAGGAGAGGCTTGGGAGAAGTCCTGGAGGTGGGAGGAGGTGACAAGGGAACTAGAAAGCAGGAGATATTGGGAGGATCAAAGAGGATGATTTGGTTGGAATATTGAGACCAGGTTAGTGGTGTAGCTGGGCGCCGAGTTGTGGATGGCTTTGGAAGTTACCGTTGGTATTGTGAATTTAATTTGCTGGGTGAGTGGCAGCCAATGGAGGGATTGGCAGAGAGGGGTAGAAGAAGCATTCATGAGGGACTGAAGGAGGGATAGCCTATGTAAAGGTAAGCCAATGAATAGGAAATTGCAGTAGTCCAGTTGAGAGATAACCAGGGAGTAAAGCCCCGTACACACACGCAGATCGTCGTCATACAAACGTCGGCGGACGAAAGATCTGCCGATTGTATGCGTGTTAGTATGGTGCCTCCGACAGATGTCTGCACACAATCCGCGGACAAGAGTCTTTCTTGCAAACATGAAAATTTTTGTCTGCAGACACCAGAACGGACGATTGTCTGCCTGTCAGTACAGAAATCAGCCGACAGACCGCAGATTTGCAAGACTGGGCATGCTCAGAAAATAAAAAACACAGGGAAAGTTAACCATTACATGACATCACTTCTGCAGTCAGCTGAAGTCTGCGGACAAAATTCTTGTGCTGTCCTTGTGCTGTCTTTGCACTTTTCAACAGACACCGACATCCCGGGGAGAAAAGACGAACATTTGTATGACGACGATCTGCGTGTGTGTACGGGGCTTAAGCAATGGATACACAATGGATAGAGGCTTCTACTCACTCTGGTGACAACACCCTCATCCTTGTATTCTCTCACCTATGCACTCCATGCAACCTCTCCAACAATCCTCTCCCTCTCTCTAAACACCACTAGGGATGGGCGAGCGGTTTGGACCGAGCATAACTTCAGCCTGAAATGGCCCCTTCAGGTGTTCGCAAAACACCAGAATTTTCTGTGTGCTCTGCGTTTCTTCTATTTATTTTACTATTTATATCCTGCCGAGCGCACAGTCAATAGGTTGTTAAGAAGAGAGGCCAGGAAACCGGCCATGGCGTCCTTAACAACAAATGAGTCATCAGCTGTCAGCAGACTTCCCTGCAGACAGCTGAATGTAAAAAAAAATAATTGTTGGCAAAAAAAAATAGGGAAAAAAAACTGCGTGCGGTCCCCACCGTCTATACCAGGCCCCATCCATACCAGTCCCAAAAAAGGCTGCATGCTTGGATAAGGGTCTGGTATAGAATTTGAGGGGAAACCCCATGCCAATTTTCTTTTAAAAAATGGCTTATCCCCCCCCCCCCCCCAAGATCCATACTAGACCCTTATCCAAGCACACAGCCTGGCAGGCCAGAACAGGGGTGAGGACAAGCGAGTGTCCCCCCCAAACCATACCAGGCCACATGCCCTCAACACGGGGGGGGTGCTTTGGGTTAGGGGGTTCTTCAGGGGGATAATTGGAATCTGGAAGCCCCCTTGAAAAAAGGGGCCCCCAGATCCTGGCCCTCATTTACCAAAAAAGTGTCAAAAATAAAGACATGAGCCAGTTTTTGACAGTTCCTTTATTAACCACTTGCCTACAGTGCACTTTCACCCCCTTCCTGCCCAGGCCAATTTTCAGCTTTCAGAGCTCTCACACTTTGAATGACAATTGCGCGGTCGTGCTACACTGTACCCATATGAAATTTGTATCATTTTTTTCACACAAATAGAGCTTTCTTTTGGTGGTATTTAATCACCTCTGGGTTTTTTATTTCTTACAAAAAAAAAGAAAAAAGACAGAAAAAAAGTTTTCTTATTTTCTGTGAGTAAATTTTGAAAATAAATCAATTTTTCTCCTTCACTGATGTGCGCTGATGAGGCGGCACTGATAGGCTGCACTAATGGGCACTGATGAGGTGGCACTTATGGGCACTGATGAGGTACTAATATGCCACACTTATGAGCACTGATAGGTGGCACTGATGGGCACTGAGAGGCAGCACTGAGAGGCAGCACTGACAGGCGGCACTGATGGACACTGACGGGTGGCACTAATGGGCACTGATAGGTGGCACTGATGGACACCGATGGGCAGCACCATCAGTGCCCACAGTGCTGACAGTCAGTGCCCATCAGTGCCTAGATGAGCAGGCACTGACTGGCAGCACTATGGGCACTGATTGTGGGCGCTGATGCTGGGCAGTAACTGGCACTTTATTTACATTTTGTTTAATCAGGGCACTGATGATCAGTGCCCTGATTACTTGTATCTGTCTCCCCTGTTAGGAGGAGCCGCTGATCGGCTCTCCTCGCCTCACACACTGACAGTGTGAGGTGAGGAGAGATGAATAACGGCACTTCCTCATTTACATGTGACTTGCTGTGATTGGACACAGCTGATCACATGGGCAAAGAGTCATGTCATTGACTCTTTACCGAGATCAGGATTGTGCCATATCCTAACAAACCACTGACTGTGCGCTTGGCAGGATTTAAATACTAAAAAAAAAAAACACAGAGCACACAGAAAATTCAGGTGATTGGTGAAGTTCTCCTCGGCCCAAACCACTCGCCCATCCCTAGTGGTGTTTAGAGGGAGGGAGAGGATTGGTGGAGAGGATGCATGGAGGGCATCGGTGGGAGAATACAAGGCTGAGGGTGTTGCCACCAGAGTGAGTAGAAGCCTCTATCCATTGTGTATCCATTTCTTCAGGCCAAATGAGGAGGTTAGACTGAGAAGTTTGGAAGCAGCAGAAGTGTTCGTAGTAACAGGGATGTTGAAGTCTCTGAGAATGATTGTAGGGATTTCAGAAGAGAGAAAGTAGGGCAGCCAGGCAGAGAAGTCATCAAGGAAAGTTAATACCGGTCCAGCGGGCCGATAGATCACAGCAATTCTAGAGGAGATTGGAGAAAATAGACGTACAGTGAGCGTCGAATGATGAGAGGGAGGAGAGTGGAGAACCTGGAAGGTGCTCTGTGAGGATAGGAGGATTCCCACTCCACCTCCCTTGTGTTCCCTAGGTCTAGATTTACACCTACTTCATTCATCTTATGGTGTTTATCTATAAATGAAGTAAACTGATCCATGTGCAAATTCATATACAACATAAAGTGCTTTGTGCTCAAGATGCTGTTCCCTGCAGATCCACTGCTTCTACTTTACACCTACTTCTTTAATCTCATAATATTTTCTATAAAGTAAAAACCTGTGCAAATTCATGTAAACATACAATATTTTGTGCTCAATATAGTGTTCTCTGCAAGTCCACTGCTTCCAATTTGCATCTACTTCAATGAAGTTCTGTTGCTCCATAAAAGTCCACAAATGAATGAAAAGTTGATAAGGTGTGAAAGTGCTCCGTGCTCCAAACTGTGCCAGCTGTAGTGTAGCCATGCCTTCTTCCACCTCTTACACACGTGATGGTGAGGGCGCCCCCTTAGTAGTGCTTCCCCACTCACCAGAGCAATATGACTCCCAGCTTTTCAGCTACCAGAGTCACAAACATCCTTCACACTCTCCTCACCTCCGATGGCAACGGAACTGGATCCTCCTCGCTCACTCCTGCAAGTCTGCTGCGCTTTCTGTCAGTCTCCCTCCTAGGGTCGGCTTTCTCCTCCGACCGCTGTTCCAGCAGGAGCTCCGCCTCTTCATACACACTCAGGGAGGAGAGAAAGGGGAAGGATATACAGTACATACACACACAGCACAAGGCCGTGTTCACACTACCAGACGGTTCTCAGGGCTGCAGTTCCGCTGAGCTCCACAAGGTGGTGATCTCACCTCTACCCAGACAGGAAGTCTCTATGGAATACAGACAGAAAGCCTCTATGGAATACAGACAGGAAGTGATGTCAGATTCTGACAGGACATTCCATTTGGTAGGACGAAAGAGAAGACAATGCAGAAATTAGCGGCAGAGGAGGTAATTCGTAGATTAACCCCTTCAGGGGGATCGGTTGATGAATAATATATCTTGCTATATAAAGCTGGCCATACATGTTTCAGTTTTATCATTCAGCCAGCGGGATGAGTGAAAAAAAACTGAAGCAATTCCCCCATCCACACATTGGAGGGGGATGGGGGAATCCACCCCGCTAAACTATTGAATTCTGACAATGGGGGGCGCTCCTCCACTCTCAGAATACACAGATCAGTGATGAAGCTATTGGCTGCAGCTGCTGATCGAGTGACTTTTATCCGGCAGTGACCACACATGGATGGAAATGTGACCGATCCCTGCTGAACCAGCTGAATTTCCATGTATCTATGGTCACCTTAAGTGACTTCCTCCCCTCCCCCTCATCTCCTTCATTATGTAAGTCATGCTGAGATAATCTCCCATTGGCTGAGCAATATTCTCATTTGTCTCTGAGCTCCTTCTTGCTATTCCTCGTCCTGCCTGTTGTTTCCTTGGATTGATTTTCTGTGTAGTGACCCCGGCTTCATCTCTTGGATGCCCTCGTCTGTTGCTTGTCCTGACCTTTATCCTGATTCCTGGATCTCCTCCTCATCTTTCCTCCATATCCTCTTACACAACTTTTCTCCACACCTGCAGTGACCCTGGGGGGTGGAAACTTGGCACCAGCATGCAGCAAAATCCATCCCCACCATTAGGAGCTCTGGAAAAGATTGTCTGCTATTTACACTCCGTTCCTCTGCACGTCACCTGATCACATGAGAGATTACTTTCACACATTCCTGACAGATTTCTGTATGGTAAAGGTCAAAGTTCACTCTTCAGTTTAGGAGAAGTGGGAGGCACCCAGGAACAATGATTTGGTTAGCACAGGATCCTCATATAGAGGGCCCCTCAAATCTCCCCATCTAAATGTCCCTCCATCCCGAGTCTATATGTCCTATGACATCACACTGACCTCACAGCTCCCCCCCCCCCCCATGTCCCTCCATCTGTCTTTTTTTTTCTCATGCTCTTAGGATGTGGGCGGACCCTTGGCATCCTCACTAGCAAAGTGGGACTGTTGGTCCTGCGTTGTATGTAACAATGTCAGAATGCCTGCAACAAGCTTTTACTCTGCGTAGTGTGTGTGTGTGTGGGGGGGGGGGGGGGTCCTGTGTGGGTAAATTATACCTCAATCTGAGGTGGGGCTTTAATCAAATGGAAACCTGAATGGTGAGGTGAGGAGGATTCTGGGAATTTCATTTGATTTTACTATTTGTGTTCAGACCTAGAGTTTTCCTCCTGTGAAATCTGGAGATCATATGACCATCACATTGCCTCCACCTCCCTCCCGGATAGAATAGAGAAATACAAAGAAGATTCTAGAAGTCACCAGAGAGATCATGGAGGAGAGGTGAGCGGTGCTGGGAATTCTGGGACATTATCCAGTAACAGACAAGGGATGTGTCTGGATGGTGACTGTATCATTGTGTGTGTCAGGTTCCTATAAGGTGTCAGGATGTCACTGTCTATTTCTCCATGGAGGAGTGGGAGTATTTAGAAGGACACAAGGATCTCTACAAGGACGTCATGATGGAGAATCAGCCGCCCCTCACATCACCGGGTAAGAGGAGACTTTATTGTAAAGGAGAGAGCAGTACGGAGGATCCACCTAGATCCCCCATCATCTGATAAACACATAGAAACAATGTATTCAGTCAGTGTGTGTGTTTCCTACAGATGGATCCAGTAATGGGAACCCACCAGAGAGATGTCCCCGTCCTCTGTATTCCCGGGATTCCACACAGGAAGGTCACACCATCCCCCACCATCATCAGGTAGATGAGTGACAATTATTGGTAGTTCTGATTTATATACAGTATATTTGTTACAAGAAATGTTTTATAATTTATTCAGAGTGGAAACCTTGGGGATGATAATATTGTTGTTAAAGAAGAGTATAAAGAGGAGGATGAGGAGTATGGAGTGATGGAGGAGTTTCCAGAAGGACACAAGGATATGATGGAGCCACCTAATACCAGGAACCCACCAGAGAGATGTCCCCGTCCTCTGTATTCCCGGGATTCCACACAGGAAGATCACACCATCCCCCACTGTTATAAGGTTGGTGAGACAGAGATTATAAAACAAAGACTCATGGAGACAATGTGTGGATTTTTATGTGATGTCACAATAATAAAGCTTATATCTTTCAGATGATATTCTTTCATTTTCTTGGTTTAGAGTGGAGATCCAATCGATATAGAATTTGAGGTTAAAGCAGAAGAAGAAGAGAGGTATGTGAGGGATGATCAGCAGTCTATGGAGGAGGATGGAATAACGGGGACATTTATAGAGGAGGACACTCCTACAGAGATCAGCACAGGTGGGTCATTAACACTAAATACATTCCTCCACCCATACTGCTCACTGATTGGTCCAGAGTAGGGCGGGGACTGGGTGATATCAGCCTGTAATACCCTGGTCACTTTCCTGAGCTGTGTTCCCCGTCCTGTATTCCTGTATTTCTCTCGGATAATCTTCCTTCTCTGTGCTGCAGACACAATTTATGTATCTAGACTGGATTTATGGAGATTCTGGGATTCGGCTGGCAAAAATAAAATGTGCATGATATAGGCACCTAGGTTATGAGTTTTGGGTCTTCTGCCCCATGCCTGAGTCTAACGTCCTATCCCAAACAAATGAGGAGAAGATACTGTACACCATATGAAAGGTCCATCTCCAATCCTCAATATAACGTCATGTTCCAAACAATAAAATTGTTATCATTTCAATAGCATTATTACTTAGTGATGTTTGGTTGGGTAAGGTTGTATCATTGATCCATGTCAGATCTCTTTTTTTTTTTTTTTTTTTCAATTCTTTTATTTATATAAAAGACAACTTCCAGGCGTAATAAACAGTAACATTCCTTATAGAACATATGCTGAGACAGTGTATTACAACATTGAAGACAATTCAGTCATAAGGTTGAGATCTACATCGGTCGTAGAATAAGAGGTGTTCTACAATTCCTCTAATGGGAGGAGTTATGCAGGACTAGAAAGTTCCCGGAGTTGTCTGTTCCAGTTTGGCATAACGTATAGAAGAAGAAGGAAGGAGTAAAGTGAATAAGTAGTGGAAAGAGAGAGGGAAGTAAAAGAAACATAGAGAGTGGCAGAAGAGGATAAGTAGGTGGGATGAGGGGGGAAGGGGTAAGGAGGTGTGAAAGGGGGGGGGATGGGGGGTTAGGAGGGTTAGCATTGGTAAAGCTATGGCCCTACATCAGCAATACTTTCCACCAATATTTTAGAGCTCCCCCAAACTCAACATGAGGTCTCTTTAGTATTGCCTCCCTTAATTAAAGAGCAGCCTTCATCAGAGAGGACAAATATATTCCATTGACCCCAGGTTTTGGTTTATCGTTCGTGTTGGGGACGTGTCGAGAGAACAAGGTTTTCCATTCTATTTATTTCTTCGACCTTTTTGAGCCACATGCCAACAGTCAGGACCTGAGGGTTTTTCCATTTAAGAGGGATGCACATTTTAGCAGCATTTAGAAGGTGACAAATGACAGAATTTTTATAGGTCTGGGCCGGGATGTTAGAGGCATGGAGAAGGAAGAGAGCAGGGTCATTGGGGAGCGGTTGGTTTATAAACCTCTGAGACATTTCACGTACTGTCTTCCAGAACTCCTCTAGTTTAGGACACAACCAAAAATCATGTAGGAGTGTCCCCCGGCCCTTCCTGGCATCTCCAGCACTGATCAGTGAGTGTGGGGAAGAATCTGCTCAACCTTGACGGCGTGCGGTACCACCTTGTTAGGAGTTTGAAGTTGGTTTCTTGTATTTACATGCAGATGGATGATGTAAATGTAAACAGAATGATGTGATTTTGTTGGTCTGGATTAAAGTTACAGTCTAAATCCCGTTCCCTCTTAGCTAAGAATGGGGGTTGGTAAGTCCCCTGGGGTGTGATCAGTAATGCATAGGTCATGGATAATACCTGTGTCAGTATTCTGTCTTGAGAGCAGTGTTCTTCGAAGGGTGTAAGTTGTGTGTTGCGTTCACTGGGAGGTGGCAATGAGTTTAAGAAATTATGGAGTTGCAATGCCCTCCATAAATCTAGACGGTAGGGTCCCAAGGAGTCCATGAGGTCTTTGAGTGCAGGCCAACGAGATGATGTTGAAAAATGGGAGGCTTGGAAATAGCCTGACTCCATCAATGTCCTGAATGTTTTATCTTGGTAGCCCGGGGTAAACTGGGGATTCCCCAGTATGGGTGTCAGTGGCGATTGCGTCGGGGAAAGTGAAAGTTGTGTGAATAATTTAGAGCAGGTTCTTATCGTGTGACCTATGAGGGGATGGCGTCTTATGGAGTCTGGTAGTGAATGGTGGCACGATGGAGCTCTATGGAGGGGTATGTTGCATTGGGCCTGTTCTAGTCTGGGCCAACGCTTTGCTTCACCATGATGACACCAGTCTGAGTCTCCCCAATTGTGTAGTCTGACAGTACTTGCATAAGTCCGGCACTGCCAGTCCACCTAATCATTTAGGAAGCAAGAGTAGTCTCCTACATAGCCTAGGTCGCTTATGTGCCCAGATAAAATCCACTAGTAGGGTGTCATCTTGTTTAAAGTAATGTGAAGAGATGAATATCGGAAGTGCTTGAAAGAGGTATTGGAACTTAGGGAGTATGCACATTTTAATAACGTTGCATCTCCCAAACCATGAATGGAGGCCAGAATTCAATTTATCTTATAGAATGTGGACTTTTGTTTAGGAGGGGGAGAAAGTTGAGCGTGAAGATGGGTGAAAATTTGGGTGGTATGAGAGTGCCCAGGTATTTCCGCGCTGAGTTCGTCCATTTTAGCCTAAAATTAAATTGCAGTTGGTGGAGGAGGGGGTTTGATAAGCCTACTCCCATAGCTTCAAACATATGCCTCAACTTCGTGAAGAAGATTCGGTAGAGAAATTATGGGATTTATGAGGGAAAATAACATGTCGTCTGGATATGCTGATATTTTCTGCTGGGTCACCCCAACAGTCATGCCTGAGATATCCGGGTGGAGGCGTATTCTACATAAAAAGGTTTCTAGTGATAATGCGAAGAGTAAGGGTGACAGGGGGCACCTCTGTCTTGTCCCATTCCTAATTGTGAAGTAGTCCGATAAGATACCGTTCGCCCTAACCTGGGCGACAGGGGCAGAATAGATCTGGGAGATCCAGTTTAGCATGGTGTTGCCCTAAGTAGTGGGGGGGGGGGGTATGAAGAGAATTGAGATAAAAAGAGGGGAGGCAAAGATGGTATGAGAGAGGAAGAAAGGAAAGTCAGGCAAGCAAAGAATATGAGAGAGTGAAAGAGAAGGGGGCAATCCCACAAAGAGGCCTCAATTTACTAAGAGATGGCAAAAGTAAATGCTAAGACGCTCACCAGCAAGGAGCCGGATGAATGAGCACGTGCCTATGTGGGGTTGTGGTTGGAAAGAGCCAAGGGAGGGGCCCCCGATTCCCCCTGGCCCGGCAGCCTTCTTGAATAAATGAAGAATGGTATATAAGGTGTAGCACTGCCCCCTAGGGGACTGCTGAATTTTCACACTGTAAGGATTCCCTTGGGTTCCCCGTAGCAACTGCTTGCAGAACTTGCAGAAATCTTAACACTTTATGTTCTTGGCTCAGTCAATGATCAGTCTAGGGGTAATAGTTTTTGTGGTTTTATTTCATATTGGGATAGGAGAAGGGATGAGTGGGATACTCCAATTGTCTAACTATTCACAATTCATAGGACTTCTAGTTTGAGAATGCTGCAAGGCTGCTACTTCATCCTGCCACTTGAATGAAGCTGAGAAAAGTGTTCCTAGTGATGTTTCTCTTCAAGGTAATCACCCAGTACCCCCTTTCTCTGTACTAGCTGACACCGGTCCACTGACTATAAACTCCAGATGGTTCCCTTCCTGGGCAGACCCCTGGGCAAGATCCTCTGTACTCACGATACAGTTTTTCCAGATTCTCGCAGTGCCCTAACTCCTCCAGTCAGCTCTCCTGGACCTCTGGGTTCAGCTCCTCTCCACTGGTTCACCAGGCCAACTGCCTGTGACCATCACCCACTGCTGCAGAAGAGGAGGCAGCCGCCACCCTCCTTCTGGGACTTTGCTTCCCGCCAAAAGACCTCTACCTCATGTGCCCCTGGCTTTTTATACCCTGCCCCACAATTCACCGAGACAACCTATCTGTGCCAATCCTTGGGGCTGTATCAAAAGCCTGTGTGTCATTGGCCAGGTTTCCTCCAGCATCCAGTGTGCCTCCCCATTGGATCAGCTGGGGACACTCCCTTAGACCAGATGAATCACACACTGGGCACACTGAGCAGACCTAACTCACAGATCCTGCTCCCTGATAAGCAGAGTGCAATATAGAATTTACCTGCTGCTCCTCTGATAGGCAGACAGAGGCAAAACTATACTCACTCTCTAGCACCTGACTAGGAGGGTGCTACATCCACCCCCCACCAGACGAGCCATGTCCTCACTGACTCTGGGGCAGCTGTCCCTTACAAAAACTTTCTACAAAAATAAAGGGAGTATCCCACAAACCTGGAAAAGGGGGAAAAGGGGAATAACAAATGTACATATAATAAATTATGTAGAAAAATATAGATATGCCACACAAATATTCACAAAACAACTTAATGCACCCCCCATGAAACAAAACTCTGCTTGAGTGGGTAACATGTCAACCTGACTAACTAGCTAACTATAACATTCACTTTTCACAAATGGAGGGCCTTGCCAGACCCAGACATCCTGCAAAGGAAGAATTAAAGGTTAGCACTTCCAACATTTGCATATTAACAACATTCTACCTAATGTAGTGAGAATGCCCTCTCCTCAGAGGCGACCTTCTCACCCAAGATCCCTAGCTACACATCCTGGCAGATATCACTTCCAGTAGGCTTGACTAGGCATTCAGCTCCACTCCTGTACAGGTGACAACCAAACCCTGTCAAGCTAACTATCTACCTTCTAGCCACAATGAGTGACTGAAACAGACACAGTCCCTTTAGCACCCGGGCACTGACTCTTCTTCCATTTCAGCCATGCCCACAAGTTCTCGAAGACATGTGGAGTCCATCCGACTGATGGTCACAGTGTCCCTCACACCTGTAGCACCGAGGCTACATGTCTTCTTAAGGACAAGGTATTTGCTGGAGCCTGAGCAACCTGTCAGACTTGTGGGTGTTAACAGTCTCTTCAGGGGCCCCTGGCACTAGGGCACCCCGCACCGAAGAGACCTCAGGCCACTACCCATTCAACCCAACAAAGTTCCATTACTGGCCCATTGGCCCAATAGTATCTTCACAAGGCATCTTTGTAAAAAGAGTCTCTTTGCATAGAATTCTCCTCTTCAGCCCGATGACCTAACTACTCCACAGATTGTCCTTTTAACTTGAGGTGGTACATGATCCTGGCCCAATGGCCCAAAGGATCTCCTTTTTAGCACAGTTATAGTATCACTAGAGTCCTCCTTTAGTAAGGGTCTCTTCTTCTTTAAAGTTGGAGGGTTGGCCCTCTTTAGTGGAATCACTCAGCAGTGGTAATTGTAGATTTCCCAATCCCTTTTGCAAGGATAGAAGGGAAAGGGGTATTGGAAATAGGGCTTGGGCCCTAGCAACAAAGGTGAAACTTGAAACATCACTGTACACTTTACATTCGGGCTCTCCAGCCCCTCTTCTTCTGTAAGCAAGTAAGCAAACTCAGGCTAGCCAGCCTCACTAAACTCAGCATCCTGTGTCCTTAGCAATAGTAGTCAGGATGTGGGATTCGCACAACTTTCCCCTCTGAGTCTCTTACACGGATGGACCAAGCCTGGCCAGATCTGTCTGGGTGGTGAACCTCCACTCTGTCTATATAGATGACCCGCCCAAAGTTCCAATTTGCCTTCACAGATTGGAAGGTTCTCTATAACTCCGGCTTTGATTGGTTGCGGTGGGGTTTCGGAATATAAAGGAAGTCCCACACAGCCTCGTCACACCAAGCCTCTTACCAGGCCGACTGCCTGTGACCATCACCCACTGCTACAGAAGAGGAGGCAGCCACCACCCTCCTTCTGGGACTTTTCTTCCCACCAAAGGACCTCTACCTCATGTTCCCTTGGCTTTTTATACCCTGCCCCACAATTCACCGAGACAACCCATCTGTGCCAATCCCTGGGGCTGTATCAAAA
The DNA here is from genome assembly GCF_965119305.1 of Pelophylax lessonae. NCBI lineage: Eukaryota > Metazoa > Chordata > Amphibia > Anura > Ranidae > Pelophylax > Pelophylax lessonae. The sequence continues at coordinate 21,556,587 of NC_138770.1, forward strand.
GCCTGTGTGTCATTGGCCAGGTTTCCTCCAGCATCCAATGTGCCTCCCCATTGGATCAGCTGGGGACACTCCCTTAGGCCAGATGAATCACACACCGGGCACACCGAGCAGACCTAACTCACAGATCCTGATCCCTGATAAGCAGAGTGCAATATAGAATTTACCTGCTGCTCCTCTGATAGGCAGACAGAGCCAAAACTATACTCAATCTCTAACACCTGACTAGGAGGGTGCTACATCTTTAAAAGACGTGGATGTCCGGGTAAATTTGAAAAGTTGTGGGGCATGTGGTTGGATACCCCTGGCCTTGGTCCAAAAGAATTAACACTTCAAAGATTAGTTCTAGGACCACATTGAGGGTACCTTTGATGCTGGCAGTGTGTTTGCTGGGTTTGGTGGAGGAAATGGCACCTCTTGGAGCACAAAGAATTTTATTGTCGGTTACTCTGTTCTATGCGGGCAAGGCTATTCTTCAGCATTGGAGGAAGACCGAAGAGCCATCGGTGGAGTATTGGAAGTCACCAATGAACACAATGCTGCTATTTTACAAAGCCACATACCTGAATAGAGGATGCGTTATATGGCAGGGTTGGACTGAGAGGCCATCTACTCTTCTCGGAGGTGATTGTGGTCTGCCACCGGTGAAGGTGACGGTCACCTTAGAGGGGTGAGTTGAGGTCCCCTGATACTTAGGGAGGTAACAAATGAAGTATATGCCTAGCAGACAACAAGCAGTGGTGAGAGGGCGGGGGAGGTTGGGGTATGGACCTGGGTGAGAGTCTGTGTGGGGGAGACACTGCCGCGTTGAGGTTCTCCTGGGAGGTTCTCCTTTTACATTTTCCTATAAGTATTGTAGTACATGAGCATTGCACTGAGGTTGGGGGGGGGGGGATGGGGAGTTGTTTTAGTTGCTTTGTTTGTTTCTTGTCTGTTTTTTGTGTTATTTTTACTTCTATGTTTAAACATATGTTAGTCCTAGGAATGAATAAACAGGAGAGAACAGGATAAGGCGCAGGCCAAGGAGATGTTGGGGGAGTGGGTGGAGTCAGTGAGATGTTGGGGGAGTGGGTGGAGTCAGTGAGATGTTGGGGGAGTGGGTGGAGTCAGTGAGATGTTGGGGGGAGTGGGTGGAGTCAGTGGAGGTGGTGAATGGAAACATGCAGGAGTGACTATATATGAAGGTTACGATCGCTGTGTCTATGACTGTACAAAGCGGAAATATTGTGTACCGAATGGAATGGACTTTTCTTTCTTTATAATAAAACTTTTTCTGATTTAAAAAGAAAAAAAACACTCAGAAAAGATGAGTGGGGAAAATGTCAGTGGCCTCCACCTGTAAAACCATTCCTGTTTTGGAGGTCGTCTCATTGTTGCCCATCTAGAGCACCTGTTGGTAACAACCCCCTCTGCTACTTGACTGACCAGATGAATATCCCAGGAGTTTCCCTGACCTGATGCTATACTCTGATTATAAAGTGTTGAGCGGTGTATATGAGTGTGGAAAACTCTTGGTAATTTTTCTTGTCTTCTGACAGACGGACTCTGTGGTGGGAATAGAAGGACATCGGAGGAAGATGTGACTACAGAAGATAATGACATGGCATCTTCTCCAGAAGTAAATCCCGTTCCTCATAATATACATGACAGACCTCACCATTGGAGGAGATCATTGGAATCTCCTGATACTTCACATAGTCCTCTAATATCTGACAGTGCCGACGGGTGCGGGAAACCATCTCATCTCAGGGAAACTTCTTTATACCATACAGGAGAGAATTCGTTGTCATGTTCAGAGTGCGGCAAATGTTTTAAACACAAAAAAAGCCTTCTTAGACATCAGAGAAAACACACAGGTGACCTTCCCTATTCATGTTCAGAGTGCGGGAAATGTTTTAGTCATAAAGCATACCTTCTTCAGCACCAGAGAATACACACAGGGGAGCGCCCCTATTCATGTTCAGAGTGCGGTAAATGTTTTAATAATAAAACAAACCTTCTTAGCCATCAGAGAATACATACAGGTGACCTTCCCTATTCATGTTCAGAGTGCGGGAAATGTTTTAATGATAAAGGAAACCTTCTTAGCCATCAGAAAATACACACAGGTGAGCGTCCCTATTCATGTTCAGAGTGCGGGAAATGTTTTAATCATAAAGGAAGCCTTCTTAGCCATCAGAAAATACACACAGGGGAGGTTCCCTATTCATGTTCGGAGTGTGGGAAATGTTTTAGGCACAAAGGAAACCTTCTTAGGCACCAGAAAATTCACACAGGGGAACGACCTTTTTCATGTTCAGAGTGCGGGAAATGTTTTAGCCAAAAAGGTAACCTTCTTCATCACCAGAGAATACACACAGGTGAGCATCCCTATTCATGTTCAGAGTGCGGGAAATGTTTTAATGATAAAGGAAACCTTCTTTGCCATCAGAGAATACACACAGGTGAGCGTCCTTATTCATGTTCAGAGTGCGGGAAATGTTTTAATCGTAAAGAAAAGCTTCTTAGCCATCAGAGAATACACACAGGTGAGCATCCCTATTCATGTTCAGAGTGCGGGAAATGTTTTAAGGATAAAGGAAACCTTCTTATCCATCAGAGAATACACACAGGTGAGCGTCCCTATTCATGTTCGGAGTGTGGGAAACATTTTAATGAGAAAGGAAATCTTCTTATCCATCAGAGAATACACACAGGGGAGCTTCCATATTCATGTTCAGAATGTGGGAAAGGTTTTAATCATAAAGGAAACCTTCTTAGCCATCAGAAAATACACAGGGGTGAGCTTCCCTGTTAATTTTCAGAGTGTGGGAAATGTTTTAATCATAAAGGAAACCTTCTTAACCAGCAGAGAATACACACAGTTAAGCCTCCATATTCATGTTCAGAGTGCGGGAAATGTTTTAATAATAAAGGAAACCTTCTTAGCCTTTAGGGAATACACACAGGTGAGCTTCCCTATTTATGTTCAGAGTGCGGGAAATGTTTTGCGTTCAAATGTTTACTTGTTAGACACCGGAAAGTTCATACAGGCGAGCGTCTCTAATCTTGTGCAGAGTGCGGGAAATGTTTAAGTAAGAAGGAACACCTACTTACACACAGGTGAGCGCCCTTTTTATTGTTACGAGTGCGGGAAATGTTTTCCAAACAAAGATTTATTTCTTAGAAACCAGAAAGTTCATATGGGGGTGAGCGTCCTATTTCATGTTCAGAGTGTGGGAAATGTTTAAAAATAAAGGAAATATAATGAAACATCAGAGTGCACCCCCTGCTGGTACTACGGGAAATGGACGCTGGATTGTAACGGGTGGAACTGTTTAGTCCATAAACAAATGTGAAACCACCACAGTCCACTCGGGGTTGGTTTACACCCGCATCGCCCTCTGACCCGCTGTTGGGTTGGCAGGCAGCTGGGAGCCCTTATGTTAACCCTGTAAAGCCCACGCCAGAACGGCGCAACCGTATGCATCGGGGCTGTTGCGGCACAACCCCATTCAGTTGAATAGCATTGCCCAATGTGACCGGGGGGTGCGAGGTTTGCAGCAGCCGCAGATTGCAGTGCCATGTGTACCGCCCCATCCGGCTGCCATTTAAGCTTAAGGGGGGTGGTAAAATCATGACTCAACTGTCTACCTTTACCGATCCCTCCTCACATGAGGCAACAGGCGGGAAACCATGACAATACATGGGGCAACAAGTGGGAAATTAAGACAAAACATGGGGCAACAGGTGGGCAATCCGCACAATACATGGGATAATTAGTGGGCAATCCTGACAATATATGGGGCATAAAACCAATGAAAATGGTGGCACTCCAACAGGTTATAGGGATGATATTTATTGCAGACAGTCAATACGGGATACAGAAAGGTGGACGCGTTTCACACGTAATATCGTGCTTCTTCACCACGGTGTGCGCACCTGTTGGTAATACATGGGGGCAACAAGTGGGCATTCATGACAATACATGGGGCAGCAGACAAACAATTCTGACAATACATTCTTTTTGTGTTCTACTTATAAATATGTATATAGATCTAACCTACTGGATGGAAAAAGATCACTGTAACATGCATTAACCCACAGCAGCCAATCAGGATTTATCTTTCACTGGTGAACCTTCTTAGAAGGGGGGGGGTTGAGACCTTGCATTGATTATAGGGTCCTCAATCGCATCACGGTCAAGAATGCATACCTGATGATTGGTTGCTTAATTTTTTTGCTCCTTTAGATTTATTGAAGTAGCCGGCTTTTTATTGGTCCAACCAATGTATGATTATTAATACATTTGACACATTTGTTAATTCTATTATAAAAGATTTAAGCTTTATTTTATTCATATCATTACTGTGTGGTAATCGCTTATTCTGATCTTGTACAATAAAAAACTCTTTGTACAATATTCTGTGCCGAGTCTTCTTTTTTACCAATGATTAGACGATCGGTGATTGGAATGTGATCAGTTCATAGAGAGTCATCCATTGGGGTTTTATTAGTGAGATGGAGAGTGGAGAAGGCACCACATTGACAGCCATTGGAGGCCCTTTCTAAAGCCCTAAACTTTTTGGCAACCTGTCTATGACATTAGTCTTCCAAACTCTATCTCACTGAGCTAAGGCCAGAAGAGTTCCAGGAGTTCTTCTCTGTCCACAGTTCCCAAACCAAAAGGAGACATCCACCACATCTTCAATCTTAAGGTCCTAAATGTCCTCAGCTGGGTCCAGGAGTTCCGCATGTAATCCACCAGGTAATAGCCTCTCTCTTTATCAGGGAGACTTTTTTCTTTGACCATCCCACATACATGTACTGCGGTAGGGCAGCCGTTCTGTGCAGAATCACGTACCTGTCCGTCATCTGCATATTGTCAGGTTATATCTATATAAAATGATAAAATTGATGAAATATAACTTTGCTGAATGTGAATCTGACCTTTGTCTGACGCGATTCATTCAAGGGCAGGAAGAAAAACCTTAAGAGGCCGGGCCCCATACAACTATATTGACCAACCCTTAACAGTGCAAATGAAGCTACAGTCTTATGTAACTAGTCGGTCACAATTGACAATACTGAACGGTCCCCACCTTCCAGATCAATAAATAAAAAGATGTGATAAGGATTTGAAACCCAAAGGTTAAAGATGAAACTTCATTAAGAAAGAAACAAAGGAATAGACTGTCCTCATCGTTCTAAGGGTGAAATTATCTAGCCCTGGGACATCCAGTATTGACTCAGCTGACAATACAAGCCTAGCTCAAAGTTGGTGACTAATTATTGGACGTGTATGCATGTGTGTATATATATATATATATATATATATATATATATATATATACAGTCAGGTCCATAAATATTGGGACATCGGCACAATTCTAATCTTTTTGGCTCTATACACCACCACAATGGATTTGAAATGAAACAAACAAGACCGGTGTCCTGTGGAATAATGCATGGCGGGACGGAACGGATTATTCTTATATGAGATCATAGTGAGAAATGGCGGAATATTATCTGATTACAGAACAGTCACATTAAAGGGGCACTCTCACCGCACGGGGACACGATGTAAAGGAGAACTCTCATGGGGACACAGATATAATATACAAATATTAAAGGGGAACTCTGACTGGAACATTGAAGGGGAACTCTGACCGGAATAATAAAGGGGAACGCTGACCGGAATAATAAAGAGGAACTCTGACTGGAATATTAAAGGGGAACTCTGACCGGAATAATAAAGGGGAACTCTGACTGGAACATTGAAGGGGAACTCTGACCGGAATAATAAAGGGGAACTCTGACCGGAATAATAAAGGGGAACTCTGACCGGAACAATTAAGGGGAGCTCTGACCGACATAATTAAGGGGAATTCTGACTGGAATATTAAAGGGGAACTCTGACCGGAATAATAAAGGGGAACTCTGACCGGAAAAATAAAGCGGAACTCTGACCGGAATATTAAAGGGGAACTCTGACTGGAACATTGAAGGGGAACTCTGACCGGAATAATAAAGGGGAACTCTGACCGGAATAATAAAGGTGAACTCTGACCGGAATAATAAAGGGGAACTCTGACCGGAAAAATAAAGCGGAACTCTGACCGGAATATTAAAGGGGAACTCTGACTGGAATATTAAAGGGGAACTTTGACCAAAATAATAAAGGGGAACTCTGAACGGAATATTAAAGGGGAACTCTGACCGGAATAATAAAGGGGAACTCTGACCGGAATAATTAAGGGGAGCTCTGACCGACATAATTAAGGGGAATTCTGACTGGAATATTAAAGGGGAACTCTGACTGGAATATTAAAGGGGAACTCTGACCAGAATAATAAAGGGGAGCTCTGACTGGAATAATAAAGGGGAGCTCTGACCGGAATATTAAAGGGGAACTCTGACCGGAATAATAAAGGGCAGCTTTGACCGGAATAATAAAGGGCAGCTCTGACTGGAATATTAAAGGAGAAATCTGACCGCAATATTAAAGGGGAACTCTGACCGCAATATTAAAGGGGAACTCTGAACAGAAAAAATAAAGGGGAACTCTGACTGGAATAATAAAGGGGAACACATAAAGGGGCACTCTGACTGAGACACTGGATGTAAAGGAGGACTCTGGTGGGGACACTGGATGTAAAGTGGCACTCTGACAGGGACACAGATGTAAAGGAGGACTCTGATAGGGACACACTAGATGTAAAGGGGCACTCTGATGGGGACATGGATGTAAAGGAGGACATTGACGGGGACACACTAGATATAAAGGAGCACTCTGACGGGGACATGGATGTGAACCCGTCAGAGTCCTCCTTTACATCAGTGTCCCTGTCAGAGTGCCCGTTTACATCTGTGTCCCTGTCAGAGTTCCCCTTTATTGTTCCAGTCAGCATTCCCCTTTAATGTTCCAGTCAGCGTTCCCCTTTAATTTTCCAGTCAGTTACCCTTTAATGTTCCAGTCAGCGTTGCCCTTTAACATTAGATTCTCTCCACTCTGCTCTCTGTCTATCGTCGGATAATGCATCCGACAAACTGCCCCGCCTCCGCCCCGCCTCCTCTCAGTGAGCTCTACGGAATGTAATGCTTTCAGTCACTGAGAGGAGGCGGGGCGGAGCACAGACTGAATGCAATACATCCCGTAGAGCTTACTGAGAGGAGGTGGGGCGGGGGCGGAGCATGGACTGAATGCAATACATCCCATAGAGCTCACTGAGAGGAGGCGAGGAGGGGTGGGGGCGGAGCACGGACTGAATGCAATACATCCCTGAGAACTGGAAATCACACGAGATTTCGTCACTAGGCGAATTGCAAGGGCTGCTGGGATACATGTCCCAGGAGCCCTTGCGAATTGCCGAATGACATAATCGCCGAAAGCAGCAGGACCCGGAGGTGCAGATTAATAAAGAAGATTAAAGGTATTTCCTTAAAATAAAAAATTGTTTACATTGTCAAAAGCATATTTGAAGGGGATTACATACATCTCAACTTGTAAAAATGGGTGGAGCTCCACTTTAATGTGCATATTTTACATTTTATTCTAATTATATATGGGGGGGTGTTTCACCACTATTTGCACATTGCAGCTCTGCAGTATTTCTTACCTATTACAGAGAGGGTGACACCATTACTCCTGCCCGAATTAGATTTGAATTTAGCCGCCCCATCCCCCCTCCAAGTTTTTCCTTTATCTTATCTTCCTAACTTTTGGTAGCCCCATCCCAAAAATTCTAAAAAGTATCTTTATCTTTTTTTTTTTCTATCTCATGGACGAAATGTGAGAAATAACATATATATCATACAATCATTCCATAAACACATCCCACATACACCGCATAGATCATTTCAAGGAAATATGCTCATAAAATAGTTTACCATTTGCCAAAAAAAAAAAAATACATCCCTGGATTTCATTTTAAAAATCTGGTCACCCTACAATATGGTCCACAAGGTGGTGACCTGACTTCTCTCAGATGGAACGCACAGACAGGAAGTGATGTAAGATACTGACAGGAAGTGATGTAGGTCCACAGAGGAAGTGATATTAGATATAAATAGGAATTTCAGAGGCGAGTCGGGAGGAAATAGAGAGGAGACGTAGCTGGAAGTGGCAGCAGAGGAGGTATTAAGATATTATTTTCTATATATAATCTTTAATTACATAAAGAAAATGTCCTCCTTCCCTGTTTATGCCGGGGGAAAAGAAACAGAGGAACACATAACACTGAGAATCAGATTGCAGTCCCCCAGTGAAATCACATAAGTAGGATGAGCAGCAAAACTTCCTCCAGCTCTCCTGTAGCGCCCTCACCAGGCAGAGCCTAGGTACTCATAATCTATCTGGGAAAGAAGCAGAGCTCGGGGTGACCCCGACACTCACCTCTGGAAATATTCAGCAGCTTTCCTCCCTTGTCACTACTAACATTAATCCCATCCTCTGTCCCAACACCAACTGGTCCCCCACTCCTCACCCCCATCTAACACCGCTGTCCCCCGCTCCTCACCCCATCTAACACCGCTGTCCCCCATTCCTCACCCCCCATCTAACACCACTGTCCCTCCGCTCCTCACCCCCATCTAACACCATTGTCCCCCGCTCCTCACCCCCATCTAACACCATTACCCCCATCTAACACTGCTGTCCCTCATTCCTCACCTGTCATAAAACACCGCTACCCCCATCTAACACCGCTGTCCCCCATTCCTCACCCCCATCTATCACCCCTGTTCACTACTTCTCACTCCTCTTCCAACACTGTTGTTCCCCTCTCCTCACCCCCCTTCCCACACTGCTCACCTATATTCCACAACCCCCACTGACACTGTTGTCCCCCACTCCTCATTCCCTTATTCAACATTGAAAATCTCAACTCCTCACACCCCATATTTGACACTTCTGTCCCCCACTCTTCACCCAGACCCAATGCTGCCACCTTGCTTTCTTTTGTTTCTCTCATGATATCACTCTTATCTCTATTAATAAAACACAGATCTGACCGGAGAGGTGAGGAGGATTCTGGGAGGTCACATGATCTCACTCTTATTTCTATTAGTAAAACACAGACCTGACCAGAGGGGTGAGGAGGATTCTCAGAAGATTCTTGGAAGTACACAAGGATCTCTACAAGGACGTCACGATGGAGAATCAGCCGTCCCTCACATCACCGGGTAAGAGGAGACTTTATTGTAAAGGAGAGAGCAGTATGGAGGATCCACCTAGATCCCCCATCATCTGATAAACACATAGAAACAATGTATTCAGTCAGTGTGTGTGTTTCCTACAGATGGATCCAGTAATGGGAACCCACCAGAGAGATGTCCCCGTCCTCTGTATTCCCGGGATTCCACACAGGAAGGTCACACCATCCCCCACCATCATCAGGTAGATGAAGATGGATGTTGAGATCATAAAAGTGATCTGACTGTATGAAGATATATTCCACTTTTAGGTATAAGGTTATTTGTGCTCACATTTTAAAGCAACCATTCCCTGCTATTTTTTTTGTTTAGAATGAAAATCTGATAGATATAAAAGATGAGGTTAAAGAGGAAGAAGAGACGTATGTGAGGGGTGATCAGCAGTTCAGGGAAGAGGTTGGGATGATGGACAAAGTTAAAGAGGAAGAATCTTCTCCAGACATCAGCACAGGTGAGTGATGGCCACTAAATATAAAAACTGTTTGGGTATATGGATTGATGTTTGAGGATTTGTAGATCCACTTCTACAAAGACGTCATGATGGAGAATCAGCCGCCCCTCACATCACTGGGTAAGAGGAGACTTTATTGTAAAGGAGAGAGCAGTACGGAGGATCCACCTAGATCCCCCATCATCTGATAAACACATAGAAACAATGTATTCAGTCAGTGTGTGTGTTTCCTACAGATGGATCCAGTAATGGGAACCCACCAGAGAGATGTCCCCGTCCTCTGTATTCCCGGGATTCCACACAGGAAGGTCACACCATCCCTCACCATCATCAGGTAGATGAGGAACAATTACTGATAGTTATGATTTATACACAAGTGTGTTTGTTACAATAAATGTTTTATTATATATTCAGAGTGGAAACCTCGGTGAGTATAATATTGTTGTTAAAGAAGAGTATAAAGAGGAGGATGAGGAGTATGGAGAGATGGAGGAGTTTTCAGAAGGACACAAGGATATGATGGAGCCACCTAATACCAGGAACCCACCAGAGAGATGTCCCCGTCCTCTGTATTCCGGGGATTCCACACAGGTCAACATTAAAGAAGAGATAAAAGAGGAGGATGATGAGGATTTTGTAATGGAGGAGGCAGAGTTTCCAAATGGTCACAGAAAGCAGTACCAGGACACCATGGTGGAGTCATCCAGTTACAGAAATGCACCAGAGAGATGTCCCCGTCCTCTGTATTCCCGGGATTCCACACAGGAAGGTTACACCATCCCCCACCATCATCAGGTAGATGAGAATGTAGGAGAGTGATCCCAAGCCCTAAGAGATATCATTCTTCTATTATTATTATTTTTTTGTATTTAATATTATTTCTCCCATTTTGCTGGTTTAGGATGAAGATCTGATAAATGTACAAATTGGGGTTATAAAGGAAAAGACGTATGTGAGGGGTGATCAGCATTTTACAGAGGAGGTTGGGATGATGGACGCAGTTAAAGAGGAAGAAACTTCTCCAGATATCAGCTTGGGTAATTATGGAAGAATGGGTTAAAGCTTACTTAGTGATGTTTGGTTGGGTGGTGTCATTGATCTGGTTAGTTGTCATAGTTTGGTGTTGTGATTGCTCCCAGTTCCACCACAGATCTCTTTTACACTTTGAAATGCTCGACCAACATACACTGCTCCAAAGAATGAAAGGAACACTTTGAAAACTCATCAGATCTCAATGGGGAAAATATCATGCTGGATATCTATACTGGTATGGACTGGGTAATGCGTTAGGATCTATACTGGTATGGACTGGGTAATGTGTTAGGATCTATACTGGTATGGACTGGGTAATGTGTTAGGATCTATACTGGTATGGACTGGGTAATGTGTTAGGATCTATACTGGTATGGACTGGGTAATGTGTTAGGATCTATACTGGTATAGACTGGGTAATGTGTTAGCATCTATACTGGTATGGACTGGGTAATGTACTAGGATCTATACTGTTACATAGTTGGTGAGGATAAAAAAAGACATCAATCCATCCAGTTCAACCTATGATGTGTGTGTGTGTTTTATGTTAACCGTACATTGTATACCCCTCTATGTTGTGGTCTTTAAGGTGCCCATCTAATAGTCTTTTGAAACTATCGATGCTCCCCGCTGATACAACTGCTTGTGGAAGAGAATTTCACATCCCCACTGCTCTGACAGTAAAGAACCCTTTACGTATTTTAAGGTTAAACCTTTTTCCCTCTAGTTTTAATAAGTGGCCACTGCCATCTGCCATGTAGTTGCCCCCCCATTATTTTGTTCAGGTCCGTTTGTAAGGTTACCACATACGGCATAGAAGAATTTGGCCTGCTTAGTTTAGTATTGTCCGCAAATACAAAGATTGTGCTAGATATCCCCTCCTCTAGGTCGTTTATTAATAAATTAAACAGGATTGGTCCCAGGACAGATCCTTGGGGGACCCCACTTTCCACACCCTCCCAAGTACTTCCTATTTATCACCACCCTCTGGACTCTCCCCTGGAGCCAGTTCTCTATCCAAGTACTCACCCTATGGTCCATACCTATGTACCTTAGTTTGTACAGTAAGCATTTGTGGGGAACTGTGTCAAATGCCTTTGCAAAGTCCAGATACACCACATCCACAGGCCTTCCTTTATCCAGATACACCACATCCACAGGCCTTCCTTTATCCAGATACACCACATCCACAGGCCTTCCTTTATCCAGATACACCACATCCACAGACCTTCCTTTATCCAGATACACCACATCTACAGACCTTCCTTTATCCAGATACACCACATCCACAGACCTTCCTTTATCCAGATATACCACATCCACAGGCCTTCCTTTATCCAGATACACCACATCCATAGGCCTTCCTTTATCCAGATACACCACATCCACAGGCCTTCCTTTACCTAGATACACCACATCCACAGGCCTTCCTTTATCCAGATACACCACATCCACAGGCCTTCCTTTATCCAGATACACCACATCCACAGGCCTTCCTTTACCTAGATACACCACATCCATAGGCCTTCCTTTATCCAGATACACCACATCCACAGGCCTTCCTTTATCCAGATACACCACATCCACAGGCCTTCCTTTATCCAGATACACCACATCCACAGGCCTTCCTTTATCCAGATACACCACATCCACAGGCCTTCCTTTATCTAGATACACCACATCCATAAGCCTTCCTTTATCCAGATACACCACATCCACAGGCCTTCCTTTACCTAGATACACCACATCCATAGGCCTTCCTTTATCCAGATACACCACATCCACAGACCTTCCTTTATCCAGATACACCACATCCACAGGCCTTCCTTTATCCAGATACACCACATCCACAGGCCTTCCTTTATCCAGATACACCACATCCACAGGCCTTCCTTTATCCAGATACACCACATCCACAGACCTTCCTTTATCCAGATACACCACATCTACAGACCTTCCTTTATCCAGATACACCACATCCACAGACCTTCCTTTATCCAGATATACCACATCCACAGGCCTTCCTTTATCCAGATACACCACATCCATAGGCCTTCCTTTATCCAGATACACCACATCCACAGGCCTTCCTTTACCTAGATACACCACATCCACAGGCCTTCCTTTATCCAGATACACCACATCCACAGGCCTTCCTTTATCCAGATACACCACATCCACAGGCCTTCCTTTACCTAGATACACCACATCCATAGGCCTTCCTTTATCCAGATACACCACATCCACAGGCCTTCCTTTATCCAGATACACCACATCCACAGGCCTTCCTTTATCCAGATACACCACATCCACAGGCCTTCCTTTATCCAGATACACCACATCCACAGGCCTTCCTTTATCTAGATACACCACATCCATAAGCCTTCCTTTATCCAGATACACCACATCCACAGGCCTTCCTTTACCTAGATACACCACATCCATAGGCCTTCCTTTATCCAGATACACCACATCCACAGGCCTTCCTTTATCTAGATACACCACATCCACAGGTCTTCCTTTATCCAGATACACCACATCCACAGGCCTTCCTTTATCCAGATACACCACATCCACAGGCTTTCCTTTATCCAGATACACCACATCCACAGGCCTTCCTTTATCCAGATACACCACATCCACAGGCCTTCCTTTATCCAGATACACCACATCCACAGGCTTTCCTTTATCCAGATACACCACATCCACAGACCTTCCTTTATCCAGATACACCACATCCACAGGTCTTCCTTTATCCAGATACACCACATCCACAGACCTTCCTTTATCCAGATACACCACATCCACAGGCCTTCCTTTATCCAGATACACCACATCCACAGGCCTTCCTTTATCCAGATACACCACATCCACAGACCTTCCTTTATCCAGATACACCACATCCACAGGCCTTCCTTTACCTAGATGGCAACTCACTTCATCATAGAAGGTTAATAGATTGGTTTGGCAAGAACGATTTTTCATGAATCCATGCTGATTACTACTAATAATACCGTTTTCATTACTAAAGTCTTATATGTGGTCCCTTAACATCCCCTCCAAAATCTTGCAGACTACTGATGTTAGGCTGACTGGTCTATAGTTACCCGGGATATATCTCGGACATTTTTTAAATATTGGTACCACGTTGGCATTTTTCCAATCAGCTGGCACCATACCCGTCTGTAGACTACCCTTAAAGATCAAGAATAACGGTCTGGTTATCACCTGGCTGAGCTCTTTATGAACCCTCGGTTGCAAGCCATCCGGTCCTAGTGATTTATTTATGTTCAGTTTCTCTAGTTTAGTTCTAAGTCTATCTTCTGTTAGCCATGGGGGTACTTCCTGAGGTGTATTATTTCATTTAGCATTACAAGCTGGGTTAGTGTAGCCCCCCGATTCTTTTGTGAAGACTGAAGAGAAAAAATTATTTAGCACTTCCGCTTTCTCTCTGTCCTCTGTGGCCAGATTCTCTTTGCTGTCTTTTATGGGGCCAATGTGTTCTGGTCTCGCTTTCTTACTATTTATATACTTAAGGAATTTCTTGGGTTTTTTTTTTTTTTACTCTCTTCCGCTATATGTCTCTCGTGTTCTATTTTAGCTGCTTTGATTTTGCCTTTACATTTCTTTTTACACTCTTTGTAATGTTTGAATGCTGCCAATGACCCCTCAGCCTTGTATTTTTTGAAGGCCCTTTCTTTAGTATTAATATGCATTTTTATGTTGGAGTTTAGCCACCCAGGGTTTATTTTAGCTCTTTTAAATGTATTCCCTTTTGGAATGCACTGGCCAATCCCTTTGTTTAGTATGCTCTTGAAGCACTCCCATTTTTCCTCCGTGTTCTTTGTTCCCAGGGTTCTATCCCATTTGATATTGTCTAGCAAAGAGCGCATTTTAGGGAAATTGGCTCTTTTGAAATTCAGTGTCCTTATATTGCCCTTGTGTTTCCTATTACTATGAATAATACTGAAACCAATTCACCTATGGTCACAGTTTCCTAATTTGGCCCATATTTCTATATCCGTGATCAGGTCTGTCTTCTTGGTAATCAGTAGGTCAAGTACCGCATTGTTTCTTGTCGGTGCGTTCACCATCTGACCCATGAAATTGTCCTGCAAAACATTTAAGAACTGCCGAGCCTTGGATGAATGTGCGGTTCCTTCTGCCCAATCTATATATGGATAATTAAAGTCCCCCATTATAATGACATTTCCCATCCTTGCTGCCATTCAAATCTGTGAAAGGAGGTCCACCTCCCCCTCCTCCCTCTGGTTGGGGGGCCTTTAGCATATGCCCAATATTACTTTCCCCATAGTGCCTTCCCTTTGAAGTTCTACCCATAGGGATTCTGCCTCGTCCATAGCTCCATTATTAATATCATCCCTCATATTTACCTGTATACTGTTCTTAATATACAGACATACCCCTCCCCCTTTTTTACCTTCTCTATCTCTGCGATAAAGGGAATACCCCTGTATGGTCGCCAGCCAATCATGAGAGCTGTCAAACCAAGTCTCTAAAATCCACACGAAATTGAAGTCCTCCTCATACATCAGCTGCTCCAGCTCTCCCATCTTGTTGGCCAGGCTTCTAGCATTGGTGTACAGACCTGGTAGTTTTGTCCGGTTGCATACTATATCCTCGTTTGATGTTGTTTTAAGGCTGCTCTTGTGATTTATTTATTTTTTTTTCCCCATACCCACCTTGGGTTTAGGAACTCTGAGCACCCTACCGCTAATGTCCCCATTTGTGCCCGTTGAACCTTGCTCCCCGCTGGTTAATTCATCATCTGTACCCTCCCCCCCATCACCTAGTTTAAAAGCCCCTCTAACTTGTTGGCCATCTTCTCACCCAGTACAGTTGCACCCTCCCCATTTAGGTGCAATTCGTACCTACTAAAGAGCCGGTAGACAGCTGAGAAGTCAGCCCAGTTCTCCAGGAACCCGAAACCCTCCTTACTACACCAGCTCCTCAGCCACTCGTTAACTTCCCTAATCTCCCGCTGCCTCTCTGGTGTGGCTCGAGGTACAGTTAGTATTTCTAAAAAAAATCACCTTGGAGGTCCTAGTCCTCAACTTAGCGCCTAAGTCCCTGAAATTGTTTAGGACTCTCCATCTTCCTCTGACTTTGTCATTGGTACCCACGTGTACCATGACAGCCGGGTCTTCCCCAACCCCACCCAATAATCTGTCCAACAGATCCGTGATGTGCCGAAGCTGAGCGCCCGGTAAAAAAAAAAAGACAGCCTGGCACCTATGGTCTTTTTGGTATGGTACTACTACTACTACTACTGGTATGGACTGTGTAATGTGTTAGGATCTATACTGGTATGGACTGGGTATTGTGTTAGGATCTATACTGGTATGGACTGGGTAATTCGTTAGAATCTATACTGGTATGGACTGGGTAATTAGTTAGAATCTATACTGGTATGGACTGGGTAATCCGTTAGGATCTTTACTGGTATGGACTGGGTAATGTGTTAGGATCTTTACTGGTATGGACTGGGTAATGTGTTAGGATCTTTACTGGTATGGACTGGGTAATGTGTTAGGATCTATACTGGTATGGACTGGGTAATGTGTTAGGATCTATACTGGTATGGACTGGGTAATGTGTTAGGAAGGAAAGGATGCCACATAGTTTGATGGAAATTAAAATTATCACCCTACAGAGGGCTGAACTCAAAGACACCCCGAAAATCAAAGTGAAAAAATGATGCAGCAGGCGAGTCCATTTTGGTGAAATGTCACTGCAGGACCTCAGAATGGTCCTCAGTAGTGTGTATGGTCCCCACGTGCTTGTATACATGCCTGACAACGTCGGGACATTCTCCTAATGAGACGACGGATGGTGTCCTGGGGTATTTCCTCCCAGATCTGGACCAGGGAATTACTGAGCTCCTGAACCGACTGTGGTGTAACCTGGGGGCATCGGATGGACTGAAACAGAATAGTTCTGACAATGGGTCCAAGGATTTCATCCCAATACCTAATGGCAGTCAGGGTGCCATTGTCTAGCCTGTAGAGGTCTGTGCGTCCCTCCATGGAGACGCCTCCCCAGACCATCACTGACCCCCCACCCAACCGGTCATGCTGAACGATGTTACAGGCAGCATAATGTTCTCCACGGCTTCTCCAGACCCTTTCACGTCTGTCACATGTGCTCAGGGTGACCCTGCTCTCATCTGTGAAAAGCACAGGGTGCCAGTGGTGGAGCTGCCAATTCTGGTGTTCAATGGCAAATGCCAATCCAGCTCCACAGTGGCGGGCAGTGAGCACAGGGACCACTAGAGGACATTTTTTTTTTTTGAAAAATTCTTTTTATTGTTTTAGAACAAGAAAAAAATACAGACAGTGACAAACACCAGTCCCTAACATGGCGGGACAGCACAACAACCCTTCCCGACCCACCCCTCCCACCCTCCCAACCCTGGCAGCTTACCTATAGAACAGAGTAAAGCATAGGGGGGCGGGGGCGGCCGGGACAGCATAACCGGTCCAGACCGCCCCCCCAGGCCCAGGGGTACAGGACACACAAAAAAAAAAAAACATACATGACAACTGGATCAGAACACAAAGTTACAGGTCAGAAATAGCAGAGGTTTACTGACTGAAAGAAAAGAACCAGTGAGAGTGCGGGCCCAAATAAACCATAAGATACAGACACTTCCCATTCACAATTAGCCCACCGTCTCGGTGGATTCCACCCATGCCTTCCACACCTTTTCGAACTTCCGGAGACAACCACGGGACTCGTAAGTGGCCTTATACAAAGGTAAAACAGCGTTCACCAGCCCCTTCCAGAAGGGAATCGAAGGGGGTGACACTTTTTTCCAGTGTAGTAGGATGGCCTTCTTGGCATAAAACAGTAGTATAATCAACAGCGTCCTGTGAGCCACCGAGGGGACCACCTCCTCCACCAGGCCCAGGAGACAGACGCTCTGGGTCAGCGGAACCGGAGTCATAAGCACCCTTCCAAGGCAGGAGACAACCTCCGACCAGTAGCGCTGAACCAGAGCACAGTCCCAAAATACATGTCGGGCATCCGCTGGGGCAGCCGAGCATCGCCAACACTCAGCGGACACAGACGGAAAGATCCTGGCCAGGCGGGCAGGCGTATAATACACTCTGTGGAGAAATTTAAATTGGATGAACTTATCTCTAGCCGCCACCAGGTGTTTAAAAGGATCTGTCCACAAGTCATCCCAGTCGTCCCCCTGCAAGTCAGGAATATCCTCCGTCCAGCGCTGCTTGCAGCGCACAATCCCCGGAGGGGTGAGGCGGAACAGTTCCTTGTAGACAGTAGACAGTGTTTTACTAAGGTCAGGGTTAGTCAAACCTATGGTCTTTTTGACAGAATGCACTCTCTGTCCTTCAGAGTCCCTTACCACCAGAACCTGTCTTTCCTTTCCCTTGCTCCCGCCCCTACTTGAGGAGTTCTTCCCCTGGCATCTAGGGGCGTCGCTCTGCTCCAGCAATGTTGTCCCTGACTGGTTTCCCCAACATCACGCATCAGGGCGTATTTATTGGGGTGCTCCAGCCCAGGATCGGCCTCCTGGCATTTTTCCCTTCAACCCTTCCTGTCACCCAACTACTCTGCTTTGATGCCTGCACCCTTGTATCTCCGCCCTCCTCTGTGTAGGCCCCTGTCTGTACCTGGATACGTTCCCAGCTCTCCTTCACTATGGAGATTCTTTTCATTGTTGCCAGTTGCTTCCCTAGATTCAGGCCCTAGATACTGGTATGGACTGGGCAATGTGTTAGAATCTATACTGGTATGGACTGGGTAATGTGTTAGGATCTATACTGGTATGGACTGTGTAATGTGTTAGGATCTATACTGGTATGGACTGGGTAATTCGTTAGAATCTATACTGGTATGGACTGGGTAATTAGTTAGAATCTATACTGGTATGGACTGGGTAATCCGTTAGGATCTTTACTGGTATGGACTGGGTAATGTGTTAGGATCTTTACTGGTATGGACTGGGTAATGTGTTAGGATCTATACTGGTATGGACTGGGTAATGTGTTAGGATCTATACTGGTATGGACTGGGTAATGTGTTAGGAAGGAAAGAGTGCCACATAGTTTGATGGAAATTAAAATTATCACCCTACAGAGGGCTGAACTCAAAGACACCCCGAAAATCAAAGTGAAAAAATGATGCAGCAGGCGAGTCCATTTTGGTGAAATGTCATTGCAGGACCTCAGAATGGTCCTCAGTAGTGTGTATGGCCCCCATGTGCTTGTATGCATGCCTGACAACGTCGGGACATTCTCCTAATGAGACGACGGATGGTGTCCTGGGGTATTTCCTCCCAGATCTGGACCAGGGAATTACTGAGCTCCTGAACCGACTGTGGTGTAACCTGGGGGCATCGGATGGACTGAAACAGAATGGGTCTGACAATGGGTCCAAGGATTTCATCCCAATACCTAATGGCAGTCAGGGTGGTATTGTCTAGCATGTAGAGGTCTGTGCGTCCCTCCATGGAGACGCCTCCCCAGACCATCACTGACCCCCCACCCAACCGGTCATGCTGAACGATGTTACAGGCAGCATAATGTTCTCCACGGCTTCTCCAGACCCTTTCACGTCTGTCACATGTGCTCAGGGTGAACCTGCTCTCATCTGTGAAAAGCACAGGGTGCCAGTGGTGGAGCTGCCAATTCTGGTGTTCAATGGCAAATGCCAATCGAGCTCCACGGTGCCGGGCAGTGAGCACAGCGCCCACTAGAGGACATCGGGCCCTCAGGCCACCCTCATGAAGTCTGTTTCTGATTGTTTGGTCAGAGACATTCACACCAGTGTCCTGCTGGAGGTCATTTTGTAGGGCTCTGGCAGTGCTCATCCTGGTCCTCCTTGCACAAAGGAGCAGATACCGGTCCTGCTGATGGGTTAAGGACCTTCTACGGCCCTGTCCAGCTCTCCTAGAGTAACTGCCTGTCTCCTGGAATCTCCTCCATGCTCCTGAGACTGTGCTGGGAGACACAGCAAACCTTCTGGCAATGGGAGGTATTGATGTGCCATCCTGGAGGAGTTGGACTGCCTGTGCAACCTCTATAGGGTCCAGGTATGGCCTCATGCTACCAATAGTGACACTGACCCCAGCCAAATGCAAAACTAGTGACAAACACTCAGAAAAGGTGAGTAGGGAAAATGTCAGTGGCCTCCACCTGTAAAACCATTCCTGTTTTGGAGGTCGTCTCATTGTTGCCCATCTAGTGCACCTGTTGGCAACAACCCCCTCTGCTACTTGACTGACCAGATGAATATCCCAGGAGTTTCCCTGACTTGATGCTATACTCTGATTATAAAGTGTTGAGCAGTGTATATGAGTGTGGAAAACTCTTGGTAATTTTTCTTGTCTTCTGACAGACGGACTCTGTGGTGGGAATAGAAGGACATCGGAGGAAGATGTGACTACAGAAGATAATGACATGGCATCTTCTCCAGAAGTAAATCCTGTTCCTCATAATATACATGACAGACCTCACCATTGGAGGAGATCATTGGAATCTCCTGATACTTCACATAGTCCTCTAATATCTGACAGTGCCGACGGGTGTGGGAAACCATCTCATCTCAGGGAATCTTCTTTATACCATACAGGGGAGAATTCATTGTCATGTTCAGAGTGCGGGAAATGTTTTAGTCACAAAGGAAACCTTCTTCAGCACCAGAAAATTCACACAGGGGAGCGACCTTTTTCATGTTCAGAGTGCGGGAAATGTTTTAGTCACAAAGGAAACCTTCTTCAGCACCAGAGAATACACACAGGTGACCTTCCCTATTCATGTTCAGAGTGCGGGAAATGTTTTAGTCACAAAACATACCTTCTTAGGCACCAGAGAATACACACAGGGGAGCGACCTTTTTCATGTTCAGAGTGCGGGAAATGTTTTAGTCACAAAACATACCTTCTTAGGCACCAGAGAATACACACAGGGGAGCGACCTTTTTCATGTTCAGAGTGTGGGAAATGTTTCAATCAAAAAGAATCCCTTCTTAGCCATCAGACAATACACACAGGAGACCTTCCCTATTCATGTTCAGAGTGCGGGAAATGTTTCAATAAAAAAGTATCCTTTCTTAGCCATCAGAGAATACACACAGGTGAGCGTCCCTATTCATGTTCAGAGTGCGGGAAATGTTTTCATGATAAAGTAGTTCTTATTAGGCATCAGAGAATACACACAGCTGAGCTTCCCTATTCATGTTCAGAGTGTGGGAAATGTTTTAGCCAAAAAGGATACCTTCTTCAGCACCAGAGAATTCACACAGGTGAGCGTCCCTATTCATGTTCAGAGTGCGGGAAATGTTTCAATCACAAAGGAAACCTTCTTAGTCATCAGAGAATACACACAGGTGAGCATGCCTATTCATGTTCAGAGTGCGGGAAATGTTTTAATAAAAAAGGAAACCTTCTTAGCCATCAGAGAATACACACAGGTGAGCTTCCCTATTCATGTTCAGAGTCCCAATTTTAATAAAAGAGGAAACCTTCTTAGCCATCAGAGAATACACACAGGTGAGCGTCACTATTCATGTTCAGAGTACGGGAAATGTTTTTATAATAAAGGAACCCTTGTTCGCCATCAGAGAATACACACAGGTGAGCTTACCTGTTAATGTTCAGAGTGCGGGAAATGTTTTAGCTCCTTCAGGACCAAGCCCATTTCTGACTTAAGTGGTTTACAAGTTAAAATCAATATTTTAGCTAGAAAATGACTTTAAACCCCCAAACATTAAATATATTTTTTAGCAAAGACTCTGGAGAATAAAATTGCGGTCGTTGCAATATTTTTTTGTCACGCGGTATTTGCGCAGCGGTATTTCCAACGCCTTTTTTTGGGGAAGAATTACATTTTGCCGCGTTTAAAAATAAGTAAACAGTAAAGTTCTCCCAATTTTTCTGTATAATGTGAAAGATGAGGTCACGCCGAGTAAATAGATACCTAACATGTTCCGGTATAAAATTGCGCAGAGCGGTTTAGATGAATTGCGGTTTATATGGAATAGAGAAGTGAGAGATAATACTAGGAAGGCCCCTCCTACACATAGCAGATAGATCCCGCCTACCGCGTGTGTCTGTGGGGAGCGTTTGATGGTGAGAAGTGGGAATTGATGTTTTCTCCTCTCACACAGATCGGATCGGGGGAAGATTTATCTTCTAATGGATTTCCTCCATATATTCCGCCCCGTCACCTCAACTCAAACTTCTCCACTTCCCGACCACGTGCCGCCTTTTTACTCTCCCAGGCAAACCCACGTAGGTCTACGTCAGACGCTTGGAGGCAGCTAGGGGGCGAGCGCTTGCCGCCGGAACACTCCCACCCCCGCTCATTAGCAGGGAAGCCAATGCGTGGGTCAGGCAGCTCCGATTGCCTCTGGTCACCCGTGATCGTTCCCCGCTGAGAGAGATGAATGGTCGGATGTTAACTTCTTCCCATCCGCGCTACAGCCTATATACGGCTGCAGCGCGGACTTGAATTTTCGGGAGGCCGTATTTATACGGCCTCCCAGAAACAGTCTCCCCTCGCGCTCCCGCGAGCGCGCATCAGGGAAAATCTGTGTCGGCCGTGTCCCTTGGACACAGCCGATCACAGATCGTGGTGAATGGCCAATCACAGCGGCCATTCACCACGTGATCGGACCGTCCAATGAGAGATGATCTCATATGTAAACATATGAGATCATCTCTCATCACCAGCGCGCCTTCCTCACACGGAGCCTGCAGTGTGAGGAAGGAGGGGGAGCCTCACAGCGCCAGGGACACAGAAGAAATGTAATCAGGGCACCGATCACCAGTGCCCTGATTACTAGAGGTAAAAAAAACACACACAGTGCCCGCCATCAGTGCCCCCCATCAATGCCCACAATCAGTGCCCATAGTGCTGTCAGTCAGTGCCCATCAGTGCCTGCTCATCTAGGCACTGATGAGCACTGACTGGCAGCACTATGGGCACTGAGTGTGGGCACTGATGGTGCTGCCCATCAGTGCTTATCAGTGCCACCCGTCAGTGTCCATCAGTGCCATCCGCCAGTGCCCATGAGTGCCTCCCGTCACTGCCGCCTCTCAGTGCCCAGCAGTGCCACCTCTCAGTGCCCCCTCTGTGCTCATCAGTGCCACCTATCAGTGCTCATCAGTGCGGCATATTAGTACCTCCTCATCAGTGCCCATAAGTGCCACCTCATCTGTGCCCATAAGTGCCACCTCATCTGTGCCCATCAGTGCAGCCTATCAGTGCCCATCAGTGCCGACTCATCAGCGCACATCAGTGAAGGAGAAAAATTTATTTTCAAAATTTACTCGCAGAAAATAAGAAAAACTTTTTTTTTTTTCAAAATTTTCTGTCTTTTTTCTTTTTTTTTGTAAAAAATAAAAAACCCAGAGATGATTAAATACCACCAAAATAAAGCTCTATTTGTGTGAAAAAAAATGATAAAAATTTCATATGGGCACAGTGTAGCATGACCGCGCAATTGTCATTCAAAGTGTGAGAGCGCTGAAAGCTAAAAATTGGTCTGGATGGAAAGGGGGTTTAAGTGCACAGTAGGCAAGTGGTTAAACACATCTGACCGTTCTTCTCCCTGGAATGATCACAGAGCGCCTTCTATATAGGATCACAGGTCTCTATGGTCATTTCACAAGCCACGCCCCCCCCCACAGTTAGAATCACTCCCCTAGGTACACATTTAACACCTTTTAATCACCCACAGTATTAACCCCTTCCCTGCCAGTGTCATTAGTACAGTGATAGTGCCTATTTTTAGCACTGATTACTGTAGTAATGTCACTGCTCCCCCCCAAAAATGTCAGTTAGGGGTCCGATCTGTCCGCCGCAATGTCGCATTCCCGCTAAATATCGCAGATCGCCATCATTACTAGTAAGAAAAAAAAATATATACAATAAAAATGACATAAATCTCTCCCCTAGTTAGTAGACGCAAAAACTTTTGCGCAAACCAATTAAAATACGCTTATTGCGATTTTTTTTTGTGTTTTTTTTTTTTTGTTTTTCCAAAAATAAGTAGCCGAAAACAAATTGGCCTAAAATATTAAAAACTTTAGATTTTTTTTTTTTGGAAATGTTATATAGCATAATGTGAAAAATATTGGGATTTTTTTTCAGAATTGTCGCTCATTTTTTTGTTTATTGCGCAATCGCACAGGGGATCAAATACCACCAAAAGAAAGCTCTGTTTGTGGGGAAAAAAGGACATCAATTTTATTTGGGTACAGCGTCACACGACCGCGCAATTGTCCGTTAAAATAACGCAGTGCCAATTTGAAAAAAGTGGCCGGGTCATTAAAGGGGGAAATCCTTCCGGCCCAGAAGAGGTGAAGATCCCAACTTGTTTTGTCCTAATCGTTTATGGAAGAAATTCTCTTTCTTTCATTCTTTTTCCTATTTGCACGGCTACGCCATTCTTTTTTTTTTTCTATTGTATAGCCTCACTCTAAATCCTCAATAAAATTTATAATTGGAAAAAAAGAAAAAAGAAAATTGCGCAAACTACCAATATCAAAAAAAATCTCCATAGGCGACGCTTTAGACATTTTTAGCGGTTACCAGTTAAGAGTTACAGAGGAGATCTTTTTTATTTAATTATTTCTCTCACTCTGGCGATCGCGGTGATATCTCACATGTGTGGTTTGAACGCTGTTTTCATTTGCGGGCGCGACTTACGTATGCGTTTTCTTTCGCGTGCGAGGTCACGGCGATGGGGCGCTTTAAAGTTTTAGTTTCCTACTCACTTTATTTAACTTTAATTTTAGCACAGTTGTAAAAAAAAAAAATAATCTGATGACTTTTATTGGTGTGAGAAGGAATGTAAACATCCCTTGTGACAGTAATAGGCAGTGACAGGTACTCTTTATGGAGGGATCGGGGGGAGGGGGGAATGTGACAGTAATAGGCAGTGACAGGTACTCTTTATGGAGGGATCGGGGGGAGGGGGGAATGTGACAGTAATAGGCAGTGACAGGTACTCTTTATGGAGGGATCAGAGGGAGGGGGGGAATGTGACAGTAATAGGCAGTGACAGGTACTCTTTATGGAGGGATCTGGGGGGGGGGGGGGATGTGACAGTAATAGGCAGTGACAGGTACTCTTTATGGAGGGATCGGGGGTCTAAAAGACCCCAAACCCCTCCCCCGTACTTCACTCTATTCAATATGCTGAAATCTGCATTTTTGAATAGTGACAGATGTTTGAATTTGGCGCCGTCGTGACGTCGAATTACCCGGACTTGATGTCATGCCGCCGCTTCCGGGTTACTACTTCCGAGACCCGATTGGAGCTGTGAAAACCACCACAGTCCACTCGGGGTTGGTTTACACCCGCTTCGCCCTCTGACCCGCTGTGGGGTTGGCAGGCAGCTGGGGGCCCTTATGTTAACTCTGTAAAGCCAACGCCAGTACGCCGCAACCGTATGCATCGGGGCTGTTGCTGTACAACCCAATTAATTTGAATAGCTTTGCCCAATGTGACCGGGGGGTGTGAGGTTTGCAGCAGCCGCAAATTGCAGTGCAGTTTGTACCGCCCCATCCGGCTGCCATTTAAGCTTAAGGAGGTGGAAAAATCGTGACTCAAATGTCTACCTTTACCGATCCCTCCCCACATGAGGCAGGAAATCATGACAAGACATGGGGCAACAAGTGGGCAAGCATTACATTATAGGGGGCAAGAGATGGACAATTGAGGCAACAGGTGATCATTCATGACAATACATGAGGCAATAGACGGGCAATACACAAGGCAACAAGTGGGCAATCATTACAATACATGGCCTATTATGCAACTGCATGAGGACCCAACAGGAAATGCTTTATTCTTTTTGTGTTCTACTTATAAATATGTATATAGATCTAACCTACTGGATGGAAAAATATCACTGTAACATGCATTAACCCACAGCAGCCAATCAGGATTTATCTTTCACTGGTGAACCTTTTTTATTGATTGCTTCATGTTGTTGCTCCTTTTTGATTTATTGAAGTAGCCGACCTTTTAGTCTTTTATTGGTCCAACCAATGTATGATTATTAATATATTTGACACATTTGTTAATTCTATTATAAAAGATTTAAGCTTTATTTTATTCATATCATTACTGTGTGGTAATCGCTTATTCTGATCTTGTACAATAAAAACTCTTCGTACAATATTCTGTGCCGAGTCTTCTTTTTTACCAATGATTAGATGATCGGTGATTGGAGTGTGATCAGTTCATAGAGAGTCATCCATTGGGGTTTTATTAGTGAGATGGAGAGTGGAGAAGGCACCACATTGACAAGCCATTGGAGGCCCTTTCTAAAGCCCTAAACTTTTTGGCAACCTGTCTATGACATTAGTCTTCCAAACTCTATCTTACTGAGCTAAGGCCAGAAGAGTTCCAGGAGTTCTTCTCTGTCCACAGCATATAAGTGCGATAACGGGCGAAATTCTCGTAGCAGCTCTGGGCCTAGCCGGTTTGACACACATCCCTTGCCTGGCGCATGTGCTGAATTTGGTGGTGCAGAGGTTCCTTAGAAATTACCCCGATATGTCAGAGCTGCTGCAGAAAGTGCGGGCCGTCTGTGCGCACTTTCGGCATTCTCACCCTGCTGCTGCTCGCCTGCCAGCGCTGCAGCATAACTTCGGCCTTCCCGCTCACCGTCTCATATGTGACATGCCCACAAGGTGGAACTCCACCTTGCACATGCTGGCCAGACTGTGCGAGCAGAAGCAGGCCATAGTGGAGTTTCAGCTGCAGCATGCACTCATGAGTCGCTCTGCGGAACAGCACCACTTCTCCACCAGTAACTGGGCCTCCATGTGAGACCTGTGTGCCTTGTTGTGATGTAACATATGCAGACTAGGCCGCAATGTAATATTTTTTCCCTAAATGGGTGTTTATTGAATAGCGGAATAGAACAACAGTATCCAATGGGTGTATCTCACTGTAAAATATGCAGACTAAGCCGCAATGTAATATTTTTTACCTAAATGGGTGTTTATTGAATAGCGGAATAGAACAACAGTATCTAAAGAGTGTATCTCACAGTAAAATATGCAGACTAAGCCGCAATGTAATATTTTTTCCATAAATGGGTGTTTATTGAATAGCGGAATAGAACAACAGTATACAACGGGTGTATCTCACACGTACAGATACAGACTATGCCGCAATTTAATATTTTTCCCCTAAATGGGTGTTTATTGAATAGCGGACTAGAACAACAGTATACAGCGGGTGTATCTCACACGTACATATACAGACTAGGCCGCAATTTAATATTTTTCCCTAAATGGGTGTTTATTGAATAGCGGACTAGAACAACAGTATACAACGAGTGTATCTCACACGTACAGATACAGACTAGGCCGCAATTTAATATCTTTCTGTCCCCTAAATGTTTTTTTTATTGCAATGCGCAATACAACAGTATGCAATGGGCGTATCTCACTGTAACATATGCGGACAGGGCCGCAATAAACTCTTTTGTCCCCTAAATAGTTTTTTTATTGCAAAGCACAATACAACAGTATGCAATGGGTGTATCTCACTGTAAAATATGCAGACAGGGCCGCAATAAACTTTT
This sequence comes from Pelophylax lessonae, assembly GCF_965119305.1. Classification (NCBI taxonomy): domain Eukaryota; kingdom Metazoa; phylum Chordata; class Amphibia; order Anura; family Ranidae; genus Pelophylax; species Pelophylax lessonae. The sequence goes on from NC_138770.1 coordinate 21,583,855, forward strand.
TTTGCCCATAAATATGTTTTTTTTTTTTTTTATTATTGCAAGGGGCAATACAACAGTATGCAATGGGTGTATCTCACTTTAACATATGCAGACAGGGCCCCAATTAACTTTTTTTGCCCCTAAATAGTTGTTTTTATTGCAAGGTGCAATACAACAGTATGCAATGGGTGTATGTCACTGTAACGTATGAATGAAAAACTGAAAAATTATTGTCCCCTTAATTGGTGCTTGTTGAATAGCAGATTTGAAATGCAGTGTCTGTCTAAACAGTAAAATATGAAAGAAAAAAGTTTTTTTTCTTTTTAAAATGCAGATTAAGCAGACACATATGCACTGAGCTTGCAGGAAATGCCCGCTACACGCCGCACGCCTAACAGGTTGGATACTGTTGTTGTTCTATTCCGCTATTGAATAAAAAAAAAAAAGATTTGAATGAAAAAAACTGAAAAATAATTTTTTTACCCTAAATACTGAAAAATAATTATTTTCCGCTCACATTGGTGCTTTTTGAAGAGCAGGTTAGAAAAGCAATGTCTGTCTAAAGACTGTATTTCAAAGCAAAATATGAAGGAAAAAATGTTTTTTCTTTTTTAAATGCAGATTAAGCAGACACATATGCACTGAGGTTGCATGAAATGTGCAGCACCGCACGCCGCCCACCTAACACACTCATAAAAGTTTTTTTTTTTTTTCTCCTTTCTCCTCCTCACTTGGCTCAGGTCAGGGCATAAAGATTGTGCACTGCACCCCCACACAATACAATCAATGTAGATCGCTGTCTGAATAAAGCAGATTGTTCCTATCCTATGTTTTCCCTACAAGCAATCTCTCCAGCCTGGCCCTACAGTAAACTCCTATCTCTCCCTCCGGGGAAAAAGATCGTGCACTGCACCCCCACACAATACAATCAATGTAGATCGCTGTATGATAAAGCAGATCAGTGGCATCTGGTGCTCAAAATTTTTGGGGGGCGCAAAAAGAAAAATGTAATAGGTATTGATTTGCGGTAAAAAAATTGTGTGACTTTGACGTCACACAAGTGTGAAAGGGGCCTTCAGTAATCAAGGAACAGTGCCTTGAAAAAGTATTCATGGTCACCCCTTGAAATAATCCACATTTTGTCATGTTATCTTCCAACCAAAAACGTAAATGTATTTTATGTGATAGACCGGCACAAAATTGTGAACTGGAAGGAAAATGGAAGAAAAATGACAATTGGATTGCTTTCAACATTTTATTAACAAAATTCACAAACCTGAAACAAGAAAACCAAACCGCAAAAAGTCACCAGGTACTATTTGAAAAGAAATTTTGCTCTTCTTTCCTTTTGGCATGCAAATTTTTCTATCACCTTCTGGTTGAAATCTGTAATTTCTGTCACCAGTCTCTTTTCCATTGACAGCATGGCCAATGCATTCAACCTCTCCTGGGTCATGGTGTTCCTCAGAAAAGTTTTTATTCTTTTCAGAGTTGAGAAGCACCTCTCAGCCTCTGCTGTGGTCATGGGTGTGGTGATGAGAATCTTCAGGAGAGTGACAGTCTCTCCAAAGACTTCTTCAAGATTGTTCTCCACAAGCAGCTGGAATAGGTCCACAGCACCATGGCAGGTTCGAAATTCCTCCTTGGAGTAGAGGAGACTAAGCTCTGTTCTTAACTTACTCCCATCGAGTACAGGATAGGTCTTCACAGTTGTGCTCAGTGCCTCCTTTGGAAATTCCCTTGCATACTGTTTAAACTTGTTCTCTTGAAGCAGGGTGGCACTAACCAGGTGGTTTGTGAAGGAGAACCGCTCCATGGTGTGTAGGAGGATGGTATCACAGACCTATCGAGAATGATAAAAAAACAAGATTAGGTACTGGTGACAAAATATCAATGTCATGCGTTAGCTCTCTGAGCATCAGAAATGCATGAAACTTAACATATGTACTCAGAATGTCTTGGGCATTTGTATGGGATGCTGAGAAATTATGATTTCAAAAAGCACTTGTTAAAATGTTCAGGTTTAAGTTATTATAAAGGAAGATCATTTTCAGTGTTTTTGAATCCAGAATTTCTCAGAACTCCATACACATGAACAGGACATTCTAAGTAAATGTTTATAAGTTGTATGCATTTCTGATGGTCTGGGAGCTATGAAGGCTGTAATACCAATGTTGTCCACTAGAGGAAAAAAACAAACAACAAATTCTTATAGATCACATCATTTTTATTGTAAGAAAAATATTTTTCTTTCCAATCTTCATATCTAAACCAGGGAGCTATCAAAAAAAACAAATACTTTCTACAAATAAAAACTAACCTCGGTTGCAATAAGTTTATGGGCTTCTGGATTAAGCGAGCACCACCTCTTCGGTTGAGAACCACCTTCACTGATTTGGCCAACCAGGTAATGGAGAGAATCTCTGAAAAATGTAGAAGAAGTAATAATAATTGAAACAACAACAAGGAAAAGGATGAATAAAGCTGCTACCTGATCTTCTGTATGCTCTGCTGGAACTGCTGGATGCTCCCCTTAATGTGGACTGAATCTATGTCCTTCCGCTGGAGTTTGGCATAGAGGAAGTCCACATGTGGCATGATGTTGTGGAAAAGGGTCAGAAAAAATCTAAAATCCTGATCCTCCAGCAGCATGGCAAAGCCTCTTGCCTCTCTGGTGGTAGTTAGGTCAAAGTCACCTGAATCCTGTATTGTTTTAAAACAGCGAATGAGGTCCTCTCTGTGCTCAAACACTGTATTGACGGCACGGCTGTGGAAGTTCCATCTGACGCTGCTTGATGTTGGTAGTCTATGGGCAACTACTTTATCAAGAACATCTGTGCACTTAGGTGATCTTGAAAAAAAGCTGGTAAACCCTTCAAGGTTAGAAAAAAAATGTCTTACTTTGGATATGCGAGAAGTGGCCTGCTGAATTATTAGATTAAGCTGATGTGCATAGCAGTGGATGTAATGGGCATTTGGGTAAACATCTTGTATCTTCCTCTGAACACCTGCAGTGGCACCCCTCATCACACTAGCTCCATCATAGGCTTGGCAGATGAGTTTACTCTTCTGATCCTCTGGAAGGATGACAGCAAGACGCTCTTGTAGTGCTGTAGCAATGGAATCTGCTGTAGTTGAATGCAGAGAAATAAACTCAAAAAACCTCTCTTGTATGTTGCTTTTGGCATCAATGTAGCGCAGCACAAGCACAAGTTGGCACTGTGTGGCAATATCAGTGGTCTCGTCGGCCTGGATTGACAGAAAATCGCTGTTTCGTGCTTCTTGGATAATGTGTTCTTTTACAACAGACAACATACAGTCCAATAGCTCGTTCTGCACGGTTTTCGAAGTTCCCTTAAACACAGTGGCGTTCTCGAGGTGCTCTTTTAAAACTCCATCAAGAGAAGCAACAAAATCGACCAAGCCACGGAATATCCCAGGATTATCTGAAGTCTCACTCTCGTCATGGCCATGCAAAGCAAGTTCAAATGCACCACAGAATTTCACACAGTCTATAATTCTAGACAGGATGTGTCGATTTTTGGTGACTTCCTCATTGTGCCTTCTAATGCCACTCCCATAGCCTTCATCTAGCTGTTCAGCAATGCTATGCCTTCCAAAAAACTGGAGCCTCATAGCATTGTCATGATGGCTTCGGCTACTTTCATGCTGTTTGCACTTTCCAGTGAGCTGCTTTAAGTCGCGAACCCCTGTTGTTGTCCACAACGTTTCAGTTCCAGGACTTTGAAACAGCAAACAGGGAAAACAATAGAAGGCATGACTCACATTGCATCCAGCTAGCCAACTCCGTCTCTCATAACAAGTGGTGGAAAAGCACCGAGTGTAAGCTCGACCACGATCACTTGACTGTTGCTTAATATCCAAGTTGGGCCGATCTGGTCCAAGCTCCTTTATCTTCTTTTTCTCTTCATCTGAACGCCTTGTGAAGGGGTTTTGTTTTAAAGATAAAACTGAATTTTCTTTCATGGTTAACAAATTTGCCTCGTTTCCACAATGATCAGTACCTAGGAGTCAAATGACAATATGAGAATGTTTAGAAGAGAGATCGGTATGGCACTGCTCTATGCAAGTGTCTATTTCATCAAGAGTTATGATAGTTAGGCTAGGAGGTTTGAAGGCTTTTTGCACGCCACCCTGAAGCCTCGTACACACAATGAGAATATCGAAAAAATGAACCTTATAATTTTTTTTGACTACTTAATGATTTTTACAGTGGTCATTATACAGTGACATGTTGTACTGACTATATGCCAATGATCAGGAGAAGTGGTATTGCTGTGTAAACAAAAGCAAAACAAAGGTGCAGCAGCACATGGAAACTGATAGAGATTGTTGATAATATAAACATTACTCCTGGTGACAACCGAGGATTCCCTCCCACTTCCTGATTGGCTTTGAGGCAGGAATCAAAGAGAAATCTCCCCAATTGGACACAGATCACAAAAAATATCTTACGGGGGTAATAATTATCCCCTACCCTAAAAGAAAAAACAAAAAAAAAACTACCTTTGGCTCTCCTTTAACCACACCTCAAGAAATGTCATTGAGTCATTGCTGGAGTTTATGTAGAGAGGAAGGAGCTGCAAAGAGGCTACATGAGATCAGCAGGATAAAAGGATGAATCAAAAAATAATAATAAAATATATATATATTAAATACAATGTGTACATCTAACCACTCTATCTAGAATATATATATATATATATATATATATATATATATATATATATATATATATATATAGGTTACATATATACATAAGATACTTTATACACAGAATTGGGGGGGGGGGGTGATTGGAGATTTCTCATCATGCCATGCCAAGATATAGATACCGCATACACATAGGATATTGAAAATATGATCATCCTCATCATTGTATTATACACCCATCATCATCATAATCTCCATATAATACACCCTTCATCATCATCCTCATCATTGTATTATACACCCATCATCATTATCTCATATAGCGCCTTGTGGGTATATACATTATGCATGGCTGTGTGCAGCCTGACATTACAATACATTGTGCTGCACGCTATTATAACACACGGGGGGATTGCACGCCGCTCAGCATTCCAGCAGATCCATTCCGGCGTTGTATGTAGGAGTAAAAACGCACACATACCTATATATGTACATCTATAAATGCATTCACAAATGTAAAAGATCAGTGCTGAGAATGCGGTAACCCTTAGCAACCAAAGCCCTAGCATCCAGTGCTGACGATGCAGTAACCCATAGCAACCAAAGCCCTAGTACCCAGTTCTAAGGATGCACAAGGCACTGAGGCAGCGGCTTCAATCACTTACCTGCTCTCCTGGGCTGGCTGACTCGACTGTGACTCTGTGAGACGTCTCGACCATGCGCTGCTCCTCCTCGCTCTGATGGCGGGCGGGAACTGGGACGCACGCACCGCCCCCACGATGACGTCAGCCGGGATGTCCTGAATGATTGGTCCAGGCTGGAGTCTGGACCAATCACAGGACTACAAGTGTAAAAGTGGGGAGCGTCGGGCGCATTGCTCTGCACCCCGATGACACCCAGAAGGCCGCCAATCGGCGCCTCTGCTGTCAGCACGTGGGATGCCAAACCCCTCCCCCACCATAGCCAGCAATAGGTCCGGCGCCCCTAGTGGGCTTTAAATGGTAATTTTTTTTCTTTGAAGATGCTGGTTGGGGGGGCGCCTCTGCGCCCCCTATCGACCGGCCGCCACTGGCTAAGAACGTTGTATTCTGTGGCTGAAGGTACATTAGGCATTCACAGGATACAGAAGTAAGTGTCGCCCATTCCAGGCCCCAAAAATGAGCCCACATGCGTTTACCTGACAGCTAAGAACGTTGTATTCTGTGGCTGGAGGTACATTAGGTATTCACAGGAAAAATAATTGTCGGCCATGAAAGGCCCCAAAAATTAGACATTCAATGGACATGAAATGCCTTTTATGCCGCTGTATTTACCGAAGACAAGGACCATGAATTGTTGTGGGTGGATGGCGATCTGGTGGATATTTGAGGCCTGTCATGAGGAATTTTAATCAAACATGGTCTACTGGTCACATGTGTTGAATTCCTATGAGATCCATGCCTCATTCATTTTTATAAATGTGAGGTAGTCAACACTGTCATGAGCTAAGCGAGTGCACTTATCGGTCACGATCCCCCTGCTGCGCTGAACGTCCTTTCAGACAGGACACTGGACAGGGGGACAAGCCAACAGTTCCATTGCAAATTGTGCAAGCTCTGGCCAGAGGTCAAGCCTGCCCACCCAGTAGTCCAGGGGTTCATCACTCCTCAGAGCATCCACATTGGCCGTTAACCCGATGTAGTCGGACACCTGTCGATCTAGGCATTCCCTGATGCTGGATCCGGAGTACAGCTGTCGATGGGTCGGCTGAAAGAATGATCTCATATCTAAAGTGAACAACACATCTTCAAAATGTCCTCTTCTTGCAGCCGCTGTTGGGTTGGTACCCGGAACGGTTTCTCTGTGAGTGAAAATTCCTCTGCCAGCGAACGCAAAATCAGAATGCAGCATTTCTCGAAGCAAGGCCTGGAAGTGCTGCGTTCTTACCGCCCTCTGTGATGGTGGAAACATTTCCGTCATTTTTTGTTTGTACCGGGGGTCTAAGTACGTTGCCACCCAGTACTGGTCCTTGGCCTTTATGCTTTTTATACAGGGGTCCCCCCTTAAAACACTGGAGCATGAAGGCCCCCATTTGCACTAAACTGGAATCGGTTTAGTGGCCTGGCTCCAGCTCATCATCCAGGATAATGTCATCCTTGTTCTCCTCCCCCATCCACGGACAACACCAGGGATCCCAGAAAGGTTTAAAGCATGCTCTTCTTGCTCCTCCTCATCCGCCCCGGTACCTTCCTCCTCTGACTCCTCTTCAGACTCCTGTTGTTGATTTGTCTCAGATGGAGTAGCACCCCCTGGGATTTCATCCAACATTGCAACTTCCTCATCTTGCTGCTCTTGCTCCTCGACGGCTTGATCAATGACACGACACAATGCACGCTCCAGAAAGAAGTCGTAAGGTACGATATTACTGATCAGTTTGGTGATCTCATTGGATGGCCGCAGGAGTCTGCATGCGTCGCACATGAGCAGCCACTGGCGCGGTGAAAAAAACCCAAGCTCCCCAGAACCTGTCCTGCCGCAGAGTTCGTACAGGTAGTCTTTAACTGCACGTTTCTGCTGGAGCAGCCTATCAAACATATGCAACGTTGATTTCCATCACGTCAGGCAGTCACAAATAAGACGTCTGAAGGGCAGGTTGTGTCGCCGCTGAATGTCAGCAAGGCGAGCCATGACTGTGTAAGATCTTCTGAAATGGCCCAAGATTTTCCTGGCCTGCCGCAGAGTGCCAGAGATACAGTCAGGTCCATAAATATTGGGACATCAACACAATTCTAATCTTTTTGGCTCTATACACCACCATAATAGATTTGAAATGAAACAAACAAGATGTTTTTTAATTGCAGACTTTCAGCTTTAATTTGAGGTTATTTACATCCAAATCAGGTGAAAGGTGTAGGAATTACAACAGTTTGTATATGTGCCTCCCACTTTTTAAGGGACCAAAAGTAATGGGACAGATTAACAATCATAAATCAAACTTTCACTTTTTAATACTTGGTTGCAAATCCTTTGCAGTCAATTACAGCCTGAAGTCTGGAACGCATAGACATCACCAGACGCTGGGTTTCATCCCTGGTGATGCTCTGCCAGGCCTCTACTGCAATTGTCTTCAGTTCCTGCTTGTTCTTGGGGCATTTTCCCTTCAGTTTTGTCTTCAGCAAGTGAAATGCATGCTCAATCAGATTCAGGTCAGGTGATTGACTTGGCCATTGCATAACATTCCACTAGTTTCTCTTAAAAAACTCTTTGGTTGCTTTCGCAGTATGCTTCGGGTCATTGTCCATCTGCACTGTGAAGCGCCGTCCAATGAGTTCTGAAGCATTTGGCTGAATATGAACAGATAATATTGCCTGAAACACTTCAGAATTCATCCTGCTGCTTTTGTCAGCAGTCACATCATCAATAAATACAAGAGAACCAGTTCCATTGGCAGCCATACATGCCCACGCCATGACACTACCACCACCATGCTTCTCTGATGAGGTGGTATGCTTTGGATCATGAGCAGTTCCTTTCCTTCTCCATACTCTTCTCTTCCCATCACTCTGCTACAAGTTGATCTTGGTCTCATCTGTCCATAGGATGTTGTTCCAGAACTGTGAAGGCTTTTTTAGATGTTGTTTGGCAAACTCTAATCTGGCGTTCCTGTTTTTGAGGCTCACCAATGGTTTACATCTTGTGGTGAACCCTCTGTATTCACTCTGGTGAAGTTTGCTCTTTTTTTTTTTTTTTTTCCATTAGATTTTTATTAAATTTTAAACATTGAGGCAATACAAGCATAATAGCATCCAGCATTTAAAAGGGAAATACAAAGAATTCAGAGTAGCGTAGCACGGACAATAATTGCATCATTATACACAGATGTACATTCACGACCTGATACGCTGCAAGCAGGGGATGAGCCAATTGACACAATCATAGTCTTCAAGGAAGGGGGGGGGGAAGAAGGGGGGGGGACAGGGGAGGTGGGCAGAGGAGGAGGAAAGAGGGGGGGAGGAAGAAGGGAGGAGGAGTGGAGGAGGGAGGGAAGGGGGGGGGGAAGGAAGGAGGAAGTAGATAGGGGAGGTAGAAGTGGGAAAAGGGGGGGCAGAGGAGAGGGACGAGACCAGGGGACGGGTAGGGGGGGGAGGAGCAGGGAGGAAGAAGATGAGAAGGAGGGGAGGGGGGGGGAGGGAGGGGGGAGGGAAGACAAGAGGGGGAGTTAGGGGGAGGGAAGAGGGGAAGGAAGGAATCCCTGAGTTGGGGTAGTATGAAGGGGGGGGGAGGTGAAGTTTGCTCTTGATTGTTGACTTTGACACACATACACCTACCTCCTGGAGAGTGATCTTGATCTGGCCAACTGTTGTGAAGGGTGTTTTCTTCACCAGGGAAAGAATTATTCGGTCATCCACCACAGTTGATTTCCATGGTCTTCCAGTTCTTTTGGTGTTGCTGAGTTCACCGTTGCATGCTTTCTTTTTAAGGATGTTCCAAACAGTTGATTTGGCCACACCTAATGTTTTTGCTATCTCTCTGATGGGTTTGTTTTGTTTTTTCAGCCTAATGATGGCTTGCTTCACTGATAGTGACAGCTCTTTGGATCTCATATTGAGAGTTGACAGCAACAGATTCCAAATGCAAATAGCAAACTTGAAATAAACTCTGGACCTTTTATCTGCTCCTTGTAAATGGGATAATGAGGGAATAACACACACCTGGCCATGGAACAGCTGAGCAGCCAATTGTCCCATTACTTTTGGTCCCTTATAAAGTGGAAGGCACATATACAAACTAGACATATGCCGGTTTTCGGTAATTCGATATATCGCGGTATTGCATAGCCACGGTATTGTTATTGTGGCATTTTTAAAATACCGAGTTTCTCTGTCAAGTCTGCCTGACTTGTGAATTGATACATTTCAGTGAGCTGGATGACTCATTCACTCACACAGCTAACCCCTTTCAGCATAAGTCTCCGAGTAACAATAAACAAAAATGATTACATTTGTATCTTTTCCTTCCCTCTGCCAGGGAGAAAGGAAGTTTAACCTCTTAAAGACTGGATCTTTTTCTGACACTTTTTTTTTTGCTAGAAAAGTACTTAGAACCACCAAACATTTTATATATTTTTTTAGCAGAGACCCTACAGAATAAAATGGCGATTGTTGTAATATTTTATGTCACACTGTATTTGCGCAGCAGTCTTTCAAACGCAATGATTAGACTTTAATGAATAAAATAAAAAAAAAAAAAAACATAACAGTAAAGTTATCCCAATTTTTTTTTTTTGTTACACAGAGAATCGTGATCTTTATTCCAAGCTAAAAAATCGTGATTCTCATTTTGGCCAGAATCGTGCAGCTCTAATAAATATATATATATATATATATATATATATACACACACACATACACACACACACGCATAGCAGCCCACATTACATTATTATATAGCCATCAAGCAGTGTCTACAAAAAATGCAGAAAGCTTGCCAGAGCAGGAACTGCAGGTTAGTCGCATGGTGCAAAAGCAGGATGGATTTCAAGGCCACTGAATTTTAAAAAAATGCTGCATGCACCTTTTTTCTGCGGAAAATTAGGGCATAGCAGCCCGTTCAAACAAATGGGCTGCTATGCCTGTGCAAATGTGGGCCGCCAACCCGCATACATGTGAACCACCAACCCGCATACATGTGAACCAGGCCTAAAGCAATAGTAAAGTCATTTATAAACAACACCTCCTTCAGGTTTAACCACTTCTTGACCACAAGGATTTGCCCTCTTAATGACCAGGCCATCGGATCGGAGCCGAGCGCCAGGACCAGTTATCACCAGTTAGGCCAGACACTGCTTGATGACCTATTTTAGGCCTGGTTCACAGAGTCTGTACTGACTGACTATATAATAATGTGCATAAGTGAACCAAAGCCCCTAAATTCAGCAATGAAATTGAAGTGAGGTGGAAATTTAATAATTTAAATTTAATAATAGAATACCGTGATAATACCGTATACCGTGGCAAAACCTTAATCAATTAATCGCAGCATGAAAATCTGATACCGTCACAAGCCTAATACAAACTAGGGATGCACCGAAATTTTGGCCACCGAAATTATCGGGCGAAAATGAGCCTATCCCATTTCGGCCGATAATGGGTTAACATTGCCGAAAATAATGGCCGCCGTGAGGAAGGAGGAGGGTGCAGCGCAGGGCAGGTTTTAAAAGTCCCGCCTCTGGCCGGCCGCCCGCCTCTCAATGACGTCCCTACTACTAGATGGATGTGTGCATGAATGGACATACCAGGTGGGGGGCGGGGCAAGCGGCCGCTATAGATAGAACTATGTGATCCATCCCTATCAGCTCAGCGCGACTATGTGTGAATGAGAAGTGACCTGACACCGGGCGGAGGGGGGGGCGGGGGGAGCGGCCGCTAATAACTATAACTATGTGAGCCTTCACTTCACTGTCAGGCATGTATCTCCGCTGACAGTGAAGGCTCACATAGTTATAGTTATTAACAGCCGCTCCCCCCGCCCCCCCGCCCGGTGTCAGGTCACTTCTCATTCACACACAGTCCCACTGAGGTGACAGGGAAGGATCACATAGTTCTATCTATAGCGGCCGCTCGCCCTGCCCCCCCGCCCGGTATGTCGCTTCATTCAACACAGATAGTAGTAGTGACATCGCCGGGAGGCGGGCCGCCGGCCAGAGGCGGGACTTTTGAATGAAGGACACCCGAGGAGGGACGCTGAGCCAGAGGGGGGGGGAGAGTGTACTGCCGAGGGGGACGCTGAGGCAGTGGGGGGGGGGGGAGCTGAGGCAGCTTACCAATGGTATTTGTATTATGAAGCATGAGGGGTTAATGTATTGTCACTGCTGGTCATTCATCTATTAGTGACCGACCAGTGGCAGGTAATTAACCCCTTTGTGCTGCATTAGTGCAACCAGTATCAGTGTTAACACTGGTTGCACTGACACTGGTTGCACTAATGCAGCACAAAGGGGTTAATTAACTGCCACTGGTCGGTCACTAATAGATGAGTGACCAGCAGTGACAATACATTAACCCTTCATGCTTCATAATACAAATACCATTGGTAATTAAATTAACTTCTTGCCAACCCATCACAGAACATATACTGTGACAGGGTGGCAGCGACAGGTGTACGTCGCTGCCTGTTTTTGGTGTATGACCCTGTTCTATCCATTTTAAATTTTTTGGGGGGAAAAAGTCATTTTCGGTTTCGGTTTTCAGCCAAGGGCATCCTGCATTTTCGGTTTCGGTCCAAAATTTTCATTTCGGTGCATCCCTAATATAAACTGTTGTAATTCCTACACCTTTTACTTGATGTGGATGTAAATACCCTCAAATTAAAGCTGAAAGTCTTCAGTTAAAGCACATCTTGTTTGTTTCATTGCAAATCCATTGTGGTGGTGTATAGAGCCAAAAAGATTAGAATTGTGTCGTTGTCCCAATATTTATGGACCTGACTGTATATTCACTTGCCCCTGAACATGGCCATACAGCTCTGGAATGCCCTTCTGCGAGAAATATTTCCTTCCTGGGACCTTCCATTGTTGTGTTCCAATGGTCACAAATTTCCGAAAGGCCTCTGAGTCCACCAGTTGATATGGCAGTAGTTGGCGGGCTATCAGTTCCGACAAGCCAGCAGTCAACCGTTGGGCAAGAGGGTTATCTGGCGTCATCATTTTTTTTTAAGCTCCAACATTTGGGCCACGGAACCTTGCCTTTTTCCAGAACAACGTGAGGACGGCATGATGGAAGGTGGAGTGGAGGACAATTGTGAGGAGAGAGGAGAAGGAGAAGAGGCTGGACGGTGAGAGCCTGGAGTGTGGCTTTGTGGGTTCTGGTGGCGTTGCTCCCACTGGGCTCGTGATGGGAATCCAGGTGCCTTCTTAAGGCGGTCGTCCCTAGGTGAGTGTTGGGCTTACCGCGACTTATGTGTTGACTGCAAAGGCTGCAGATGGCAACACTATTGTCAGCAGCAGACACATTAAAAAAAGCCAACACTGCAGAACAATGTGTCGGCGTCCTGGGAGCACCAGATGTGACTGTACATGGTTGATGGCTCGCTCCCGATACATTAGCAGTCTGCTTTGTCCCTCCTGTGCAATCTACATTCCGCCTGCTTCTCCTCCCTATCTGCTGGTCCATCTCTCCCTCTGAACTCCCCTCCTCTTTCTTTCTTGTGGGCACCCACGTGACGTCCATAGACACGTCATCATTGACGTCACATTCCCCACCACTAACATTTGAGATCTTGGAGTAGGCAGCAAAAGCGGGGACCAACCTCTTTGGGCTAATCTGGGTACAGACATCAGACTGCTGAGTGGCGGCTGTTGCTACCTCCTCTTCCTGATTCGATGCCAAGAATGGCTGCACATCGCAAATGTCTTGTGATGGATCAGAAAATAATTCCAGTGACTCAAGCAGAGGGTATATGGTGGTGGTGGTGTTGGCGGTGGTGTCTTTGGTGGCGCACACAGCAGAGAGTGAAGAGGGTGCTTCTGCCCTACCCCTACCACCCCTGCGTAAGGGCCTGCCTCTTCCTCTGCCTGTCATTTTAAATTACCCTGTGACAAAAGTCTCTAGAGAAGCGCAGTATATGTGGAAGAAGATATATAAATACCCCAATAAAACTTGATAAGAGAACTCACTTAAAACATACACATCAATAATAAATATCAAAAAATGTGACATCAAAATAATAGTGATGTGATAAAGTGCATATGTGTCACAGTCACAGCTTTTATTTACACAATCATATATTGCTATTCCTTCACTGTGCATTTATTTATTATTTTCACTTTGGATCATATCTTATTGGGGACTTCGTTTAGTCTACCACCACTTGGCACTTTCATTCACTGTCACTTTTCCTTCACAGTGACGTTTGTTCGCTATTATTGGTTATAGCTTTTTGCTGCTACTTATTGGAGTCTGTTCTCACATATTTATGCATTTTTATGCACTTTTGGCACATATGCACTTTATCACATTACTATTATTTTGATGTCACATTTTTTGATATTTATTATTGATGTGTATATTTTAAGTGAGTTCTCTTGTCAAGTTTTATTGGGGATCAATTGCACGATGATTTTATTGCCTTTTATCTATTTATGTATGTGGTGACACTATACAGAATTGGCTGCTAATTCCTTTAATTCCCTATCTTGACTCTTTATCTATCACTCAGTTTTTATCTATAACATCTGGCATATGATCAAGCGCATAGGTTATTTTTATTCTCACTCCTGCATATAAATACCCCGCTTCAATCTGTGGTATTGGGGGGGGGGCACTGATTTATCACACCAGTTCTACAAAAAATTGGCCAGTAACTGTTGTCACTGTGTGTAGCACAGTTAACGCAGCAAAAGAGGCAATATTTTTGCAGGACACAAATACACTGTTCTAAAAGTATATTGTTAGATAACACCCCGCTTCAATCTATGGTTTAGGGGGGGTCACTGGTCTATTGCGCCAGTTATAATACTTGTCACTCTTTGTAGTATCGCTGCAGAAACGCTCACCACACCAGTCACAATGCTGCACAGTGCACAATGCAAATCCACTATAATATGCTTTCTATATTAGAATAAAGAATTCTCCTCACCTCTCTGGTCAGATCTGTGTTTTATTAATAGAGATAAGAGTAATATCATGTGATAAGCGAGAGAAAGCAAGGTGGCAGCATTGGGTCTGGGTAAAGAGTGGGGGACAGAAGCATCGAATAAGGGTTGTGAGGATTTGAGATCTGCAATGTTGAATAAGGGAATGAGGAGTGGGGGACAACAATGTTAGATGGGGGGTGAGGAGCGGGGAACAGCAGTGTTAGATGGGGGGGTGAGGAGCGGGGAATAGCGGTGTTAGATGGGGGTGAGGAGTGGGGTACAGCAGTGTTAGACGGGGGGGGGGGGTGAGGAGCGGGGTATAGCAGTGTTAGATGGGGGGGGTGAGGAGCGGGGGACAGTGGTGTCAGATGGGGGGTGAGGAGCGGGGGACAGTGGTGTCAGATGGGGGGGGTGAGGAGCGGGGACAGCGGTGTCAGATGGGGGCAGGTAGCCATGTCTGGTATCTTCTGACACATGCAGAGTATAGATGGCACAGACACGGTGGGGTTACCGGTCATCCAGTATATACAGATCTGGGGGCCCAGTTGGTGTTGGGGCAGAGGACGGGATTAATGTTAGTAGTGACGAGGGAGGAAAGCTGCTGAATATTTCCAGAGGTGAGTGTCGGGGTCACCCTAAGCTCTGCCTCTTCCCCAGATAGATTATGAGTACCTCGGCTCAGCCTGATGAAGGCGCTACAGGAGAGCTGGAGGAAGTTTTGCTGCTCATCCTACTTATGTGATTTCACCGGGGGACTGCAATCTGATTCTCAGTGTTATACATTCCTCTGTTTCTGTTCCTCCAGCATACAAACGGAAGGAGAACATTTTCTTTATGTAATTAAAGATTATATATAGAAAATAATATCTTATTACCTCCTCTGCTGCCACTTCTCCTCTCTTCTTCCTCCCGACTCGCCTCTTTCCTTTCTATATCTGACATCACTTCCTCTGTGGACCTACATCACTTCCTGTCAGTGTCACTTCCTGTCTTTACCTCATCACTTCCTGTTTGTGCGTTCCATCTGAGAGAAGTCAGGTCACCACCTTGTGGACCATATTGGGATTTTTGTACTTAGCGTACTTACGGTGATTGTAGGCGTATTTGTTCCTCGTAGCAAAACAGTTGAGTACTCTCGGTGATGTTTTGGTTATTTGCTCTAACAGGTAACTTTTCAGGACTGGCCTTCAGGGTGTTCTCCCTTCATCTTCTTCCGAACAGTATCAGTATTTCTTGCTAGAAAACTACTTAGAACCCCCAAACATTATACATTTTTTTTAGCGGAGACCCAAGAGAAAGAAATGGGGAAAGTTGCAATTTTTTATGTCACATGGTATTTGCGCAGCGATTTTGCAAACTCAATTTTTTGTTGGAAAATATATTTTAATTCATTAAAAAAACACAATACCCCTAAACCTCAATTTTTTTGTATAATGTGAAAGATGATGTTATGCCGAGTAAATAGATACCTAAAATGTCATGCTTTAAAATTGCGTACACTCGTAGACAAATTGCGGTACTTAAAAATCTCCATAGGTGACCTTTAAAAAGCCTTCATAGGTGACCTGTTTAGAGTTACACAGAAGATCTAGCGCTAGAATATTTGCTCTCGCTCTAATGTTCGCCTCACATGTGTGGTGCGAATACGGTTTACATATGCCTGCACAGCTAACGTATGTGTTCGCTTCTACGTGCGAGCACGGAGGGACGGGGCTCTTTACATTTTTCTTTTCTTATTTATTTTTTATTTTTTTACTGTTTATCTTTACTCTAGCCCTTTTTTTCCCATCACTTTTATTCCTAATACAAGGATTGTAAACATCTCTTGTAATAGAAATAAGGATGACAGGTCCTCTTTATGGGTGTCAAAAAGACCCCAAATCTCTTCTTTAACTTTAAAAGCAAAAAGAAAAAAAGATTTACTTCTAGCCTGGATCAGAACTGACGTCATGATGTCACTCCGTTCCTCCAAGGCCATTGGGGTAATCAAAGAGTATCTACACTTTGATCGTCTATGGCAGCAGCCAGCCACACCATCCGATCGTTTCTTAGGCGAACCGATGAAAACGGTAAGCCCAAACACCGGTGAGCGGCAGGAGAGGGGGGTATGTCCCTTCCCGCTGCTTCAGAAAGCTCATAAGCTGCTCAGAATGGTTTCATGAGAAAGCCAGCCACCGGCTGGAAAAAACAATTTCGGGGTTATGGCATATAGCTTCGGCCATAACCCCAGTAAACCACAATGTATATATATACGTATTGCGGTCAGCAAGTATCAGTTTGTTGTTCCCAAAAAATGCATATTCTGGTTAGGGGGCGCCTGTAGATGAAAACTAACTGTGCAGATTTGAATAAAGTTGAATAATTCCCATCCTATAGGTGTAGGCCATTTATGTACCTCACAGAGCCTAGCCCAAAAAACCCTCTGAGATATCGTCCTCCCCATCATGCCTTGTTGCTAGATTGTTGCTAAGATAATCCCTGCCATTACTGCTTACCCTCACTATTACAAGAGGGAGGTCTCTAAGATGCAAATCCTGCAACTATGTGATCCAAGAGCTGCTGTGACGGAGGACATAGCAAACTGCGCTTGAACTTGAATCATAGATGGCCCCATTTTTTCCAACTGACGAGGCCCTTTCTCCTCCGATTGGCCAGAGTACGCCCCCCCTAAAGTCTAAAGCCTAAAGTCTAAAGAACAGTAAACTGACTCATTGTTTAGAAAGTTTGGAGACCCCCTGATCTAGAAGAACACTACTATGAGCTCCAGAAATCTCATGCAGAAGCAAAAAGTTGGGTGACCCTTGGACTGAAGAGCCTGAGCCTGGGAACAGAGAGTTTTAAGATTCTCTTGGGGAAGAAAAACTCTTGCTTGAGCTGTGTTTAGAAGTAGACTCAGATATTCTAAGTGATGAGTTGGTTCCAGAACTGAGTTCTGAAGGTTCAGGACCAGTTGAATCTTCGCAATGTCAGGACAGTTCTAGCTATGCTGTCAGCCAGAACCTAAGCTAATGGAGGTGTTCCAGATATTCCACAATGGGGATACCCTGGGAGCACAGCAAGGCTAGCCCTGGGGGCCAGCGCCTTTGTGAACACTCAAAGTGCAGAAGAGATGATGAACCAGAGAAGCTGAAGGCCCACAGCAAAGGGGAAACATTGCTTGTGGGCCAGAAAAACAGGAACATTCAAGTATCCATCCTTGATGTCCACAGAGTTTAGAAAGTCTCATTGATTATACAGTATAAGTATTGACAGGAAGTGTTAGATAAGCGAAATTCTGTATATGATATTGTGCTGATATTGTGCTCACTCTGGATCCCTATTTCTTCTGGGGTAAGTATATTCTCCACAATGGATCATGACCAGGTAGAGGCTATTACGAGATAACTTTTTATACAGTAGCCCGTAAGCTGATAGCCTCATGTTGGGTTTCACCCAGTCCTCCAACCCTCGGAGACTGTATCCGGGAAATGGATAAACTAATGTTTGAGAAATACACTTAAGCTCAATGTAATGCCTCCCGGAATTTTGAAAAAGAGTTGAAAAAATGGAAGGATGCATCACGTTCCAATTTTTAATTTTAATCCTAACTCTAATGTATAATAAAGGTTGGGTATGTTCTCTCTTATTGGTCGAGAGGGATAGGTCAAGGACAGCCTGGTTTTCAGTGCCAGGTGACCTGGACTGTCCACAGAATGGACCGAATTGTCCCACAATGACACGATGTTGTGTTGTTGGGGACTGGAATGGAACTGGGCAAATGGAACTGTCTAGAACAATGGTCTCCAAACTAGGGCCCAGGGGCCAGATTCCCTTTGCTCGCTTTTATCTAGCCCTTGGGACAGAATTCCTCCCAATGACACCAACGATGGGGCACTGCGTTTCATTAACGAGAATTGCGCGGTGGCATGACGTTGTACCCAAATAAAATTGATGCCCTTTTTTCCCCAAAAATAGAGGTTTCTTTTGCTGGTATTTGATCACCTCTGTGGTTTTCATTTTTTGTGCTATAAACAAAAAAAAGACCGATTTAAAAAACAAAAAAAAAGATTTTTTCATTTCTGCCATATATCATCCAATAAAAAAAATCAAATTTCCTGACAGACTCCATGGCAGCGTATGTGTGGGTTAGTCCCGCGTCCTCCTACCTCATAGGACCCTACCCCAATACATTTTTGCTCCAGGCCAGAGGCCGTGTTCCTTTTTTGTCCTCCTCCTAAATGGATTATGGTCAATTCTTACCTCATGAAGATTCCCCTGGCGGTCTGCACGATGGATCCTGGTGGTGTTCCCCTCCCCTCGCTATTAGCGGGGTAGGACGCGGGTGTGGAATTTGGTGCCATGAAGAGCTTACAAGCCTGGCCATTGACAGGCAAGTGGCAATATGGCCAGTCGTCCCAGATATTAGCGGGAGGCCCATTAATACGCCCTGACAAGCGTGCAGCTGCGGTGTCCTTTGATGTCCCCAGGTCTGGTCGTGGATTAGTAACGTTGTTCCCGTTTCTGGCAGCAGTTTATTTTGTATTGTCTTGCACTGTGTTTATTTCCTATTTTTTTTCCCTGAGGTCTAGCTCAGCTATGGGACGTGCAGCGTTTCATTCTGCGTCCTTCTCGTCCACTCCGCTGCTTGCTTGTGTTTTCCGAACCTCGATCTGAATCGAGGCTTGGTTCATGCATGCGCAGTACAGGGAAAATGCGCATGTGCACGAGCGCCGACGGATGACGAGGCTTACGGCGCAGGCGCCGGGGGGGGGGGGGGGGGCGTTGACGTCATTCTGGCGTCAGATTTAAATAGCTATCCATGGGTTGCTTTGCGGTTCATTGATGGCTTCCCGTGCTCTGCGGTTGTCTTCTAAGAGTGAGTGCTGCCTATGCTGGGATGAGAAGCCTGTGTGCTCCCCTTCCTTCATGTATCTAACACCTTGGTCTTTAGCAGCCCACCTTAGGAGTATGGATGTTTCACCATCCCCTGGGGGCCAGCCCTTACACTACAGGTAGGATTGGCTTTCTTCCTCTCCCTGTATGGTTTGGCCTTTCCCTGTTCTATTTACCCTTCACTTTCTCTTAAGCCCTTCTAGGTCTGAAAGGCTACACATGGCCTGTCAACATAAAGACCCTCCTAGGTCACAACACTTCATCTTCAAGTTCTAGGCACCATAGGTCGTCTTCCAGGCGTCATGGTGAAGATTCCAGAGTTGCATCAGGACACTGCCAGGAGATCCTGCTGGGGATGTGGATCGCAGGTCCCTGATG
The DNA here is from genome assembly GCF_965119305.1 of Pelophylax lessonae. Taxonomy (NCBI): domain Eukaryota; kingdom Metazoa; phylum Chordata; class Amphibia; order Anura; family Ranidae; genus Pelophylax; species Pelophylax lessonae. Next base: position 21,603,371 of record NC_138770.1, read on the forward strand.
GCAAATCGCTTTGTGAGCCCTGTTATGCCCATGCCACAAGTGAAAGAGAGGATAGCAACCAGCAGATGGAGTCTCTGGTTAGGCGGGTGGTTCAGAAATCCTTAAAGAACTTGAATCCTGGCTGCACCAGCACCCCCTCTGCCCACTTGGCAGGCACTCCTGTTGGGGACAATCCCTATATCCCTGGTTCTTCCCAGCAGAGTCACTCCTCATCTAATTCCTCGGATAGTGAGGTAGAAGCGGACGACTCCAGTGTGGGCTTTGATTTTGCCCTGGTTCCCACCTAGGTTAAAGCTGTTAAAGAAGCATTGAATTGGGAGGAGCCAGTAGAGTCGCCTTCCCAACAGAGGAGGTATTTTAAGCACCTCAAGAAGGAACGCCCTTACTTTCCCTTTTTGGGTGAGCTTGGCGAGATTATTACAGAGGAATGGGGTTGAACCAAGGACCGCAGGATGTGTAAGCTGCACAAGAGCGTGGCGTGATCACACGTTTTTTTTTTTTTTTGGCCGGCCGGCTCTTCCTTATTTCCCTGCATATGCGGTCATACGGTGGGATGTGTCCCCCAGTATTGGTTTGTTGTTCACAGGCGTGACTTGTGCATGCATACTGGTGGTGGGGTCCCCAGTGTGACTGTGTCTGGTCATTACCTGTCCCAATTGAACAACTGAATAACTGCACCTGGTCATTTATTATTGCTATTACTTACATCTATGGAAGTATTGGCCATTTATTATTGATATTTTTTTCTATTAGCAGTACTGTCCCCGTTTTTCAGTAGCTTTAATTCTGCCATTTGTGCTGATGCACTATTGTGCAATTTTTCCTTCAGGAGTCCCATATGGCCTCTGCCCTGGGCTATTTCAATGCTCATTGTCTAGGTTACCATGTCGTATCCATCGCTAGCATGGGCCTGAGTGTTGTGTCCGGGCAGGTGGGCGGGTGTAAGCAGCAGCCTATGGCGCTGTGTGTTTGATCAGCCCACAGCGCCAGCTGCTTGCAGTAGGGATTGACTCCGGAAGTGACTGTGCACTACATGGGGGGGCCTCCCGGAAGTGACGTGGTATGCGGTGGAACGCATACACCCGCACTTCTGGGTTTCGGGTCCCAGTCGGCGTGCGGGTAAAGTGACAGCACGGCCGACAGGGTAGTGTCTGCCACATATCATCCAGCGCTCTCTGCTGCCCTACATTGTGGCATAAAATATCATATACAGTATACCATACACAAAAGAGGAGCCTGATGACAGCACAATGTTTTTTAAAGGCCAGTATACACCACATATGGACATTTATTGTACATCTGTATACACCTATGTAGATATGATTGAAGGCACAGCTACAACACTACTGAAAATTGCGTTTATATAGTGGTATTCCCTTGACCCTTATGGGGTCTTTCACTATAAGTACACATTGGTATCATGTGATGTTTTGTTCTCAGTCCTTTGAAGGTTAGGAGGAAAATACTTACCCGTTTTGGTTGTGCATTACATATGATATATTTTATTTATGTTTTATGCATTTACCTTTTGTATGTTTTTTTTTTTCCAAATTGCGTGTTTTTAAGCTGTTCTGTTTAAATGCTGCTACCACAGCCTGGTATGTCATTTGGGGAGTGGGTGGACGATGCTGTTCCTGTGGGGCACACCTTCCATCCCCCGCCCACCGACCTTTGCCCCCCCCTTGGGGCTGGACAGGAAGGGGTGGAGCCAGCTTCCATTTAGCCCCCCGGAAGTCCAGTGTGGGGTCCAGCAGCATATCTTGGCTCTGAGGAAGGGGGCTCACCCTCAAAACGTGTCAGCCTAGCCACAGCAGTTTTCATGCGGTACACAGCATGCCATCCAACATTGCGTAGTCCCCTGGCTACCTTGGTCCAATATGTTGACATATGCAATAATCACACCCGTTTTGTGAGTATAATGTATACTTTTTACTATTTTAATAAATATTTTTAGTGGTAATGCACTAGGTCGGTGGGCCCCTTTCTTTTTTGTTTTCCAATTGGTTTTCGGACACCCTTGATCCTGAGGGGGCAGCAAGATCATTAGTCATAACCATCCAAGTCCGTTGGAAGTATTCCTCTTCCCCCCATCATATTTCACTCGAGAGCAGGAGAATTGTTCTACATTTTGGAGTGGACTGTGGAACAGAGTTCGTCACATTGGGTGAGAGACATCCAGCTTAAAGTATCTGTTATACTTCTAGCCTGAGCCAGGGCGGGACTGCAGAGCTGTTTTAGCAGAATTCCCTATTAATTCTAACGGTCGTCACAGGACACTGTAGCTCCGCATAGTGCGTGGCGGATCAGAAGGCCTTGCCCCTCCTCCCCCAGTGTTAGATTGACTGTTAACTGTGGAATACAGAAATCTATTTTCTTCTTCTGCTGTTTGGAATAAAATTACTGAATATTACCGTGGGGATTACAGTTAATCAATCACTTTTACTGTGGATTACAAATACTTTCTTTGGATTGGCTGAGGACACCTTTGCCGGCGAAGACTAGTGAGGCCTCAGTCATCCAGGAGACTCTTGCAATCTAGCATAAAGGGGCCCCCGATAGTATACAGAGTGCACGGTTAGTTTGGTGCAGATATATTAGTACTGCTCAGGAGTTATTAATGGTAGAGTTATTCTTTAAATACTGTCAGACACTGATTTGTGGTCACTCTCGCTTTATACTTAAGACATAGTGTATTCACAGAATTCTAGGGTATTAATCCTCTAGCATATATATGAATATAAATATATATATATATATATGTGGGGATTGTATCTTTCATCCTGAGTGCTGAACCTTACTCAGTCACATTTGGGGATTCAGGCTCGGTTCACACTGATGCGATGCGGGAAGGCTGCGAATTCGCAGCCTGTTCCCGCATCGCACACGCACCCCCGGCAGTTCACACTGCCATATGCGATCCGCTGGGGGTGTCAATGTAATCTTAACGACACCCCCAGTTTGATCGCATATCGCAGTGCGATCGTGCAGTTCGCACAGGATCGGATCGCACAAGTGTGAACCGCTGTGCGATCCGATCCTGATGCGGCAGCAAAAATGCCTCCTGTGCGTGTTTGCTGCGGGTGCGATGCGAATTTAGCCATACAAACTGTATGGCTAAACTCGCACCGCACAGCTGATCGCATGTCATGTCGGAGCAGTGCGCTCCGACATGACATGCGAACCCCGCACACGCAGTAGTGTGAACCGGGGCTTAGGATCCATTCTGTCATTAATGTTCTTGTATTAATTGCTTTATTGAACTTGTTTGTGCATTTTACTAAACGCAAGTCAAAGATTAGTAAACTTGATTCTTTATTGCAATTCTGGTGGTCTTAATCAATTACAATGACAGAACCCATAGTGTCAAGTGGGTTGGAAATCATTCAGGGCAATCGAAGTGAGGAGGATGTGTCTGCACTTAGCCACTCCCCTGGGGGCAGGGCTACAGTACAATCAACCAAACCATGAAGGGGGGGGGGGACTATTAGACCATCTCTTAAGATCCTCTGATAGCTTTTTATTTAATGGTGGGAAGTTTTTTTGATACAGTGTATGGAGAGAGGGGGGTTAAGAAAATGCCTAAATAGGGAAGGGCATCTGTTTGCCATTTGAAAGAGAACGACTGTTGTAGGGTATGGACTATGCGGGTCTCAAGGGATATATTAAGCTCTAGAGATTTAGAGTGATTGACCTTTATACCTGAAATAGATGCGAAGCATCCCAACACCTTGTACAGATTGGGTATCGAGGTGATTGGGGAAGAGAGAAGCATAAGGACGTCATCCGCCAATAAAGCAAATTTGTGCTCCTGATCTCCACAACAAATAACTTGAATATTTGGAGTGCCTCTAAGCTTGATAGCCAGGGGCTCAATGGCTAAAATAAACAGGAGTGGGGACAGGGGGCATCCCTGTCGAGTTCCTCTATGTATGGAAATAGGCTGTGAACTATATCCCTTCACTAGCAATCGAGCCGTGGGTTCACCGTATATTGTTTTTAAGGTGTTTAAAAAGTTCACCCCAAATCCGTAAGTTTCCAGAGTGAAAAATAGATAATCCCAGGAGATGGAATCAAAGGCCTTCTGCAGGTCTAAGGACAACACCATGCCTCCCCTCTTCCCCCGCTCATCCCAGTTAGAGTTTAAAGCTGATATGACGTCAACTATCCGTCTAGTCTGATCTGGCGCTCGTCTATTGGGGACAAATCCAACTTGATCTGGATGGATATATTTAGATAAAAAAGTATTTAGATGAGAAGCTAATAATTTTTGTCGGCGCTTTTGATGGGTTTAGACTTTTGATGGCTGCTAGGACCTCTTCCTGTGTAAAATCCCCCTCCATTAAAGAATTATTTCTTATACTAAAACCTGAAAACTGTGTTCACACAAATGGGTACATTGAACTTATATCAAACTATTAGTAAAAACCAAAACCCAATTTACAGTTACTAATGGAGATTACACATAAACTCCTCGTGAGGCAACAGCAGAAACCCACAGGAAGCTCGGGTTGCCACCTTTTCTTCAAGCCAAAGCCAAGCACTTTAGCCGCGCATGGCAAAATTGTATTTTTAAGGGAGAATGCTGATGTAAAGGGGAACTCTAATGTAAGGGGGTTTCTGCTCACCAAACCTCCCACTTACATCAGAGTTCCCAGCATTCCTCCCTTAATTAGGGTTCCCAAAGCCCCCCTTACATCAGAGTCCACAGGGCACCTCTTAAATCTTACCTTATTGTACTCACTCACTGTCAGGACTCTGGAGGCGAGCCTGACGTGCAGAGGGTAGCCTCTAGCTCACCGAGGGATGGAGCACAGACGTGTCACCCAGGCAGTAGACGCAGGCTAACCCGAGGTGCGGAATCTAAGTGCCAACCGGTCTTCACCAGAGCCTCAGATGGTGAGGTTGGATTTTGCTGCATGTATAGCACCAGGTCGCGGTCCTCGGGGTTGCCCTGCCAGGAGGTGAACAAGTCCGGATCTGGTGGCAGATAAACAGACAAGGGCAAGGCAAAAGAGTGGTCACAAACAAGCCGAGGTCAGGGCGGGCAGCAGACAAGTGAGGCGAGGGACAAGCCAGGAGGTCAAACAGGAATCAAACTGGATACAACAGGTTTCAGGTTCAGGAACACAGGAGAAGCTTCAGATCAGACAGCAAAGACACTGTGCTTCTGAGGTGCTTAAATAAGGCAGCCTATTGCCAATTAATGAAATTAGTCTGAGCTAGGTTAACCCTTAGGTGGCAGATTCATGACAGCACTTTAGTGTGCACAGGGAGCGTTCCTGATATTGCCCCCCCCTTAAGGGCAACCTCCGGGTGCCCAATAGGTTTCTCTTTTGTGGGTGACTGCGAAAGAAAGCCTGGATAAGTTCCATAGCGTGGATGTTTCGTTCAGGCTCCCAAGAGTTTTCTTCTGGACCATAACCCTTCCACTTGACAAGGTACTGTAACAGGTTTCCTCTCTTCCGGCAGTCCACAATAGCTTCTACTTAATATTCCACATCTCCATCAATGATTACAGGTTCGGGTGGCTCTGAACTCCTACCAGGGAAGGTATTGGGAACTGCAGGCTTTAACAAGGAGACGTGAAATACTGGGTGAATGCGGAGTGAATTGGGTAAAGATAACTCATAGGAAACTTCATTAAGTTTCCTCTTGACCGGAAAGGGTCCAATAAACCTGGGAGCCAATTTTTTAGATGGACAGGCTAAACGGAGGTTAGTTGTGGACAACCAAACCTGGTCACCTGGTTGAAGAATTAATTCTCCCCTTCTTCTTCTATCAAAGATCTTCTTAGATGCCGTTTGTGCCTTAAGTATGGCTTCTTGCAGTAATTTGCTGTTGCGAGCAAAGAAATTAATAGTGTCCTGTACTGCAGGGACTCCAGAGTCAGACGGGATATCGGGCAAGAAGGATGGGTGGAAGCCGTAGTTTGAGAAGAATGGAGATTGTCCAGTAACAGAATGTTTAGCATTATTATAGGCAAACTCTGCGAATGGCAGCAAGGCCACCCAATCATCTTGAACAAAGGTGGTAAAACACCGAATGTACTGTTCCAAGGTCTGGTTGGTCCTCTCGGTCTGCCCATTAGTCTGTGGGTGGTAAGCAGAAGACAAGGATAATTCAATCTTCAACAGACTGCATAATGCTTTCCAGAAGCGTGAGGTGAACTGCACCCCTCTGTCAGAGACAATATTTGCAGGTACCCCGTGAAGCCTAACAATCTCTTTTATGAAGACTTCTGCGGTTTCCTTGGCAGAGGGAGTACCCCTGAGGGGCAAAAAATGGGCCATTTTAGACAATCTATCCACAACAACAAAAATGGCAGAGCATCCCTTAGAAGGAGGAAGTTCCACAATAAAATCCATGGCGATCATCCTCCACGGTCTATCAGGAACTGGAAGTGGTCTAAGGAGACCCCATGACTTACTTCTCGCGGGCTTGCTTCGGGAACACACAGCACAGGAAGACACGTAGTCCCTACAACTTTTTTCCAGGTCAGGCCACCAGAATGTATGCTGCAGCAAGTCAAGGGTCTTACGGACTCCAAAGTGACCTGCCAAGGGATGGTCATGACAAGAACCCAGAACCGACATTCGGACATCTTCTGGAACGAAGATCTTGTCCCCAAACCATAGCAAACTGTCCTTAGGTACCAGAGAAATTTCAGGAAGACAGGGAATACTCACAGAAGCCTGTTTAATATGAGCCATCAGATTAGTTAATGGAAGAAGAAAGTTACCTTCAGACAGGATGGTGTCAGGTACAGGAATTTCCTTCGGGTCATCGAACATGCGGGAGAGTGCGTCCGGTTTGACGTTCTTGGAACCAGGTCGGTAAGTAATATGAAACGCGAAACTTGAAAAGAACAGAGCCCACCGTGCCTGGCGTGGTCTCAGCCGTTTAGCAGATCTCAAGTATTCAAGGTTCTTGTGGTCGGTGAAGATAAGGATGGGATGTGCTGCCCCTTCGAGTAAATATCGCCACTCCTCGAGTGCCACCTTGATGGCCAAAAGTTCACGATCGCCCACATCATAGTTTCTCTCCGCTGGAGAGAGTTTGCGGGAAAAGAAGGCTACAGGGTGTACCAAGTCTTTAACTCCCTGTCTTTGGGAGATAACAGCCCCTACAGCCACTTCTGAGGCATCTACCTCAAGGAGGTAAGGTAAGGTGAGATCAGGGTGTCTCAGGATGGGAGCAGTAGTAAACAGCTTTTTCAGGACTGAGAAGGCGGTCTGGGCTTCAGGGGACCAATGGAAGCGAATGTTCTGCTTGGTAAGCTGTGTGATAGGGAAGATGATGGTAGAGAACCCCTTAATGAATCTCCTGTAAAAATTTGCAAATCCAACAAAGTGCTGCACCCCCTTTTTGTCAGATGGAGCCGGCCAATCCAGGATAGCTGAAACTTTTTGAGGATCCATCCTAACTCCTTCGGTGGATATGATCAGGCCCAAGAAATGGATGCTTTGCTGTTCAAATTCACATTTCTCGGCCTTAGCATAGAGTCCATGTTGGCGGAGGCGGCCGAGAACGTTCCTGACGTGCTCCCGATGCTGGTCCAGAGATGCAGAAAAGATTAAAATATCGTCTAAATAGACAATTACGAAGGTGCCAAGCCAGTCTCTGAAGATGTCGTTTACAAAATGCTGGAATGTAGCCGGGGCGTTGCAGAGACCGAAGGGCATCACCAGGTACTCGAAATGCCCAAACCTGGTACGGAACGCCGTTTTCCACTCGTCCCCTTCGCGGATACGAACCAAATTGTAGGCCCCACGTAAGTCTAATTTGGTAAACAAGACAGCAGACCTTAATCTCTGAAAGAGTTCTGGAACCAAGGGGAGAGGATATCGGTTTTTGACCGTGACTTTATTCAACTCTCGGTAATCCACACAAGGACGGAGAGAGTGATCCTTTTTTTCTACAAAAAAGATTCCTGCTCCTGCTGGTGAAGTAGATGGACGGATGAAACCCTTCTTTAAGCTTTCGTCCACGTATTCCTTAAGAACCTCCAACTCCCGTTCGGATAGTGGGTAGATACGACCAAACGGAATCTCGGCCCCTGGAAGCAGCTCTATAGGGCAGTCATAAGGACGATGAGGGGGAAGGGTCTCAGCCCCACGTTTGCTGAAAACGTCCAGAAAATTATGATATGCCTCAGGCACAACAGAGCATAAATCTGGATCAGATTCTAGGCACAGCAAGGTTCTGGAGGAGCTGAGAGAGTCAGGCAGGCAGGAATTCAAGCAGTAGGTAGACGGGAACTTGAGGACTCCAGAGGTCCAGTCGATTTGGGGGTTGTGTGCCTTCAACCAAGGTAGCCCCAAGATGACTGGAAACAAGGGGGACGCAATAGCGTCTAGGCTTATTAGTTCCTTATGGTCACAAGAGGAGATCATGAGGAGAGGAGGAGTCTCCTGGGTTACAGGTCCGGAACTGATGTGGGAACCATCAGCCAGGAAGATGGTAAGTCCTTGGGTCTTGGGTTGAAGTGGAATACCCCGTTGAACAGCGAATGACAGGTCGATAAAGCAACTACATGCTCCGGAGTCAATAATCGCGGTTACTGATATGCTACCTCCTGGAAGCTGAAACGAGACAGGGAAGGCTAGGTGAGAAGCACTGGAAGCGGATGCTGGACCACTGGATGGGGAGATGGAAAGGCACTTACGTAGCTTCGCAGGGCAGGAGCGCACGTAGTGACCGGCTTCTCCACAGTACAGGCAGAGATTGTTCTGTCGCCGGCGATGCCTTTCTTCAGTAGACAGGGCAGGTCTCTTAACCCCAAGCTGCATGGGTTCCGGGACATCCGTAGCAAGGTTTGCAGGAGCAGAGCTGGTAGGAATCGGATTAAAGGAAGGGACGTTTACCGGGGCCGCGAACCGCGGCTTCATCCAGGCTGGACGAGGCTGCTGGGTGGAACGTTCTGCACGGCATTCCCTGAGCCGGCGGTCTATCTGGATAGCCAGATTTATTAGAGTCTCTAGGGTGTCAGGAACCCCAACCCGGGCTAGCTCATCCTTCAGCCCTTCAGAGAGACCTAAACGAAACTGATACCGTAATGCAGCGTCATTCCACTGGGTGTCGGAACTCAAACGCCTAAAGTCTGTTATATAGTCTTCCACATCTCTTTGACCCTGCTGAAGCGCATGCAGAGCAGCTTCAGCGGTGGAGGTTCGCTGAGGGTCGTCATACAGCTGAGCCATGGCACTGAAGAAAGACAATAAGTACTTTAGATGAGGACTGCGCTCTTCAATAAGCCGATGAGCCCAAGACTGTGGTTCATCCAGGAGCAGGGAGATGACAAAGCCCACTTTGGTAGCCTCCAAGGAAAAAGTCCGAGGTTGCAGAGAGAAATATAATTCACATGCGTTGCGAAACGCCCTGAACTTGCCTCTGTCCCCTGAGAACTTTTCGGGTGTAGGGACCCGGGGTTCAGGTGGCAACAACACTACTGTGGGACCTGGAGTAGGATCTGCTGGTACAGAGGAAGAAGAATCTGTCATCACAGGGGGGTTCCCAGGTGCAGAACGCATCCGTTCCTCCAGATGCATGTAGCCCTCCTGAAGTGTCTTTACGGCTTGAGATAAAGTTGTGAGATGCTGGCAGATCTCATCCAATGGTGAGGCCCCTCTTGCAGGCTGCGACATGGCTGTCTGATACTGTCAGGACTCTGGAGGTGAGCCTGACGTGCAGAGGGTAGCCTCTAGCTCACCGAGGGATGGAGCACAGACGTGTCACCCAGGCAGTAGACGCAGGCTAACCCGAGGTGCGGAATCTAAGTGCCAACCGGTCTTCACCAGAGCCTCAGATGGTGAGGTTGGATTTTGCTGCGTGTATAGCACCAGGTCGCGGTCCTCGGGGTTGCCCTGCCAGGAGGTGAACAGGTCCGGATCTGGTGGCAGATAAACAGACAAGGATAAGGCAAAAGAGTGGTCACAAACAAGCCGAGGTCAGGGCGGGCAGCAGACAAGCGAGGTGAGGGACAAGCCAGGAGGTCAAACAGGAATCAAACTGGATACAACAGGTTTCAGGTTCAGGAACACAGGAGAAGCTTCAGATCAGACAGCAAAGACACTGTGCTTCTGAGGTGCTTAAATAAGGCAGCCTATTGCCAATTAATGAAATTAGTCTGAGCTAGGTTAACCCTTAGGTGGCAGATTCATGACAGCACTTTAGTGTGCACAGGGAGCGTTCCTGACACTCACTTGGAGGCACGAGAGAGAAGGGAGAGAGGGCAGGGACTTCAGTCACAGAGATTGGATGGTGAGCTCACTCTACCGAGGATGAAGGCTCAGGCATCAAAGCTTTTCATCCACAATGTATCTGCCAGTTGCTGAGCTTCAAACTTCCAGCCCACACATCCCATTCCTGAAGCACGGAACGCCAGGGATTGGAGCGTGAGTGGGCAGCCAGAGGGGTATGGGTATGATGAGGAATCCCACGTCACTTCCGGTCCGCAGCTCGCCTCAGTTTGGAACGCGGAAGCTTCTTCGGCACAGCCTGCATACGTCTGACACGATCTGCTGCATCTCAAGAGTGAGTTACTACTAGCCCCCTCAAAAACCCTGCTGTATATTCCACACTAAGAGGTTCGTTTCCCCCCTTTTTACACCCAGATGGGACCCTTCGGTCCGCTAGGACGGACTGGGGAGAAGGTTTGAGAAAACTCCATTTGTTGCTAAGGGGTAAGTGCGACCTCTGGTGGTCAGATTGGGAATACACCATATAGCAGATGGGACCCTTCGGTCCGCTAGGACGGACTGGGGAGAAGGTTTGAGAAAACTCCATTTGTTGCTAAGGGGTAAGTGCGACCTCTGGTGGTCAGATTGGGAATACACCATATAGCAGGTATGCACTAGTAATCTCATTGCTTGTATCATTTAAGCACTGTATTTACCACCATATTAACTTATTTGATCCCATCATTTATTTATTGGAATTAGTTTATTACATATTTACTACTTGCTACTACCATACCATATTTATTGGAACCATTTTATCACACTATTTATTACTTATTTATCTTATATACTTTTTACCTTTAAAATTTGGGTTTAAATTGTCTACATTTAGCCAGGGACTGGGAATCTCTCACGGGCTTAAGGTTTATGATTGCACTATATATCACGCACTAGAGCACTTTCTTCCTCTATCTCACCCGCATTTTGCACATGCGCTAGGTAGCGCCCTTTCCAACGTTTCACCCCCACATTATATATCAGCCCCTAAGTTTCTTAGGGGACGGTTGGTGGCTGCAACCTAAATACCCTACGAGCCTGGTAGTTCTCATCCATAGCGCTGGTTACCACCCTCCCCCCTACTATTTTTTGAGTGACTTAGTCACTATTAACCTAGCAGCAATGGATATATTCAAATATATGAACTCCAGAGCAGTAAATATAGAGGAAATTTTTGACCAGGAGACTATCATACAAAGGCAAGACATGGAAGGATCATTTAAAGAACTCAAACAAAATATGGAAAAACAATTAAGGGTCTGGTGGGATATTGCCACATTGGATAAATACGCCAAGGAAGGCATAGCACCTAGGAGGCTTAGATGGGATATATCCCCAAACGACAATATCACAGACCCTGCTCTCCTGGAACAATGGTATGGCTTTTTTAACAGAAGCGAAAAAGAATTGTTGACTATAATTATCAAGAGGAGGCAACACAAACTCAAAAAGATTGAGAGTACAATCACACAAATTAACCACTTGCCTACAGTGCACTTTCACCCCCTTCCTGCCAAGACTGATTTTCAGCTTTCAGCGCTCTCACACTTTGACTGAGAATTACTCAGTCATGCAACACTGTACCCATACAAAAATTGTGTCCTTTTTTTAACACAAATAGAGCTTTCTTTTGATGGTATTTGATCAATACTGGGTTTTTTATTTTTTGTGCTATAAATAAAAAAAGACTGAAAATATCGTGAAAAAACGCATTTTTCTTTGTTTCTGTCATAAAATTTTGCAAATTAGTAATTTTTCTTCACAAATTTTGGCCAAAATGTATACTGCTACTTATCTTTGGTAAAAGTAACCCAAGTAAGTGTATATTATTTGGTCTTTGTGAAAGTTATAGAGTCCACAAGCGATGGTGCGAATCATTGAAAATTGATCACACTTGACCACACCTGATGTACTGAAGGCCTATCTCATTTCTTGAGACACTAAAAAGTCAGGAAAGTACAAATACCCCCCAAATGACCCCTTTTTGGAAAGTAGACATTCCAAGGTATTTAATAAGGGGCATGGTGAGTTTTTTGAAGTTGTAATTTTTTCCCACAATGCTTTGCAAAATGAAGATTTTTTTTTTTTTTTTACAAATTGCCGTATTAACAGGTTATTTCTCTCACACAGCACATGTATACTTGCAACTACACCCCAAAACACATTCTACTACTCCTCCTGAGTATGGCGATACCACATCTGTGAGACTTTTTCACAGCCTGGCCACATACAGAGGCCTAACATCCAAGTAGCACCGTCCGGCATTCTAGGAGCACAAATTACACATATAATTTCCTGACAACCTATCGCACTTTTGAAGGCCCTGGAGCACCAGGACAATGGAAACCCCCATAAAATGACCCCATTTTGGAAAGCCAACAGCCCAACGTATAATTTTTGAGGCATAATGAGTCTTTTGAATATGTCATTTTTTTCCACAAGTTTTTGGAAAATGTGGAAAGAAAATGAAAACACATTTTTTTTACACAAAGCTGTCCATTTATGCAATATTTCTAACAAATAGCATGTACATAGCAAAAATTGCACCCCAAAATACATTCTGCTATTCCTCCTGAGTATGGCGATACCACATGTGTAACACTTTTTCACAGCCTGGCCACATACAGAAGCCTAACATCCAAGTAGCGCTTTACACAAAGTTGTCCATTTATCCACTTTAAGACTGGGCCTATTTTTGACACTTGGTGTTTACAAGCTAAAATCATTTTTTTTGCTAGAAAACAAATGCAGTCTTCCAAATGCGATTTTTTTGAAAAAAATTCACTTTTTTTAACTAAAAAATAAGAAAACAGTAAATTTAGCCCATTTTTTCCCCAAAATGTGAAAGATAATGTTACGCCGAGTAATTAGATACCCAACATGTCATGCTTCAAAATTGCACATGCTCACAGAATGGCGCCAAACATTGGTACTTAAAAATCCCCATAGGCAACATTTTAAAAATTTCTGCAGGTTACTAGCTTAGAGTTACAGAGGAGGTCTAGGGCTCAAATTATTGCTCTCGCTCTAACGATCGCGGCGATACCTCACATGTATGGTTTGAACACCGTTTACATATGTGGGTGGGACTTGCGTATGCGTTTGCTTCTGCGCGCGAGCTAACGGGGACAGGGCGCTTTAATTTTTTTTTTTTTTTCCTATTTATTTTATTTATTATTTTTTTATTCTTACACAGTTTAAAAAAAAAAATGTTTTGATCATTTTTATTCCTATTACAAGGAATGTAAACATCCCTTGTAATAGAAATAGGCATGACAGGTCCTCTTTATTGTGAGATCTGGGGTCAAAAAGACCTCACACCTCACATCTACACTAAAAAAGAAAAAAAAAAAAAATTGTTGAAAGAGGAAAAAAAAAAAAGAAAAAAAAAAGCGGCCCTTTAAACCGGTTGCTAGGCAACGTCTTTTGACGTAGCTCCGGTCCTCCAAGACCATAGAGTCGAGTGAGGGCCATCTTGCCCTCACTCAACTTCCTGTCTCTGAGGATCCGGGACCGGATAGTTTTCCCTGCTGCCGGCGGGTCCGGTAAGCTGGGAAAACGTCTGGGACGCGGCAGAAGGGGGGGGCACCTCTTCCCCTGCACCGTAAGGGTAATTCCGCGGTGAATCCGCCACTGGGACCACCCTTATCTGAAAGCCGACCGCCCGCCGTTTCAAAAAATACCGGGGTTATGGGGGCTATCTGCTGCCATAACCCCAGTATTTAGCTTTTAATGGCCGACGCATATAGTCGTTAGGCGGTCAGTAAGTGATTGCATGTATATGGCAAACAGGTGACGATGACTGATGAGGTGACAGGTGATGATTGATGAGGTGACAGGTGACGATGATTGATGAGGTGACAAGTGACAATGACTGATGGGGTGACAAGTGACAATGACTGATGGGGTGACATGTGACGATGATTGATGGGGTGACAGATGACAATCACTGATGGGGTGACATGTGACGATGATTGATGGGGTGACAAGTGACGATCACTGATGGGGTGTCAAGTGACGATGATTGATAGGGTGACAGATGACGATGACTGATGGGGTGACAGGTGACGATTACTGATGGGGTGACAGGTGACGGGCAATGGTGCACGGCGGTACTGATGGCAGTCTCTGGTGACTGGTGAACTTTAGGCTACGTTCACATGTGAGCGTAGCGATCGCGGGCAGAATCACTGCGATTCCGCCCGCGATCCAGAAATCATTGCAAATCGCTGGAAGCCTGTGCGTTGCCTGTGATTTGCAATAGCACCCCAAATGCTGTGCAATGTTGCTGCGATTTCCGCCTGCCGAATCGAGGTAACATCACGCAAACAACGCATGACGCCCCAAAGAAACTCTTGTACCTTTTTTGGGCGTCATGCGATGTTTGCGCGATGTTACCGCGATTCGGCAGGCGGAAATGGCGGCAACATCGCACAGCGTTTGGGGTGCTATTGCAAAAAACGGGCAACGCACAAGCGTCCCGCAATTTGCAACGATTTCCGGATCGCGGGCAGAATCGCGGTGATTCTGCCCGTGATCGCTGCGCTCACATGTGAACGTTATGGGTGTCAATTTCTGGGCACTGATGAGGTGACTGTTGTGTGACAGGTGACATTGGGGGGGGCTGAGGACTGTGTGGGGACCTTTATTAGTGTGATTTTACTTTTACAGGTACACAGAGCAGTAACTCACTGTTTCTGGCTCTGCTCTCCTCACACTGGAAACTGTATGAGGAGAGAAGAGCTAGTAACAGTGAGTTACTGCTCTGTGTTTACATTTTGTGATCGGCTGTGAATGGATTCACAGCCGATCACATAGTAAACAGTCACTGTCAGTGACTGTTTACTACCGCCGGTGACAGCTGTGTTCCTACGGAACACAGTGCCACCGACATGACAGCGCTGCGCGCTCCCGATCGCGCATGCACGGTCATCTCCCGGGCGCCTCCATTGTGATCGGCTGTGTCATTGGAACACAGCCGATCACGTGGGAAACAGCCACGCCCATTGGCTGTTTCCCCCCTGCCGGTGACGGGGGGTGTCCCGGGGACACCCCGACACCGGCAGTGCAGGGCGGCGCGCACGCGATCGCGCGCCTGCCCTGCATTCCTGGGATCACGTCATATGACGTCTTCCCAGGATAATGGTCGCACCGCTCCGCCGTCAATTGACGGCGGGCGGGCGGCAAGTAGTTAAGGAACAACTGGCCCCCTATGCAGAAACCAATAAAAATAGACCGCTCCCGTAGACGTCCTATGACGAAACATACGTAGGGCGGAACCCCACGTCACTTCCGGTCCGCAGCTCGCCTCAGTTTGGAACGCGGAAGCTTCCTCGGCACAGCCTGCATACGTCTGACACGATCTGCTGCATCTCAAGCGTGAGTTACTACTAGCCCCCTCAAAAACCCTGCTGTATATTCCACACTAAGAGGTTCGTTTCTCCCCTTTTTACACCCAGATGGGACCCTTCGGTCCGCTAGGACGGACTGGGGAGAAGGTTTGAGAAAACTCCATTTGTTGCTAAGGGGTAAGTGCGACCTCTGGTGGTCAGATTGGGAATACACCATATAGCAGGTATGCACTAGTAATCTCATTGCTTGTATCATTTAAGCACTGTATTTACCACCATATTAACTTATTTGATCCCATCATTTATTTATTGGAATTAGTTTATTACATATTTACTACTTGCTACTACCATACCATATTTATTGGAACCATTTTATCACACTATTTATTACTTAACTATCTTATATACTTTTTACCTTAAAATTTGGGTTTAAATTGTCTACATTTAGCCAGGGACTGGGAATCTCTCACGGGCTTAAGGTTTATGATTGCACTATATATCACGCACTAGAGCACTTTCTTCCTCTATCTCACCCGCATTTTGCACATGCGCTAGGTAGCGCCGTTTCCAACGTTTCACCCCCACATAATAGATCAAGCCCTTCTCTCCTGTCCGTGTATGGGGGTGAGGCTGGTGTGCACATCTATGCACCAGTGGCGGCTGGTGCTCAAAATTTTTGGGGGGGCGCAAAAAGAAAAATTTGCAGCAAAAAACGCGGTAAAAAATTGCCTGACTTTGATGCCACACAAGTGTTAAAGGGGCCATGAGTGATCAAGGAAGAGTGCCTTGATAAAGCATTCATAGTTACCCCTTTAAATAATCCATATTTTGACACCACCAGCCCCCTTCAAAATATAAACATTTAAAGGAACCCCAATATTTACCTTTAACAGTACATATATGTTTTTTTAAGTATCAGAACAGAGACCACAGTTCATACCACATGCAACCAAAATAGGACCGTAAATTGAGTGATAAGGCGTCCCAATAATGTAGTCCGATTTTGTAACCATACTAGAAAGTCACTGCACTGCCTATACTTGATATTGGATATTTGTAGTAGAGACATTTATCCTTCCTGGGCACACATAGCAATGAGAAGAAATTGGGTTACTCAGGCATACACAAAGCTATTTTACAGGGACAGGAGCACATTATAACATTTAAAGGGATATAAACCTTATCCAACACTGCTCAATAGCAGAGGGAAATAGTGCTGGCATCCAGAGGATGGTCATACAGATGTATACATTGTATAATGACACATCCAGGACATGTATAGATGCTACACCTAGTCATATACTGTATCTATACAATCTCCAGTGTTTATTTAACTCTGTGGGAGTAATTTTTAACACTTTCCTGGTGTTTATATATTCCACACATAGGTACAATGTCAGAGATTCTATATAGTTGTACATGGAGATGGAGGGAGGGGGTGATTGCATTGCCCCAGTCTTGTGCAGGATACATAGAACTTTAGTCTGATTTTTCATATTTGGTAAACCTGTTATCTTGATTGATCACTGCAATGATCAAACAAATGCATGATGGAAACATTTACCGAGCATATGCGATTTCTGGCTGTCCCCGATCACTGCACAGACATGCAACCCCATCGCACGATCGCTGCACTGATAGCAAATCTGCATTGAATGATTTTCCAGCATGTCGGACGATGATTGCCATAGACATTAGCTATTTCTGTCTTCACAAGCAGTTGTTGGTTGCTTCCATTGTGCAATAAATTGTTGCTGAACCTTATACAAATCGAGGTATGTATGGGCACCCTTAGATTTTATCTAACAATGAGACCTCTGTGCTGCACATGGATATGATCGGATACAGATCTTACATGCACATACAATGAGATCCATGCAGAGTACTTACACGAAGACCCCGAAGAGCAGCGCTCGGATGCCGAGCTCCTCCAGCAGTGCCTGTGCTGAACCAACTGCACATGGGAGTTCTGACTCTGAGGTAGTGTGTTGCAAACTGCACCGCTTACTTACCGGTGGTGGTCTGGTCCCGGATCGATCCGATTCCGTTCCGGTGACTTTGGTCTCCTCTCCGCTCTCTGCCGGTCCTCTCCGCTCTCTCCCGCTGTGTCCGTCCACTAGGCACCCGACTCGTGACTGACGCACGCGACGTGATGTCAGCGGGGTCAGTATGGGGCCATGGGATGTCCTGGATGATGATTGGTCCAGGCTGTAGACTGGACCAATCACAGCCAGGATATCAGAAAGTGGGGGTGTCCAATCGCAAAGACTTGTGCCCAGGTTACGCCCCCAGAAGGCAGCCAATCGGCGCCTCTTCTGGGACATAACCCCACCCCCCCCCCCCTAGCCACCAGTTCCTTCACAGAGGCCGGCGAACCCAATTTTTTTTTTTGTACAACTTTATTTGTTCGTTATGTAATTTTTTTTTTCTTTTTTTTAGGGGTAGGGGGGCGGCGCCCTGGCGCCCCCTATGCACGGGCCGCCACTGCTATGCACTCAGGGGTTGTGGTACTTGAGGAGCCACAGTCCATTCTGAATATGATGTCTGGGTTTCAGGTGGCCTGAAACCCAAACACATGACTCAAAACCCAACTGTCCAGGTGAATCCTGGATGGATGGCAACCCTATAGGAAGCGCCAGCTAAGTGTGTTATCCTGGTTAAAGGGTTTTAATAGCAAAGGATTAAAACACTCACAAGAGGTAAAATATACAAGTGCTCACCTGGTGTCAGATACTGTGGATCCTCCTAGAACCGTCCTGCAGGACCGATGTCCTCTGTTCCGGCTGCTGGGCAGAGAGATGTCTGGCTCGGGAGCCTGGAGGAGCCCCAAGAAGCCACGCTAACCAGCATGGAAGGCACAGCGGAAATGCCATGTGATATAACAAAACAAACAGTGCAAAATGATGTGACTAACATGAACCGTATGTGAAATATATCACCATCAATAAATAAAGTACATAATAAATTATATAATAAAATAGTGCCTATATAATATAGTGATTAACCTGTGTAATAGATATTAATAAATACAAAAATACAAATAGTCCATAAAACCGTGGAATTAAATATATAGTCCTAAATGCTTCAGCAAGTGGCCAGTGAAAGATAGTCCAAGAAAGTGCTTATGTGCTGGAAAATCCATGCAAACCCATGCTGACACTGTGCTGTGAAAAAATGGTGACTTTCCTCTCCCCAGGATGTTGCACTTACCGGACAGAGTGGACCCCCAGACAATACTGTGTGAGGGTCACACAAGCTTTGGTCCAGTAAGGAATCCGAACCGTATCCTCTAAAACTGCTATGACCTCATAGAAACTCCCAATAGCCAGACTCAGCAGGATAAAGGAACCATGTAGGGAAGAAAGGCTCGAAATAGTGTAATACTGACAAAAATTATATATTTATTTAAACCATAATTGGATCACTCACATTTTGGTATATAAAGGCAGGCTTGTACAATCATTCGTGGGATATGACAGATCCTGTAGATCGCGGTGAGCTCGGGGCTGCGCTGGTCCCGGCGTGCGTTCCACCGCTCCCGGAAATGACGTCACAGCTTGCGTAGGACCGGAAATTGCGTCGACGCGTTTCGCCCTCCTCCAGGGCGTTATCAAAGACGTATTTCCGGGCCGCTACGAACGGAGGGGTATAAATACCCCTCCTCCTCTAATTTGTTGGTCATTTCCTGTTCCTGTTGGGTGTACTTATGTACACCCAACCGGAAACCACTAGCCGATCATGTCTTACATTTTACTTCATGCTAAGTAATACAAATCTGGCATAATCTGGCAGGTTGCATGTGAATATTCCATCACAATGCGGATTCCACCCGAAAATATATATATCTACGTGTATATAGATATATATATATGTTACAAATCGGTTAAAACATAATTATTTATTAATTCATTGTTTAAAAATAATGGCTAAAAATGTCTTATTCAATAGGTAAACAGGACTGGAAGATAATTGGGCCATTCCAATGTTGCAGAAATTAATATCTAAAAACATATATATATATATATATATATATATATATATATATATAAATATTTGAGGCTCAAAATCTATATAGAAATATGTATTTAAAAAACATGTGTCTTTCTATAACCTAACAAATGGTGTGGGTTACTTCTTGCTTGAACCACCTAAGTGTAAAAACACACCCCATATTGCCGTATACAGTCCATATGTAATACCCGGGATGGGTGACTAAAAAAGTGCAAAGTGCATCAAACCATTCTCAATGGTACCTCATAAATTACATATGAAATGCCTGGAAAAATACATATAAAAATTACATATAAAAAATTTGCATAGAAGATATTGTCACTTAAGATAAGAAATATATAAAAAATCTTTTTAAAAAAATGTATAAAAAAAAAAAAAAATTACCAATTAGATAAAAAGCAGTTGAGGTCGAAGTCGATATTCAACCCCTGAGGGTGCAATGTTTTTAAAAAATATATCCACCTTCCTTCATTTTGTGAAATCCCCCGGGTAAGGTTTCCCCCTCTCCAATTGGGTACTATCTTGTCTATGCCACAAAATTTTAGTCCGGTTGGGTCCTAGTTGTGAACTAATTGGAAGTGATTCGATAGGCTATGTTTTTTAAAACCATTTTTGATATTGGTAACATGTTCACGTAACCGGACTCCCAGTGGACGGGTGGTGCGACCCACATACTGGAGCTTACATGGACATTCCAGAAGAAACGTCACATGTGTAGTGTCACATGTGATAAATTTGTCAATTTCGTATGTTTTCCCTGTATTATTGGACCTGAAATTAGTAGTTTTCCTGACTCTGTGTTTGGAAGTCTTACATATAACACATCTCCCACACGAGAAAAAACCCACCAGGTCCAAAAATGTGCCTATAGGTTTTGGGGGGTCCACCACATTTCTGGCCAATCTATGTCTCAAAGTGGTGGACTTTGTATAGATGAATTGCGGTTTTCTTGGCAATATTTTTTCAAGCGTGGGATCTTTTTGAAGGATATGCCAATGTTTTTGTACTATTCTTTCTAGATCCTTGTACTGTCTGGTACTGCCGGAAATGGAATGGAAATGCCGTCACTAGGAGGTACCAGACGAGAAGATAAGCAAATCTTTCCTCTTGGTCTATACAGAGCCAGTCACAAGGACAGCAGCCATATGTGGTCCTGTGCATTCCTTTATTGTACCCCCATAACCAAAGACCAGTGACTTTTTCTGGATTACCCTCTACCCTAATCATTGGTATTTTTAGATATTTATTGCTGTCTGGACTATTTATAAACTTTGTGTGCCAGTAACTCCTTTCTCCATTAAACAAGATCTCCATCTTCCCATTTAACAGAACGGCAATCTGCTTTGTCTAAATTGGCAGACCACTGTTCCGCCTCTCTCGGGAACGATTGCCGGAAGCCAACAGACACCGTGTCCGCCGGACCCACTGATTGGTCCCCACTGTGTCCAGTGGAAGCCTGGGTGCCAGCGGTGCGTGTGCATGCTCCAGACCCAAAAATGCAGATAATGTACAGGTACATGATTCTGCACAGGACGGCCGTCCTACCGCAGTACATGTATGTGGGTTGGTCAAAGAAAAAAGTCTCACTGCTAAAGAGAAAGGTTATGACCTGGGGAATGACATGCGGAACTCCTGGGCCCAGCTGAGGACATTTAGGGCCATAACATTGAAGATGTGGTGGATGTCTCCTTTTGGTTTGGGAACTGTGGACAGAGAAGAACTCCTGGAACTCTTCTGGCCTTAGCTCAGTGAGATAGAGTTTGGAAGACTAATGTCATAGACAGGTTGCCAAAAAGTTTAGGGCTTTAGAAAGGGCCTCCAATGGCTGTCAATGTGGTGCCTTCTCCACTCTCCATCTCACTAATAAAACCCCAATGGATGACTCTCTATGAACTGATCACATTCCAATCACCGATCATCTAATCATTGGTAAAAAAGAAGACTCGGCACAGATTATTGTACGAAGAGTTTTTATTGGACAAGATCAGAATAAGCGATTACCACACAGTAATGATATGAATAAAATAAAGCTTAAATCTTTTATAATAGAATTAACAAATGTGTCAAATGTATTAATAATCATACATTGGTTGGACCAATAAAAAGCCGGCTACTTCCATAAACCAAGCACATGTATTGCCATGATTGTCCATCTCTTGCCCCATGTACTCTGATGATTGCCCACTTGTTGCCCCATGTATTGTGATGATTTCCTGCCTGTTGCCACATGTGGGGAGGGATCGGTAAAGGTAGACAGTAAAGTCATGATTTTACCACCCACTTAACCTTAAATGGCAGCCGGATGGGGCGGTACACATGGCACTGCAATTTGTAGCTGCTGCAAACCTCACACCCCCCGGTCACATTGGGGAATGCTATTCAACTGAATGGGGTTGTGCCGCAACAGCCCTGATGCATACGGTTGCGGCGTACTGGCGTGGGCTATACAGAGTTAACATAAGGTCTCCCAGCTGCCTGCCAACCCCACAGCGGGTCAGAGGGCGATGCGGGTGTAAACCAACCCCGAGTGGACTGAGGTGGTTTCACAGCTCCATTCGGGTCTCCGAAGTAGTAACCCGGAAGTGGCGGCACAACGTCACGTCCGGGTTATTCAACGTCACGACGGCGCCGAATTCAAACATCTGTCACTATTCAGAAATGCATATTTCAGCATATTGAATAGAGTGAAAGCGGGGGAGGGGGTTGGGGTCTTTTAGACCCCCTATCCCTTCTTAAAGAGTACCTGTCACTGCCTATTACTGTCACATTCCTCCCCCCGATCCCTCCATAAAGAGTACCTGTCACTGCATATTACTGTCACATTCCTCCCCCCGATCCCTCCATAAAGAGTACCTGTCACTCCTATTACTGTCACATCCCCCCCGATCCCTCCATAAAGAGTACCTGTCACTCCTATTACTGTCACATTCCTCCCCTCCCCCCGATCCGTCCATATATGAGTACCTGTCACTGCCTATTACTGTTACATTCCTCCCTCCCCCGATTCATCCATAAAGAGTACCTGTCACTGCCTATTACTGTCACATTCCCCCCTCCCCCGGATCCCTCCATAAAGAGTACCTGTCACTGCCTATTACTGTCACATTCCCCCCTCCCCCCGATCCGTCCATATATGAGTACCTGTCACTGCCTATTACTGTTACATTCCTCCCTCCCCCGATTCATCCATAAAGAGTACCTGTCACTGCCTATTACTGTCACATTCCCCCCCTCCCCCCGATCCCTCCATAAAGAGTACCTGTCACTGCCTATTACTGTCACATCCCCCCTCCCCTGATCTCTCTATAAAGAGTACCTGTCACTGCCTATTACTGTCACATTCCCCCCTCCCCCGGATCCCTCCATAAAGAGTACCTGTCACTGCCTATTACTGTCACATTCCCCCTCCCCCCGATCCGTCCATATATGAGTACCTGTCACTGCCTATTACTGTCACATTCCCCCCTCCCCCCGATCCCTCCATAAAGAGTACCTGTCACTCCTATTACTGTCACATTCCTCCCGATCCCTCCATAAAGAGTACCTGTCACTCCTATTACTGTCACATCCCCCCCGATCCCTCCATAAAGAGTACCTGTCACTCCTATTACTGTCATATTCCCCCCGATCCCTCCATAAAGAGTACCTGTCACTCCTATTACTGTCACATTCCTCCCCTCCCCCCGATCCGTCCATATATGAGTACCTGTCACTGCCTATTACTGTCACATTCCCCCCCTCCCCCCGATCCCTCCATAAAGAGTACCTGTCACTGCCTATTACTGTCACATTCCCCCCTCCCCCGGATCCCTCCATAAAGAGTACCTGTCACTGCCTATTACTGTCACATTCCCCCCTCCCCCCGATCCCTCCATATATGAGTACCTGTCACTGCCTATTACTGTCACATTCCCCCCTCCCCCCGATCCCTCCATAAAGAGTACCTGTCACTCCTATTACTGTCACATTCCTCCCGATCCCTCCATAAAGAGTACCTGTCACTCCTATTACTGTCACATCCCCCCCGATCCCTCCATAAAGAGTACCTGTCACTCCTATTACTGTCATATTCCCCCCGATCCCTCCATAAAGAGTACCTGTCACTCCTATTACTGTCATATTCCCCCCCGATCCCTCCATAAAGAGTACCTGTCACTCCTATTACTGTCACATTCCTCCCCTCCCCCCGATCCGTCCATATATGAGTACCTGTCACTGCCTATTACTGTCACATTCCCCCCCTCCCCCCGATCCCTCCATAAAGAGTACCTGTCACTGCCTATTACTGTCACATCCCCCCCTCCCCCGGATCCCTCCATAAAGAGTACCTGTCACTGCCTATTACTGTCACAAGGGATGTTTACATTCCTTCTCACACCAATAAAAGTCATCAAATTTTTTTTTTATTTTACAATTATGCTAAAATTAAAAAGTTAAATAAAATAAATAGGAAAAAAAATAATTTTTAAGCGCCCCATCGCCATGAGCTCACGCACAAAAGAAAACGCAAACGTAAGTCGCGCCCACAAATGAAAACGGCGTTCAAACCACACATGTGAGGTATCGCCGCAATCGCCAGAGTGAGAGAAATAATCAAATAAAAAGATCTCCTCTGTAACTCTAAACTGGTAACTGCTTAAAATTTCTAAAGTGTCGTCTATGGAGATTTTTATGTACCGTAGTTTGTCGTCATTCTGCGGGTGTGCACAATTTTATACCGGAACACGTTAGGTATCTATTTACTCGGCGTGACATCATCTTTCACATTATACAAAAAAATTGGGATAACTTTACTGTTATTTTTAAATGCGGTGAAATGTATTTATTCCAAAAAAAATGGCGTTGGAAAGACCGCTGCGCAAATACCGCGTGACAAAAATATTTTGCAAAGACCGCAATTTTATTCTCCAGAGTCTTTACTAAAATATATATATATATATATAATGTTTGGGGGTTCCAAGTCATTTTCTAGCTATAATATTAATTTTAACATGTAAACCACGTGTCAGAAATGGGCTCAGTCCTTAAGGGGTTAGAATATTTCCCGCACTCTGAACATTAATAGGGAAGCTCACCTGTGTGTAATCTCTGATGGCGAAGAAGGTGTCCTTTACGATTAAAACATTTCCCGCACTCTGAACATGAATAGGGACGCTCACCTGTGTGTATTCTCTGATGGCTAAGAAGGGTTCCTTTTTTATTAAAACATTTCCCGCACTCTGAACATGAATAGGGACGCTCACCTGTGTGTATTCTCCAATGGCTAAGAAGGGTTCCTTTTTTATTAAAACATTTCCCGCACTCTGAACATGAATAGGGATGCTCACCTGTGTGTATTCTCTGATGGCTAATAAGGCTGTTTTTGTGTTTAAAACATTTCCCGCACTCTGAACATGAATAGGGAACCTCAGCTGTGTGTGTTCTCTGATGCGTAAGAAGGACTCCTTTATCCTTAAAACATTTCCCGCACTCTGAACATGAATAGGGGCGCTCACCTGTGTGTATTCTCTGATGCCTAATAAGGACTCCTTTGTCACTAAAACATTTCCCGCACTCTGAACATAAATAGGGATGCTCACCTGTGTGTATTCTCTGATGGCGAAGAAGGTTTCTTTTTTCACTAAAACATTTCCCGCACTCTGAACATGAATAGGGACGCTCACCTGTGTGTATTCTCTGATGGCTAAGGAGGTGTCCTTTATTATTAAAACATTTCCCGCACTCTGAACATGAATTGGGACGCTCACCTGTGTGTATTCTCTGATGGCTAAGAAGGTTTCTTTTTTGACTAAAACATTTCCCACACTCAGAACATGAATAGGGACGCTCACCTGTGTGAGTTCTCTGGTGCTGAAGAAGGTAACCTTTTTGACTAAAACATTTCCCGCACTCTGAACATGACAATGAATTCTCTCCTGTATGGTATAAAGAAGATTCCCTGAGATGAGATGGTTTCCCGCACCCGTCGGCACTGTCAGATATTAGAGGACTATGTGAAGTATCAGGAGATTCCAATGATCTCCTCCAATGGTGAGGTCTGTCATGTATATTATGAGGAACGGGATTTACTTCTGGAGAAGATGCCATGTCATTATCTTCTGTAGTCACATCTTCCTCCGATGTCCTTCTATTCCCACCACAGAGTCCGTCTGTCAGAAGACAAGAAAAATTACCAAGAGTTTTCCACACTCATATACACTGCTCAACACTTTATAATCAGAGTATAGCATCAAGTCAGGGAAACTCCTGGGATATTCATTTGGTCAGTCAAGTAGCAGAGGGGGTTGTTACCAACAGGTGCACTAGATGGGCAACAATAAGACGACCTCCAAAACAGGAATGGTTTTACAAGTGGAGGCCACTGACATTTTCCCTTCTCCTCTTTTCTGAGTGTTTGTCACTAGTTTTGCATTTGGCTGGGGTCAGTGTCACTACTGGTAGCATGAGGCCATACCTGAACCCTATAGAGGCTGCACAGGCAGTCCAACTCCTCCAGGATGGCACATCAATACCTCCCATTGCCAGAAGGTTTGCTGTGTCTCCCAGCACAGTCTCAGGAGCATGGAGGAGATTCCAGGAGACAGGCAGTTACTCTAGGAGAGCTGGACAGGGCCGTAGAAGGTCCTTAACCCATCAGCAGGACCGGTATCTGCTCCTTTGTGCAAGGAGGAACGGGATGAGCACTGCCAGAGCCCTACAAAATGACCTCCAGCAGGACACTGGTGTGAATGTCTCTGACCAAACAATCAGAAACAGACTTCATGAGGGTGGCCTGAGGGCCCGACGTCCTCTAGTGGGCGCTGTGCTCACTGCCCGGCACTGTGGAGCTCGATTGGCATTTACCATTGAACACCAGAATTGGCAGCTCCACCACTGGCACCCTGTGCTTTTCACAGATGAGAGCAGGTTCACCCTGAGCACATGTGACAGACGTGAAAGGGTCTGGAGAAGCCGTGGAGAACATTATGCTGCCTGTAACATCGTTCAGCATGGAGGGACGCACAGACCTCTACAGGCTAGACAATGGCACCCTGACTGCCATTAGGTATTGGGATGAAATCCTTGGACCCATTGTCAGACCCTATGCTGGTGCAGTGGGTCCTGGGTTCCTCCTGGTGCACAACAATTCCCGGCCTCATGTGGAGAGAGTATGCAGCCAGTTCCTGGAGGATGAAGGAATTGACACCATTGAATGGTCCCCACACTCGCCTGACCTGAATCCAATAGAACACCTCTGGGACATTCTGTTTCAGTCCATCCGATGCCACCAGGTTGTACCTCAGTCTGTTCAGGAGCTCAGTGATGTCCTGGTCCAGATCTTGGAGGAAATACCCCAGGACACCATCCATGGTCTCATTAGGAGCATGCCCCAACGTTGTCAGGCATGCATACAAGCATGTGGGGGTCATACACACTACTGAGGACCATTCTGAGGTCCTGCAATGACATTTCACCAAAATGGACTCGCCTGCTGCATCATTTTTTCACTTTGATTTTCGGGGTATCTTTGAGTTCAGCCCTCTGTAGGGTGATAATTTTCATTTCCATCAAACGATGTGGCATCCTTTCCTTCCTAACACATTACCCAGTCCATACCAGTATAGATCCTAGCACATTACCCAGTCCATACCAGTATAGACCCTAACACATTACCCAGTCCATACCAGTATAGATCCTAACACATTACCCGGTCCATACCAGTATAGATCCTAACACATGACCCAGTCCATACCAGTATAGATCCTAACACATTACCCAGTCCATACCAGTATAGATCCTAACGCATTACCCAGTCCATACCAGTATAGATCCTAACACATTACCCAGTCCATACCAGTATAGATCCTAACGCATTACCCAGTCCATACCAGTATAGATCCTAATACATTACCCAGTCCATACTAGTATAGATCCTAACACATTACCCAGTCCATACCAGTATAGATCCTAACGCATTACCCAGTCCATACCTGTATAGATCCTTACACATTACCCAGTCCATACCAGTATAGATTCTAACGCATTACCCTGTCCATACCAGTATAGATCCTAACACATTACCCAGTCCATACCAGTATAGATCCTAACGCATTACCCAGTCCATACCTGTATAGATCCTTACACATTACCCAGTCCATACCAGTATAGATCGTAACGCATTACCCTGTCCATACCGGTATAGATCCTAACACATTACCCAGTCCATACCAGTATAGATTCTAACGCATTACCCTGTCCATACCAGTATCTAGGTCCTGAATCTAGGGAAGCAACTGGCAACACTGAAAAGAATCTCCATACTGAAGGAGAGCTGGGAACGTACCCATCAGGTACAGGCAGGGGCCAGCACAGAGGAGGGCAGAGATACAAGGGTGAAGGCATCAGAGGGAGGGTAGAAGAGAACAAGGCACTTGTCATAATCTCACCACATAAGGCCGGCACTGTCATGCACCTGGGCTGGAGCACCCCAATAAATACGTCCCGTTGTGTGATGTTGGGGAATCCAGTCAGGGACAACATTGCTGGAGTAGAGCGACGCCCCTAGCTGCCAGGGGAAGAACTCCTCCAGTGGGGGCGGGAGCAAGGGAAAGGAAAGACAGGTTCTGGTGGTAAAGGACACAGAATGCAATCTGTCAAAAAGACCGTAGGTGCCGAGCTGTCTTTTTTTTTTCACTGGGTTCGGCACATCACGGATCTGTTGGACAGATTATTGGGTGGGGTTGGGGAAGACTCAGCTGTCATGGTACACGTGGGTACCAATGACAAAGTCAGAAGGAGATGGAGAGTCCTAAAAAACAATTTCAGGGACTTCAAAGTTAAGGACTAGGACCTACAAGGTAGTATTTTCAGAAATACTACCTGTACCTCGAGCCACACCAGAGAAGCAGGGGGAGATGAGGGAAGTAAACAAGTGGCTGAGGAGCTGGTGTAGTAAGGAGGGTTTTGGGTTCCTAGAGAACTGGGCTTACTTCTCAGTCGGCTACCGACTCTTTAGTAGTGACGGATTGCACCTAAATGGGGAGGGTGCAACCGTACTGGGTGAGAAGATGGCCAACAAGTTAGAGGGGCTTTTAAACTAGGTGATGGGGGAGGGTACCGATGTAGAATTAGCCAGCAGGGAGAAAGGTTCAGCGGGCACAAATGGGGACATTAGCGGTAGGGTGTGCAGAGTTCCTAAACCCAAGGTGGGTATGGGGAAAAAATCACAAGAGCAGCCTAAAAACAACATCAAATGAGGATATAGTATCAAACCGGTCAAAATTACGAGGTTTGTATACCAATGCTAGAAGCCTGGCCAACAAGATGGGAGAGTTGGAGCTGCTGATGTATGAGCATGACTAAGATTTTGTGGTGATTTTAGAGACTTGATTTGACAGCTCTCATGATTGGCTGGCGACCATTCAGGGGTACTCCCTTTATCGCAGAGATAGAGAAGGTAAAAAAGGGGGAGGGGTATGTCTATATATATAGAACAGTATACAGGTAAATATGAGGGACGATATTAATAATGGAGCTATGGATGAGGTAGAATTCCTATAGGTAGAACTTTAAAGGGAAGGCACTATGGGGAAAGTAATATTGGGTGTATGCTATAGGCCCCCCAACCAGAGGGAGGAGGGGGAGGCGGACCTCCTTTCACAGATTGGATTGGCAGCAAGGATGGGAAATGTCATTATAATGTGGGACTTTAATTATCCAGGTATAGACTGCGCAGAAGGAACCGCACATTCATCCAAGGCTCGGCAGTTCTTAAATGTTTTGCAGGACAATTTCATGGGTCAGATGGTGAATGCACCGACAAGAAACAATGCTGTACTTGACCTACTGATTACCAACAATACAGACCTGATCACGGATATAGAAATACGGGCCAAATTAGGAAACAGTGACCATAGGTCAATTGGTTTCAGTATTATTCATAGTAATAGGAAACACAAGGGTAATATAAGGACACTGAATTTCAAAAGAGCCAATTTCCCTAAACTGCGCTCTTTGCTAGAAAATATCAAATGGGATAGAACCCTGGGAACAAAGAACACGGAGGAAAAAGGGGAGTGCTTCAAGAGCATACTAAACAAAGGGATTGGCCAGTGCATTCCAAAAGGGAATACATTTAAAAGAGCAAAAATAAACCCAGGGTGGCTAAACTCCAACATAAAAATGCATATTAATACTAAAGAAAAGGCCTTCAAAAAATACAAGGCTGAGGGGTCATTGGCAGCATTCCAACATTACAAAGAGTGCAATAAGAAATGTAAAGGCAAAATCAAAGCAGCTAAAATAGAACACGAGAGACATATAGCGGAAGAGAGTAAAAAAAAAAAAAAAAACAAGAAATTCTTTAAGTATATAAATAGTAAGAAAGCGAGACCAGAACACATTGGCCCCATAAAAGACAGCAAAGAGAATCTGGCCACAGAGGACAGAGAGAAAGCGGAAGTGCTAAATAATTTTTTCTCTTCAGTCTTCACAAAAGAATCGGGGGGCTACACTAACCCAGCTTGTAATGCTAAATGAAATAATACACCTCAGGAAATACCGCCATGGCTAACAGAAGATAGACTTAGAACTAAACTAGAGAAACTTAACATAAATAAATCACCAGGACCGGATGGCTTGCAACCGAGGGTTCATAAAGAGCTCAGCCAGGTGATAACCAGACCGTTATTCTTGATTTTTAAGGGTAGTCTACAGACGGGTATGGTGCCAGCTGATTGGAAAAAAGCCAACGTGGTACCAATATTTAAAAAATGTCCGAGATATATCCCGGGTAACTATAGACCGGTCAGCCTAACATCAGTAGTCTGCAAGATTTTGGAGGGGATGTTAAGGGACCACATACAAGACTTTAGTAATGAAAACGGTATCAGTAGTAGTAATCAGCATGGATTCATGAAAAATCGTTCTTGCCAAACCAATCTATTAACCTTCTATGATGAAGTGAGTTGCCATCTAGGTAAAGGAAGGCCTGTGGATGAGGTGTATCTGGATAAAGGAAGGTCTGTGGATGTGGTGTATCTGGATAAAGGAAGGCCTGTGGATGTGGTGTATCTGGACTTTGCAAAGGCATTTGACACAGTTCCCCACAAATGCTTACTGTACAAACTAAGGTACCTAGGTATGGACCATAGGGTGAGTACCTGAATAGAGAACTGGCTCTAGGGGAGAGTCCAGAGGGTGGTGATAAATAGGAAGTACTTGGGAGGGTGTGGAAAGTGGGGTCCCCCAAGGATCTGTCCTGGGACCAATCCTGTTTAATTTATTAATAAACGACCTAGAGGAGGGGATATCTAGCACAATCTTTGTATTTGCGGATGATACTAAACTAAGCAGGCCAAATTCTTCTATGCCGGATGTGGTAACCTTACAAATGGACCTGAACAAAATAATGGGGGGGCAACTACATGGCAGATGGCAGTGGCCATTTACTAAAACTAGAGGGAAAACGGTTTAACCTTAAAATACGTAAGGGGTTCTTTACTGTCAGAGCAGTGGGGATGTGAAGTTCTCTTCCACAAGCAGTGGTATCAGCGGGGAGCATCGATAGTTTCAAAAAACTATTAGATGGGCACCTTAAAGACCACAACATACAGGGGTATACAATGTACGGTTAACCTAAAACACACACACACATCATAGGTTGAACTGGATGGATTGATGTCTTTTTTCATCCTCACCAACTATGTAACAGTATAGATCCTAATACATTACCCAGTCCATACCAGTATAGATGCTAACACATTACCCAGTCCATACCAGTATAGATCCTAATACATTACCCAGTCCATACCAGTATAGATGCTAACACATTACCCAGTCTATACCAGTATAGATGCTAACACATTACCCAGTCTATACCAGTATAGATCCTAATACATTACCCAGTCCATACCAGTATAGATGCTAACACATTACCCAGTCTATACCAGTATATATCCTAACACATTACCCAGTCCATACCAGTATAAATATCCAGCATGATATTTTTCCCGATTGAGATCTGATGTGTTTTCAAAGTGTTCCTTTCATTCTTTGGAGCAGTGTATGTTGGTTGAGCATTTCAAAGTGTAAAAGAGATCTGTGGTGGAACTGGGTGCAATCACAACACCAAACTATGACAACTAACCAGATCAATGATACCACCCAACCAAACATCACTAAGTAAGCTTTAACCCATTCTTCCATAATTACCTGAGCTGATATCTGGAGAAGTTTCTTCCTCTTTAACTGCGTCCATCATCCCAACCTCCTCTGTAAAATGCTGATCACCCCTCACATACGTCTTTTCCTTTATAACCTCAATTTGTACATTTATCAGATCTTCATCCTAAACCAACAAAATGGCAGAAATAATAATAAATGTAAACAAAAAAATTATAATAGAAGAATGATATCTCTTAGGGCTTGGGATCACTTTCCTACATTCTCATTCCCATCTACCTGATGATGGTGATGGATGGTGTGACCTTCCTGTGTGGAATCCTGGGAATACGGAGGACGGGGACATCTCTCTGGTGCATTTCTGTAACTGGATGATTCCACCATGGTGTCCTGGTACTGCTTTCTGTGACCATTTGGAAACTCTGCCTCCTCCATTACAAAATCCTCATCATCCTCCTCTTTTATTTCTTCTTTAATGTTGACCTGTGTGGAATCCCGGGAATACAGAGGACGGGGACATCTCTCTGGTGGGTTCCTGGTATTAGGTGGCTCCATCATATCCTTGTGTCCTTCTGAAAACTCCTCCATCACTCCATACTCCTCATCCTCCTCTTTATACTCTTCTTTAACAACAATATTATAATCACAGAGGTTTCCACTCTGAATATATAATAAAACATTCATTGTAACAAACACACTTGTGTATAAATCATAACTATCAGTAATTGTTCCTCATCTACCTGATGATGGTGAGGGATGGTGTGACCTTCCTGTGTGGAATCCCAGGAATACAGAGGACGGGGACATCTCTCTGGTGGGTTCCCATTACTGGATCCATCTGTAGGAAACACACACACTGACTGAATACATTGTTTCTATGTGTTTATCAGATGATGGGGGATCTAGGTGGATCCTCCGTACTGCTCTCTCCTTAAAGGCCCGTACACACGTACCGATCGTCGGCATACAAACGTCGGTGGACGAAGGATCTGCCGATTGTACGCGTGTTAGTATGGTGCCTCCGACAGATGTCTGCGCACAATCCGCGGACAAAAGTCTTTCTTGCAAACATGAAAATTTTTGTATGCCGACACCAGAACGGACGATTGTTCGCCTGTCAGTACACAATTCGGCCGACAGACCGCAGATTTGCAAGACTGGGCATGCTCAGAAAATAGAAAACACAGGGAAAGTTAACCATTACATGACATCACTTCTGCAGTCGGCGGACAAAATTCTTGTGCTGTCCTTGTGCTGTCTTTGCACTTTTCAGCAGACACCGACATCCCGGGGAGAAAAGAGGAACATTTGTAAGCCGACCATCGGTACGTGTGTACGGGCCTTTACAATAAAGTCTCCTCTTACCCGGTGATGTGAGGGGTGGCTGATTCTCCATCATGACGTCTTTGTAGAAGTGGATCTACAGATCCTCAAACATCAATCCATATACCCAAACAGTTTTTGTATTTAGCGGCCATCACTCACCTGTGCTGATATCTGGAGAAGATTCCTCCTCTTTAACTTTGTCCATCATCCCAACCTCTTCCCTGAACTGCTGATCACCCATCACATACGTCTCTTCTTCCTCTTTAATCTCATCTTTTATATCTATCAGATTTTCATTCTAAACAAAAAAAATAGCAGGGAATGGTTGCTTTAAAATGTGAGCACAAATAACCTTATACCTAAAAGTAGAATATATCTTCATACAGTCAGATCACTTTTATGATCTCGATATCCATCTTCACCTACCTGATGATGGTGAGGGATGGTGTGACCTTCCTGTGTGGAATCCCGGGAATACAGAGGACAGGGACATCTCTCTGGTGGGTTCTCATTACTGGATCCATCTGTAGGAAACACACACACTGACTGAATACATTGTTTCTATGTGTTTATCAGATGATGGGGGATCTAGGTGGAGCCTCCGTACTGCTCTCTCCTTTACAATAAAGTCTCCTCTTACCCGGTGATGCGAGCGGCGGCTGATTCTCCATCATGACGTCCTTGTAGAGATCCTTGTGCCCTATGAATCTTCTGAGAATCCTCCACACCTCTCTGGTCAGGTCTGTGTTTTACTAATAAAAATAAGAGTGATGTCATGTGACCTCCCAGAATCCTCCTCACCTCTCCGGTCAGGTCTGTGCTTTATTAATAGAGATAAGAGCGATATCATGAGAGACGCAAAAGAAACCACGGTGGCAGCATTGGGTCTAAGTGAAAAGTGGGTGACAGAAGCATCAAATATGGGGTGTGAGGAGTGGAGATCTGCAATGTTGAATAAGGGAATGAGGAGTGGGGGACAACAGTGTCAGTGGGGGTTGTGGAATATAGGTGAGCAGTGTGGGAAGGGGGGTGAGTAGAGGGGAACAACAGTGTTGGATGAGGGATGAGAAGTAGGGAACAGGGGTGATAGATGGGGGTAAGGAATGGGGGACAGCGGTGTCAGATGGGGGGTGAGGAGTGGGGGACAGCGGTGTTAGATGGGGGTGAGGAATGGTGGACAGCAGTGATAGATGGGGGTGAGGAGTGGGGGACAGCGGTGTTAGATGGGGGGTGAGGAGTGGGGGCCCAGTTGGTGATGGGGTAGAGGACGGGATTAATGTTAGTAGTGACAAGGTAGGAAACCTGCTGAATATTTCCAGAGGTGAGTGTCGGGGTCAACCCGAGCTCTGCCTCTTCCCCAGATAGATTATGAGTACCTCGGCTCTGCCTGGTGAGGGCGCTACAGGAGAGCTGGAGGAAGTTTTGGTGCTCATCCTACTTATGTGATTTCACCGGGGGACTGCAATCTGATTCTCAGTGTTATGCGTTCCTCTGTTTCTGTTCCCCCGACATAAAACTGAAGGAGAACATTTCATTTATGTAATTAAATATTATATATAGAAAATAATATCTTATTACCTCCTCTGCTGCCACTTCCAGCTACATCTCCTCTCTACTTTCTCCCGACTCGCCTCTGAAATTCCTTTTTATAGCTGACATCACTTCCTGTCAGTATCTTACATTACTTCCTGTCAGTATCTTACATCACTTCCTGTCTGTGCGTTCTATCTGAGAGAAGTCAGGTCACCACCTTGTGGACCATATTGTAAGGTGACCAGATTTTTAAAATGAAAACCGGGGACATTTTTTTTTGGCAAACTATTTTATAAGCATATTTTCTTGAAATGATCTATGCGTTGTATGTGGGATGTGTTTATGGAATGATTGTATGATATATATGTTATTTCTCACATTTCATCCATGAGAAAAAAAAAAGATAAAGATACTTTTTAGAATTTTTGGGATAGGGCTACCAAATGTTAGGAAGATAAGATAGAGGAAAAACTTGGAGGGGGGGATGGGGCGGCTAAATTCAAATCCAATCCGGGCAGGAGTGATGATGTCACCCTCTCTGCAAAAGGTAAGAAATACTGCAGAGCTGCAATGTACAAATAGTGGTGAATCACCCAATATATAATCATAATAAAATGTAAAATATGCACATGAATTGTACTATTTAGTATGATTATATAGGGGGGTCACAACTATTTGCACATTGCAGCTCTGCAATATTTCTTACCTTTTGCAGAGAGGGTGACACCATCACTACTATATTGTAATACATTGGTGGATTTGCACAGGATATTCATTTATAGGTTTTACCATTATAAGTCCATTTGTAGAATTGTATTGCTGAAGTGTAGGGCAGTGCTGCATTTTTTGTTTTTTATTGTTGCGCGTTAGATGAGGGAACCAGCTAACAAGATTCTCTTATTGCTTTTGGGATTTTTTTTAGTTGCATGGTAGTAGTTTTACTTGATTTGTTATGTCCCCTGTGGACAGGTAACCAGTGGCCCTGCATATTGGTGGTCAGTGTACCCCCTGTATGCTGGCAGTCAGTGTGCCCCCTGTATGCTGGTGGTCAGTGTGCCCCTGTATGATGGTGGTCAATGTACCCCCTGTATGCTGGAGGTCAGTGTTCGCCGTGTATGCTGGTGGTCAGTGTGCCCCTGTATGCTGGTGGTCAGTGTGCCCCCTGTATGCTGGTGGTCAGTGTGCCCCTGTATGATGGTGGTCAGTGTACCCCCTGTATGCTGGAGGTCAGTGTTCCCCCTGTATGCTGGTGGTCAGTGTGCCACTGTATGCTGGAGGTCAGTGTGCCCCTGTATGCTGGAGGTTAGTGTGCTCCTGTATGCTGGCGGTCAGTATGCCCCCTGTATGCTGGCGGTCAGTGTGCCCCCTGTATGCTGGCAGTCAGTGTGCCACTGTATGTTGGAGGTCAGTGTGCCCCCTGTATGCTGGTGGTCAGTGTGCCCCCTGTATGCTGGTGGTCAGTGTGTCCCCTGTATGCTAGTGGTCAGTGTGCCCCTGTACTGTATACTGGTGGTCAGTGTGCCTCCTGTATGCTGGTGGTCAGTGTGCCCCCTGTATGCTGGTGGTCAGTGTGCCCCCTGTATGCTGGCGGTCAGTGTACCCCTTTATGCTGGTGGTCAGTGTGCCCCTTTATGCTGGTGTTCAGTGTGCCCCCTGTATGCTGGTGGTCAGTGTGCCCCCTGTATGCTGATGGTCAGTGTACCCCTGTATGCTGGTGGTCAGTGTGCCTCCTGTATGCTGGTGGTCAGTGTGCCCCTGTATCCTGGTGGCCAGTGTGCCCCCTGTATGCTGGTGGTCAGTGTGCCCCCTGTATGCTGGAGGTCAGTGTGCCCCTGTATGCTGATGGTCAGTGTGCCCCCTGTATGCTAGCGGTCAGTGTGCCCCTGTATGCTGGTGGTCAGTGTGCCCCCTGTATGCTGGTTGTCAGTGTGCCCCTGTATGCTGGTGCTACATGCAGGGTGCATGAGGATTCTACATACTGGAAGATACTATGCACAGGGTGAAGGAGGATGCCACGTACAGGGTGAAGGAGGATGCCACATGCAGGGTTCAGGAGGAAGACAGGAGTTCAATTGTACAAGACACAGAGGAGTCAATGGACCCTTCTGAGGAGTGTGAGGAGTCTCAACCTAGTTGTAGCTCTCAAGGGTTGGAAAGTGAATCTGAACCCAGAGATGGTTCGTTAAGGCTACGAAGGGAAATACACCCGCCAAAGAGACTGACGTATGATACCCTAGGAGAGAGTTATGAAGACCAAATTGTAATGCCCCAACGCCCCACACAAGTAACTGCCTCTTCTGTTGGGATTCCCAAGGAAGACAATCTTATTCCACCCGCTGACACTATTAGGTTGGCCACTGATTTCTTGTTGGCCTATTGTGAGAGTGACTCAGACCTTTCTAGTAATTTGTATAGTCAGCTGTTCCAAGGTGCATTTATTGACCAGTTGTCAGCTGCTATTAGTTCCACACAAAACTGCTGTTAGTTTTAATTCTGTGGTACTTTATATCTCAATGGAGTCTCCCACTTAGGAGTCCCATCATCTTTGGGGACCAAAGACATTCAAGTGGGGGGAGGATGTAGCCAAGTGAAGAAATCGTTACCAGCATAGTTAAGGCTTATATACTGTTCAGTCAGTGCGGAGTCAGATGTTCGCTCTCTTGCCTCGGGGACCGCGTGCGGTGTGGATGTGCCGGAGAACCGCTGTGGAGAGCAGAGCGAATAGAGGCTGTGGCCTAGTGCGGAGACACCTTGGAGAGGTGGCGGATGTCACAGAGGAGTGACTGATTTAGAGCGGAGACACCTTGGAGAGGTGGCGGACGTTACAGAGAGGTGACCAGCCTGGTGCGGAGGACTGTCGGAGAGCAGTGTAAGAGGATTGGGTGAGAGATACCTAATTGTAGTGAGCACAGCAGCTCACGGACACAGTGAAAGGGCCAGTGACGCAGCAGAGACACAGAGAGGACTTTAATGTAGTGGAGCGGATGCCATGGGACACTCCTGATCTTTCATATTGCTTGGCGAACCGGGAGGCCTCATCTGTGCACATACAGTGGTTTATACTGACTTCATTTTAAACAGAGCCTGGATTACAAATACCCCTTTTTCTCTTTGGATTACAAATATCATTCACGGAATGATTAGAGCTCCTACTGCTGATGAAGATTAGCAAGGCCATGCCCAGGAAGAGACTAATTTAATTCATAGGAAAGGGGGCCCCCTATAGGTGATAGAGTGCACTCTTTCAGGTTATATTTAAGATTGATATGGATTCTCTTGAGATATATCCATGCAGCTGAGTTAGTCAGATCTGTTTTATCTACAGTTAATATAGAGTCAAACGTCTGATTTGTCACTCTCACACATTTATAAGAGGAATTGAATCATTATTATATTCATATTCTTCTTCGGTTAGATATTGTTATATCTAGTTGTAGCTGACATTATTGGCGTATGAGATTCTGAGTCTTGGGCAAATCAGTGATTCTGGGACTTTAGGATTCAGAATCTCACTTTGATTCCTTACACTCATATTTCCTGCTGTGTTGAAACTATATCTGTTCTTTTCCTTAAGTCAGTAAACTGATATATTGTTATTCAAGTGTCATTGTTGTTTCTCTGAACTAACATGTCAGAACCCATAGTGTCAAGCGGGTTGGAGGTGCCTCAGGGTCAAGGGATTGTGGAGGAAATGAACATACTCAGCAGCCCCTGTGGGGGACGCGCTACATATATATATATAATCTCTGTGCGCCAGTATCTCCTTATTCCATTAGCAGAAACACAGGATCTCCATCTTCCCTACTAACAGAACGGCGATCTGCTCTGTTTACATTGGCAGACAACTGTTCTGCCTCTCTCAGGAATGATTGCTGGGTACCGACGGACACCGTGTCCGCCGGATCCGCTGATTGGCTCCCGGGCACCAACGGCATGTGTGCACGCCCCAGACCCGGAGAAGCAGATGACGGACAGGTAGGTGATTTTGCGCAGAATAGCTGCCCTACCGCAGTACATGTATGTGGGGCAGTCAAAGAAAAAAGTCTCCCTGATAAAGAGAGAGGTTAGGATTTGGTGGATTACATGCGGAACTCCTGGACCCAGCTGAGGACATTTAGGGCCTTAAGATTGAAGATGTGGTGGATGTCTCCTTTTGGTTTGGGAACTGTGGACAGAGTAGAACTCCTGGAACTCTTCTGGCCTTAGCTCAGTAAGATAGAGTTTGGAAGACTAATGTCATAGACAGGTTGCCAAAAAGTTTAGGGCTTTAGAAAGGGCCTCCAATGGCTGTCAATGTGGTGCCTTCTCCACTCTCCATCTCACTAATAAAACCCCAATGGATGACTCTCTATGAACTGATCACATTCCAATCACCGATCATCTAATCATTGGTAAAAAAGAAGACTCGGCACAGAATATTGTACGAAGAGTTTTTATTGGACAAGATCAGAATAAGCGATTACCACACAGTAATGATATGAATAAAATAAAGCTTAAATCTTTTATAATAGAATTAACAAATGTGTCAAATGTATTAATAATCATACATTGGTTGGACCAATAAAAAGCCGGCTACTTCAATAAATCTAAAGGAGCAAAAAAATTAAGCAACCAATCATCAGGTATGCATTCTTGACCGTGATGCGATTGAGGACCCTATAATCAATGCAAGGTCTCAACTCCCCCCCTTCTAAGAAGGTTCACCAGTGAAAGATAAATCCTGATTGGCTGCTGTGGGTTAATGCATGTTACAGTGATCTTTTTCCATCCAGTGGGTTAGATCTATATACATATTTATAAGTAGAACACAAAAAGAATGTATTGTCAGAATTGTTTGTCTGCTGCCCCATGTATTGTCATGAATGCCCACTTGTTGCCCCCATGTATTACCAACAGGTGCGCACACCGTGGTGAAGAAGCACGATATTACGTGTGAAACGCGTCCACCTTTCTGTATCCCGTATTGACTGTCTGTAATAAATATCATCCCTATAACCTGTTGGAGTGCCACCATTTTCATTGGTTTTATGCCCCATATATTGTCAGGATTGCCCACTTATTATCCCATGTATTGTGCGGATTGCCCACCTGCTGCCCCATGTTTTATCTTAATTGCTCAGTTGTTGCCCCATGTATTGTCATGGTTTCCCGCTTGTTGTCTCATGTGGGGAGGGATCGGAAAAGGTAGACAGTTGAGTCATTATTTTACCACCCCCCTTAAGCTTAAATGGCAGCCGGATGGGGCAGTACACATGGCACTGCAATTTGCGGCTGCTGCAAACCTCACACCCCCCGGTCACATTGGGCAATGCTATTCAACTGAATGGGGTTGTGCCGCAACAGCCCCGATGCATACGGTTGCGGCGTACTGG
Source organism: Pelophylax lessonae (assembly GCF_965119305.1). Taxonomy (NCBI): domain Eukaryota; kingdom Metazoa; phylum Chordata; class Amphibia; order Anura; family Ranidae; genus Pelophylax; species Pelophylax lessonae. The sequence continues at coordinate 21,643,361 of NC_138770.1, forward strand.
CGTGGGCTTTTACAGGGTTAGCATAAGGGCTCCCAGCTGCCTGCCAACCCCACAGCGGGTCAGAGGGCGATGCGGGTGTAAACCAACCCCGAGTGGACTGTGGTGGTTTCACATTTGTTTATGGACTAAACAGTTCCACCCGTTACAATCCAGCGTCCATTTCCCGTAGTACCAGCAGGGGGTGCACTCTGATGTTTCATTATATTTCCTTTATTTTTAAACATTTCCCGCACTCTGAACATGAAATAGGACGCTCGCCCGTATGAACTTTCTGGTTTCTAAGAAATAAACCTTTGTTTGGAAAACATTTCCCGCACTCGTAACATTAAAAAGGGCGCTCACCTGTGTGTAAGTAGGTGTTTTTTCTTACTTAAACATTTCCCACACTCTGCACAAGATTAGAGACCCTCGCCTGTATGAACTTTCCAGTGTCTAACAAGTAAACATTTGAACGCAAAACATTTCCCGCACTCTGAACATGAATAGGGACGCTCACCTGTGTGTATTCTCTTATGTGTAAGAAGGTGTCTTTTATGAGTAAAACATTTCCCACACTCTGAACATGAATAGGGACGCTCCCCTGTGTGTATTCTCTGATGCCCAAGAAGGCTTCCTTTATCCTTAAAACATTTCCCGCACTCTGAACATGAATACGGACGCTCCCATGTGTGTATTCTCTGATGGCTAAGAAGGTTTCTTTTATTTTTAAAACATTTCCCGCACTCTGAACATGAATAGGGACGCTCATCTGTGTGTATTCTCTGATGGCTAAGAAGGGTTCCTTTTTGATTGAAACATTTCCCGCACTCTGAACATGAATAGGGACGCTCCCCTGTGTGTATTCTCTGATGCCCAAGAAGGATTCCTTTTTCCCTAAAACATTTCCCGCACTCTGAACATGAATACGGACGCTCCCCTGTGTGTATTCTCTGATGGCTAAGAAGGTTTCTTTTATTTTTAAAAAATTTCCCGCACTCTGAACACGAATAGGGACACTCACCTGTGTGTATTCTCTGATGGCTAAGAAGTTGTCCTTTTTGATTGAAACATTTCCCGCACTCTGAACATGAATAGGGACACTGACCTGTATGTATTCTCTGATGGCTAAGAAGGTTTCTTTTATTTTTAAAACATTTCCCGCACTCTGAACATGAATAGGGACGCTCATCTGTGTGTATTCTCTGATGGCTAAGAAGGGTTCCTTTTTGATTGAAACATTTCCCGCACTCTGAACATGAATAGGGACGCTCCCCTGTGTGTATTCTCTGATGGCTAAGAAGGCTTACTTTATGATTAAAACTTTTCCCGCACCCTGAACATGAATAGGGAAGCTCACCTGTGTGTATTCTCTGATGGCGAAGAAGGTTTCCTTTACAATTAAAACTTTTCCCGCACTCTGAACATAAATAGGGAAGCTCACCTGTGTGTATTCTCTGATGGCTAAGAAGGTTTCTTTTACGATTAAAACATTTCCCGCACTCTGAACATGAATAGGGACGCTCACCTGTGTGTATTCTCTGATGGCTAAGAAGGCTTCCTTTATTATTAAAACATTTCCCGCACTCTGAACATGAATAGGGACGCTCACCTGTGTGTATCCTCTGATGGCTAAGAAGGTTTCCTTTATTATTAAAACATTTCCCGCACTCTGAACATGAATAGGGATGCTCACCTGTGTGTATCCTCTGATGGCTAAGAAGGTGTCCTTTTTGACTGAAACATTTCCCGCACTCTGAACATGAATAGGGACACTCACCTGTGTGTATTCTCTGATGGCTAATAAGGCTTTTTTTGTGTTTAAAACATTTCCCGCACTCTGAACATGAATAGGGACGCTCCCCTGTGTGTATTCTCTGGTGCTTATGAAGGTTTCCCTTTTGACTAAAACATTTCCCACACTCTGAACATGAATAGGGACGCTCCCCTGTGTGTATTTTGTGATGGCTGAGAAGGTTTTTTTTGTGTTTAAAACATTTCCCGCACTCTGAACATGAGAATGAATTCTCTCCTGTATGGTATAAAGAAGATTCCCTGAGATGAGATGGTTTCCCGCACCCGTCGGCACTGTCAGATATTAGAGGACTATGTGAAGTATCAGGAGATTCCAATGATCTCCTCCAATGGTGAGGTCTGTCATGTATATTATGAGGAACGGGATTTACTTCTGGAGAAGATGCCATGTCATTATCTTCTGTAGTCACATCTTCCTCCGATGTCCTTCTATTCCCACCACAGAGTCCGTCTGTCAGAAGACAAGAAAAATGACCAAGAGTTTTCCACACTCATATACACTGCTCAACACTTTATAATCAGAGTATAGCATCAAGTCAGGGAAACTCCTGCTGGGATATTCATCTGGTCAGTGAAGTAGCAGAGGGGGTTGTTACCAACAGGTGCACTAGATGGGCAACAATGAGACGACCTCCAAAACAGGAATGGTTTTACAGGTGGAGGCCACTGACATTTTCCCTACTCATCTTTTCTGAGTGTTTTTTTCTTTTAAATCAGAAAAAGTTTTATTATAAAGAAAGAAAAGTCCATTCCATTCGGTACACAATATTTCCGCTTTGTACAGTCATAGACACAGCGATCGTAACCTTCATATATAGTCACTCCTGCATGTTTCCATTCACCACCTTCACTGACTCCACCCACTCCCCCAACATCTCACTGACTCCACCCACTACACCAACATCTCACTGACTCCACCCACTCCCCCAACATCTCACTGACTCCACCCACCCCCCAACATCTCACTGACTCCACCCACTCCCCCAACATCTCACTGACTCCACCCACCCCCCAACATCTCACTGACTCCACCCACTCCCCCAACATCTCACTGACTCCACCCACTCCCCCAACATCTCACTGACTCCACCCACCCCCCAACATCTCACTGACTCCACCCACTCCCCCAACATCTCACTGACTCCACCCACTCCCCCAACATCTCCTTGGCCTGCGCCTTATCCTGTTCCCTCCTGGTTATTCATTCCTAGGACTCAGCTTTTTTTTAAATTATTTTTATTGATTTTTAAACATAGAAGTAAAAATAACACAAAAAATCAGACAAGAAACAAACAAGGCAACTAAAACAACTGCCCACCCCCCCCCCCCCCCCAACCTCAGTGCAATGCTCATGTACTACAATACTTATAGGAAAATGGAAAAGGAGAACCTCCCAGGAGAACCTCAACGCGGCAGTGTATCCCCCACACAGACTCTCACCCAGGTCCATACCCCAACCTCCCCCGCCCTCTCACCACTGCTTGTCGTCTGCTAGGCATAGACTTCATTTGTTACCTCCCTAAGTATCAGGGGACCTCAACTCACCCCCCTAAGGTGACCATCACCTTCACCGGTGGCGGACCACAATCACCTCCGAGAAGAGTAGATGGCCTCTCAGTCCAACCCTGCCATATAACACATCCTCTATTCAGGTATGTGGCTTTGTAAAATGGCAGCATCGTGTTCACTGGTGACTTCCAATACTCTACCGATGGCACTTCGGTCTTCCCCCAATGCAGAAGAATAGAGTAACCGATAATAAAATTAAGTGCCATCTTCTCCACCAAACCCAGCAAACACACTGTCAGCGTCAAAGGTGCCCTCAATGTGGTCCTAGGACTAATCTTTGAAGTGTTAATTCTCGTAGACCAAGGCCAGGGGTATCCAACCACATGTCCCACAACTTTTCAAATTCACCCGGACATCCACGTCTTTTAAAGATGTAGCACCCTCCTAGTCAAGTGCTAGAAAGGGAGTATAGTTTTGGCTCTGTCTGCCTATCAGAGAAGCAGCAGGTAAATTCTATATTGCACTCTGCTTATCAGGGAGCAGGATCTGTAAGTTAGGTCTGCTCAGTGTGCCCAGTGTGTGATTCATCTGGTCTAAGGGAGTGTCCCCAGCTGATCCAATGGGGAGGCACATTGGATGCTCGAGGAAACCTGGCCAATGACACACAGGCTTTTGGTACTGTCCCAGGGATTGGCATAGACTGGTTGTCTCGGTGCATTATGGGGCAGGGTATAAAAAGCCAGGGGACATGAGGTAGAGGTCTTTTGGCAGGAAGAAAAGTCCCAGAAGGAGGGTGGTGGCTGCCTCCTCTTCTGCAGCAGTGGGTGATGGTCACAGGCAGTCAGCCTGGTAAGAGGCTTGGTGTGATGAGGCTGTGTGGGACTTACTTTATATCCTGAAACCCCACCGCAACCAATCAAAGCCAGAGTTATGGAAAACCTTCCAAACTGTGAAGGCTAATTAGAACTTTGGGCAGGCCATCTATATAGACGGAGTGGAGGTCCACCGCCCAGATGGATTTGGCCAGGCTTAGTCGATCCGTGTAAGAGACTCAGAGGGGAAAGTTGCCACATCCTGACTAGGGATGATCGAACTTTTGAAAAGTTTGGTTCGACCAGAACACCCGAGTTTCCCAAAAGTTCGGTTCGGATTCCAGAACCCCATTAAAATCAATGGGACCCGAACTTCTGGAATCAAAAAACACAATTTTGAAGCCCTGAAACCCAATAAATGCCCCTAAAAAGTGCCTAGGGTTCTCGGTCATGCCCCAGGGACTATGAATCAGGCAAAAAAAAAGTTCTTCAAAATTGTAGTTTTTGATAGAGAGCCAATTATTAAAAAAATTATTGAAAAAAAAATTAGATTTCTTTGGATTAGTGTCGGGGGGGGGGGGGGGGTGTCTAAAAAGTGTACCTGTGAAGTTTCAGCTCTGTAGCATGTCCAGAACAAGAAACAAACAGATAATTTTTCTTAGAATTTAAGTAGCGCAGGGATGGTGTTACCCTCCTTTCACACCTGGGCGTTTTTGTTTCAGGCGTTTTTTTCTTACTTCTGTATAGGGGTATATATATATATATATATATATATATATATATATATATATATATATGTATGTGTGTGTGTTTGTGTGTGTGTGTGTACAGTATATGCATATACATATATATATATATATATATATATATATATATATATATATACACACACATGGCAGAGTTCGGTCACCCTGACATGGCAGAGTCAGATCACATTAAACTACACTATGGTCACCCTGACATGGCAGAGTTCGGTCACTCTTACATGGCAGAGTCAGATCACATTAAACTACACTACGGTCAGCCTGACATGGCAGAGTCAGGACACCCTAAACTACACTACGGTCGCCCTGACACTTTTACTATCCCTACAAAAACTAGATTTTTGAATCTAACTATAGTGGTATATAGTACCCTAACTACTCTGCATATCCCTTTCCTCACACTAATAATTGCAAAATGACACTGGAGCTTTACAAGCAGCAGGAGTAACAGAAATGCTTCCACTCTATTCCACAGCCTCTGTATTACAGTGCTAGTGGTTTGGCGGGCTATGTTATATACTGGGGGGCGTATTCATTCATGATTGGCCTCTGGACCCCCTAGTCACTCCAATCGGCTTTTACTGATGTTTCTGGGCCAATCACAGGCTTTTAAAGCCCAGTTCCTGTCCCATTGCATTTTGGGCGGTTCTGGTGGCCAAATTCCGAACTTTTACCGCAAAAAGTTCGGAATTCGGCCGAATTTCGAACAGCCAATGTTCGGGTCGAACCTATGGTCGACCGGAAATGTTCGATTATCCTTAATCCTGACTACTGTTGCTAAGGACACAGGATGCTGAGTTTAGTGAGGCTGGCTAGCCTGAGTTTGCTTACTTGCTTACAGAAGAAGAATGGCTGGAGAGCCCGAATGTAAAGTGTACAGTGATGTTTCAAGTTTCATCTTTGTTGCTAGGGCCCAAGCCCTATTTCCAATACCCCTTTCCCTTCTATCCTAGCAAAAGGGATTGGGAAATCTACAATTACCACTGCTGAGTGGTTCCACTAAAGAGGGTCAACCCTCCAACTTTAAAGAAGAAGAGACCCTTGCTAAAGGAGGACTCTAGTGATACTGTAATTGTGCTAAAAAGGAGATCCTTTGGGCCATCGGGCCAGGATCATGTACCACCTCAAGTTAAAAGGAGTATACTCTTTTGGACTTTGCTGGTCGATCCCCATATGTGGCGTCCTTCCCGTTTGCTGCCGTACAGTTGGCCCATACTGCCAGTTCTTTAGCGTTCATTTTCTCCTGGGACTTCAGGTGTTCACACTGGCTTGGAGACATAGGGGGGCCTATATATACTTCACACCACGGCAAAACCCAGTATACTGGTCATATCTGACCTATTGGGACATATAAAATCATGATGTGGATCCACAATTGCGGTGAAAGAGCTTGTTTTTAACTACCCTACAGGCTTTACATTATACTGCAGGAATAACCATAACACTTCCAAATATGAACCGCCCCTGAAGAAGGAAAGTGATTTTCCGAAATATATTGGGCACAGGTTCCTGTCATCCACATGGTTATGTTTGTATTCTTGCTGGTTGTATACTGCCTGTAATGTTTTTACCGTTTACATTTATATGTTTTTCACTTTAAAATAAATGATATAATTTTTGCATACATCTTTGTGTGCCTAAAAAATCCCAAACTCAGGGGAATTTCCTGTGTAGATCTGTACTTACAGAGGAGGATGTCTCCATACTTAGCCGTGGCCTCACTTTCGCCCCATCTACTAAACCCAATCCGTTTCAGTTATTCAAGGACCTTAATAAGTTTATAAGGAATCTCACTTTAAAAAGGCACTTTTCCATTCAGTCATCTAAAAATAAGAATAAAAATGATGACAACCTAGAAACTATGGAAAGTCAGGACAATTGTCAAAAACCTGTCAATAGTGACAAAGACATTGCACTTGCCATGTTAGAAGAACTCTATATAGAGGGTTCGACATCATGGGATCTTGAAGACATGTCTGGAGACGAAGTAGTCACCTTTACTCAACATCTCATGAGTTCTCCTCCCATCAAACACACACATCTCAAACCTAAATCAGTGTTTTACCCTACTCATTCTAAAGGCCCGTGCATGGAAACATTCTATCGAATTGTCTATTCAGATTTTTTGGAAATGTGTAACAATGCACATAAAACTAGCAAACATAGTTACAATCTCACTTCAGCTGAAAATAAAGCCCTAAAAAATCTCATGTCCAACCCCCATATTATCATCAAGTCTGCAGATAAAGGAGGGAGTATTGTAGTCCAGGACAAATTAGATTACATTAGAGGCCAAGAGGTTATTGGCTGACGAGAAAACTTATGTGAAACCTAAGAATGATCCACTACCAGAGTTCACTAGGGAAGCCACAGCCATTGCCCACATGGCACACAAGAATAACATTATCTCTAAGTCTGATATGTCATTCATTATTAGAGTATTTTCAAATACCTTATTTTTACCACCTCCCTAAAGTGCATAAGTGCATCTCTAATCCTCCTGGTAGACCCATTGTGGCTGCCATGGAAAGTGTTACAAGTGGCTTCTCGCAATATGTGGACGTATTTTTGCAACCTATAGTACAGAGCCTACCTTCGTATATTAGAGATGGCATCCATCTATTAGAATCACTTGCCCCCTATTCGTGGGATCCCTCATACCTCTGGGTATCCTTGGATGTACAATCCTTATACACATCCATACCACATGAAGTTGGTATGAGAGCAATAGAATTTTACCTGGGTAAAGATCCTTTTATCAACCCCCGACAGGCAGACTTTATTACGGAGGCTACATATTTTTGTCTAACCCATAATTATTTTATGTTTAATGAGGAATATTATCTACAAACCAACGGTACAGCTATGGGGGCCAATTTTGCCCCATCGTACGCAAATCTTATGATGGGGCATTGGGAAACCCGTTATATTTGGAATAATAATCCCTTTACTCCGCATATAGTTTTCTTTGGCCGTTACATCAACGACATCCTTATCATTTGGGATGGGGATGCCTCTGTGGTCGATGAGTTCATAACCCATTGTAACAACAATGATATGGGCCTTTGCTTTACTTCTGTAGTGGATAAGGATCATCTAGCCTTCCTGGATCTGGACTTATACCATGAGAACCAGCTCTTGTTAGCAAAGAGTTATACCAAACCCACAGCTGGAAATTCTTTGCTACATTATAAAAGTTGCCACCATCCACGTTGGTTAAACAACATACCAAAAAGTCAATTCTGTAGACTAAGACATAATTGTAAAAAACTTTCCGATTATGAAGAACAAGGAAAAGCCTTAAAGAGAAAATTTGCAGATAAAGGTTATCCCCCAGACCTTGTCGAACAGTCATATTCTCAGTACATTGTGCCAGAACAAACTATGGGTAGGAAGTTTAGGGATAATGACAACAACTCACAAATGAGATTCACAACACAATTCCACAACCTCCATCGTCAGATGGAACAAGTGATGGGAAAGCATTGGCCCTTATTACTTCAGGATCCACACCTCAAAACACAGGTACCTAATAAACCCAAATTCTCATATCGCAAAGCATCGAACATCAAAGCTAAACTTGCCCCCAGTAAATTAAAAACGAAAAAATACCAGTCGCCATCTCTTTCCTTTTTCAATATGGTTGGAATGTACCAATGCCGCAAACCATTATGCCTGACATGTCAATATTTCACACATGGAAAAAAGGATTTCATGGTTAAAAGGGACCACGTATGGAATCAAGGAGTTCCATACCTGTTCCTCTGACTTCGTGGTCTATTGTGTCTATGTCTATAATGTAGTGTCCTACATTATGTAGGCAGAACTATACGTGCTCTGCGAGCCCGTTTTGGCCAACACAGGCGGTATATACAGGAGGGCAAAGACATACATAGTGTCCCTAGACACTTTTCACATCATCATGCCAAATCCACGGATGGCCTTTGTGTATGGGTGATTGAATAGATTCCAAGGAGTTTCTCTGCGGCTGAGAGGTTCAAGCGGCTCTGCCAAAGAGAAACCTATTGGATATATGCCTTAGATGTCCTCTCACCAGGAGGACTGAATGAGGAATTGGATGTTAACACCATTCTATAGGGTGTGGACCGTACTGTAAGGTTGGTTCTGCATCCCCTGCGAGCTGATGCTTGGTGTACTCATTTATAATCCACTTAAATAATATTTGGCCTATTTGGTATTTTTTATTTTATTTATGTATTTCTCTGGGAAGTATTATCCTTATATAATCAATTTCACTGATACATTAATTCCATTGATAATGTTCTATTTTTAACTTTTTTCCTTTAGATTTCATTTATTTATTTTATATTTTACTTTTTATTTAATGTTATCTTTATTTTATTTATTTATTTATTTGTTTCCCAAATCCTTTGGGGACTGTGTTTTTTGTTTTTTATTTATTTATATATACATATATATATATATATATATTTTTCATTTCACTCTTCACTCTTTATTAGTTATTACTCTTTTTCTTTCTGATTGGTTATCCATTCATATTTGTATACTTTTTATATGTGCTTTTTATATGTGCGATTTTATCATAAACACACATTATACTTGTGTGATTTTAATAATGAAATTAATTCCTGTTCCCCATCTTCTATGTATCTTTCATAATGATTGTTTTCATTCTTAATGTTTACTATGAACTATGAATAGTTTTTAATGTTTAGCACTGGCATCTGAATTTTTAGTGAGTGTAGAATGCTCCGCCCCCCCCCCCATTGTGACTAGCACAGCTAGCCTATATATGAACGCATCCTGTTCCGCATCGTCTGAAGAAGGAGCGTAGTGCGCATGCTCCGAAATGCGTTACGTCATTGATAGTGGACGAGCGGCTTACCGCCGTCCTTGGCTCGATCCGGTTCCCCCATTGGACTTCCCTGAAGTTACATCATCTCCCGGCTGCTGGTTCGGCCGGATGCGGAAGTACAACGTTATAGAAGGGATCTATGAGCCTTATGGAGAAGCCTGTGCCCTTGCTTAATGTAAGTGTGACATGTATGCTGTGCAATAAACCGTGATTGTTTTACTGAGTGACGCCTGTCTTCCATTTTTGTATGTGCCAGTGGGATTTTTGGCTTCTGCCTGCCTACAGCGCTGCCTTCCGTGACAACACTGGAATCTTGCACCATCTGGAAGTCTCCTCCTTTTCACTTTCATCCCAGTGCGGGCCCCATCCAGTCGGCACAAGCGCCCAACACATCCTCTTTTGCTTCTAGTCAAGCCTACTGGAAGTGATATCTGCCAGGATGTGTAGCTAGGGATCTTGGGTGAGAAGGTCACCTCTGAGGAGAGGGCATTCTCACTATATTAGGTAGAATGTTGTTAATATGCAAATGTTGAAAGTGCTAACCTTTAATTCTTCCTTTGCAGGCTTGCACGGGATGTCCGGGTCTGGCAAGGCCCTCCATTTTTGAAAAGTGAATGTTATAGTTAGCTAGTTAGTCAGGTTGACATGTTACCCACTCAAGCAGAGTTTTGTTTGGTGGGGGGTGCATTAAGTTGTTTTGTGAATATTTGTGCAGAATATCTATATTCTTTTACATAATTTATTATATGTACATTTGTTATTTCCCTTCCCCCCCCCTTTTCCAGGTTTGTGGGATACTCCATTTATTTTTGTAGAAAATTTTTGTAGGGGGCGGCTACCCCAGAGCCAGTGAGGACATGGCTTGTTTGGTGGGGGGTGGATGTAGCACCCTCCTAGTCAGGTGTTAGAGATTGAGTATAGTTTTGGCTCTGTCTGCCTATCAGAGGAGCAGCAGGTAAATTCTATATTGCACTCTGCTTATCAGGGAACAGGATCTGTGAGTTAGGTCTGCTCAGTGTGCCCAGTGTGTGATTCATCTGGTCTAAGGGAGTGTCCCCAGCTGATCCAATGGGGAGGCACACTGGATGCTGGAGGAAACCTGGCCAATGACACACAGGCTTTTGATACAGTCCCAAGGATTGGCACAGATGGGTTGTCTCAGTGAATTGTGGGGCAGGGTATAAAAAGCCAGGGGCACATGAGGTAGAGGTCTTTTGGCGGGAAGCAAAGTCCCAGAAGGAGGGTGGCGGCTGCCTCCTCTTCTGCAGCAGTGGGTGATGGTCACAGGCAGTCAGCCTGGTGAACCAGTGGAGAGGAGCTGAACCCAGAGGTCTAGGAGAGCTGACTGGAGGAGTTGGGGCACTACGAGAATCAGGAAAAACTGTATCGTGAGTACAGAGGATCTTGCCCAGGGGTCTGAACAGGAAGGGAACCATCTGGAGTTTATAGTCAGTGGACCGGTGTCAGCTAGTACAGAGAAAGGGGGTACTGGGGATTACCTTGAAGAGAAACATCACTAGGAACACTTACCTCAGCTTCATTCAAGTGGCAGGATTAAGTAGCGGCCTTGCAGCATTCTCATACTAGAAGTCCTATGAATTGTGAATAGTTCAACAGTTGGAGAATCCCACTCATCCCTTCTCCTATCCCAATATAAGATAAAACCACAAAAACATCTACCCCTAGACTGATCATTGACTGAGCCAAGAACATAAAGTGTTAAGATTTCTGCACGTTCTGCAAGCAGTTGCTATGGGTAACCCAAGGGAATCCTTGAAGAGTGAAAATTCAGCAGTCCTCTAGGGGACAGTGCTACACCTTATATACCATTCTTCATTTCTTTCATTTTCTTATTCAAGAAGGCTGCCGGGCCGGGGGGAATCAGGGGCCCGTCCCTTGGCTCTTTCCAACCACAACCCCACATAGGCGCACACTCATTCATCCGGCTCCTTGCTGGTGTACGTCTTAGCATTTTTTTAACCATCTCTGAGTAAATTTAGGCCTCTCTCTGTGGGATTGCCCCCTTCTCTTTCACTCTCTCATATTCTTTGCTTGCCTGACATTCCCTTCTTCCTCTCTCATACCATCTTTGCCTCCCCTCTTTATCTCCATTCTCTTCATACCCCCCCCCCCCTCCCCCTACTACTTAGGGCAACACCATGCTAAACTGGATCTCCCAGATCTACTCTGCCCCTGTCGCCCAGGTCAAGGTGAACGGTATCTTATCGGACTACTTCACAATTACGAGTGGGACAAGACAGGGGTGCCCCCTGTCACCCTTACTCTTCGCATTATCACTAGAAACCTTTTTATGTAGAATACGCCTCCACCGGGATATCTCAGGCATGACTGCTGGGGTGACCTAGCAGAAAATATCAGCGTATCCAGACGACATGTTATTTTCCCTCATAAATCCCATAATCTCTCTACCGAATCTTCTTCACGAGTTTGAGGCATATGGCACTCTGTCCAATCTAACTATCAACTTTACTAAATCTGAAGCTATGGGAGTAGGCTTATCAAACCCCCTCCTCCACCAACTGCGATTTAATTTTAGGCTAAAATGGACGAACTCAGCGCTGAAATACCTGGGCACTCTCATACCACCCAAACTTTCACCCATCTTCACGCTCAACTTTCTCCCCTCCTAAACAAAGTCCGCATTCTATAAGATAAATCGAAATCTGGTCTCCATTCATGGTTTGGAAGATGCAACATTATTAAAATGTGCATACTCCCTAAGTTCCTATACCTCTTTCAAGCACTTCCGATATTCATCCCTTCACATTACTTTAAACAAGATGACACCCTACTAGTGGATTTTATCTGGGCACATAAGCGACCTAGGCTATGTAGGAGACTGCTCTTGCTTAAACGACTAGGTGGACTGGCAGTTCCGGACTTATGCAAGTACTATCAGGCTACACAATTGGGGAGACTCAGACTGGTGTCATCATGGTGAAGCAAAGCTTTGGCCCAGACTAGAACAGGCCCAATGCGACATACCCCTCCATAGAGCTCCATCGTGCCACCATTCACTACCAGACTCCATAAGACGCCATCCCCTCATAGGTCACACGATAAGAACCTGCTCTAAATTATTCACACAACTTTCACTTTCCCCGACGCACTCGCCACTGACAACCATACTGGGGAATCCCCAGTTTACCCCGGGCTACCAAGATAAAACATTCAGGACCTTGATGGAGTCAGGCTATTTCCAAGCCTCCCATTTTTCAACATCATCTAGTTGGCCTGCACTCACAGACCTCATGGACTCCTCGGGACCCTACCGTCTAGATTTCTGGAGGGCATTGCAAATCCATAATTTCTTAAACTCATTGCCACCTCCCAGTGAACGCAACACACAACTTACACCCTTCGAAGAACATTGCTCTCAAAACAGAATTCTAACACAGGTATTATCCATGACCTATGCATTACTGATCACACCCCAGGGGACTTACCAACCCCCATTCTTAGCTAAGAGGGAACGGGATTTAGACTGTAACTTTAACCCAGACCAACAAAATCACATCATTCCGTTTATATTTACATCATCCATCTGCATGTAAATACAAGAAACCAACTTCAAACTCCTAACAAGGTGGTACGGCACGCCGTCAAGGTTGAGCAGGTTCTTCCCCACATTCACTGATCAGTGCTGGAGATGCCAGGAGGGGCCGGGGGACACTCCTACATGATTTTTGGTTGTGTCCTAAACTAGTGGAGTTCTGGAAGACAGTACATGAAATGTCTTAAGGGTTTATAAACCGACCGCTCCCCAATGACCCTGCTCTCTTCCTTCTCCATGCTTCTAACATCCCGGCCTATAAAAATTCTGTCATTCGCTCAAAAAGGTCAAAGAAATAAATAGAATGGAAAACCTTGTTCTCTCGACACGTCCCCAACACGAACGATACACCAAAACCTGGGATCAATGGAATATATTTGTCCTCTCTGATGAAGGCTGCTCTTTAATTAAGGGTGGCAATACTAAAGAGACCTCATGTTGAGTTCGGGGGAGCTCTAAAATATTGGTGGAAAGTATTGCTGATGTAGGGCCATAGCTTTACCAATGCTAACCCTCCTACACCCTCCCCCCCCCCCTTCCACACCTCCTACCCCCCTCCCCCCCTCATCCCACCTACTTATCCTCTTCTGCCTCTCTCTAGGTTTCTTTTACTTCCCTCTCTCTTTCCACTACTTATTCGCTTTACTACTTCCTTCTTCTTCTATACGTTATGCGAAACTGGAACAGACAACTCCGGGTACTTTCTAGTCCTGCATAACTCCTCCCATTAGAGGAATTGTAGAACACCTCTTATTCTACGACCGATGTAGATCTCAACCTTATGACTGAATTGTCTTCAATGTTGTAATACACTGTCTCAGCATATGTTCTATAAGAAATGTTACTGATTATTATGCCTGTAAGTTGACTTTCATATAAATAAAAGAATTGAAAAAAAAAAAAAAAAGAGATCTGACATGGATCAATGATACAACCTTACCCAGCCAAACATCACTAAGTAATAATGCTATTGAAATGATGACAATTTTATTGTTTGGAATATGACGTTATATTGAGGATTGGAGATGGACCTTTCATATGGTGTATAGTATCTCCTCCTCATTTGTTTGGAACAAGACTTTAGACTCAGGCATGGGGCAGAAGACCCAAAACTCATAACCTAGGTGCCTATATCATGCACATTTTTTTTGCCAGCCGAATCCCAGAATCTCCATAAATCCAGTCTAGAGACATAAATTGTGTCTGCAGCACAGAGAAGGAAGATTATCCGAGAGAAATACAAGAATACAGGACGAGGAACACAGCTCAGGAAAGTGACCAGGGGATTACAGGCTGATATCACCCAGCCCCCGCCCTACTCTGGACCAATCAGTGAGCAGTATGGGTGGAGGAATGTATTTAGTGTTAATGACCCACCTGTGCTGATCTCTGTAGGAGTGTCCTCCTCTATAAATGTCCCCGTTATTCCATCCTCCTCCATAGACTGCTGATCATCCCTCACATACGTCTCTTCTTCTTCTGCTTTAACCTCAAATTCTATATCGATTGGATCTCCACTCTAAATCAAGAAAATGAAAGAATATCATCTGTAAAATATAAGATTTATTACTGTGACATCACATAAAAATACACACATTGTCTCCATGAGTCTGTGTTTTATAATCTCTGTCTCGCCAACCTTGTAACAGTGAGGGATGGTGTGACCTTCCTGTGTGGAATCCCGGGAATACAGAGGACGGGGACATCTCTCTGATGTGTTCCTGGTATTAGGTGGCTCCATCATATCCTTGTGTCCTTCTGAAAATTCCTCCATCACTCCATACTCCTCATCCTCCTCTTTATACTCTTCTTTAACATCAATATTATCATCCCCGAGGATTCCACTCTGAATATATAATAAAACATTTATTGTAACAAACATGCTGTGTATAAATCAGAATTACCAATAATTGACAATCATCTACCTGATGATGGGGAGTGATGGTGTGACCTTTCTGTGTGGAATCCCGGGAATACAGAGGACGGGGACATCTCTCTGGTGGGTTTCTGTAGCTGGATGACTCCACCGTGGTGTCCTGGTACAGATCTTTGTGTTCTTTTAGAAACTCTGACTCCTCCATCACCCCATCCTCATCATCCTCCTCTTTTATCTCTTCTTTAACCTCAACTTTAGAATCTCTCAGGTTTCCACTCTGAATATATAATAAAAATGACATCAATGGTAACAATGCAGATAATGTACAGATCCTAATGATACTATCAGTGATTGTTCCTCATCTACCTGATGATGGTGGGGGATGGTGTGACCTTCCTGTGTGGAATCCCGGGAATACAGAGGATGGGGACATCTCTCTGGTGGGTTCCCATTACTGGATCCATCTGTAGGAAACACACACACTGACTGAATACATTGTTTCTATGTGTTTATCAGATGATGGGGGATCTAGGTGGATCCTCCGTACTGCTCTCTCCTTTACAATAAAGTCTCCTCTTACCCGGTGATGTGAGGGGCGGCTGATTCTCCATCATGACGTCCTTGTAGAGATCCTTGTTTCCTTCTAAATACTCCCACTCCTCCATGGAGAAATAGACAGTGACATCCTGACACCTTATAGGAACCTGACACACACAATGATACAGTCACCATCCAGACACATCCCTTGTCTGTTACTGGATAATGTCCCAGAATTCCCAGCACCGCTCACCTCTCCTCCATGATCTCTCTGGTGACTTCTAGAATCTTCTTTGTATTTCTCTATTCTATCAGGGAGGGAGGTGGAGGCAATGTGATGGTCATATGATCTCCAGACTTCACAGGAGGAAAACTCTAGATCTGAACACAAATAGTAAAATCAAATGAAATTCCCAGAATCCTCCTCACCTCACCATTAAGTTTCCATTTGATTAAAGCCCCACCTCAGACTTATATATAATTTACCCACACAGGACCCCCACACTACGCAGAATAAAAGCTTGTTGCAGGCATTCTGACATCATTACATACAACGCAGGACCAACAGACCCACTTTGCTAGTGAGGATGCCAAGGGACCACCCACATCCTAAGAGCATGAGGAAAAAAAGCCAGATTGGGGGGAGGAGCTGTGAGGTCAGTGTGATGTCATAGGACATATAGATTCCTGAATGGAGGGACATTTACATAGTAGGTGAGGTTGAATAAAGACAATAGTCCATCCAGTTCAACCTGTGTAGGTGTGTGTGGCTGTAATCATCTCACATAGCTCTTAATGTCCTGATCCTTGAGATGTAAGTCTAAAGCCCCATACACACACGCAGATCGTCGTCATACAAACGTCGGCGGACGAAAGATCTGCCGATTGTATGCGTGTTAGTATGGTGCCTCCGACAGATGTCTGCACACAATCCGCGGACAAGAGTCTTTCTTGCAAACATGAAAATTTTTGTCTGCGGACACCAGAACGGACAATTGTTTGCCTGTCAGTACAGAAATCAGCCGACAGACCGCAGATTTGCAAGACTGGGCATGCTCAGAAAATAAAAAACACAGGGAAAGTTAACCATTACATGACATCACTTCTGCAGTCAGCTGAAGTCTGCGGACAAAATTCTTGTGCTGTCTTTGCACTTTTCAACAGACACCGACATCCCGGGGAGAAAAGACGAACATTTTTATGACGACGATCTGCGTGTGTGTATGGGGATTAAGAGTCTTTTGAAAGCCACCATACTTCCCGCAGAAACCACCTCTTGTGGTAGAGAATTCCACAATCTTGTAGCCCTAACAGTAAAGAACCCCCCTCGTTGCCTGAGTTTAAAACGCTTCTCCTCTAATCGCATTGTATGTCCTCGAGTCCTCATGCAATCCCTTCGAATGAACAGCTTTTTTTCTAAGCTGAGATCCCCATTAAGATATTTATAAATTGCTATCATGTCCCCCCTCAGACGTCTCTTCTCCAGGGAGAATAAATCGAGCGATTGCAGCCGCTCTTCATAGTTAAGGTCCTCCAATCCCCTAATCAGTTTAGTTGCCCTTTTCTGGACTCTCTCCAGCTCCAACACATCCCTCCTGAGGACTGGCGACCAGAACTGGACAGAATACTCCAGATGCGGTCGGACCAGAGTTTTATAAAGTGGAAGGATTATAGTCTTATCTCTGGAATACATCCCTTTCTTTATGCATGCTAATATTCTGCTGGCTTTGGCAGCTGCCGCTTGACATTGCATGCTGTTGCCTAATCTATCATCAACCAAGACTCCCAGATCCTTCTCCATTTTTGATTCTCCCAAGGGTTCCCCTCCTAACGTGTATTGTGCTTTTATGTTTTTAGTCCCCAAGTGCAAAACCTTACACTTCTCCACGTTAAACCTCATTTGCCATGTTGTTGCCCACTCCGTTATTTTGTCCAGGTCATCCTGTAGGATATCTGCTTCATGCTGTGCAGTTATTGCTCTGGCCAATTTTGTGTCATCTGCAAAAACTGATAACGAACTACTGATCCCGTCCTCAATGCTGTTTATGAATAAATTGAACAAGGTTGGTCCCAGGACTGAGCCCTGGGGCACCCCGCTTACTACCTCAGACCAGTCTGAGTATGCGCTGTTTATTACCACCCTTTGGACACGGCCTTTTAGCCAGTTCCATATCCAAGAGCAAACCTTGCTGTCGATACCTGCAGACCTTATTTTATAAATTAATCGCTTGTGGGGAACTGTATCAAATGCCTTAGCGAAATCCAAGTACACCACATCCACTGGTCTGCCCCTATCTAGCTCACAGCTCACCTCCTCGTAGAATGCTAAGAGATTGGTTTGACAAGAACGCCCATTTGTAAACCCGTGCTGATTACTGCTGATGATGTTGTTGTCTTTAGCAAACTCTACGATATAGTCCCTTATCATCCCCTCCAGAAGTTTACATACTATTGATGTCAAACTGACAGGCCTATCATTTCCCGGGATATGCCTCTGGCCCTTTTTGAATATCGGAATCATGTTAGCCTTCCTCCAATCCCCTGGTACATTTCCTGTCCTAATACTGTCAGCAAAGATCAGGAACAGTGGTCTAGATATAACATTACTGAGTTCTTTGAGTACTCTCAGATGTACGCCATCCGGGCCTGGTGATTTGTTTGTGTTAAGTTTATCCAGCCTTTCCCTGATTTCCCCCTCTGTTAGCCATAGTGGCAAGTCCTGTGTATTACTACTAACCATACAGTCATGGTCAGTGTACCCCTCCGTTTCCTGTGTAACGACTGACGAGAAAAAAACATTCAGCACGGTTGCTTTTTCAGTGTCCTCTGTAACCATCCCCCCATCATCATTAATTATGTGTGCAATATGCTCTGCCTTAGTTTTTTTGCTGTTGATATATTTAAAGAATTTCTTTGGTTTTTTTTTACTATCCTCCGCTATTTGTCTCTCAAAGTTGATTTTAGCTATCTTGATTTCTTGTTTACTTTTCTTATTTGTCTCCTTGTATTGCTCGAAAGCCGATACTGTGCCCTCTGATTTATATTTCTTGAAGGCCAATTTTTATCCCCTAATAAGTTTTTTGACGCTACGGTTTAGCCAGCCAGGTTTGGCTTTGTCTCTTCTAAATTTATTTCCCATAGGAATGCACTGCGAGATGCATTTGCTTAATATGTTCCTAAAGCATTCCCATTTTTCCTCTGTGGTCAGTGTTCCTCCCCATTTAGATGGGGAGATTTGAGCGGGTCCTCTATATGAGTCTCCTGTGCTAACCAAATCATTGTTCCCGGGTGCCTCCCACTTCTCCTAAAATAAAGAGTGAACTTTGACCTTTACCATACAAAAATCTGTCAGGAACGTTTGAAATAAGCTCTCATGTGAGCAGGTGACGCGCGGAGGAACGGAGTGTAAATTGCAGACAATTTTCTCCAGAGCTCCTAATGGTGGGGATGGATTTTGCTGCATGCTGGTGCCAAGTTTCCACCCCCCAGGGTCACTGCAGGTGTGGAGAAAAGCTGTGTAAGAGGATATGGAGGAGAGATGAGGAGGAGATCCAGGAATCAGGATAAAGTTCAGGACAAGCAACAGACGAGCGCATCCAAGAGATGAAGCCGGGGTCACTACACAGAAAATCAATCCAAGGAAACAACAGGCAGGACAAGGAATAGCAAGAAGGAGCTCAGAGACAAATGAGAATATTGCTCAGCCAATGGGAGATTATCTCAGCATGACTTACATAATGAAGGAGATGAGGGGGAGGGGAGGAAGTCACTTAAGGTGACCATAAATACATGGAAATTTAGCTGGTTCAGCAGCGATCGGTCACATTTCCATCCATGTGTGGTCAGCTTTGGAAGCAAGATATATTAATCATCAACTGATCCCCTTGAAGGGGTTAATCTACTTATTACCTCCTCTGCCGCCAGATGTGTTTCCCTCTACCTTCTATGGAACGTCCTCTTTACCTAACATCACTTCCTGTCTGTATTCCATAGAGACTTCCTGTCTGTATTCCATAGAGACTTCCTGTCTGGGTAGAAGTGAGATCACCACCTTGTGGAGCTCAGAGGAACTGCAGCCCTGAGAACCGTCTGGTAGTGTGAACACGGCCTTGTGCTGTGTGTGTATGTACTGTATATCCTTCCCCTTTCTCTCCTCCCTGAGGGTGTATGAAGAGGCGGAGCTCCTGCTGGAACAGCAGTCGGAGGAGGAAGCCGAGGCTAGGAGGGAGACTGACAGAAAGCACAGCAGACTTGCAGGAGTGAGCAAGGAGGATCCAGTTCCTTTGCCATCGGAGGTGAGGAGAGTGTGAAGGATGTTTGTGACTCTGGTAGCTGAAAAGCTGGGAGTCATATTGCTCTGGTGAATGGGGAAGCACTACTAAGGGGACGCCCTCACCATCACGTGTGTAAGAGGTGGAAGAAGGCGTGGCTACACTACAGCTGGCACAGTTTGGAGCACGGAGCACTTTCACACCTTATCAACTTTTCATTCATTTGTGGACTTTTTGGAGCAACAGAACTTCGTTGAAGTAGATGCAAAGTGGAAGCAGTGGACTTGCAGAGAACACTATATTGAGCAAAAAATATTGTATGATTACATGAATTTGCACAGGTTATTACTTTATAGAAAATAGTATAAGATAATGAAGTAGGTGTAAAGTGGAAGCAGGAGATATTCAGGGAACAGCATCTTGAGCTCAAAGCACTTTATGTTGTATATGAATTTTCACATGGATCAGTTTACTTAAATTATTGATAAACACCATAAGATCAATGAAGTTGGTGTAAACCTAGACCTAGGGAACACAAGGGAGGTGGAGCGTGGAATCCTCCTATCCTCACAGAGCTCCTTCCAGGTTCTTCCCTCTCCTCCCTCTCATCATTTGAAGCTCACTGTATACGTGTACTTTCTCCAATTTCCTCAAGAATTGCTGTGATCTATCGGCCCCTGGACCGGTATTAACTTTCCTTGATGACTTCTCTGCCTGGCTGCCCTACTTTCTCTCTTCTGAAATCCCCACAATAATTCTCAACAACTTCAACATCCCTGTTAATACATTATGCCCTCGGGATGCCCCTCTTCACTCCACCTTGCAGTTTTACAAGGCACTTATCTCATTGCAAGGCCAACCCTACCCAGATTTCTTACACAAGTGGGAACTGGACAATGGATCTCAAATTTCCGATAATCGGAAGGACAAAATTCTTGCATTGGCTCACATTTCCTCTCTCTCCACCAAGGTGGCGGAATCCAACTACAAGCTATTGTCCCATTGGTACTATACCCCGCGGAAAATGCACATTATTTCTCCGCCCATCTCCCCGTTATGTTGGAGGGGATGGGGAGATACTGCATCGCACCCACACATCTGGTGGCACTGTTCAATAATACAACCGTTCTGGTTGGAAGTCCTTCGGCTTATCCAAGTAATCACGGAAGTTGCTATCCCATCAGATCCTTGGGTTGTCCTGCTGCATGGAACTAACATGCTGCTCTCTAAGTACAAAAGATCAATGATCCCTCATATGCTTAATGCGGCCAAAGCCCTGATCCTCGCCTTCTGGGGCTCACCGACCATTCCCACGATACGTCACTGGCTACGGAAAATTGATATGACATACCAATTAGAGGAACTTACTTTCATAGCCCGTGACAAACTAGACCGTTTTCACTCTGCTTGGCAACCTTGGTCTTCTTTTAAAAGCACTTCTTCCTATGTGGCCCTGCTCACTGAGGACACCCCCCTTGGTTTATCGCCTTCTAATGTAATCCTATCTGGTTAAAGCTTTTATTATCTGGTACAAAAGTCACCCGTGGCCTACTCTCCCACCCCCCTCTTACCTTCTTTCTCTCGCAGCTGCTCTCTCCTCTTCTCTCTCTTTCTTTTCTGCTTTTTGCTATCCTTTCACTTTCCTATAGGCTCTCTCTGACATTGGTTTTATGATGCAAGATGTTGTATTATCATTATGTTTTCTCAGACTTTTCATGACTGGGTGTGGTTGACGCGCACTGAGATGTTCGTGTACTCATTGATATTGTTCCATGGCTATTTGCCGTATTTAATGTCGGATTGTATAGTCTATGTTCTGTTTTTCTTTGTCTTCTTAAAAATTTTTTTCAATAAACAGAAATTAAACAAAAAAAAACATCCCTGTTAATACGAACACCTCTGCTACTTCCAAACTTCTCAGTCTAACCTCCTCATTTGGCCTGAAGCAATGGATACGCAATGGATAGAGGCTTCTACTCACTCTGATGGCAACACCCTCAGCCTTGTATTCTCCCACCGATGTACTCCATGCATCCTCTCCAACAATCCTCTCCCTCCCTCTAAACACCACTAGGGATGGGCGAGTGGTTTGGGCCGAGGAGAACTTCACCAATCACCCGAATTTTCTGTGCGCTCGGTGTTTTCATTTTTTTTACTACTTACATCCCGCCAAGCGCACAGTCAATAGGTTGTTAAGGAGGGAGACCGGGAAGCCTGTCGCTGCGTCCTTAACAATGAATGAGTCATGAGCTGTCAGTGGGCTTCCCCACTGATAGCAGAATGTAAAAAAAAAAAGAATTGCCAGCAAGAAAAAAATCCGGGAAAAATCGGCGTAGGGTCCCCCAAAATCCATACCAGGCCCTTTGGGTCTGACATGAATTTTAAGGGGAAATCCATGCCAAAATTTAAAAAAACAAATGGCATGAAGTCCCCCAAAATCTATAACTGCCCCTCATCCGAGCATGCAGCCTGGCAGGCCAGGAAAGGGGGGGACGAGCGAGTGCCCCCACCTGAATCATACCAGGCTACATACCCTCAACATGGGGGATGTGCCCCAAAGCACCTTGTCCTATGTTGATAGGGACAAGGGCCTCTTCCCCAAAACCTTGGCCTGTGGTTGCGAGGGGCCTGCAGGCAGGGGGCTTATCAGAATCATGAAGCCTCCTTTAACAAGGGGGCCCCCAGATCCCGCCCCCTGTGTGAATGAGTTTGGGGTACATTGTGAGAATAAATGAGGCTATGAGCCCATTTTCATGACACCCACTGAACCTCTGGACCCCAAAAAAGAAAACACTCCACCCTCAAGGAATGACAGTCTAACAGTTCTTAAAAAGGTAAGGAGCAGGGCCACCTGGTGACATCATCTGGGGGCCCGCCCCATTTGTGATGTAAATGACTGGTGCATGCTGGATCGTGACATCATAAGGGGCAGGGCCACCAGGTGACATCACCAGGTGGCTCTGTCTATTACCTATTTAAAAACTGTGATAAAGAAATTATGAATGGTTCATAATTATTATATGTGTATATGTATTATAATCATGTATGCTATTCTAGAACTGCATATTTCAGCAGATTCTGCTAATAATTTAAACAGTGGATATAGCATTTCCTGCCATATGGTCCTTGTTAAGACCTCATAAGAAGTCTTCACACTTACAAAGACTTACTATATGTCTTACTGATGCATATCCTGTCCAGATGTTTAGAAATAATAGACTGCTGTTCAACCCCCTTCCTTAGGATATATTAAAGGCTGTCAATCATTGTCCAAAGAAAGGGGGGGGTTCAATTTTAACTCTGTCTGAAGCATATATAAAGACTGCAGACACTATGCAAACTAGGCAGGTTATAGAAGCTCGCAGAAAGCATGTCGATATAGCCTGACTCCTTGTATACGAGAAATAAATGAATTCTTCTTTGAATCAGCTTGAGGTCTAACGGTAATTTCCAGTACATTTGGTGCCAAAACGTCCGGGAATCCAAAATCCTGTTGTGAAGGACCAGCATTACTAGTGGCCGATACTGTACAGGGGAATTTCCGGTTCAGGCGGAATTCCTATCTTAAAGTCCTCCGTCTGAATTGGCGTTATCAGAGGCCGGTTATCTGGGGCTGGTCCGCAGTAACAGGTGACAGGTTTTCCACGAATCAGTAAGAAAGAGACCCAATCTGGTTCAAGGTAAGAACTTTTTATTTATATATGCATATATATATATATATATAATCGATAACACTAAGAATGTTAGTTGTGTAAGTGGTTAAAAGGTTTATTTGATTGTCTATGTATATTATTTGTTTGACTTGTCCTATTCTTGTTGAGAGGAAGTGAGTTGTCATGCACTCCTCGTTCCAAACATCTGTGGCCATCTTGGATGGGCAGATAGGTGACCGATCTGCATTTTGGTAAGACGTACTCAGGGCGTCCTGAGTAGACAGTCGAGCACGGCAGATCAATTTCTCTATCTCCTCCTGTTGTCTTAGCTTGATACAGAGGTATGGTCTCTAATAAGTGCCAGGCAGCAGTCAGATGAAATTTGTAGGACTTTTTAAGTCCAAAGCAGCCTTGTAAATCTGTAAAAAGCCCTGTGCAGACAACATAAATATCTCTGGATCAAATAAATAAAATTGAATGACTGTGTATAGGTGTCAAGAATACCAATATTTTTTAGTAGAACACAGAACTCTTATGGAGTCTGTGTCTGACTGCGAGATGACAAAAATGTTGTGTATAAATATAGGTCTGACCATACATGATACAATTCTCTTACAATTTTCTGTCCGGTTTTCTTGGGATTTACCTTAATACCAATGCTTTTTAGTAGGACATAGAACTGGAAGATTGAAGGAGTATAGTAAGTTTTCCAGAGATCTGTGGCTGTCTGTGAGATAACAAAAGTATTGTGTGTAAAAAAAAAAAACTGCATGCCTGTATTGTGTGGTTTGTGGTGAATCTAACAGAAAATTGGACAACAAAAGTTGAACATGTATGGTCAGCCTAAGAATGTCAATACTTTTTAGTAGAACACAGAACTAGGAGGGTTGAAGAAACCGCTCAGAGAGTCTGTGTATGTCTTCGAGTTAACGAAAGTATTGTGCATCAGTGTCTGTGTGAGAAGACCTAAACTAACTCTGTGCGCACGCCAAAAAGGCCAAGGTTAATTGTGTGAGAATGAACCAGAAATGTGTGAAACAAGAAGAAATAAGTAAGAATATATTTTATTTGAGTTGAGTTTGGACAGAATAGATTTATTGTGGTGTCTGCGTCTTTAAGTGTTAAACTTCTGAAAAAAAAAAAAAAATGAAAAGGTGTCCGCTGGTGCTATGAGAATCTATCTCTCGTATGATTAAATGTAGATCTGTCAACTAATAGTTTAGCACTCCCATGGGTTTTCAGGGAAAACAGATTTGACATAAAGTATTTAAGGGTGGGATAATTAAATTGCCTGCCATATACGCCTCCTTCCCACCAAAGAAGAGGGATGATTTACGACTGAATCCTACTGTGTCTTTGCTCACACATAGAACAACAACTCCCAGATAGCCAGAATGGTGGGGGAAGGGGAACAGGGAGAAATTCTAAGGGAAGATAAGGCTGTAGCAAGCACTTCATTGTCTGATTCCATAGTACATTATGAGCGAAAAGTAAGATCAGTGATGCGTTTTCCATATATTATAATGGGAAATTGTGTGGTAATTAAGCCCATAGATACACCTGAACAAAATTATATAATAATTGACAAAATATAAGGTCTGACTTAGACTCAGAGTTGACTGGACACCAGCTTGCAACTATTGGTATCTGGATGGTAGAAGTTTCAGAGCAATGAGACTTGGTTGGATATAAAAAAAAAAAAACAAGGATGAGCTGACTGCTCAGATTATAAAACTGCAGTAATGTAAGATATGTGTGTATGTCCAAATTGTTCATAGCTAGCTAATGTTGAGAATAGGGTACTTATAATATGTGAAGAAGATGTGTCTGAAAAACTTTTTGTGGAAGACCCACAAACAAAAGAAAAACAGAGTGTAAAATTGTGATATCTAAAGAGTGTCCGATTAACCCCTTCTCAAAATAGCAGAAGAAAAGGTTAAAGGGAGAAGCGATAAAGGGTTAACATAATTTACACTGCATTATGTTTTTTAAACATTTTATAGGAACTGATGTTGATTATGAAAGAAAATTGGGTAAATTTTCAGGGGTCAGAATTACGTTGAAAACTTTATGCTTGAATCAGGAGGGAAACAGCGTGGCCACCTGTCTCCTTCCTGATGAGATATTCAAGTTACATAGGGGAAGAATTGTACCCCATGTATCAATTACTTGGAATATCTCGTTAGATTGGTATGAGTTAGGGGAACTTTTGACCGACTGGGTACATATGACATCTGAACAACAGACAATAAAGGGAATCCAGCAGTCTTTCAACCTTAATTGGGTCACACAATGTACTCCAGGAGTGCACCTTTCAGAAGGGTACTCAAAACGGTAAGTGAAGTACAAAGCACCCCTAAAAAAGTACTATGTGACCCTGTTAAAAAAAAAAAAGGTTCCAGCTTCCCCCTTTCAACCCCCCTTCCTCCATGAACACATCCTGTGTGAGATACGAGACTGTCCGTGTGTTAAAAATAAAAAATAAAAACTTTGTAAGGTAAAGGAAATGTTTAATGATTTTGTAGAAGTGAAATCTAAGTTGAAATGGTTAGTTTTGCCATGTGACTAAAGGATTAATTGGAAATAAAGAAAATAGCTGAATAGCTAATTGTGGTCGATATCCTTTAAATTCCTAAATGGTAGACATGATTTTTTATACTAATCTAAATGTTTAGTTCTGCATTCCAGCCTACTGGGCGTGGAAGGAGAGAAGGCTCCACCCACTAATAAAAACCTGGCTGTATCCTTTTTTGTACCAGCTAGTTGAACAAGAGAGCTGACCAGACAACTTCTGTATAAAGAGTGACAGTGTGAGATAGGACAACGGAAGATGATTACTGGAACTGGGTCTGTTTTAGGTTGTTCTCAATAGTGATTATTTTAAAGTATGATACGTTAAAAATACAATATTAATGATTGCTTTATTAGTTTTGATAAATACAGAAAGAACCAGATCTGTTCCTAGAAGTATTCCAAGTTCTGTATAATTGGGTTTGATTAAGAGGCTGTGATCGTTACTCAGTAGTTACTGAAAAAGTTAGTTTTTTTTATAAAACAATAGCTTTATTACACCCTCTTACTCCAGGATAACATTTTTATTTACCCCCAGCAAGACATTTGTCATGTATGACCACTCTCTGAGGGCAACCTCACATCGCTTATGCTTACACCCATTGAAGGGGGTTAACATGACCAAATAACTTAAATTGATGAAAGAATATGTTTTATGAAAAACCGCATGGATGGGTTATTATAATGTTGTTATTATTTGTTTTGTTGATGGTTTGTGTAAAGAAAAATGATGCAGGTACAAATCAAACAGCTTTTTTTCAAGAACTGGCCCCTGTCATTCCCCTGGAACGCCTGGAATTTGATAGGATTCACAGATCCCTGGCACCTAAACCTACTGAGGGTCCCCCCCGAGATGTCATCATCAAATTTCACTACTACCGCACTAAGGAAAGACTTATGCAAGCAGCCAGGGAGCACCCTGATCTCTCCTTCCAGAGCTACTCACTTCAATTGTCTGCGGATCTTTCCCCAGCCACCATAGCCAGACGGCGGTCCTTGAAGCCCTATCTGCAGATCCTGCAGACCCATAAAATTAAATACCGTTGGGGTTTCCCCTTCAAGCTTTCGTTCACGGTACAGGGCCGCCAATTCCATGCTATTTCCCTGGCTGACCTGCGTAGCCATTTCCAGGAACTGAACTTGGATCTCCCCTCCTCTCAGGCGACCCCCAAGTCCTCATCCTCAGCTTCCAGGACAAGACCATCCACATCATCCCCGCCTTCCAAGCCGCTATCTCAAGGTTCCCATCATGGCTCCCAGGCCCTTCCTTCTCTTCAGGCTCAACATTTCCATGATGTTCCCATCAAGTGATAATCGCCGGACCCCATTTTTGGGTCCTTTTTTTGCTCTCCTTTTCTATTTACCAGGTGCACCCCACCGTTGGATGACTTTTTAGGGGTCCCTGGGACGTTTCATTGGACTGGGTGCCCCCCCCCCTGTGACACCCTCCTAGTCGTGGGGGGCAGGGGGTTCGCATCCTGCTCCTGGTTGCCCTTTTGTTTTGTTTTTTATTCTTGCTGTGTTATTCTTTTTATGCTGTGCCGTTTTGCACCCACTGGTTGTGACTCTCCCCTGTTTTTGAAAGTGTATTTCAATTACTTTATGGCAATAATGTACTGTGGGGGGGGGGGGGGGTCCATTTTGTACTTCCTGTTTTTTTTTCCTATTTTTGGTGCCTTATGATGCTTACATGACGATCCCTCTTTTTGATCCTCTTAAGCAGTCGTCCCTGCAGTGCTAATTTTTCTCTTTTTAATGGGGTTTTTGCGACGCTTGGGGGTTTGGTGCTTTTGTGCCCCCCCGGGTGCCCGCAAAGGCTCTCTATTTTTTTCTCTTTCGTCGGAGGGGTCTGGTGGATGTAAGATTCTGGTACCTTCGGTACCCTTATTGCCCATTTTCCATTTCATATTGCGTCCCACCTTTTCAGTTAGGTGGAACGCATATACCTTTAAGCCGCATTACATCATCACTGAGCGCCGCTCTGAGCGGCTATTTTAATCGCCGGCTTTCTCTCACAGGTTGTTCGTTCAAACCGCATGCTTAACAGCCTTGTCGTATGCTGCCGGAGCCTCCAGCTATTCTCTTTACCTGGAACAGACCGGAACCTCGCTACTGATCCCGTATCTCGCTACCGGATCACTCCCTTACTACCGGACCCTTCTACTTACTAACCTCACTAGTGATAAGTACCCCACAGGGGATTCCTCCATAACTAACTTACACTATCTACTTCTGCACATTAAGAACTGTTACTATCTATGTATTACTAATTCTATCATCTGCACTGTTACATAGATTGCTAGCTCTTGAGTCTACTACCATCTATCCTTGCACTGGGTTAGTCACTCCTGTATGTCATCTGCTGTCCTTACCACCTGTTACCATACATGATTACTAACCTATCTGCATTCTACCTATTACCATATACTACTCTCCTGAACATTACTATCAAGTGCTTATCATTGCTATCACTGTTCACACCTGTCCCTTCAGCACATCACCTCTATACTGTCATATACATCCTATCACTCCAGAAACATCTTATTGAGTGTGTGTGTATATCTGTATGCTGAAGCAGGCGGGTCCACAGTGATGAGTCTGGAGAGTTGGATCTGGTAATTCAACACATCTCTACATGACTACTGAGTGGAGATTCTGCAGCTGCAAATCCAGCTTACTATAAAAACGCAGGAGCGTTACAGATTGAACGAACCTAGAAATGGATTCAGCAGAATTACCCACTCAAGTGATACAATTAACACAAAAAGTAAATGCATTAATACTTGCTCTTACTGAAGTAAAAGATGAAAATCAGACTCTGAGACAGCAGATAACCCATCTTTCACAGCTTACTGCTGCTCAGCCCCCTGAACCTAAAATAAACCCTCCTCTAGTGTTTACAGGTGATCGGAAAAAATTTTGTGAATTCAAAAACGCATGTCAATTGCTTTTTTTGCTAAAACCTCGTACTTACCCCACTGATCAAATTAAAGTCTTTACCACTATTTCATATTTAACGGGTGATCCACGGGCCTGGGCAGACTCTCTCTTTGAGAAAGATGATCCTCTTCTCAAATCCTATACTTTATTCCTAGCGGAACTCGCTAGTTTATATGATGACCCCAATAGGCAGAGTACTGCTGATATCCAATTGAGGGCTTTAAAACAAGGAAGGAGACCTGTTGAAGACTTTGCAGCAGAGTTCAAAAGATGGTCCCTTGATTCAGGGTGGAATGATACATCTCTGCAAACTCAGTTCAGACTCGGGTTGTCAGAAGCTGTTAAAGACGAGCTCGCCCGAGCGGATTTACCTGGCACCTTGGATGCCTTAATCCAACTCAGTATCAACATTGACAGGCGACTGCGAGAAAGAAAGGCTGAGAAGATGGGAATGCCATTGTCCAGTCCTTCTCGGATTTCGGCCGTTGACCCTACTCCTATGGAGGTAGGAACCATACACCCACCTTTATCGATTACTGAACGAGCCAGGAGAAGATCCAGAAATCTCTGCATGTACTGCGCATCCCCGGATCATTTGATAAGCGTCTGTCCCCTTGTCCGCAAAAAAGAGGGTGAGTGTTCACATGTCTTGCTAGGGGGATTAACGACTTCCTTTTCGAATCCCTATCTCTTTGTTCATTTGACATTGCAGTGGGACCAGACTAGGATCACCACCAAGGCTATGATCGACACAGGATCTTGTGGGAACTATATCGATACACGTTTTGTTACTTTAAATAAAATACCTATTATTTCAAAACCTAAACCTGTCTCTGTTAGTTTCATTAACGGTATTCCGTTATCTTCTGGTCCAATCACCAATCAGACACAAGCACTCCTTGTCACTGCTAACGAGTCTCATATGGAGACCACCACTTTTGATGTACTACCTTCACCACATTTTCCCATTAATTTGGGACTTCCCTGGTTACACATACATCAACCAACCATAGATTGGAAAACACGGACTCTAACCTTCCCTTCTCACTATTGCGAGATCACGTGTAACCTCCCATCTTATGAAAAGATCCTGTCTGTGGTGTCAGATGAGATTGCACCACTATGCTATCAGAATCTGTCCGAAGTCTTCCTTGAGAAAAATGCTCAAGTGTTGCCTCCCCATAGGGATTATGATTGCACTATCGATCTACTCCCTAATAGCAAATTGCCTTTCGGTTATGTTTATCCTCTTTCACAGGATGAACTCTCTCATCTCAAGGAATACTTGGATGAGAATTTGGCGAAAGGGTTCATCAGACCCTCTACTTCTTCCACAGCTGCAGGACTTTTCTTTGTCCGCAATAAGGATTCAAGTCTTAGGCCTATTATTGACTATAGGCAATTAAATACCATTATGATAAAGGATCGCTATCCTTTACCGCTCATCCCTGAACTCATTGAACAAGTGCGTGGGGCTACCTACTTTTCTAAATTGGACCTAAAAGGGGCATACAACCTAATCCGAAACCATGACGGAGATGAGTGGAAGACCGCATTCAGAACCAGATACGGATTATTCGAATATCTTGTGATGCCTTTCGGGTTGTGTAATGCTCCCGCAGCTTTTCAACGATTCATAAATGACATCTTCAGAGACTTACTTGATGTCTGTGTTGTGGTATATCTGGACGATATACTTATCTATTCTCGATCTCTGTCTGAACATATAAAACATGTAAGACTTGTGTTATCCAGATTACTCGCACACAATCTATACGTGAAATTAAAAAAATGCCTATTTCATAAAGAAGAAATATTATTCCTAGGATACATCATATCTAAAACTGGAATCAAGATGGATATGAGCAAGATATCGTGTATTCTAGATTGGCCTATACCAACATCTCGTAAGGCATTACAGCGATTCCTTGGATTTTCAAACTTCTATAGGAAGTTCATCAAGAACTTCTCTGCTATTGTGAGACCTCTCACACAACTTACAAGTATAAAGAAACCATTCAAATGGTCAGAAGAAGCAAATGGAGCTTTCCGCTTGTTAAAATCAAGCTTTACTTCTTCTCCCATACTACGCCATCCAGACCCATCCCTCCAATACATCCTGGAGGTAGATGCGTCAAATATGGCAGTAGGAGCAGTTCTTTCCCAACGACCAACAAATACTTCACCACTCCACCCAGTTGCTTTCTTCTCTAAATCACTAAGCAGCCCAGAGGTGAATTACCCAGTGGCACATTTCATTTCTATTCGCAGACTACCTTCATCTAAACAAACAGCGGAATTACTAATGAAACATGTGTTCAAGTTACATGGAATTCCAAAGACTCTTTTATCCGACCGTGGTTCACAGTTCATCTCCAAGTTTTGGCAAGCTCTATGTCACATACTACGGATTGAGCGAAAGCTCACTTCTCCTTACCACCCTCAGACCAACGGACAGACTGAAAGAGTCAACCAGTGCATTGAACAATATCTACGTTGCTACACCTCATACCTACAGGATGATTGGGTGGACCTCCTCCCTCTGGCGGAATTTGCTTATAACAATGCAACCCACAGTACTACTAAACAAAGTCCGTTCTACTTAAACTATGGGTTTCATCCCACACTTCTTCCACCACGCAATCTACCATCAAGTAACCCAGTTGCCTCGGATTATCTTACCCAAATAAAAGACTCTCTGGGTTTACTTAATACCACCATCTCACACGCTCATAGTCAACAAAAAAGGTACTACGACCTCCGTAGAAGACCTTCTCCTCAATATGCTATTGGGGACCTCGTTTGGCTATCGACGAAAAATTTAAGGTTAAAGATCCCTAGCAAAAAGCTTGGACCTTTATTTCTGGGACCCTTCCTAATTAAGAAACTAATTGGAAAAGCTGCAGTGCAACTCACTTTACCGGCAGATCTCAGAATACATCCCATCTTTCATGTGTCGCTACTAAAACCACATGTTCCTAACCAAGGAATAAGGCCTACCATCTTGCCTCCACCTCCAGTACAAGTTGAAGGCGGAGAAGAATTTGAGATTAGGGAGATTTTGGATTCTCGTATCCATAGAGGAAGACTCCAATATCTCATAAGATGGAAGAACTATGGACCCCAAGACGACACTTGGTTGGATACTTCTGATGTTCACGCACCTAGGCTTATACGAAGGTTTCACTCTAAATACCCGGAGAAACCAGTGCTATAGGCCTTCCGGAGCCGGCCTTAAGGGGGGGGGGGGGTACTGTAAGATTCTGGTACCTTCGGTACCCTTATTGCCCATTTTCCATTTCATATTGTGTCCCACCTTTTCAGTTAGGTGGAACGCATATACCTTTAAGCCGCATGACATCATCACTGAGCGGCTATTTCAATCGCCGGCTTTCTCTCACAGGTTGTTCGTTCAAACCGCATGCTTACCAGCTTGTCTTATGCTGCCGGAGCCTCCAGCTATTTTCTTTTACCTGGAACAGACCGGAACCACGCCATTGATCCCGTATCTCGCTACCGGATCACTCCCTTACTACAGGACCCTTCTACTTACTAGCCTCTCTAGTGATAAGTACCCCACAGGGGATTCCTCCATAACAAACTTGCACTATCTACTTCTGCACATTAAGGACTGTTACTATCTATGTATTACTAATTCTATCATCTGCACTGTTACATAGATTGCTAGCTCTTGAGTCTACTACCATCTATCCTTGCACTGGGTTAGTCTCTCCTGTATGTATCATCTGCTGTCCTTACCACCTATTACCATACATGATTACTAACCTATCTGCATTCTACCTATTACCATCTACTACTCTCCTGAACATTAGTATCAAGTGCTTATCATTGCTATCACTGCTCACGCCTGTCCCTTCAGCACATCACCTCTATACTGTCATATACATCCCATCACTCCAGGAAGATCTTATTGAGTGTATGTATATTCGTATGCTGAAGCAGGCGGGCCCACAGTGATGAGTCTTGAGAGTTGGATCTGGTAATTCAACACATCTCTACATGACTACTGAGTGGAGATTCTGCAGCTGCAAATCCAGCTCACTATAAAAACGCAGGAGCGTTACAGTGGACCACCGCCCTCCTGTTGAGTCGGATCTTGTCCAGGATCATGGTCCTGGCCAACCCCCGCGCATCGGTGGTCCTTCGGGTCCACGCCTAGATGCATTTATGCGTTACCATTTTTGTGATTATGCTATGCTTTTTCTTCTTTGTGTCTCTCTGTTTCCCTTTTTGTCTCTGCCCCCCTCTTTTTGTGTTCCCTTCTCTTCTTCTCCATCTTGTCTCCTTTCCTTTTTCCCAGGTCCTGTGGGGCTGGCGGTTCGGGGTAAGTTGCTCTTTTTTTGTATTTCTTTTTAAATGACGCTTAATTGGTTATCCTTGAATGTGCAAGGTCTGAACTCTCCCCAAAAGAGGGTTAAAGTTTTTCGGTTTCTCCGCCAGAAGCATATAGATATAGCTTGCCTCCAGGAAACCCATTTTTCTTCCTCATCACACCCCAAGTATTTTGACGCTCAATATATTCAAGTGTTTCTGGCCAATGGTCAAACTAAGCAACGGGGGATATTGATCGCATTTCGCAAAGCTGTCCCCTTTCGTTGTGCTAAACAAATAGCGGACCCTGAGGGTAGGTACCTACTGCTCCAGGGCCTTCTTCAGGACACTGAAGTGACTGTTTTGAGTTATTATGCTCCCAACTCTAATCCGGGCCCCTTCCTGTCCCATGTCTGCTCCCTTCTAACGTCTCATGCCAAGGGCACCCTTCTCCTGGCAGGAGATTCCAATACTGTATTGAATCCTTCCCTGGACAAATATCCCCCAGAGAGAGCTGCTCCCTCATCTGCCGCCAAGCGCTTTGCCTCCTCCTTACAATCTTCTGATTTTGTGGACCTGTGGCGAGAGTTGCACCCAAGCGGTAGGGACTATACGCATTACTCCCACCCTCACTGTTCCCACTCCCGGATTTGATCATGTTTTTATGTTGCGGAAACATCTTCCCCTGGTTCACTCTGTTTCTATTTTGGCAGTCCCCTGGTCGGATCACGACCCTCTTTTGGTGGAATGCAAGTCCATTTTAAGTATGCCTCAGCGTTCCTCCTGGATAATGAATGACTCCCTGTTATCTTTTGCGGATATCCAAAATGAGCTTTTACAAGCCTCCAAGGACTATTTTGACCTCAATATGGGCTCGGTTTCTTCCCCAGTGACGCTGTGGGAAGCATATAAGGCAGTGCTGCGGTGCCGGGTTATTCAAATAGCTTCCAGACGGAAGCGGGAACGGCTGAAACTCCAGCAAACGTTGGAGGCTCGTCTGGACCATCTTTCCTCCGCCTTTAAGCAGGCTCCAACTCCTACCAACCGTAGACTATTGGCCCATTGCCGGACTGAGCTGGACTTATGCCTTACTGATAAGGCGGAGAGAACCTTGCGTTGGTCTCGCCAAATGTGGTACGCCAAAGCTAACAAACCAAACGCAATGTTGGCTAATAGATTGCGGACCTTTGCCCCTAAATTTACCCCCGTCACTTTGCGTACTCGCCATAATGTGCTCACCAGTATCCCTCTTCGGGTCCTGGAAGAATTCCGTAGTCGCCTTGCTGGGCTGTATTCGGCCCCGGCACAAGATGACTCCCATGCTGCGGATACCTTTTTACAAAGTGTTTCCTTACCCACACTTTCGACCTCTCACGTGACACTTATGGATCGTGATATTCAGGAGTCCGAAGTTTTGCAATGCATTAAGGAATTGAAAATAGGGAAGAAACCTGCACCTGATGGTTTTACTGCATTGTTTTATCAGAAATTTGCCACTGTCCTGGCCCCTCCCCTGACTGCAATGTTTAATGCTGTTAAAAATGGACAATCCCTTACTCCGGATCTGTTGACAGCTAACATTGTCATGCTGCCTAAACCAGATCGGGATCACTCTTCGTGGGCTAATTTTCGCCCGATTTCGCTTATCAATATTGATATGAAATTGCTGACCAAAATATTGGCTACGCGCTTGAATTCTTTCCTTCCTCGCCTGATCAAGAAGGATCAGGTCGGTTTCGTGCCCCGTCGGTAGGCAGGGGATGCTATTCGGCGGATCATCCAATTGCAGCATTTCGCTCTTCAACGACGCTCCCTTTTTCCATTGGCCGGGGTACACAGCAGGGGTGCCCGTTATCCCCCCTTCTATTTGTTCTGGCTTTGGAGCCCTTAGCGGAAGCAATATGTACCCACCATGACATCTCGGGCATTGAAGTGGCGGGCTCCCTGCATAAAATATCGTTATTTGCGGACGATATCTTGCTGACTCTTACTTCGCCTAGGATTTCCTTGCCCAACCTTTTGACCTTGCTGGATTCGTTTGCCGTTTTCTCAGGTCTGCATATCAATCCTGCCAAATCTAACGCAATGTCAGTTACTTTGCCTCCTGAGGACGTGGTGGCCCTTCAAACGGCCTTTCCTTTCAAATGGCACCCTGCTTTACCCTACCTGGGTATTAAACTATCTCCCACGTCTTTATGCTGTTAATTATCCGCCTCTCTGTGATTGGGGCGTGGCCTGGAGCAGCATGGGATAGGACGCGAGTGAGAGCAGCTCCGCCGATACACACACTCCTTACCTTGTAAATCCTGCACTTGGAGATTCTTAATAGCCTCCCCGACATCCTCGCACCTGAAACCGGACTGTCTGCAGTATGTCTCCGCCGAAGAAGCAGACAGATACAGCCGCCAAACTTGAGAAATATCGCCGCACGGACAAGGATCTCCCCGCTCCAGATGGCGCTCAGGCAGGACCGGAGACGAGCGCCATGGGCGCTGAGACAGCTAAGGTGCTGGAGGCTATTTCTCAATGCCAGGCTTCACTAACTAGTAAGATCGAGGAGGTGAAAGCCGATATCTCCTTGATCAGACAGGATCTCCAGAAGGTGAGGGAGAGAGTGACCGAGGCTGAGCAGCGGATCAGTGCTGTGGAGGATTCCCTCCCACCTCTGCAAAACTCCTTAGACCGTCTCCAGCTCCAAGTTACTCAGTTAATGATTAAACAGGATGATATGGAGAACCGACTGCGAAGATGTAATATTCGGATGATTGGACTGCCTGAGGGAGCAGAGGGGGCCCATCCATCAGATTTTCTTGAGCAACTCCTGATTAACACCTATGGCCGTGCGGCTTTTTCCTCGACCTTTGCAGTGGAGAGAGCCCACCGCCTATTCGGCAGACCACCGCCGCAGGGGGCCCCTCCTCGCACTTTCATAGCCAAACTATTAAATTTTAGAGATAGGGACGCTGTGCTACGTCTCACCAGGGAGAAGGGCAATATCCCCTTTGGGAATAGCAGGCTTGCAATTTTCCCGGATTTCTCGGCGGATGTCCAGAAAAAACGCAAAACCTTTATAGAGGCAAAACGCAGGCTCCGCATAAAGAACATTAAGTATGCCATGTTATTCCCTGCCCGCCTCCGTGTGGAGGGCGAAGACAGAGTACATTTCTTCGATGATCCGGAGGCAGTTATTTCCTGGTTGGAACATCTCGAGGCGCGGGGTTAGGGCTGCCTCATGCCTCATCTCCCCTGTCGTGCTGGATCCTGGTTGGATCTTCTGAATCTCTGAGTTTCTAGACTATTGGATTGTTCTCTCCTCTCCTTGGCTGGAAGATACATTTGCTTATTTTTTTTTTTTTTTCGAGACCACCCAGATTCTTATTTTTGTAGACATGTTAGATAGAACCTGAGATGGTCAGGTATCACCCGGGTCCCTCGGTGGGGTGGCTGGTACCTCCCCCCCCCCCCTATGGATGTTTCTTTTTTTTCTTTTTTTTTTTCCTTCCTTTTTTTTTTTTTTTTTGGGGTATTTTGTCCATGGAGGGGGGGGGGGTTAAAATAAGGAAAAAAGGAGGGGAGGAGGGAAAAAAAAAAGAAAAAAAAAAAAGAGAAAAGGGAAAGGGAAAGGAGGGTAAAAAAATTTTTTTTCCTTTTTTTTTTTTTTTTTTGGCGGAGCCATTGAAGTCTCTCACTTTCTGTCCTAGATACATGTTCTGTTAACCAGCGAAGTTTCGCCATATGATTGCCTATGTTAGGCACATGCACCAACCATCCCTCTGCTACCGCCCTGCGGGACAGAAGGGATATCTCTCACACGTTTTTGTATTTGATCCCTTCCATTTGTTTTTTTTTTTTTTTTTGTGTGTGTTTTTTTTTTTTTTCTTCTCCTGGGTTTTTCACGGGTTGAAAGGGTGGATGGAGTTTTCTTTCTTGGATCAAGAGCCCGCACTAGTTGGAGTAGGAGCAGGGCGGGGTGGGTGGTTGGGATGTCTTTATTGTCGCTATATGTTTTTTTTTTTTATGTATCAAGGAATGAGTACTGCAATATTTTTTTACTGTGTTATTTTTTCCCCTTCTTGCCGAGTGAAATTACATATTTTTTCATGTCTTTTACTGATATATATTCTGTTTCTTTTATTTTTAGTATGTATTTCCCTAGATATCAGAACCGAACGGAACCCACGGAGCTCCTGCATGATATTATGCTGATCCATCTCCATGGCGCACCTTAAACTCCTTACTTGGAATGTTCGGGGCATGAGGGACAGACTTAAGAGGTCAGCTGTTTTTGATGCCTTAAAACGCCATAGGGCAGACGTTATAGTTCTACTTGAGACCCATCTAGAAGGTACTCTTCAAAGGGCGCTGAAGCGCCCTTGGTTGGGATGGACGTTCCATTCCATGTACACTTCTCATTCCCGTGGTGTGGCAGTCTTGGTTGCCAAAGCAGTGCATTTTGAGCTCCGTGGGTCCTTAGTAGATTCGCAGGGCAGATATGTGTTTTTAGATGTACTGCTGTATGGTGAGCCTTACTTGTTATTAGCCTTTTATGTTCCTCCACCGTTTTCGGCTTCTATACTGCATGAGGGCCTGGACTTCATGGTGTTGCATCCACGGATACCAGCGATCTGGTTAGGGGATTTCAACAACACCTTGAACCCCAGTTTGGATAGGTTGCTTGCTCCCGGAGCCACACAGCCTCAGACATTGACAACTAGGTTTGCACGGTTGATGGAGGAATTTAATTTGCTGGACACTTGGAGGGTTTGTAACCCGTCATTAAGGGCGTACTCCTATTTTTCTGCCTCTCACAATTCTATGTCTCGTATCGACTTTATTTTTATATCCCCCTTTTTACTCCCCAGACTTTTGGATGCAGGCTTTTCAGCCCGCAGTCTTTCGGATCATTGTCCCTATTGGGTCACGCTCCGGATTCATAGTGAACGAATTCGGCCAGCCTGGCGATTAAACCCGTTTTGGCTCCCCCTCATCCCTGAGGAGATAGACTTGGCCGCTAGGTGGCAACAATTTTTTGCCGATAACGTCGGTTCGGCCTCCCCCTTGGTAGTGTGGGAGACCTTTAAGCTTCATGCTAGATCGACATTAATGACCACCATTAATTCTATTAAAGCAACTTCTGCTCAGGCGCATACCGAGGCGATTGGAACCTTGGCCTCTGCAGAAGCTGCGTATACAGCTGACCCGACACCCACTGCTGCGGATCAATTAAAATTAATGACAAGGGTAGTTGAGCAGCTGGAGTATGAAAAAGCCCGTAGGACACTTTTTTTTCAAAAACAAAAGTTGTATGAGCATGGAGAACGGGCGGGTAAACTTTTGGCCTATCTAGTACATTGCAACGATAGGCCTCCGGTAGTGATCACTCTTCATCCTCCAATGGGACCTCCTGTAACCGACCCTAGGTTAGTGGCTGACCGATTTCGGGATTTTTTCCGCGACCTTTACACTTCTACAGCCCCGGCCGATGACTCTCCGATTTCCCTGTATATGTCCCCGGATGTTCTTCCCCAATTGTCGGTCGAGCAGCTGGAGCTTCTCGAGGCCCCGCTGTCGCAGGAAGAGATTATTGAGGCTATGGCTAGAATTCCCAGGTCTAAGTCCCCGGGAACAGATGGAATACCCATAGAATTTTATTCCACATACTCTGAGGTATTGGTGCCACACTTGTTGTCTATGTTTGAATGCGCATTTGAATCCTACACACTGCCCCCTACTATGCGGGAAGCTTTAATTGTTCTTATTCCTAAACCAGGTAAAGATCCCCATCAACCCACCTCTTATCGCCCAATTTCTTTGTTACAAGTTGACGTTAAGATTCTGGCTAAAATCCTGTCTATTCGCCTCAGTAAGGTCATTCTTTCTCTTGTTCATGCGGACCAGTCGGGTTTTATGCCAGGCAGGAACACCTCATTCAATTTGAGGCGTCTCTTTATGAATTTACAGGCTGCTCATGATAACATTGGCTCAAGAGTTGTGGTGTCCTTAGACACAGCAAGGGCATTTGACTCAGTAGAATGGGGTTTTCTTTGGAGATGCCTGGAGGGATATGGCTTTGGCCCCAATTTCATCCGGTGGGTACGGATTCTCTATCAGGCACCGGTGGCTAAAGTACTGGCTAATGGGAGGACATCGGAGGGGTTTTCTCTTACTAGGGGTACTAGGCAAGGTTGTCCCCTTTCGCCCCTTTTGTATGCGCTGGTAGCAGAGCCACTTGCGATAGCGATCCGGTCGCACTCTGATATACATGGTCTCCGGGTGGGAAGATTAGAAGAAAAAATTAGTATGTATGCAGATGATACCCTGTTGTACCTGGCTGACCCAGATTCATCCCTTTCGGTAGCCCTTTCCCTTATTAAACAGTTTGGCCGATTTTCTGGACTACAAATCAATTGGGACAAATCTCAAATTCTCCCCATAGATAATATTTCCCCCTTCCCTGTAAACCCACTTTTCCCTTTGCAGGTAGTGAATTGTATTAAATATTTAGGGATCCAGGTGACTAAATCTTCAGTGGATTATATACAGAACAACATACAACCCTTGTTTACATTGTTAAAAGCTAAGACACAGATATGGGCGCGTCTTCCGCTGGGGGTTTGCGGCCGGATTAACCTCGTAAAAATGGTGTTACTACCTAAGTTTTTGTATATTTTGTGGCATTCTCCAATTTACCTTCCCCTTAAGTTTTTTCTTCAGATAGAAGCTATACTTAAGCCCTTTATTTGGGGATCCAGTAGACATAAGTTGGCATGGCGGAAGCTTAAGAGTCCCGTAGACCTGGGTGGTATGGCTCTCCCAGATTTTAATTTATATTACCTGGCATCACAGTTATCCCACTTCTTTCATCTTCATAGTTTTGATAGGGAGAGATTCCTGGCCCTTCTAGCCCCTGCATGGGCCCATGCATTAGTTGAACCCCTATCCTTGATTCTGGTGGGCGTACGGGGGGCTGAAACCCGGGGGGATAAGACCTCTATGTTATATCAGTATAGGCGAATATGGGAGGTGGTGTCAACCAAATTGGATATACCCTCGCTACATGCATATACGCCGCTGTGGCATAATACCAGTCTCCGTGAGTGTGCCTCTATTCTGGATGCACATGTGTGGGCCCACTATGGAATTTCCTATTTGGTTGATATACTTACCAATGGTGAACTTCAATCTTTTGATGAGTTAAAAGGGCAACACGATCTCCCTAATCATATGTATTTTAGGTACCTGCAGCTTAGGCACGCTTTCGCAGTTCAATTTCCCCGTCCTATTCAAGAATTGACCGTAATCCCAGTCTTGGAGGTGGTAATGGGCTTTGAATCTAAACAACTTATTTCATATATGTATAATGCACTCCTCTTGCCAGAATCAACGGTCTTGGCGTATGCCATCAAGACTAAATGGGAGGGAGATATCGGGACGCTTGAGGATAAGGAATGGGGGGAAGCCTTAGATAACTGCAAATTGGTTTCTCCGAAACTCTCGGATCGCCTGACTCAATTATATATTCTACATAGAGCCTACCTGACACCGGCTGTGGTGGCTACCTATCGTAGCGAGGCTACTGGCCAGTGTCCCATGTGCAGGGTGGAGCGTGGCACCTTTTACCATTTGCTCTGGACATGTACCGAGGTCCAGGGCTTTTGGGAGCAGGTGGTTAAATTTCTACATGATACCATGGGGTCTCCTTTGACCCTGGTTCCGAAATTCTGTTTACTAGGAATACCCCCTGATATTAATATAGATAAATATACCACACTGTTTTTGCATGAGACACTGTTTCTCGCTAGGAAGTGTTTGGCCCGCCGCTGGATGAGAGATTCACCTCCATCTATACAGGACTGGCTCCGGGAGATCAATGTAACCTTGCCCTATAAAAAACTGATCTACTCCCATAGAGGAAGTGTATCCAAGTATAATAAGATATGGGATAGGTGGGTTCAGGCCCCAGAGACGTGCATGCCATCTGAATAAAGCCACATAAGAGATCGTTCTAATTTCAGGGAGTGGTACAGCTGTATGTTTTCATTCTTTGAGTTTCCTCTGTTTCCTTTCCTTCCCTAGGGAGGGGACGTATTAGTAATGTATATTATTAGTAGTATGTACAAAATGACAGATATCAGTCTATTTGTATTGTGTTCCTCGGCTTCCTTTAATTGCAGTACAGGTTCCTCTATATGAACCCTTGTTTGATATATGTACATTAGTTTGGTTTACTCATTCCTTAAAATTTCAAGATGTGTATTGTACAAAGTTGTATAGTTTTTTGCTTTGATTTATTACAATAAAGAATTTAAAGATTAAAAAAAAAAAAAAATTATCCGCCTCTCTTTCGCCACTTGACGTCCCTGCTTTCTTCTTGGTCTCACCTCTCTTTGTCTTGGTTTGGTAGGATCACAGCCGTTCGTATGACCTATCTTCCTAAACTATTGTACTATTTCCGTGTGTTGCCGATCCCCTCTCATATCTTACGTATTCATCAACGCAAAATTCTGAAATTTATTTGGGGTTCCTCTAGACCCCGTATTAATAAATGCGTTCTGTATGCTCGGAGGATTTCTGGGGGTTCTCGGTTCCGAATCTAAGGGCATACTACACTGCGGCGTCGATAGCCCCTCTCTCTCATTTACACGACACGTTTCAAATGCCACTATGGGCCACGATTGACCTGATGGATGCCTGCCCTGTCCCTCTTTCTTCTATCCCTTGGCTCCCTCCTAAATTTCGACCACCGGACCTGCGTCCTTGCCTCCTTCACTCTCTTCGCCTCTGGGACTCTGTCAAGTACTCGGCCAATTTGATTTCCCCCCACTTACCTCTACTGCGACTCTTCCCTTGCCCTATGTTTCCACCTGGTCTTGATAATCCACGCGTGTTTTCGTGGTGGACGGACCATGGCTTCGTGGATGTCCAATCGTTATTTACCCCCACAAGGATACTTCCTTTTGGGGCCCTCCGCTCCTCGCATGATATACCCTTGCGGGAACACTTTCGATATATGCAACTCCGTAATTTTCTTCAGCAACTCATTAAACATAGACCTTTACCCTATACGCTTACGCCATTTGAAAGCCTCTGTAGGGCACGGCCTCACTCGCCGGGACTCATATCTCTCCTGTATGCCTCCATTATTGCCTGCGATGCACCCCCTTTCACGGCCTATCATTCTAACTGGGAACTAGAATTGGGGGTGGGTTGGACAGGGAAGACTGGCGGCACATGACGGCGGCTCTCTCTAAGTGTTCCAGAAATGTCTTGATTTTGGAAAATGCTTATAAGGTATTTTATAGGCGGTACTATACTCCGGCTAGACTGGCTACATTTATACCCGCATATTTCCCCCTGTGCTTCCGGGGATGCGCTCAGGAGGGGACCATGGCGCATATTTGCTGGACGTGCCCCAAGGTGCACAGACTGTGCATTAGGGTCTATGCCTTGCTCCGTAATATTTTTCAAATCACCCTGAAGAAGGACCCGTATGAGGCACTCTTGTGTAAACCTATACCTGACTTAACCCGTGCACAACGTCAGTTGGCTCAGCATTTGTTTACAGCTACGAAATTGACCATTGCCCGATCTTGGAAGACCCAGTTGCTTAGTTTTGAGGCGGTCAAGAACCGTATGAATGATATTCTCATTAATGAAAAGTTGACTGCAATAGTATCTGATTCCCACGCTAAGTTTCTTAAGGTGTGGGACCCCTGGATCTCGAATGTTGCCCCTTTCAGATTCCAGACCACCCTTCTCTCTCTTTAATGCCCCCTGGCCGCTCGCCCCACAGGACTCACTCCCCCCTCTTCCTTCTCCCTCTTCCTTTTCCCCACCCTTTCTTTGGTCTTTTCCTATTGTCGTTTCTTTCTTTGTTTGTCATACTTTCTTCCTATTTCCTTTTGTCTTTTGGTGTTGTTTCCCCTCCTGGCTCGGTGCTCTCAGGCCCAGCCCTTGTTTGCTCATTGGAATGTAATAGAACTTCCTCTTTTGATAGTCTTGCTGCATTATAAACCACTAGGGGGGACTTTAGGTCCCTATTTATGCATTATCGCTTGTTGATACCCATTATTGGGTCCGTGCTGTTTTCAGGTTGGCTTACGCTCTATGTCTGTATCACGTTTTGTTGCTACCTGTTTCCATGCGTTCCATTTTCTTTTATCAAAATGTACACATATACTATGTTTTGATGTATATTTATGCCTCTTCTTAAAATAAAAACTTTTGTACAAGAATGTAACAGATGACCA
This sequence comes from Pelophylax lessonae, assembly GCF_965119305.1. NCBI lineage: Eukaryota > Metazoa > Chordata > Amphibia > Anura > Ranidae > Pelophylax > Pelophylax lessonae. The sequence goes on from NC_138770.1 coordinate 21,687,078, forward strand.
GTGCAAAAATGAGATGGGACAACAAGTAGGGGGGCTACCCTCATCTTACTGCCCCCAAAACGTACCAATCACAAATTCACGTTACCAAAAGACATGGTTTGAGGATCAGGAGAAGCAATTAGCTGATGTATGGTGGTTATGCGGGGATATGAAGCTTAGGCCTAAACTCCCTCCCAGGTGGAAAGGGAGCTGTGCTTTAACACACTTGCTTCTTCCTTTCTATATGATACCTGTAGGTGCTTAAGTAAAAATACCTCAGTTGAAGAATCACCACTTTCGCATGAAAAGAGAAACACCTCGAGGATCGTTTGACAACTGAGTCTATGTTGATTCCATCGGAGTGCCACAAGGAGTCCCTGATGAGTTCAAAGCACAGAACCAAGTATTAGCCGGACTCACCTCCATCTTCCTATGGGTACAGCCAAACAAGAATGTTGACTGGATAAATTACATCTACTATAACCAATAAAGGTTTGTGAACTATACCCGAGACGCTCTTAAAGGACTAGCCAGCCAACTGGATGCAACTTCGTTGGTAGCCTGGCAGAATCGTATTGCTCTCGATATGCTGCTGGCGGAAAAAGGAGGTGTGTGTAAGATGTTCGGAACTTTTTGTTGCACCTTCATTCCTAACAATACAGCTCCTGATGGTGGCATAATGAGGGCTCTGCAAGGATTGCAGATGCTATCTGAGGAACTAGCAGAAAATTCTGGGGTGGAAAACCCCTTAACTGGACTCTTTGAGACTTGGTTCGGTAGGTGGGGTGAACTGGTGAAAAATGCATTGATTTCAATAACAATGGCCGCCACAGTGTGTGGTTGCTGTTGCATTCCCTGTGTTCGAGGACTCCTCCAAAGTTTCATTGACACCTCTTTGACAAAGACTATGTACTTACAAGGGAACTCAAATGAACTATACTCTGGATTTGGTTCAGAGTCAGATGACGACGAATTCAAGGACACTGCCCCCATCTTTCATGTATGAACTATATGATGGATCTTGGTAAAATCTGGGAAGCCAGGATGCTGATAAGCCAGACATAAATGATTATAATTAGGGGGGAATGTTAAAGAAATTATGAACGGTTCATAATTATTATATGTGTATATGTATTATAATCATGTATGCTATTCTAGAACTGCATATTTCAGCAGATTCTGCTAATAATTTAAACAGTGGCTATAGCATTTCCTGCCATATGGTCCTTGTTAAGACCTCATAAGAAGTCTTCACACTTACAAAGACTTACTATATGTCTTACTGATGCATATCCTGTCCAGATGTTTCGAAATAATAGACTGCTGTTCAACCCCCTTCCTTAGGATATATTAAAGGCTGTCAATCATTGTCCAAAGAAAGGAGGGGGGTTCAATTTTAACTCTGTCTGAAGCATATATAAAGACTGCAGACACTATGCAAACTAGACAGGCTATAGAAGCTCGCAGAAAATATGTCGATATAGCCTGACTCCTCGTATACGAGAAATAAATGAATTCTTCTTTGAATCAGCTTGAGGTCTAACGGTCATTTCCCTTACATTTGGGTAAATCCACACTCCAGGTTGATAGGCAGGGACAGAGTAAATCCACACTCCAGGTTGATAGGCAGGTACAGGGTAAATCCACACTCAAGGTTGTTGGCAGGGACAAGGTAAATCCACACTCCAGGTTATAGGCAGGGACAGGGTAAATCCACTCCTGCGGATTGGCAGGTAGGATTGAAGAGGCCACGCGGGAACCAATAGGAGAGTCTGTGTTCTTTGGCCGCAGCCTAGTGACACACAGTCTGACAAACAGCAGAGCAGACACAGGTGGAAATCTCCTTCCAGGACCCTGCTCCACTGTCTAAAGGCCTGTACACACGATAAGAAAATCTGAAGGGAAAATTCATCCGACGACCGATCTGCCAATTTTCGGATTGTTAGTATGGTGCTTTCGACAGCCAACTCCGACTTTTCGCCTGACAAAATCCTGATGTGCAGGCTATATAATTTTTGTGGTCCGTAATACAACGTCCAATTTTTGTCTCATTAGTGCCAGTTTTTGACAGAAAAAAATCTTAAGAGCAAGACTAGGCATGCTCAGAGAGAAAGAACACATACAAAGCAATCCAACACATGACATCACTTCTGAAGTAGAATTCTGTCGTATGGGAAAATTCGTATGAAAATAACCTCTTCACTTTCCACATCAGACTAGCATTCCACAAAAGACGGACGAGCGGTCGGAGAAAATTCGTAGCGTGTGTACGGGGCTTAAGAATGGAGCTGCACTCATGCTGTTGGCCTCGGCAACCAGCCCCACCCCCCCACTGCTCCAGCCCACACAAGGAGTGTGTCCTTTGTTCCCAGCGGGGAATCAGACTTTTCGGTGCCTGGCTGGGGAGGGGAGGACAGCACAGTGGGGGGGGGGGGGGGGAAGGAATCCCTTGCTGGGGAAGAGAGCAAAGTTCTGGGAGTGCAGGAAAGAGAGAAATTAGGGGGAGGAAAAAAGTAGGGCCCGTGACAGAAACACTAAAGTTAGCCAAATTTTTTAATACAATGTAAAAGATGATGTTACGCCAAGGAAATAGATACCTAACATGTCACACTTTAAAATTGCGCACACTCGTGAGATGAAAATCTCCACAGGTGACGCTTTAAACTAAACATTTTTATGGGTTACTAGCTTAGAGTTGCAGAGGAGGTCTTGGGCTAGAATTATTGCTCTAGCTCGAACGTTCGCAGCGATACCTCACATGTGTGGTTTGAACGCCGTCTACATAAGTGGATGCAACGTACATATGCTTTCACTACTGCGTGCAAGTAAATGGGGACAGGGGTGCTTTCATTTTTTTTTTTTTTATTGTTTATTTCATGACATTTTTTTTATTTATTTCCTTTTTTTTTTTTTTTTACACTTTCCCTTTACATTTTTTTTTTTGATCACTTTTGTTCCTATTAAGAGGAATGTAAGCATCCCTTGTAATAGGAATAGGGCATGACAGGTCCTCTTTATTAGAGCTCCAAATCTCTCCTCTGGTCCCCCCTGCAGCCGATCAGACTGAAATTGGTGGCCAGGTAAACAAAGGGGCAGAACCGTAAGTGGGGAATACTCACCACTCCTGGTTTCCAGGGTTACAGAGCGAGGGTAATGATGTCAGTTCCTATCTCTGTGTACAGGGCAGCCATCACCGCCGGCCACATCGCTCCCTACCACCACGATGGGACCGGAGAGCCCAGGAGAGGCGGTGGGAAGGGGGTGGTACCTCCTTCTATCACCCGCAGAAGTGATCAAATGGCTAATTAGCCACTCAGATCACTTCTGCTTTGTACAGAATCGGTGGCAGAAAAAAATGATACGAGGATGATGCCTGTAGGTGCACCCACCACCCTGCTATTACCACTGAACCCCAAAGACGTATGGGTACGTCCATTTGGGGGAATGGTTAAAGTGTATTTTTCCCAAACAAATTGCGTTTGCAAAACCGCTTCGCAAATACCGTGTGACATAAAAATTACAATGACCGCCATTTTGTTCTCTTTGGCCTCTTCTAAAATAAAAAAAATGTATAATGTTTGGGGGTTCTAAGTAGTTTTCTAATACTAAATACTGATACTGTTGGGAAGATGATGAAGGGAGAACACCCTGAAGGCCGGTCCTGAAAAGTTACCTGTTAGAGCAAATAACCAAAACATCACCGAGAGTTCTCAACTGTTTTGCTGCAAGAAACAAATACGCCTACAATCACCGTAATTACACTAAGTACAAAAATCCCAATATGGTCCACAAGGTGGTGACCTGACTTCTCTCAGATGGAACGCACAGACAGGAAGTGATATGGGGTACAGACAGGAAGTGATGTAAGATACTGACAGGAAGTGATGAGTATAGAGAGGAAGTAATGTAAGATACTGACAGGAAGTGATGTAGGTCCACAGAGGAAGTGATGTCAGATATAAATATGAATTTCAGAGGCGAGGCCAAAGGAAGTAGAGAGGAGACGTAGCTGGGAGTCGCAGCAGAGGAGGTAATAAGATATTATTTTCTATATATATATATATATTCTTTAATTATATAAAGAAAATGTTCTCCTTCCATTTTATGTCGGGGGGAGCAGAAACAGAGGAACGCATAACACTGAGAATCAGATTGCAGTCCCCCGGTGAAATCACATAAGTAGGATGAGCAGCAAAACTTCCTCCAGCTCTCCTGTAGCGCCCTCACCAGGCAGAGCAGAGGTACTCATAATCTATCTGGGGAAGAGGCAGAGCTTGGGGTGACCCCGACACTCACCTCTGGAAATATTCAGCAGCTTTCCTCCCTTGTCACTACTAACATTAATCCTGTCCTCTGCCCCAACACCAACTGGGCCCCCGCTCCTCACCCCCATCTAACACCGCTGTCCCCCACTTCTCTTCTCGCCATCTAACACCAATGTCCCATACTTGCGAATTGTCCTGTTTTTTCAGGGACAGTCCGGGCAAATTGGAGCCTGTCCTGGGTAATTTACATTATCCCGGCAAGCGCCAATCAATCGGGCTGCCCGTAAATGCCCGTTACGGGCAGCCGGTAACCGTAGAAAAAATTGTTGCGGGCCGACATCGTAACGGTGCATGCGCCGTTCCAATGCCTGCCGGGCACCGGAAAGCTCATACAAGCTCAGCCTGGCATGCGCATGCGGAGTTATGTAATGGCGTCATTAAAACCTAATTATACCAGATAGTATAATTAGGTTTTATCGTACTTATTTACACTTTGCACTTTATTTGTATTTACATATTACATTTTATTGTATGGTCACACCTGAGCACATTTCACACATTTTCAATTTCCTGTAATTCTCTCTTTATTGAGTAGACCCTATAATCTGATGATAAGTGGGCGGAGATTAATTATCTGTAGTGGGCGGAGCTCCAGGGAAGTGGGTGTGGTAAGTAACTGATAGCTGTGCTGCAAAGTGTCCCTGGAAATTTTTTTCAAATGTTGGCAACTATGCTGTCCCCACTTCTCACCCCCCCCCCCCATCTAACACCACTGTCCCACCCTCCTCACCTCCCATCTATCACCGCTATCCCCCACTCCTCAGCCCCCATCTAACACTGCTGTCCCCCGCTCCTCAGCCCCCATCTAACACTGCTGTCCCCATTTCTCTCCCCCCCATCTAACACCACTGTCCCCCGCTCCTCAACCCCCATCTAACACTGCTTTCCACCATTCCTCACCCTCACCTATCACCCCTGTTCCCTACTTCTCATTCCTCATCCAACATTGTTGTTCCCCTCTCCTCACCCCCCTTCCCTCACTGCTCACATATATTCCGCAACCCCCACTGACACTGTTGTCCCCCACTCCTCATTCCCTTATTCAACATTGCAGATCTCCACTCCTCACACCCCATATTTGACGCTTCTGTCCCCCACTCTTCACCCAGACCCAATGCTGCCACATTGCTTTCTCTCGCTTCTCTCATGATATTGCTCTTATCTCTATTAATAAAACACAGACCTGACCGCAGAGGTGAGGAGGATTCTCAAAGGAATCTTAGAAGGACACAAGGATCTCTACAAGGACGTCATGATGGAGAATCAGCCGCCCCTCACATCACCGGGTAAGAGGAGACTTTATTGTAAAGGAGAGAGCAGTACGGAGGCTTCACCTAGATCCCCCATAATCTGATAAACACATAGAAACAATGTATTCAGTCAGTGTGTGTGTTTCCTACCGATGGATCCAGTAATGGGAACCCACCAGAGAGATGTCCCCATCCTCTGTATTCCCGGGATTTCACACAAGTTAACATTAAAGAAGAGATAAAAGAGGAGGATGATGAGGCTTTTGTAATGGAAGAGGCAGAGTTTCCAAAAGGTCACAGAAAGCAGTACCAGGACACCATGGTGGAGTCATCCAGTTACAGAAATCCACCAGAGAGATGTCCCCGTCCTCTGTATTCCCGGGATTCCACACAGTAAGATCACACCATCCCCCACCATCATCAGGTAGATGAGAATGAGAATGTAGGAAAGTGAACCCAAGAGATATCATTCTTCTATTATTATTATTTTTTTGTATTTAATATTATTTCTGCCATTTTGTTGGTTTAGGATGAAGATCTGATAAATGTACAAATTGGGGTTATAAAGGAAAAGACGTATGTGAGGGGTGATCAGCATTTTACAGAGGAGGTTGGGATGATGGACGCAGTTAAAGAGGAAGAAACTTCTCCAGATATCAGCTCGGGTAATTATGGAAGAATGGGTTAAAGCTTACTTAGTGATGTTTGGTTGGGTGGTATCATTGATCTGGTTAGTTGTCATAGTTTGGTGTTGTGATTGCACCCAGTTCCACCACAGATCTCTTTTACACTTTGAAATGCTCAACCAACATACAGTGCTCCAAAGAATGAAAGGAACACTTTGAAAACACATCAGATCTCAATGGGGAAAAATATCATGCTGGATATTTATACTGGTATGGACTGGGTAATGTGTTAGGATCTATACTGGTATGGACTGGGTAATGTGTTAGGATCTATACTGGTATGGACTGGGTAATGAGTTAGGATCTATACTGGTATGGACTGGGTAATGTGTTAGGATCTATACTGGTATAGACTGGGTAATGTGTTAGGATCTATACTGGTATGGACTGGGTAAATGTTAGGAAGGAAAGGATGCCACATACTTTGATATAAATTATCACCCTACAGAGGGCTGAATTCAAAGACACCCCGAAAATCAAAGTGAAAAAATGATGCAGCAGGCGATGTCCATTTTGGTGAAATGTCATTGCAGGACCTCAGAATGGTCCTCAGTAGTTTGTATGGCCCCATGTGCTTGTATGCATGCCTGACAACGTCGGGACATGCTCCTAATGAGACCACGGGTGGTGTCCTGGGGTATTTCCTCCCAGATCTGGACCAGGACATCACTGAGCTCCTGAACAGACTGAGGTGCAACCTGGTGGCATCGGATGGACCGAAATATAATGTCCCAGAAGTGTTCTATTGGATTCTAGTCAGGCGAGCCTGGGGGCCATTCAATGGTATAAATTCCTTCATCCTCCAGGAACTGGCTGCATACTCTCACCACATGAGGCCGGGCATTGTTGTGCACCAGGAGGAACCCAGGACCCACTACACCAGCATAGGGTCTGACAATGGGTCCAAGGATTTCATCCCAATACCTAATGGCAGTCAGGGTGCCATTGTCTAGCCTGTAGAGTTCTGTGTGTCCCTCCATGGATACGCCTCCCGAGACCATCACTGACCCCCCACCCAACCGGTCATGCTGAACGATGTTACAGGCAGCATAATGTTCTCCACAGCTTCTCCAAACCCTTTCACGTCTGTCACATGTGCTCAGTGTGAACCTGCTCTCATCTGTGAAAAGCACAGGGTGCCAGTGGTGGAGCTGCCAATTCTGGTGTTCAATGGCAAACGCCAATCAAGCTCCACAGTGCCGGGCAGTGAGCACAGCGCCCACTAGAGGACATCGGGCCCTCAGGCCACCCTCATGAAGTCTGTTTCTGATTGTTTAGTCAGAGACATTCACAGCAGTGGCCTACTGGAGGTCATTTTGTAGGGCTCTGGCAGCGCTCATCCTGGTCCTCCTTGCACAAAGGAGCAGATACCGGTCCTGATGATGGGTTAAGGACCTTCTACAGCCCTGTCCAGCCCTCCTAGAGTAACTGCCTGTCTCCTGGAATCTCCTCCATGCTCCTGAGACTGTGCTGGGAGACACAGCAAACCTTCTGGCAATGGGATGTATTGAGGTGCCATCCTGGAGGAGTTGGACTGCCTGTGCCACCTCTATAGGGTCCAGGTATGGCCTCATGCTACCAGTAGTGACACTGACCCCAGCCAAATGTAAAACTAGTGACAAACACTCAGAAAAGATGAGTATGGAAAATGTCAGTGGCCTCCACCTTTAAAACCATTCCTGTTTTGGAGGCCGTCTCATTGTTGCCCATCTAGTGCACCTGTTGGTAACAACCCCCTCTGCTACTTGACTGACCAGATAAATATCCCAGGAGGGAGTTTCCCTGACTTGATGCTATACTCTGATTATAAAGTGTTGAGCAGTGTATATGAGTGTGGAAAACTCTTGGTAATTTTTCTTGTCGTCTGACAGACGGACTCTGTGGTGGGAATAGAAGGACATCGGAGGAAGATGTGACTACAGAAGATAATGACATGGCATCTTCTCCAGAAGTAAATCCTGTTCCTCATAATATACATGACACACCTCACCATTGGAGGAGATCATTGAAATCTCCTGATACTTCACATAGTCCTCTAATATCTGACAGTGCCGACCGGTGCGGGAAACCATCTAATCTCAGGGAATCTTCTTTATACCATACAGGAGAGAATTCATTGTCATGTTCAGAGTGCGGGAAATGTTTTAAACAGAAAGGAAGCCTTCTTAGACACCAGAGAATTCACACAGGGGAGCGTCCCTTTTCATGTTCAGAGTGCGGAAAATGTTTTAGTCGAAAAGGAAGCCGCCTTCGCCATCAGAGAATACACACAGGGGAGCATCCCTATTCATGTTCAGAGTGCGGGAAATGTTTTAGTCAAAAAGGAAACCTTCTTAAGCACCAGAGAATTCACACAGGGGAGCGACCTTTTTCATGTTCAGAGTGCGGGAAATGTTTTAGTCAAAAAGGAAGCCTTCTTAGCCATCAGAGAACACACACAGCTGAGTGTCCCTATTCATGCTCAGAGTGCGGGAAATGTTTTAAACAGAAAAGAAACCTTCTTAGCCATCAGAAAATACACACAGGTGAGCTTCCCTATTCATGTTCAGAGTGCGGGAAATGTTTTAAACAGAAAAGATACCTTCTTAGTCATCAGAGAATACACACAGGGGAGCATCCCTATTCATGTTCAGAGTGCGGGAAATGTTTTTGCCAAAAAAGAAACCTTCTTAGACATAAGAGAATGCACACAGGTGAGCTTCACTATTCATGTTCAGAGTGCGGGAAATTTTTTAATTATAAAGAAAGCTTTCTTAGCCATCAGAGAATACACACAGGTGAGCGTCCCTATTCATGTTCAGAGTGCGGGAAATGTTTTCGCCAAAAAAGAAACCTTCTTAGACATAAGAGAATACACACAGGTGAGTGTCCCTATTCCTGTTCAGAGTGTGGGAAATGTTTTAATTATAAAGTAAGCCTCCTTAGGCATCAGAAAATCCACAAAATCGCCCTCTGACCCGCTGTGGGGTTGGCAGGCAGCTGGGAGCCCTTATGTTAACCCTTTATCTTCCATTGGTGAACCTTTTTTATTTGTTGCTTCATGTTGTTGCTCCTTTTTGATTTATTGAAGTAGCCGGCTTTTTATTGGTCCAACCAATGTATGATTATTAATACATTTGACACATTTGTTAATTCTATTATAAAAGATTTAAGCTTTATTTTATTCATATCATTACTGTGTGGTAATCGCTTATTCTGATCTTGTACAATAAAAACTCTTCATACAATATTCTGTGCCGAGTCTTCTTTTTTACCAATGATTAGATGATCGGTGATTGGAATGTGATCAGTTCATAGAGAGTCATCCATTGGGGTTTTATTAGTGAGATGGAGAGTGGAGAAGGCACCACATTGACAGCCATTGGAGGCCCTTTCTAAAGCCCTAAACTTTTTGGCAACCTGTCTATGACATTAGTCTTCCAAACTCTATCTCACTGAGCTAAGGCCAGAAGAGTTCCAGGAGTTCTACTCTGTCCACAGTTCCCAAACCAAAAGGGGACATCCACCACATCTTCAATCCTAAGGCCTTAAATGTCCTCAGCTGAGCCCAGGAGTTCCACATGTAATCCACCAGGTCATAGCCGCTCTCTTTATCAGGGAGACTTTTTGTTTTGACCACCCCACATACATGTACTGTGGCAGGGCGGCCGTTCTGCACAGAATCACGTACCTGTACATCATCTGCTTTTCCGGGTCTGGGGCCAGAACAATTCAACAAGTTCTAATCCTATCACAGTTCCCAAACCAAAATGAGACAGCCATCAAGTCTTCAATATTAAGGCCCTAAATGTCCTCAGCTGGGCCCAGGAGTTCCGCATGCAATCCACCAGGTCATAGCCTCTTTAACAGGGAGACTTTCTACTTTGACCACCCCCCATACATGTACTGAGGTAGGGTTGGCCGTTCTGCACAGAATCACGTCATCTGCTTTTCCGGGTCTGGGGCGGGCAGATGCTCCGCTGCCGCCCAGCTCCCGCTGGACACAGCAGGAGCCAATCAGTGGGTCCGGTGGACACAGTGTCCATCTGTACCCGGCAATCGTTCCATAGAGAGAGGGAACAGTTGTCTGCCAATGTAAACAAGGCAGATCGCCATTCTGTTAGTAAGGAAGATGGAGATCCTGTATTTCTACTAATAGTGAAAGCAGATACTGGCACACAAAGTTTATATAGTCCAGCCAGCAATACATATCTAAAAATACCAAAGTCCAGGGTAGAGAGTAATCCAGAAAACGTCACTAGTCTTTGGTTATGGGGGTATAATAAGGGAATGCACAGGACCACCTATGGCTGCTGTCCTTGTGACTGGCTCTGTATAGACTAAGAGGAAAGCCCTGTAGAAGGAGCCAAATACTCTGACTGCATAGCCTTGCTTATCTTCTCATCTGGTACCGCCTATCCTTCCGGTGATGGCACTTCCACTGTGCCTTCCATGCAAGTTAGCGGGGCTTCTTGGGGCTCCTCCAGGCTCCTTAGCCAGCCATCTCTCTGCCCAGCAGCTGAAACAGATGACAGCGGTCCTGCAGGACGGTTCTAGGAAGATCCACAGTCTCTGACACCAGATGAGCACTTGTATATTTTACCTCTTGTAAGTGTTTTAATTCTTTGCTATTAAAACCCTTTAACCAGGATACTACACTTTGCTGGGATCGGACTACTATATATATATATATATATATATATATATATATATATATATATATATATAACGTGTATACATACTCCGGTTTGCCGTTATGTTGAGGTGGTTAAAGTGTCCCTTTAAGGCAGCTTGCAGAAGAGGAGCTTTCACAGGAAGTATGCAAACTGGATTGTGAGAGATGTAGTTCTAAACTGAATGCAGACTGTGTTTTGGATTGCCAAGGAAACAATACTCCCAGGGAGCATTGGGCGAGTGGAGGATCATGGGAGAGTCAACAAACCTATCTGCTAGACAGTGAGCGCGCTCCCTTGCTTCCAGGACTCAGTGAGGAGAGGTCAGCCTGAGAGGTGTGCTGGGACACTGTTGGTGACGGAGGCCCAGGGCGTGCGGCCTAGAGAGAGAGCGGAGCCCATCCTCAGTGGTGCAGATGCTGGTAATCACACAGCGGTGATAGATCCAGTGGGGCTGAGTAGATAGCGGGTGAAGCTGAACTGACTGACCGGGACAGCCGAGCACCGATCATCCCCAGTGATGCAGGAGCGTGGGAGAGGACATTGCCCGGGTTGCAGAAGAATCACAAGTGGACACTGAAAGACGAAGGAGTGCCTGGTGACATCCTAATCACAAGTATAAATCTTCATCTATGACACACTGACTGCAGATAGGAACATACATACACTATTATCCTGGGATTACAAATATCACGCTGAAGAGTGATATGAGCTCCAACTGCCGGTGAAGACTTAGCAAGGCCTTGCTAGGAAAGGGACATCAGCACAGGCTGTCTTAAAGGGGACCTGTTATTATAATATTGAGTCATTATTAGCGAGGATTAGATATTACTAGACTTTACATCAGATGTTTTCAGCTAAAGTCATAAGCTAATATACAGTATCTCACAAAATTAAGTACACCCCTCACAGTTTTGTAAATATTTTAATCTTTTCATGTGACAACACTGAAGAAATTACACTTTGCTTCAATGTAAAGTAGTGAGTGTACAGCTTGTATAACAGTGTAAATTTGCTGTCCCCTCAAAATAACTCAACACACAGCCATTATTGTCTAAACCGCTGGCAGCAAAAGTGAGTACACCCCTAAGTCAAAATGTCCAAATTGGGCCGAAAGTGTCAATATTTTGTGTGGCCACCATTATTTTCCAGCACTGCCTTAACCCTCTTGGGCATGGAGTTCCCCAGAGCTTCACAGGTTGCCACTGGAGTCCTCTTCCACTCCTTTATGATGACATAACAGAGCTGGTGGATGTTAGAGACCTTGCACTCCTCCACCTTCCGTTTGAGGATGCCCCATAGATGCTCAATAGGGTTTAGGTCTGGAGACATGCTTGGCCAGTCCATCACCTTTACCCTCAGCTTCTTTAGCAAGGCAGTGGTCGTCTTAGAGGTCTGTTTGGGGTCGTTATCATGTTGGAATACTGTCCTGCGGCCCAGTCTCTGAAGGTAGGGGATCATGCTCTGCTTCAGTATGTCATAGTACATGTTGGCATTCGTGGTTCCCTCAATGCACTGTAGCTCCCCAGTGGCGGCAGAACTCATGCAGCCCCAGACCATGACAGTCCCACCACCATGCATGACTGTAGGCAAGACACACTTGTCTTTGTACTCCTCACCTGGTTGCCGCCACACATGCTTGGCATCATCTGAACCAAATAAGTTTATCTTATTTGCTCCATATCTTTTGGTAATTGTCATCTGCTATCCATATCTCAACTTTCATATGTAATGCTAGTGCTTTTAAAAAAAAAATGAGCAAAACATCTGGTGACTGATTCAACTCTATTTAGCTTGAGTGATCAAGAGGCTTAATTACCTTTTATGACCCTTGCCTGTGTCTGTGGTCTGGTTTTGTCCATCTCTCCTCCCATATTCATGTGTCTCAAATCAGATCCTATATTGATCAATTGACAAATTCTCGCCCACACAATCTCCCTATAAATTTAAAGCAGTCTATGGGGGAGGTGCAGACAGGGGCAAGGAGCAGACACCATGTCTCATTCTTGAGTGTTGCACAGTTTCACCACCGCAGTTTAACTACAGCAGGATAACTAAAGCTGTATGAAGATAGAACAAGAACTCTGGAAAGACTGCAAGCAAACCAGCACTCAACATTAAAGTTATTTGAAGTCAGATTTCCACTTTCTTTCTGTAAACATGCTCCTTTTACTATTCTTTCTCACAACGGTGTCTTCTATCTTCAAAATATCCTTACACTACCCCTCTTCTCCACCCCACAGCATACACACTCCTACCCTCTCCCTACCACTGTACCCATCACCTCCTTCAGTTGCTGAGCTCACATGCTAACCTAAACAGTAGAGATGTCGCAAACATAAAATTTTCCGTTCGCGAACGGCGAATGTTCGCGAACGGGCGAACCGCCATAGACTTCAATAGGCAGGCGAATTTTAAAACCCACAGGGACTCTTTATGGCTACAATAGTGATGGAAAAGTTGTTTCAAGGGGACTAACACCTGGACTGTGGCATGCCGGAGGGGGATCCATGGCAAAACTCCCATGGAAAATTACGTAGTTGACGCAGAGTCGGGTTTTAATCCATAAAGGGCATAAATCACCTAACATTCCTAAATTGTTTGGAATAACGTGCTTTAAAACATCCAGTGTGTGTATACGATCAGGTATGATGTTGTATCGATCAGGTAGTGTAAGGGTTACGCCCGCTTCACAGTGACAGACCAAACTCTGACAGACCAAACTCCCCGTTTAACAGTCAGTCAGTCTATTTGCACAACCGCAAATTCCCCATTTGCACAAGGTTGGATACCAAGCTAGCCATGTCCCGTTCCTTTTCCTCACTGATGTCATTGAAGGTCTCTTCCTCCACCCAGCCACGTAAAACACCAAGGGTCCCCGAAAGGTGACAACAAGCCCCCTGGGACGCCTGCTGTGGTTGGTCTTCCACCTCCTCAAAGCCACCTTCCTCCTCTGACTTCTCTTCTTCAGACTCCTCTCTCTGCGTTGCCACAGGTCCAGCAATCGACAACGACAAGGCTGCTTCTGGTGGTGATGGGGACCACAACTCTTCCTCTTCATGCTCATCTACGGCCTGATCCAGCACTCTTCGCAGGGCACGCTCCAGAAAAAACGCATATGGGATGAGGTCGATGATGTTGCCTTGGGTTTGACTGACCAGGTTTGTCACCTCCGCAAAAGGACGCATGAGCCTACAGCCATTGTCCTTGAGCATTCAGTAACGCGGCCAAAAAATACCCAGCTCCGCAGAGGCTGTCCTCTTTTTTTTTAATTAAAAAAAATCTGTTCTTACCAGTTTAATCCCTGTTATGTCCCCTATCAGGGGCCGGTGTATGGAATAGATTTTAGGAACCGGGAGATGGAAAAAGATGGTTGGTCGGTCCTCTTACTTCCAATTTGGGGCACTGCACGTGCGCCGTGCAATGTACTGTACCATCCTATATGAGTGGTGTGTTAAGTAGTACTGTTCTTACCAGTTTAATCTCTGTTTTGTCCCCTATCAGGGGCCGGTGTATGGAATAGATTTTAGGAACCGGGAGATGGAAAAAGATGGTTGGTCTGTCCTCTTACTTCCAATTTGGGGCACTGCGCGTGCGCCGTGTAATGTAATGTACCATCCTATATGAGTGGTGTGTTAAGTAGTACTATTCTTATCAGTTTAATCTCTGTTATGTCCCCTATCAGGGGCCGGTGTATGGAATAGATTTTAGGAACCGGGAGATGGTAAAAGATGGTTGGTCGGTCCTCTTACTTCCAATTTGGGGCACCGCGCGTGCGCCGTGCAATGTACTGTACCATCCTATATGAGTGGTGTGTTAAGTAGTACTATTCTTATCAGTTTAATCCCTGTTACGTCCCCTATCAGGGGACGTGTATCGAATAGATTTTAGACAACCGCAAAGAGTTGTCAATAGTTGACACACTCATGACATAAATTTTATTCCTCTATGCGTCAATCTTGGTGTAGTGATGACTGTGCTCATGCACACGTTTGGGAGATTGCAGGCGATGGCAGTTTTTCAAAGCCTATGGTCGTGCTGAGGTAGTTCAGTGACAATTAAGTGGCCCAGAAAACAATGATTCTGCAGTGTGGGCCCATTGTTGGCCTAGTAGGCTTTAATGATCACCTAAGATGATCATAAAGAAAATTAATGTTTTTTCTATGAAAAATTATCCAGCCGATCGCTTTTGGTCTGTTCACAATGAAGCAACGACTAGAGTTGAGCGGACACCTGGATGTTCGGGCGGGTTCGGCCGAACTTGAAAAAAAAGTCCGGGTCCGTGTCCCGGACTTTTTCCGAACTTTACCTGGACACCGAACCCCATTGAAGTCAATGGGGACCCGAACTTTCAGGCACTAAAATGGCTCTAAAACACCAATGGAAAGGGCTAGAGTGCTGCAAATGGCAGCAAAACGTAGTTAAGAGCATGGCAAGTGCTCTTCAAACAAATGTGGATAGGGAAATAACTTAAAACAACAACAAAAAAACAGAAAAATAAAACAATTTTCCTTATCTGTGAAGGACGAGGCCCATATGGAGTAGGAGGGAGGTTGAGGTGGCGGTGGATGTGGCGGTGTAGGTGGAAGCGGCGGTGGAGGGGGACGAGGTAGCCAACACTGCTTTTTTTTAGTCATTTTAAAATAGGGTACACCCCAAAAGAGTGAGAAAGATCAAAAATATAACAATGGCTGGGTAAGGTCGGTATCCATCTCTATTCTGCACAAGGTACGGAAAAGTCCTGTGGGATCCATGCCTGGTTCATTTTAATGAACGTGAGCTTGTCCACATAGTCTCTGGACAGGCGGCTGCGCTTGTCTGTGATAACGCCCCCAGCCGTGCTAAATACACGTTCAGATAATACACTGGCTGCAGGGCACTCCAACACCTCCAAGGCGTAAAGGGCAAGCTCAGGCCATGTGCCCAGTTTGGAGACCCAGAAGTTGAAGGGGGCAGACCCGTCATTCACTACATGTAGGCGTGTGCACACATACTGCTCCATCATGTTGGTGAAATGCTGCCTCCTGCTAAGACGTTCCATATGAGCTGCTGGTGCTGCTGTTTGTTGTGGCGTGCTGACAAAGCTTTTCCACATTTCGGCCATGCTAACCCTGTCTTCTGAGGTGCTGGCGGTGCCCTGGTTGTGTTGGTGACCTCTTCCTCCTCCTCTGCCTTGGCCTTGTGCTTCCACTGTGGCCCCGCTGTCAGGTGGGAATGCCAGCATTGCGTCTATCAGCGTGCGCTTGTACTCGCGCATCTTGCGATCACGCTCCAGTGAGTGAATTAAGGACGGTACGTTGTCCTTGTAACGGGGATCCAGCAGTGTGGCCACCCAGTAATCAGCACAAGTTAGAATGTGGGCAACTCGGTGGTCGTTGTGGAGACACTGCAGCATGTAATCGCTCATGTGTGCCAGGCTGCCCAGAGGCAATGAAAGGCTGTCCTCTGTGTGAGGTGTATCGTCTGTGTCCTCTGTATCCCCCCAGCCACGCACCAGTGATGGCCATGAGCTGGCCTGGGTGCCACCCTGCTGTGAACATGGTTCCATCTCCTCCTCCATCTCCTCCTCCTCATCCTCCTTTTCCTCCAGAACTGTGCCCCTGCTGGACAATTGTGTCCCTGGCGTTTGTGGGTGCAGGAACCCACCCTCAGAGCCACTTGTGAATGACTGCCCTGAAAGACTTGGAAATGATCCCTCTTCCTCCTCCTGTGCCACATCCTCTTCCATCATCGCCCGAATAATTTTTTGAAGGAGGCATAGAAGTGGGATAGTTAAGCTGACAACGGCGTCAATGGCACTGGCCATGTTGGTGGAGTACTCAAAACAGCGCAACAAGGTACTCAGGTCTCGCATGGAGGCCCAGTTATTGGTGGTGAAGTGGTGCTGTTCCGCAGAGCGACTCACGCGTGCGTGCTGCAGCTGAAACTCCACTATGGCCTGCTGCTGCTCGCACAGTCTTTCCAGTATGTGCAAGGTGGTGTTCCACCTTGTGGGCACGTCACATATGAGGCGGTGAGCGGGAAGGCCGAAGTTACGCTGCAGCGCTGACAGGCGAGCAGCAGCAGGGTGAGAACGCCGAAAGTGTGCGCACAGACGGCCCGCACTTTCTGCAGCAGCTCTGACATATCGGGGTAATTTTTAAGAAACCTCTGCACCACCAAATTCAGCACATGCGCCAGGCAAGGGATGTGCGTCAAACCGGCTAGGCCCAGAGCTGCTATGAGATTTTGCCCGTTATCTGGCAGCAACCACTCATCGGTCTGCTGTTCCATGCTCCTCCACAACTCCTGCGCGGTGTGTGGTTTTTCCCCCAAACAGGCAAGTTTTAAAACTGCCTGCTGTCGTTTACCCCTGGCTGTGCTGAAGTTGGTGGTGAAGGTGTTATGCTGACCAGATGAGGAGGCGGTAGAGGATGAGGAAGCGGAGTAGGAGGAGTTAGGAACAGGAGGCAAACTGAAGCGCCCTGCAATCCTCGGTGGTGGAAGGACATGCGCCAAAATGCTATCCGCCTCAGGCCCATCCGCCACTGCATTTACCCAGTGTGCCGTTAGGGAGATATAACGCCCCTGACCGTGCTTACTGGTCCACGTATCGGTAGTTAGGTGGACCTTGCCACAGATGGCGTTGCGCAGTGCACACCTAATTTTTTCCCCCACTTGGTTGTGCAGGGAAGGGATGGCTTGCCTGGAAAAGTAGTGGCGGCTGGGCACGACGTACTGTGGGACAGCCACCGACATAAGGCTTTTAAAACTGTGCGTCTCCACCAGACGGAATGACAGCATTTCAAAGGCCAAGAATTTTGAAATGCTGGCATTCAAGGCCAGGGATCGCGGGTGGGTAGGGGGGTACTTCCTCTTCCTCTGAAGTGTTTGGGAGATGGAAAGCTGAACGCTTCCACGGGACATTGTGGAGATGGTTGGTGACCCAGGTGGTGGTGTTGCTGACAGATCATCTGTTTGCGGAGTGGCAGGTGCCGGTATCAATACAGAGGTGGATGAAGAGGCCGAGACTGCAGCAGAAGAGGAAGCAGGAGGAGCCAGAGACCTTTCTTGGTTTTGAAGGTGTCTACTCCCCTGCAGCTCGTGCTTTGCACTTAGATGCCTGATCATGCAGGTTGTGCTCAGGTTGAGAAGGTTTATGCCTCGCTTCAGGCTCTGATTGCACAGGGTGCAAACCACTCGTGTCCTGTCATCAGCACATTTTCTGAAGAACTTCCACGCTAGAGAACTCCTTTGAGCTGGCTTTGGTGCGCTCGTTCCCTTGCTGCGTTGGGCAGTAGCAGGCGTAGTGTCTAGGGCATGGCCGCTCCGCTTCTGCACCCTGCTCCCTCTTCTGCTGTGCTGGTGGCTCTGTGCGACCACCGCCTCTTCCTCCAAACTACTCAGGTCACCTGCATGACGTTCATTCCATGTGGGGTCGAGGACCTCATCGTCCTCCACATCATCTTCCACCCAGTCTTCACCCCTGCCCTTCTTGTCGGTCTCCACAATTCTGAGTGCCGCAGCAGTTGGCACCTGCGTTTTGTCATCATTGGAGACGTACTGCAATGGTCCTTCCATGTACTCATCTTGAGAAATAAGTGGTTGGGCATCGCTGCACTCAATCTCTTCCACTTCTGGGGCAGGGCTAGGTGGATGACCCTCGGAAACCCTGCTGACAGAGTCATCAAAAAGAAGAAGAGACTGCTGCATGACTTGGGGCTCAGACTGCTTGCCTGATTTGCAAGAGGGTGAGGTGAAAGACGGTTGGACATCGGCTGCAGGTGCCAACTCTGACCTTTCTGCAGTAGACTGGGTGGGAGACAATGTGAAGGAACTGGAGGCACTGTCAGCAGCAAACCAATCTACTATCGCCTCTACTTGTTCTGGCCTCAACACTTGTAGAGGCGCATGATGCCCTACCAAATACTGCTGCAGGTTCTGTCGCCTACTCACACTTGAGGAAGGTGTTTCACTTGTGCGTGTTGCTGGCACAGATCGACCACGTCCTCTCCTTGCAACAGGAGCTCTACCAGCAACAACACGACCCAGGCCACGGCCCCTATTTGACAGTCTCCTCATATTTCTGTCATTTATGATCTTGCCCTAGAAAGGTGTTTATTGAATAGCGGAACAAAACAACAACAGTATCGCACGGGTGTATCTCACAGTCAAATATGCAAACTATGCCACAATTTAATTTTTTTTACCCCAAAAGGGTGTTTATTAAATAGCGGAATAGAAAAACAGTATACAAATACAACGGGTGTATCTCACAGTCAAATATGCAAAGTATGCCACAATTTAATTTTTTTTCACCCCAAAAGGGTGTATATTGAATAGCGGAATAGAAAAAATTTTATAAAACGGTGTATCTCACACGTACAAACACAGACTAGGCCCCGATTACAATTTTTTGTACCCTAAAGGGAGGATGAGGAAGAGGAGTAGGAGGAGTTCGGAACAGGAGGCAAACTGAAGCGCCCTGCAATCCTCGGCGGTGGAAGGAGATGCGCCAAACAAATTTAAAAGGTGTATCTCACACGTACCGATACAGACTATGCCGTAATTTAATTTTTTACACTCCAAAAGGGTGTATATTGAATAGCGGAATAGAAAAAATTTTATAAAACGGTGTATCTCACAGGTACAAACACAGACTAGGCCCGATTACAATTTTTTGTACCCTAAAGGGAGGATGAAGATGAGGAAGAGGAGTAGGAGGAGTTCGGAACAGGAGGCAAACTGAAGCGCCCTGCAATCCTCGGCGGTGGAAGGAGATGCGCCAAACAAATTTAAAAAGGTGTATCTCACACGTACCGATACAGACTATGCCGTAATTTAATTTTTTACACTCCAAAAGGGTGTATATTGAATAGCGGAATAGAAAAACATTTATAAAACGGTGTATCTCACACGTACAAACCCAGACTAGGCCCCGATTACAATTTTTTGTACCCTAAAGGCAGGATGAGGAGTAGGAGGAGTTAGGAACAGGCAGGAGGCAAACTGAAGCACCCTGCAATCCTCGGCGGTGTAAGATGTGCCCAAAAAATTGGAAAGGTGTATCTCACACGTACCGATACAGACTATGCCGAAATGTAATTCTTTTTACCCCAAAGGGTGTAGATTGAATAGCGGAATAGAAAATATGATATAAAAAGGTGTATCTCACACGTACAAACCCAGACTAGGCCCCGATTACAATTTTTTTGTACCCTAAAGGCAGGATGAGGAGTAGGAGGAGTTCGGAACAGGAGGCAAACTGAAGCACCCTGCAATCCTCGGCGGTGGAAGATGCGCCCCAAAAATTTGGAAGGTGTATCTCACACGTACCGATACAGACTATGCCGAAATTTAATTCTTTTTACCCCAAAGGGTGTAGATTGAATAGCGGAATAGAAAATATGATATAAAAAGGTGTATCTCACACGTACAAACCCAGACTAGGCCCTGATTACAATTTTTTTGTACCCTAAAGGCAGGATGAGGAGTAGGAGGAGTTCGGAACAGGAGGCAAACTGAAGCACCCTGCAATCCTCGGCGGTGGAAGATGCGCCCCAAAAATTTGGAAGGTGTATCTCACACGTACCGATACAGACTATGCCGAAATTTAATTCTTTTTACCCCAAAGGGTGTAGATTAAATAGAGGAATAGAAAATATGATATAAAAAGGTGTATCTCACACGTACAAACCCAGACTAGGCCCCGATTACAATTTTTTGTACCCTAAAGGCAGGATGAGGAGTAGGAGGAGTTCGGAACAGGAGGCAAACTGAAGCACCCTGCAATCCTCGGCGGTGTAAGATGCGCCCCAAAAATTTGAAAGGTGTATCTCACACGTACCGATACAGACTATGCCGCAATTTAATTTTTTTTTACCCCAAAAGGGTGTAGATTGAATAGCGGAATAGAAAATATGATATAAAAAGGTGTATCTCACACGTACAAACCCAGACTAGGCCCCGATTACAATTTTTTGTACCCTAAAGGCAGGATGAGGAGTAGGAGGAGTTCGGAACAGGAGGCAAACTGAAGCACCCTGCAATCCTCGGCGGTGTAAGATGCGCCCAAAAAATTGGAAAGGTGTATCTCACATGTACCGATACAGACTATGCCGCAATTTAATTATTTTTACCCCAAAAGGGTGTAGATTGAATAGCGGAATAGAAAATATGATATAAAAAGGTGTATCTCACACGTACAAACCCAGACTAGGCCCCGATTACAATTTTTTTTACCCTAAAGGCAGGATGAGGAGTAGGAGGAGTTCGGAACAGGAGGCAAACTGAAGCACCCTGCAATCCTCGGCGGTGTAAGATGCGCCCCAAAAATTTGAAAGGTGTATCTCACACGTACCGATACAGACTATGCCGCAATTTAATTTTTTTTTACCCCAAAAGGGTGTAGATTGAATAGCGGAATAGAAAATAGTATATAAAATTGGTGATTTTTCAATAGCACATGTGAACACAGCAGTGTCTTATGTTTTATGTCACAGTCAGCTCAGCAGGAGGCTATGAAGGGAAAAAAAAAAATTCCCCTTTAACTTTGTAATTTTTAAATAGCAGATTAGTACAGACTATGCCACAATTTAATTTTGTTTTAACCCAAAAGGGTGTATATTGAATAGTGGAATAGAAAAAAGTATATAAAATTGAAAATCACTCAATAGCACATGTGAACACAGCAGTGTCTTATGTTTTATGTCACGGTCAGCAGCAGGCTATGAAGGGAAAAAAAAATTCCCCTTTAACTTTGTAATTTTTAAGTAGCAGATTAGAACAGCAATCTGTAGTAAAATATAGCTGAACGCTGCACACAACAGACTGATAAAAATATATTTTTTTTCTCCCTCCTCCTCCTCCTCCTCAGTGGGCTCAAGTGAGGGCAAAAAGAGTGTTCACTGCACCACCCCCACACAGCAAAATCGATGTAGATCGCTAACGGACGATTGTTCTGTCCCTGCCTAATCTCTCCAGCCTGTCCCTAAAATGCACAAATATCTTCCCCTGCCTACACTCCGACCTGTCCGTGCATTCTTTTCCGGCACAATTTTTCACTGTCTGTCCCTAATCAGCAGCAGCCAGCACATATGATGTGTGCTCTCTCCCTACACTACAGCAGAATGACGCACCGCGCTGGGTCTCTCGAACTTATAAAGACATGGGTCACATGCTTCAGATGGCCAATCACAGGTACTAATACATTTGTAGGCATGGCTGGGATGGCTTAAGGCACACCAGTTAAACGCTTGTTGGATGGCTGTTGAAAGCCCGCCATTAAAAGCGCGCCATTACATACAAAACAGGAAATAAAATTACCGAACACGGATTTTAAACCCGAACATACAGTAAAGTTTTCGGGTCCGTGTCCAGGTAGCAAAAAACTATTATCTGGTACGGACCCGAATAATACAGTCCGTGTTCGCTCAACACTACTTGGAACTACAGGCTTCTCTGTTTTCCCTTTCTGGCCTATACCAGCTTTGTCAGATCTTTGAAATGAGATACATACACTCATCACCTTACAATTAACATTCTAGGTGGTTTAATCAAAGCAATGCGATTTCCTTACAAATACTTATTACAAGCTCTTTGGACATTTTTGGCATCATACTCCACCTCCTCGTTACCTATTTTTTATCCTACTGGCTTTCGTTGAATCATTATTTGGATATATCCAGGTATGTGGGATTGTGATTTAATCTTTGTTACCTAGCTCAATAATCTAGAGTTTACATGCACCAGTCCCCATATGGGCTTCCCTCATGTTCGGTCCTTGTCAGGTGTCCACCATGGATTATATATCATGCCTTAACTATTTGATTGACAGCCATATATAATGTTTTTATATCCTGTGGATTGCAATTATGTCTCACCAATGCTATTGGTTTCTGTACAACAGTAATATACCATGTTCAGAATCACCTTGTTTTATGTAATATATGATATTTATATCTGAGATAAATGTCAATATTTCATTATACAGAATAAATGTACCAGTAGCTCCAGAGGAAGCTGTTTTCTAAGAGAAACATGTAGAGCATTCTGGCTCAATAAATCATCTACAAATTAGATGTCGCACAAGTTGACCTCAGGGACGACAGTACAAGCCTTTGTCATCGTCTGTGAGACCTCTATGATGTGACGTATACATTCAGATATTTACTGTATTTAATTAATTCTGCATATTTCTGTATCAACATTGTGGTTGTTGAACTACTGTTACATATGCCTGTGAGGCAAGTCATTTTATGTATGTTTATGTTTTTTCTATTTCTTTCTTTTTTTAATTGTCAGTCAATAAAAATTTTATTTTTTAACTAACCTATAAAGTGCCTATAAAGTCCATACTTCCCCAACAATTTCTAATTCTAATATTCAGGATGTGGCACTTTCCCTACTAACTTGGCGCCCAGTAATACTGCTATCTGGCAGCGCACATTCAAATCTAACATAATCCCCCCAAACATTACACAATGTACAGAGTAGAATACTCTTCTGACACCAATGTACAGAGTAGAATACTCTACTGACACCAATGTACAGAGTAGAATACTCTACTGACACCAATGTACAGAGTAGAATACTCTACTGACACCAATGTACACAATGTACACAATGTATAGACATCCAACAGCATGATTTTTTTGACTTCCATTTTGTTTGTGATTTGCATTTGTTTTATATCCTTTCATTTTGTTTCATGTATTATATCTCTATACATGTCTAAAGAGTACATATACATGTCTAAATTTTATGCGCTTACGGCGCAATTGTACTTAAACAAATTAATTTTTTGAACAAGCTTCTGAATTGAGATCCAAATTTGTTGATAAGGGCTATGATGGCCACTCTCTTGATATAACTATAAACGAAGTGGCGAACATAGACAGAAAGACTTTGCTCTTGCCAAGCAAACGTAATTACTCTAATAATGACGCCTTTAAAAACACCTTTATAATATCATATTCTACCCAGCACTATTTAATTAAAAATATTTTCCAAAAACATTGGTCAGTAATCAAGAGTTAATTCTTGGCCCTGTATTACCTGAACAACCTTCAGTAGTCTTTAGAGGAGTCCCCTCCCTTAGGCCTACATTTTTTTCAGATCTAAAAGGATATTACCCATGCCACAAGTGTAACATTTGTGCTATTAACACGTTCAAAGGTAGGAAAATTTAAACATTCACCTCAGCACAAACTGGGAAGGAATATAAGATAGATTCTTTCATTACATGTAACACCAAGAATGTTGTTTAATTAATACAATGTAAATGTGGTAAACAATACATAGGTCGCACTATGAGGGCTCTCCAAGTTCGTCTTGGGGAACACGTGGGTAATATCAAGAGAGGATTCCCAGGCCATAGTGTATCTAAACACTACAGTATGTGCCATCATAAAAACCCTAAAGACACTTTTTTTTTTACAACTATTGATAAATTCACTCCGCATTGGAGGGGCTCTAATACTAAAAGGGAGATCTCACGCGCTGAAACACGGTGGATTTATTGTTTAAAGACTTATGTTCCCTTTGGCCTAAACGTAGAATGGGATGTAAATTGCTTCATTAACAACAGTTAGAGTTCCCCTTTTTTTAAAAATATTTGTTGTATTGTTTTTAGATATTTCCAATTTTTTACATTCCAATTATTGGAAAAGTTTTTTATGTAAGGAAACACATGTTATAATATTTGCCACTTTTTCAGTGTATAATACGTTAATGTTTATGCATATGTATTGCGGAATGTTGCAACGTGACAGACTTATTTGTCAAACCTAGTGACTTTACCTATTTGTGGCCACTAGATGAAGTTTTCATAGATATACTATATACTGTGTATATATATATATATATATATATATATATATATATATATACACAACTATCTTTCTTTACGAGCTATATATTTTTTGATCCCTTTTCTAGTTTTATATGAAGATGAAGGGATTGAATATTTGTATATTTAATTATATGTTGTTCTGTTGTTTATTTTTTGTTCTATTGTTACGGTGTATCGGCCAGGGATATAAACAATATCATTCCTGTGTCTCAAACCTCATTAAGTTTGCAGCCACTTCCGCCCTTATGCAACATAGACAACAGTCCAACATGGTGCAGCACTCCCGCCCTTCCTGCTTAATTATACGGAACTAGTGCGGATCCGCCTACGGTTCCATTATGGGGGATATATAGAGGCGTGGAGTCATATCTGACAACCACGCCCCTGACGACGTCAAACATATGACGAAACCGGTCAAAAAGGGTGGAGTCAGATGTGAGGTGACCACGCCCCCACTAGCCGGCTTCTAGTTGCTTTTGGTACTTACGGAGACGCTGCGATACCTGGATCCTTGTACCCACTACTTTATATGCAATAAGAGGTCTTCTCAAATGTAAGTTCTATACCTTATGGTTTTAATAAATTTGCTGTTTTTACGGAGTCACACTATATCCCTATTATAGTTTTTCATATGCTAATTGAATACCGGACCTGCTTGTCATTAGTGGAGTGACATCTGGTGGATCTTTCTAATATTACTACCAAGCCTACAGTGGTCTATCCATTAGTTTGGGTGACCAACTCGCTCTGGTAAGCTGCCATTTAGTTTCCTTGGTGATCCTTCACCGGTGGGTTTTCCTTTTCCTTATCCCTGGACTTGTGGCATTTGGACTTACCTGCTGGGACTTGTGGTACCTTGATATTCCTTCAACACTCCATATATTATGCTTGATGCATTTTTTGGACATTGTTTGATTGTTTTTCTTTAATGCATGGACTATTATTTTGGTTCTCATATGTTTTGTTTTGTTTTTTTGACACAATATTTTGACAAATTTCACAGTTTTTGTCATTCATGATTGTGGCACTGATTTTATTATTTTTGCCAGTAATATTTCATATTTTCTGTTAGCGCTACACATATTGTTTTAGTAATGTCTAAAGAGTGCAGGGTCCTGTCTTATTTTAGTTCCCGTAACATCAGTTGATGGGAGGGGTTCCTGCTTATTTGAACCCTCGGAGTGTTCTCCATACAAGGAGCTCTGGATTGTTGTTGGAATGTCACAGGACATCCTGTGAGGAAATGTTTACTGATCATAAATATCCCAACAACGCCCAGTTTGATCTGCTTTGCTGAAGTCTGGAAGGTTCCCCTGAGCTGGGTTAGAGTTTCTTCTATCTGACATCTGCTGGAGAATTGGAATGGGGAGCTCAGATGGAGGAGAAGTTCTCCGGGGTTGGATGTCTACTAAAGATCTCCGAGGAACATGAAGATAATAAGGGTGAGGAAGTTTCTCTAGGAGTGAGAAACGTCACTTCACTCCAAGTCAAAACCACTCCTCCTAGTTAATATTTGTCAGCAATTCCAACAATCCTTCCAAGAGAAAAAGAACAGGAGTGGTCTAATCCTTGAAGAGGAAAGTCAGGCTAATAAGGAGAAGGGTTCCTGCAAGATCTGACCTCGGTGTGAATACTTAGGAGAGAAGTGCCTATTATTACAGCCATTGCCTGGAGGGGAAACGAGAGACGTGAGTGTTGGTTGAACACTGACTGCAGACTCCTGGAAGCCGGTGCTTGGATGTAGTGTGTGAGTACTCCTGGGAGTGAGGGAGTTAACCATACACAGTCGGGAGGATGGGATGGATAGACCTTGTGCCACAATTCATGTAGGGGGTCATTATTGGGCTGAAAACCTCTGTTACATGGTGACCCATAATGGCCATGTCAGACATCCCAAGTCTCCCACGACTTGTGGGAGTCTCCCGCCTTTGGCCGGCGGCACAAGGACACCCGCAAGTGCCGTGTGATCTCCCTGCTGCCGCAGGAGACTTAGGATGTCTGCAGTCAGTGACAAAGCCGCTGATTCCTGTATAGTTCCGGCTCTGTTACAGGCGGAGTGATATGAAATGTACCCCTCCTCCGCCTGTGACAGGAGCCATACAGGATGCAGTGGCTCTGCTCTCTACTGCAGCCGCTGTTTCCTCCAGCAGTACCCGAAATCATGACCAGCAGTACCCACCAGCAGTACCCTCCAGCAGCCTGCAAAATAAGTAGAAAAGGTAAATGCATTAGCGTGTGTAAATTGTTGCAATATGTTTTTTAATAACTAGTTGTGTATTGTCATAATATGTCATGTCCTTGTACATACATGTATGAATATAATGACATGACATTTTCTGGCTGCCTAAGTCATATGTGCTAGAGGTGCAACTATCCCCCAGCACATAATTGTAAATATCCCAGCATGTGCAGTGTTTCTGACTCCTCCCACCATCACCACTTCAAATCACTGAAGTGGTCATGGTGGTTTGAGTGTTCCTTTTTTATCTCTCAGAAGACGTAAACCTCCGTATACTGATTCCATTTCATTTCATCACACTCTAGTTGTGTTAAATTAGTGCTGGGGGGGGGGAGGGTTGAGGGGGCCACCTCCCTGAAATGAGTTTTTGCAGGTAAAAGGCAGCCCGAGTACCACCCGCATGGGTGTCACCACTTTGAGGTCCAAATGAGATATGTCTGTATGGAACATAGAGAGAAGAGAAGACAAACGTAAGATTTAGAAGGCAATCTGTAATCTGTGTAACATCATTAGGAGTCATTGTGTTTATATATCTTCCCATCTTAGTATGTATGTGTATAGAGATGGACTACAATTCCCAGCATGTCCTGTATACATTGTATATTATACACAGGATGACTACAAGTCCCAGCATGTCCTGTATACATTGCATATTATACTTCAGAGGACTACAAGTCCCAGCATGTCCTGTATACATTGTATATTATACATAAGACTACAAGACCAAGCATGTCCTGTATACATTGTATGTTATACACCGGAGGACTACAAGTCCCATCATGTCCTGTATACATTGTATATTATACACAGGATAACTACAAGTCCCAGCATATCCTGTATATATTGTGTATTATACACCGGAGAACTACAAGCCCCAGCATGTCCTGTATGTATTGTATATTATACATAGGAGGACTACAAGCCCCAGCATGTCCTGTATATATTGTATATTATACACCGGAGGACTACAAGTCCCAGCACATCCTGTATACATTGTATATTAAACATAGGAGGACTACAAGTCCCAGCATGTCCTGTATACATTGTATTTTATACACCGGAGGACTACAAGTCCCAGCACGTCCTGTATCCATTGCATATTATACATAGGAGGACTACAAGTCCCAGCATGTCCTGTATACATTGTATATTATACACAGGACAGGACATGCCTGAAACCCGGACACAATATTAAGACAGGAATGCGGTGTAGAACAGGGTCTGACAGGAGGGTGAGGGGGCACTATGCATGCCGCATTACTATTAGGGATGGGCCAAATGACCCCCTGTTTGGTTCGCACCAGAACTTTCAAACATCTCAAAACTTCAGAACTGAATAGCGAACCCCATTGAAGTCTATGGGACCTGAACTGTAAAAATCAAAAGTGACTATTTTTAAGGCTTATATGCAAGTAATTGGGCATACAATGGTTATGGGGTCTGGGTACTGCCCTGGGGGACACGTATCAATGAAAAAAAAGTTTGTAAGAAATATCATTTTTAAATGAGCAGCGATTTACTGATGCTTAAAGGGAAAGCATAAAAATGAGAAATTCCTTTCAATATAGTGCCTGGGGGGTCCCCTTAGTCTGCCAGTAAAGTGGTGCATCTGTACCATGTTTAGAACCTGCTGCAGCAATAATTGCATTAATAAAGCTCAAAAAGTAGCATTTTCACTGCAAGCCTTCTTTATTTTATAAACAATGGCTTGATGAGCCAGTCTGTGTGACGAGGCCACAATTTTGTGCACTCAGAACAAGATCAGAGATTTTTTGGATAAATTCTGGTGTCTCTTTCACAGACTTTGGATAGAAGTAACAGGTGCAGAAAAATTGGGCCCTATAGAGGCATTCTTGATGAATTGGCCTTGCTGTCAAAAAATGTAATGATATGCACCTGTCTGTCAAGGTCTTACCTTGCCTTCCTGCTGGCAGCCATCTTGGACATGTGCAGACTGATGTCTTTTATAAACTCTGTTTTCATCATCACTTGCCTGCTGCCTGGGCGTCGCACAGTGATGATGTTGCACACCTGACTATATATATTACCTGTTTGCTTGCAGTCCTTTGCACTTGGGTTTGTGCTGCAAGGTGCATCACTGGTAGCAGTCTTCTGTTCTCCGTGTTCCTCCATGCATGACCTGGCTTGGCTGACAACTTTCCTTGCTCTTGATTCTGCATCGGCAGACTACCTGCCTCTGGACTCGACCCCAGCTTGGATGACTACCCGCTTCTAGACTCGATCCCAGCTTGGATGACTACCCTCTCTGGTCTTGACCCCGGCTGTTCCTGACTTTGCTCCTCACTCTTGCTGTGCGTTTATTGTTGTTGCTCTAAAAAACTGCTTTATTTTACTTGCATCTTTGCGTGGTCTTGTTTCCTGACACCTTGACACTAGCAAACAGGTATGGAAAAATTGGTCCTTGGGTGTTAATTGTGCCCATAAAACTTACACCCAAACATTTCTTCTAGATGAAATCAACACCCACAAAGCTAGGCAGCCTAGACAGTCTTGCAGAGATTCAAGATCCAAAAAGCACTTAATCTGCAACATCGGCATCAGAGGCTTTATAGCTGCTGATAATCCAGGACTGATTCATTTTGATAAATGTCAGCCGGTCCACGGAGTTTGTGGACATACACGCATTCTTATCTGTCACAAATCCTCCAGCAGCACTGAATGCCGGTTCAGAAAGCACGCTGGATGCAGGGCAGCTCAGGAGCTCAATTGCAATCTGGGCAAGTTCTGGCCAGTGGTCTGTTCTCATGACCAAGTAACCCAGAGAATCGTCA
Source organism: Pelophylax lessonae (assembly GCF_965119305.1). Taxonomy (NCBI): domain Eukaryota; kingdom Metazoa; phylum Chordata; class Amphibia; order Anura; family Ranidae; genus Pelophylax; species Pelophylax lessonae. Next base: position 21,716,832 of record NC_138770.1, read on the forward strand.
ACTGGAAAGCTCTCCATGTCTTTTTTAACCTCTAGATAATCTCCCACCATATGATGCAGACGCTGCTGATGGGATGTGGAAGCTGACAGCCCTAGGCGCCAAGGACTAAAAAATTGTTAATGCATCACTGAGGCAGCCCCCTTCTCCAGCGGTCCTCTCCTCTCTTAACTAACAGAAGCCCACCAGACTGTAACCTACCAGAGTCGGGAAAGGTGTTACATAAACTGCTCCCTCTGTGGGGATGGGATTTCCGAGACTTTCCCCTTGTAACGATGGTCAAGGAGGGTTTGACATAGACCATACTTGGGCTGAATAGGTTAAAAAGTTGGGGGCAGGGCAAATAAAAGAAAAAATTAAATTAAATAAATACAAAGTATATGTTGCCTATAAAACTAGTGGCTTCTATGGGGGCACGATACATGAAAAGGAAAATAATGAATAATCAGTCATTGATCATCAGTCATCAATCATAAACAGGTTAATCTGTTATAAAGAGTTTGTCTGCCAAGTAAAATATGTGAGTTGGAAGCTCTGGTGCACGAGGAGAACTATGATTTCATTGGAATTGCTAAATCTTGGCTTCATTCTTCACATGACTGGGCTATTCATATTCCTGGCTTTGCTCTCTTTCGGAAAGACAGGGTAAAACAGAGGAGTGGTGGTGTCTGTGTCTATGTGAGAAGTGATCACAAAGTGAATGTGAAAGAGGACCTAGATAATGGAAAGTGTGATGATGCTGAAGCATTATCGGTGGAGCTTCATAAGGGTATGCATTTTTATTAATACTAAATAACAAGCGCTCAGGATAATGATGTTTTACCGCTAAATAAATAACAAAAACCAAGTGCTATGACATAAGTGAAAATTGTAAGTTTGATTTTTATCCCTAACAACCATTCAGCAGCTGGACAAATCTTACCACTCTAATACAATACCATTGCTAAAATGAGTAATATGTGTGTAGTACTACCCCCGCAAGAGCCACTCGGTAATTTGTGTTCTCTGTTCTCGACTCCACAAACACCCTCAGCCCCACTGACACATTTGTTTGAATGAAAGTTACTGCAAGCACTTATAAGAACAGGAGTATAAATACTTTTACTTGGACTGTGAAATACTATTAGGAAATAGACACAAGACTGTTTAGTAGTGATGAGCCGAACACCCCTTGGTTAGGTTAGCACCAGAACAGAACAGAGGAAAAGCTAATTTGAACAATCGAACTCCATTAAAGTCTATGGGACTCGAACGCCTAAAACCAAAAGTCCTAATTTTAAAGGATTAAATGCAAGTTATTGCCCAAAAAAAAATATGTATGGGGACCTGGGTACTGCCCTGGGGGACATATATCAATGCAATGGGCTTTTGGTGTTGGTGGTGCTTGAACACCGTAACCCCTCACAGTTACTATTGCTGGGTGCAGGAACAGGCCCTGCTGGTAAAATTCCATACAAATTTAAAATCGTATGAACTTGTCATACAGGTGCAGAAAAATTGGGCCTTTGGTGTTAGTGGTGCCTGAACACCATAATTCCTTACAGTTACTCTTGCTGGGCGCAGGGCACAGGGACAGGGCCTGCTGTTAAAAATTACATACAAAATTTAAATTGTATGCACCTGTTATACAAGTGCAGAAAAATTAGGCCTTGGGTGTTGGTGGTGCCCTAAACCAAAAACATTGTTGGAAGCTAGCAGAATCAAGGTTGAGGAATAGTATAGGCAGCATATGCAGTATTCAAGAGATGGCAGACCCCTAGCAAATTCAACCAGTTACATCAGCATCAGGGGTTTGATAGCTGCTGTTGATCCAGGACTGATTCATTTTGATAAATCAGCTCTGAACGTCAGTTCAGAAATCACGCTGGAAGCAGGACAGGCCATAGCTCCATTGCATATTGAGCAAGTTCTGGCCAGTGGTCCATCCTCAAGACCCAGTAACCCAGTGGATACTCAGTTGGAAAGGTCTCCAGGTCTGCTCTTGCCCCTAGAAAATCATGCACCATATGATGGAGACGCTGCCAAAGCCCTGGGTGCTGCTGAGGACTAAAGAACTGTTTAAAGGCATCGGTCAGCCAGCCGCCTTCTCCACCACTCCTCCTTTGGCTGAACGATGCCTCAGAAACACGTCCAGAGAATGTTAAGATCCCAGTGTCTGGAAAGGCGGTACACAAATTTTTTTTCAAGGCCTCTTCAAGATGTTTCATCCTCTGCTGCCTCTGCGAAGGCAGGATGAGCTCTGCATCTTTACCCTTGTAACGTGGATCAAGAAGGGTTGCCCATGCAATGTAATTTTGAGGAGACATGAGCTTCTGAGTCCTCTGGATCACTAAGGATGACATTGTCAGGAGCAACCTCTCCCCAACCATGTACAATTCCTGTGGTTTCTGGGGAATGAAAACCATGCCTTGATCACTGCTGTATGCTATCCTCTACATCAGTGGTCCTCAACTCCGGTCCTCAGGGCCCACTAACAGGCCAGATTTTAGGTATTACCTTGGGGAGATGCAGACTAGAGTACTGCAATCATCGAGCAGCAAATTATATCACCTGGGATGTGTTTCAGTTATCTTGCAAACCTGGCCTGTTAGTGGGCCCTGAGGACCAGGGTTGAGGACCAGGGCTGTACATCCATGCTGCCACAATCCTCTTCCTCTTCCTCCTGTGTGTTTTATGTCCTTGCAGGATTGATATCTACAGAAAGGGGGCCTTGTGAGAAAAGGAAGTCCTCCTCTTCCTCCCTCTGTTCTGCCTCAAGTGCCCTTTCCATGAAAGCGTGTGCTCCAGCAGGTAGACTAGAGGGATGATGTCACTGATGCATGCATTGTCCCGGCTCACCATCCTTGTGGCCTCCTCAAATGGTGACAGGACAGTGTATGCATCCTTTATCATTAGCCACTGGCGTGGCGAAAAAAAGCCAAGCTCCCCTGAGCCTGTACTTGTGCCCATCTTGCACAGGTACTCATTGATGGCCCTCTGCTGTATGTGCAGCCACTGCAGCATTGCCAATGTTGAGTTCCACCTGGTGGGCATGTCACAAATGAGACGGTTGGTGGGCAGGTTGAATTCCTGTTGAATGTCAGATAGTCGAGCACTGGCACTGTATGAATGCCCAAAATGGCCACAGACTTTTCTGGCCTGCCTCAGGAGATCTTGTAAGCCCGGGTACCTGTTCAAGAAATGCTGCACCACCATATTCAGGACATGTGCCAAGCATGGAACATGTGTCAAGTGTCCCTGTCGGAGGGCGGATAGAAGGTTGGTGCCATTGTCGTATACAACCATTCCTGGCTCAAGCTGTCGTGGCGTCAACCACCTCTGAGCCTGCCCCTGCAGAGCTGACAGAATCTCTGCCCTGGGGTGACTCCTATCCCCTAGACAGACCAACTGAAGCATTGCATGGTATTTTTTTGCCTGACTGCTTGCATAGCCCCTTGAACGCTTAGGGAGCACTGCTGCTTCAGAGGACAATTCAGCAGAAGAGGACATAAAGGAAGAAAAAGAGGAGGAGGAGGTAGAGTAGCCAGATGTGGTAGAAGCTGTACCACAATAACAGGTTCCCAGTCGCTATTTCTTTTTATGTAAGGCCATTCCAGCTCTGTACCATCACATAGAAGACAATGTTTTGGCATCATTGAGCAAGTCAGTCAGCCGCAAGGTCCACATTACTGCTGAAACATGGTTCAGCAAGCATGGTCAGGGACGATACATTTCATTTACAGCACACTGGGTAACTCTGCTTGCAACTCAGAAAGATGCAGGACAGGGCTCAGTGCTGGAGCTTGCTTTGCCACCACATCTCCATACAACTGGTTGTGATGATGCAAAATTTGTCAGCTTTACCCCCTTCTCCTCCTCCTCCTCCATGCCCTCCTCTGTTGAATTGCCTTATGAACCACCAGTTACCCTTAAGCGTTCAAGGAACTATTAAATGAGTCAGGCTCATAAAATGTGCCTTTCAGCACTTCAGCTGATCTGTCTATAAACAAGAGCCACACCGGTGCAGAGATTCTTTCAGCTCTGAAGGGGCAAGCCCAGAGGTGGTTCACGTCATGCCAACTTGAGCCAGGAATGGTGGTGTGCGATAATGGCACTAACCCACTGTCTGCCTTTTGACAGGGAAAGTTGACATGTTGCATGTCCTCAATTTGGGGTTGCAAAATTTCTTAAACAGGTACCCAGGGTTGAAAGATCTGATAAAGCAGGCCAAAAGAGTCTGTAGCCATTTCAGGCGGTCATACACAGCCAGTGATCAGTTGGCTAAAATTCAATGGGAATCCCACCTGCCTGCCTGTCACTATTTGAGGAGGCAACAAGGATGGTGAGCCCTGACAATGCATGCATCAGTGACACAATCCCTGTTGTGTTCCTGCTGGAGCAGACTCTGCGTGGCATTATGGAAAGGGGACTCGAGGCAGAGCTCAGGAGGAAGAGGAGGACTTCCTTTCCTCTCAAGACCCGCTTTATGCAGACACTATTCTTGCCACGCCACAGAATACTTAAGAGGAGAGGGAGGAGGAGGAGGATTCTGGCAGTTTTAGAGGCATTGAAGCAGAGGAAGACAAACATCAAACCTTAAGTGATGGTTTTCCATCCCCAAAAACCTTGGGAGTAGTAGGTGGCTGGGAGGAGGAGGTTCCAGATAGTGTGATCCTCAGTGAACCCGAGGACTCTGCTTCTCATGCCTCTGCAAACTTTCAGGGCATGGGCTCCCTGATTCTTCAAAGCCCTAGAGATTTGTGGCATTAAAAGATAAGGATCATTATTGGTTGGCAACTCTCCTTGACCACTATTACAAGAGGAAAATTTCGGAACTCATCCCGTCCCCACAGAGGGAGCAGAGGATGAAATATCTTAAGGACAACTTAAAGAGGAGTTTATGTAATGCCTTTTTAGACTCTGGTAGGTTAGAGTCTCATGGAAAAGCTAGTTTTGAGACTTCTGTTGGTCAAGAGAGAAGCGGTGGAGAAGGGGGCTGCCTATGCATTTCAAAATCTTTTAGTTCTTGGTGCGCAGAGCTGTCAGCTTCCACATCCCATCGGCAGCGTCTGCATCATATGGTGGGAGATTATCTAGGGGCAAAAACAGACATGGAGAGCTTTCCAGTTGATGATCCACTGGGTTACTGGGTCTTGAGAATATACCACTGACTAGAACTTGCCCAATATGCAATTGAGCTGCTAGGCTGTCCTAGCGTGCTTTCCCAATAGGCATTCAGTGCTGCCGGAGGTTTTGTGACAGATAAAAAGGCGCATATGTCCACAGACTCTGTGACCAGCTGTCATTTATCAAAATGAATCATTCCTGGATTAGCAGCAGCTATCAAGCCCCTGTTACCGATTAAGTGTTTTCTGGATCTGAAATCACTGCAAGACTGTCTATGCTCCCTATCTTTGTGGGTGTTGATTTTACAGTATCTCACAAAAGTAGACCCCTCACATTTCTGTAAATATTTTATTCTATCTTTTCATGTGACAACACTGAAGAAATGACACTTTGCTACAATGTAAAGTAGTGAGTGTACAGCTTGTATAACAGTGTAAATTTGCTGTCCCCTCAAAATAACTCAACACACAGCCATTAATGTTTAAACTGCTGGCAACAAAAGTGAGTACACCCCTAAGTGACAATGTCCAAATTGGGCCCAAAGTGTCAATATTTTGTGTGGCCACCATTATTTTACAGCGGAGAGTTCCTTGGAGTGGTATGTCCCCAATGTGCCACCATTACTCTAAAAGTGCAGGCGTGGGTTCAATGTGGGCAATGTGGCGATCTGCTGCTCAGGGCAGAGAAGGGTGAGGGCCATCCCAAGAAGCTTACTGTTATGTGGGAGACAGGCCTCACTCAGGAGATGACTGGAAATGAGTCAAAGTTCCTCCGTGGAGTCGGGAGGGGCGTGTTCAGGCTGATGATGTAGCTGGAGGCCCTGCCAGCAGTTGGTGGGCCTACAGTCTGTGGGAAGGGAGTTCGGTCGCAGAGCTCCATAGGGAGGGGATCCATGTCCACCCAAACTGCAGGAGAGTGGCCAGAGATACCTACAGTGAGGGCCATAACAGGATCCACCCCTATTAATGTCCCACAGCCCGTCAAGTTAGAAGCCATTCAGGTGTCGTCATCTTCCAGCACCAGCAGTAAGGGTGAGAGATGCCCTGTTAGAGTTGATTCCCCATCCTTTTACATGAAGTATGGATCACTTGAAAAATCAGTGCCTCTGCTTTGCAGGAACACAGGATCCATGCCTTCCCCACTGACAGAATGGCAATCTGCCTTGTTTACATAGACGGATTGCCATTCTGCATGTTTACCGAACGATCAGCGGGTGTCGGTGGACATCGTGTCTGCGGGGCCTGCTCTGTAGAATCACAGTGGTAGTGAGCCGCCGGCAGCACGCTCTTGCGCACGCTACCTGGAAGTGCAGGTCCACATTTATATACGTGATTCTGAGCAGCACGGCCGCCCTGCAGCAATAAAACTGCTATAGGGAGGTCGGAAAGTGGTAAAGACTTTTTTCTTTCACACCCCCAAATTTTGAGTCCCCCAAAATGACATTCCAGACTCTGAATCTAGTAGATGTTTTAAAAGGGGTCCTTAAAGCAAAAAACAAAAATAACTGTGTGTGGTCAACCTAAAAAAAGATACCAAACTGGTAATCCGAGCATGCAGCCTGGGGGGGAGGGGGGTGGGCGTGCAATGGTAATAGGCAGTAATATATTTCTCTCCCCCTTGGGGGGAGTGGAGATGACCATCTGTAGGGATATACAGTACATACAGTGGGTACGGAAAGTATTCAGACCCCCTTAAATTTTTCACTCTTTGTTATATTGCAGCCATTTGCTAAAATCATTTAAGTTCATTCTTCTTCCTCATGAATGTACACATAGCACCCCATACTGACAGAAAAACACAGAATTGTTGACATTGTTGCAGATTTATTAAAAAAGAAAAACTGAAATATCACATGGTCCTAAGTATTCAGACCCTTTGCTGTGACACTCATATATTTAACTCAGGTGCTTTCCATTTCTTCTGATCATCCTTGAGATGGTTCTACACCTTCATTTGAGTCCAGCTTGATTATACTGATTGGACTTGATTAGGAAAGCCACACACCTGTCTATATAAGACCTTCCAGATCACAATGCATGTCAGAGCAAATGAGAATCATGAGGACAAAGGAACTGCCTGAAGAGCTCAGAGACAGAATTGTGGCAAGGCACAGATCTGGCCAAGGTTACAAAACGATTTCTGCTGCACTTAAGGTTCCTAAGAGGACAGTGGCCTCCATAATCCTCAAATGGAAGACGTTTGGGACGACCAGATCCCTTCCTAGAGCTGGCCATCCGGCCAAACTGAGCTATCGGGGGAGAAGAGCCTTGGTGAGAGAGGTAAAGAAGAACCCAAAGATCACTGTGGCTGAGCTCCAGAGATGCAGTCAGGAGATGGGAGAAAGTTGTAGAAAGTCAACCATCACTGCAGCCCTCCACCAGTCGGGGCTTTATGGCAGAGTGGCCCGACGGAAGCCTCTCCTCAGTGTAAGACACATGAAAGCCCGCATGGAGTTTGCTAAAAAACACCTGAAGGACTCCAAGATGGTGAGAAATAAGATTCTCTGGTCTGATGAGACCAAAATAGAACTTTTTGGCCTTAATTCTAAGCGGTATGTGTGGAGAAAACCAGGCACTGCTCATCACCTGTCCAATACAGTCCCAACAGTGAAGCATGGTGGTGGCAGCATCATGCTGTGGGGGTGTTTTTCAGCTGCAGGGACAGGACGACTGGTTGTAATCGAGGGAAAGATGAATGTGGCCAAGTACAGGGATATCCTGGACAAAAACCTTCTCCAGAGTGCTCTGGACCTCAGACTGGGCCGAAGGTTTACCTTCCAACAAGACAATGACCCTAAGCACACAGCTAAAATAACGAAGGAGTGGCTTCACAACAACTCCGTGACTGTTCTTGAATGGCCCAGCCAGAGCCCTGACTTAAACCCAATTGAGCATCTCTGCAGAGACCTAAAAATGGCTGTCCACCAACGTTTACCATCCAACCTGACAGAACTGGAGAGGATCTGCAAGGAGGAATGGCAGAGGATCCCCAAATCCAGGTGTGAAAGACTTGTTGCATCTTTCCCAAAAAGACTCCTGGCTGTATTAGATCAAAAGGGGGCTTCTACTAAATACTGAGCAAAGGGTCTGAATACTTAGGACCATGTGATATTTCAGTTTTTCTTTTTTAATAAATCTGCAACAATGTCAACAATTCTGTGTTTTTCTGTCAGTATGGGGTGCTATGTGTACATTCATGAGGAAGAAGAATGAACTTAAATGATTTTAGCAAATGGCTGCAATATAACAAAGAGTGAAAAATTTAAGGGGGTCTGAATACTTTCCGTACCCACTGTATACACACACACAGCACAAGGCGTTCATACTACAAGAACTTTCTCAGGGCTGCAGTTCCTCTGAGATCCACAAGGTGGTGATCTCACTTCTACCCAGACAGGAAGTCTCTATGGAAGACAGGTAGTGATGTCAGATATATAAAATAAGTTCACGGTGAAAGGTGAGTTGGGAGAGAGTAGAGAGGAGACGTTGCTGGAAGTGGCAGCAGAGAATATAAGAACTTATTTTCTATTTACACCCAGTAACCCCCCCCCCCCCGTCATGTCCGTCCTCTTCCTCCATAGTCACTGTGACATCTTTTATCTCCAGCAGATGATGATACACACATATATAGTGTGGAAACCTAGATCAACCCCTTCAGGGTCAGAACATTCCTCCACTTACGGGGTTGTAAAATTCTCTTCATTCTGGAGATTTGTCACCTTTCCCACCAATCATCTTCTCACCTTTGCAGTCTCTTGTAACGAGGGATGAGATTCGGATGTGAGTTGTACTGAAATTCGCACTTTCACACCCTTCCTCTGAAGATACAAATATTCCCATGCCTCACTACATACTAACCATGTGCCTGCCCCTCCTGTAGGCCCAGGATCGGCATGGTGGATTGAGTGGAGGGTGATCAGTTCTCCGATCTCCTCTCTGGTGAATGAATCCAGAAGAGACAAGCATTTCATCACTTCCAGTTTCCAGTGCCATCATTCCCCGGTCACTGTGGTCAGTGAAGAAGCTGGTTGATCCCGATCTGTACTTCATCAGTTTCACTGGGGTTCATAGGTGATGTTGGAGGTCTAATAGACCCCTGATGTCTCCTTAAGGAGGACCTGTAATTTATATTACGCTGTCACAAAGGGGGGGGGGGGTATTGGCTGCACACTGAAGTGAGAGAGAGAATGATTCTGGGGCCGTTATTCCCGATGTTCCGTGAAAAAACCCTACCCGTGAAAATTCCCTACCCTCGTCACTTCCTGTGCACATACGTCATGGAACAGCTGAGCAGCTTACCATTGCCTATGCTCACAGCTTTGGAGGTAGTGTTTTTTTAACGTTACACCGCATCAGCCGCGGTTACATTAAATCATCTCCGCTGCAATGTTAAATCCTCTCCGCTCCTACCACTGTGACTTCCCTGATCTTGGCTCCTAAATGTAAAAGCGGCGGCGGGTCTATGAAAATATAAATCACGGAGCCGAGATCTCCGGGATTTATATTTTTATAGACACGCCGCCGCTTTTACATTTTGGAGCCGAGATCAGGGAAGTCAGAGGGGTTGGAGCGGAGATGATTTAATGTACGCGTGGCAACAGCTGATGCGGTGCAACGTTAAAAAACCCTACACTCGGGAGCTATGAGCATGCGCAGTGGTAAGCTGCTCAGCTGTTCCATGACGTTGGTGCACAGGAAGTGACGAGGGTAGGGAATTTTCACGAGGTAGGGTTTTTTAATGTTACACCGGCATTCTCTAAATGAATGACCTGTAGGAGCTTTTACAGCGTTGCATTTGCACCATGTTGGGCAGTGAATTTAGACACCATTTCATGGGGAAACACAGTTTTAAGGGTTGACATAATTGTGTGTGTGTGGGGGGGGGGGGGGGGGTTGTTTTTACAAGTTTAAAATACTGATTTTATTGTGTGTGAAAATTATATTTTGTTTAAGGCCCTTCTCTGGGGAAACAAAAAATGACCAAAACCCAAATGAACATTTAACCCTTGTATAATGGGGCAGCCCCACTTCAAGGGTTACATGGTCATTTTGGTGTAGGGATCCAGAAAAAGCACTTTTACTTATCCGATCTTCTGATCCCTCAATACTGGCACTCTCCTCTACTCCCCTACACTGGCAGTGGACTGTCCCTCCTCCTGTCCAATCACGAGTTTTGGGCTCTGCTTTGGTCTTGATGGTTTCAGAGAACCTGTGACCACTCTTTATAAAAAGAATAGAGTCCATAACCCCTTATATCCCCATCCTAATATTGTCCAACCAATGCAGTCCAGATAATTCTTCATTATCCGTCTACAGAGAAACCCGCATAGATCACATGACCACACCAATGAGGATGGAGGACGATCGGAGTCACATGACTGAGAAGTTATTAAGCCTCACCCTGGAGATCATCTACCTGCTGATCGGAGAGGTAAGGAGGATTCTGAGAGGTCACATGACATAACTCTTATCCAGGGCCGAGCAAGGATTTTTTACACCCTAGGCAAAGTTTAATTTTGCCGCCCCTGACTCCACCCACTTTGTCAATGGTAAATGGTTTGATTCAACCCTCTAACTGCTACATCTGCAAGATGGCTTGTTCTTTTAAAAAACAATTGACATACTAGCAGAATCACTAGGTGAAAATAAAAGCGAGAAAACGAATGCAGCCACCCATCTAAGAACTAGTAAGCTGCAGTATAATAAATATTTTGCTTTGCTTTAACCACTTGCCAACTGCCTACCGCAGTTTTACAGCGGCCAGTGGTGCCCCCCCTATCCATGCGTCCGGCCCCCTAATCTGCATGCAGGGGCGCCGGACGCATGGAGTTCAATGGGGCTTTTTTTTTGCATGACCTGATTAGAGCCAGAGGCTCTAATAGGACAATGCAAAGGGTGGACCCGGGGGGCAGAGCAGTGTGCGCCCCGACTCCACCCATTGTGTGACAATAGCGAATGAAAATTCGCTATTGTCACACGGATCCTCCTCCTGGCCAATCAGGGAGCGGGTCTAATACCTGATATCTGATTGGCCGCAAGGCAAACCCCATGCCATTTGCCGAGGAGGATGCGGGAGCAGGAGAACCCGAGGAGAAGCCGCGCCGCTGCTGCCGCTGCTGCCGCTGCTGATGATCCAGGTAAGTGCACTGGATTGAAGGGGGCATGCACGCTGGTCTCTGCATTGAAGGGGGCATGTATGCTGGTCACTACATTGAAGGGGGCATGTACGCTGGTCACTACATTGAAGGGGGCATGTATGCTGGTCACTACATTGAAGGGGGCATGTACGCTGGTCACTACATTGAAGGGGGCATGTATGCTGGTCACTACATTGAAGGGGCATGTACGCTGGTCACTACATTGAAGGGGGCATGTACGTTGGTCACTACATTGAAGGGGGCATGTACGCTGGTCACTACATTGAAGGGGGCATGTACGCTGGTCACTGCATTGAAGAGGGCATGTATACTGGTCACTACATTGAAGGGGGCATGTACACTGGTCACTGCATTGAAGGGGGCATGTACGCTGGTCACTGCATTGAAGAGGGCATGTATACTGGTCACTACATTGAAGGGGGCATGTACGCTGGTCACTACATTGAAGGGGGCATGTACGCCGGTCACTGCATTGAAGGGGCATGTACGCCGGTCTCTGCATTGAAGGGGGCATGTAAGCTGGTCTCTGCATTGAAGGGGGCATGTACGCTGGTCACTGCATTGAAGGGGGCATGTACGCTGGTCACTGCATTGAAGGGGGCATGTATGCTGGTCACTACATTGAAGGGGGCATGTACGCTGGTCACTACATTGAAGGGGGCATGTATGCTGGTCACTACATTGAAGGGGGCATGTACGCTGGTCAGTACATTGAAGGGGGCATGTATGCTGGTCAGTACATTGAAGGGGGCATGTATGCTGGTCACTACATTGAAGGGGCATGTACACTGGTCACTACATTGAAGGGGGCATGTACGCTGGTCACTACATTGAAGGCGGCATGTACGCTTGTCACTACATTGAAGGGGGCATGTACGCTGGTCACTACATTGAAGGGGGCATGTACGCTGGTCACTACATTGAAGGGGGCATGTACGCTGGTCACTACATTGAAGGGGGCATGTATGCTGGTCAGTACATTGAAGGGGGCATGTATGCTGGTCACTACATTGAAGGGGCATGTACACTGGTCACTACATTTAAGGGGGCATGTACGCTGGTCACTACATTGAAGGCGGCATGTACGCTTGTCACTACATTGAAGGGGGCATGTACGCTGGTCACTACATTGAAGGGGGCATGTACGCTGGTCACTACATTGAAGGGGGCATGTACGCTGGTCACTGCATTGAAGAGGGCATGTATACTGGTCACTACATTGAAGGGGGCATGTACGCTGGTCACTACATTGAAGGGGGCATGTACGCCGGTCACTGCATTGAAGGGGGCATGTACGCTGGTCTCTGCATTGAAGGGGGCATGTAAGCTGGTCTCTGCATTGAAGGGGGCATGTACGCTGGTCACTGCATTTAAGGGGGCATGTACGCTGATTACTGCATTGAAGGGGGCATGTACGCTGGTCACTGCATTGAAGGGGGCATGTACGCTGTCTCTGCATTGAAGGGGGCATGTATGCTGGTCTCTGCATTGAAAGGGGGCACGCTGGTCACTGTGCATTGAAAGGGGGCACGCTGGTCACTGTGCATTGAAAGGGGGCACGCTGATCACTGTGCATTGAAAGGGGGCACGCTGGTCTCTCTGCATTGAAAGGGGGCACACTATACCTTAATTACTGAAGGCCCCTTTCACACTTTTGCGACCTCAAAGTCACGCAATTTTTTACAGCGTTTTTTACCGCAAAGCAAGGCCTATTACATTTTTCTGTTTGCGCCCCCCCCAAAAAATTTTGAGCACCTGCAGCCACTGACTGTGGCAAGCTGGCTCGGCTGCGTGAAATGACGTAGTTCTATGTCGGTCGCGCATGTGGTGCTGGGGGGCAAGCGATCGCTGCCGCACTCCCGCCCCACTAGGCAGCAGGGATGCTGATGCATGGGGCTGCTGGCCACGAATGCTGCTGGACACCCAGCTGACCGTTCTCTCTGAAATTATCACAGAGTGCCTATGATCCTTCTATATAGGATCACAGGTCTCTATGGTAATTTCAAAAGCCCATCCCCCCACAGTTAGTAAACACCCCGTAGGCATACACTTAACCCTTTGATCGCTCCTGGGTTATCACCTTCCCTGCCAGTGTCATTATTACAGTAACAGTGGATATTTTTAGCACTGATTACTGTAGTAATGTCACCGGTACCCCAAAAGTGTCAAAAATGTCAGTTAGGTGTCCGATCTGTCCACTGCAATGTCGCAGTCCCTCTAAAAATCGCAGATTGCCGACATTACTAGTAAAAAAATAAATAAATAAAAATGACAAATTCTTTCCCCTAGTTTGTAGACGCAATAACTTTTGCGTAAAACAATCAAAATACTCTTATTGCGTTTTTTTTTTTCCAAAAATATGTAGCAATATACAAATTGGACTAAAAGGATGGAAAAAATGGTTCTTAATTTTTTTTTCGTTTTTTTTTGGGAATGTTATATAGCAGAAAGTGAAAAATATTGTTTTTTTTTTTATTTCAGAATTGTCGCTCTTTTTTTGTTTATAGCGCAAAACAAAAAAAAAAAATCGCACAGGTGGTCAAATACCCCCAAAAGAAATCTCTATTTGGGGGGAAAAAAGGAGATCAATTTTATTTGGGTACAGCGTCGCACGACCGCGCAATTTGCAGTTAAAGTAACGCAGTGTCAAATCGCAAAATATGGCCTGGTCATTAAGGGGGCAAATCCTTCCGGTCCAGAAGTGGTTAATACCACTTTAAGTGCCGGTTCACACTTTTGCGATGCCAGCATCACATGTGAGTCACACCACATTGCTGTGCAGATCACATACCATGTCTGTGCCATGGGATTTCAGCCATACAAATTGCATCAGCCATACAAATCGCATCGCATTCGCACCAAAATGGTACAGGTCCCTATTTTTGGTTTGCACTGGAATTGGATCGCATGGGTGTTAAAACCCATGCAATCCGATTCCTGCACCATTGCACAGTTCGCACCAATCTGGGGGTGTCATTAACTTTACATTGACACCCCCAGTGATTCACAGATCTCAGTGTGAACCATTGTGCAATTTTGGTGTGATGTGAGAACCGACACTGAATCACAGGGTTTCCTGCATCGCACCAGTCAGTGTGAATAAGGACTAAATGGATAAAGTTAATAAAGTAAGTCTGTGATACATCAATGTATAGGGAGATGATGGGAAGGAAGGAGTTTATTAACAGAAAGTGGCAAATACAGAGGGGGGGGGTCAGGGAGACAGAGAAGGGGGGTTCAGGGAGACAGAGAGAGAGAGGGGGGGTAGGGAGACAGAGAGAGGGGGGGGTTAGGGAGACAGAGAGAGGGGGATTTAGGGAGACAGAGAGGGGGGGTAGGGAGACAGAGAGGGGGGTTAGGGAGACAGAGAGGGGGGAGGTCAAGGAGACAGAGAGGGGGGAGGTAGGGAGACAGAGAGGGGGGGTTAGGGAGACAGAGAGGGGGGTTAGGGAGACAGAGGGGGGGTTAGGGAGACAGAGAGGGGGGGTTAGGGAGACAGAGAGGGGGTTAGGGAGACAGAGAGGGGGGGTTAGGGAGACAGAGAGGGGGGCTTAGAGAGACAGAAAAGGGGGAGGTCAAGGAGACAGAGAGGGGGGGGGGGTCAGGGAGACAGAGAGGAGGGGAGGGGGTCAGGGAGACAGAGAAGAGGAGGGGGGGATTCAGGGAGACAGAGAGGAGGGGGGTCAGAGATACAGAGAGGAGGAGGGGGGATTCAGGGAGACAGAGAGGAGGGGGGGTCAGGGAGACAGAGGAGGGGGGGGATTCAGGGATACAGAGAGAAGGGGGGGATTCAGGGAGACAGGGAGGAGGGGGGTGAATTGAGGGAGACAGAGAGGATGGGGGGGTCAGGGAGACAGAGAGGAGGGGGGGTCAGGGAGACAGAGAGGAGGGGGGGTCAGGGACACAGAGAGAGGAGGGTCAGAGAGACAGAGAGGAGGGGGGTCAGGGAGACAGAGAGGGGAGGGTCAGGGAGACAGAGAGGATGGGGGGGGTCAGGGAGACAGAGAGGAGGGGGGGGTCAAGGAGACAGAGAGGAGGGGGGGTCAGGGAGACAGAGAGGGGAGGGTCAGATAGACAGAGAGGAGGGGGGGTCATGGAGACAGAGAGGGGGGTCATGGAGACAGAGAGGGGGGTCAGGGAGACTGGGGGGGCAACTGGAGAGAGGGGAGAGCAAGGTCTGGTCAGTGAAAGTGCTCACTCACTTGGAATGATCCCGGGGCTCATTCAGTAGTGTTTCAGTGTGGCTGTCGGCTCGACTGCTTCTTTTTAATCTTCCCGTCCACGTTTCCTTCACAGACGGAGCACACAGGAGGGGGAGGGGGAGAAGTGGATGGAGTAGTGTGGGGCATGGATAGGACACAGCTACACCTCCCGAGCCGTCACCTGCACTGTACACACACACAGAGCAGAGGATGGAGCAGCCATCGGAGGAGGGAAGGAGACGAGCAGGTGGATAAGTCTTCCGGGGGATGGGAACTTCGTTTCTGCACCCCTCACTTTTGTCCAGGCAGCCACGTACCATGGTTTGTCACTTTCATTGAATGCTTCCCTACTCCAGGGGCCGTGGCTGCACCCTAGGTGGCAGTGCGCTCTAGGCAACTTATTCGCCTAGTGGTAGCGCCGGCCCTGCTCTTATCTCTATTAATAAAACACAAACCTGACCAGAGAGGTGAGGAGGATTCTGGGAGGTCACATGACATCACTCTTATCTAGTCTGGTCAATAGACCATGTTCTTATTGTAGACACGTCGATGATGTCAGATGATTGATATCGGTTTATTTTTCTTCTGATCTGTAGGATTGTGTTGTAGTGAAGAAGTCTACTGGAGAGCCAATCTCAGGAGGATGGAGCAGGACCCAAATCCCCACCATGGTGCCTCCACCTCGTTCTCCGATACCTGAGAGGAACAAAGGGCAGAATATCCTGGAACTGACCACCATGATGGTCCATCTGCTGACAGGAGAGGTGAGCGGTGCCGGGAATTCTGGGACATTTTACAGTAACAGACAAGGGATGTGTCTGGATGGTGACTGTATCATTGTGTGTGTCAGGTTCCTATAAGGTGTCAGGATGTCACTGTCTATTTCTCCATGGAGGAGTGGGAGTATTTAGAAGGACACAAGGATCTCTACAAGGACGTCATGATGGAGAATCAGCCGCCCCTCACATCACCGGGTAAGAGGAGACTTTATTGTAAAGGAGAGAGCAGTACGGAGGATCCACCTAGATCCCCCATCATCTGATAAACACATAGAAACAATGTATTCAGTCAGTGTGTGTGTTTCCTACAGATGGATCCAGTAATGGGAACCCACCAGAGAGATGTCCCCGTCCTCTGTATTCCCGGGATTCCACACAGGAAGGTCACACCATCCCTCAATGTTACAAGGTTGGTGGATTGGAGCATCTAGAACATGGACTTCTGGAGAGGATGTGTTTTATTTTTTTTTCTATATAATATCACAATAATAAAGCTTATATTTTACAGATGATATTCTCTCACATTTTCTTGATTTAGAGTGGAGATCCAATCGATATAGAATTTGAGGTTAAAGCAGAAGAAGAAGAGAGGTATGTGAGGGATGATCAGCAGTCTATGGAGGAGAATGGAATAACGGGGACATTTATAGAGGAGGACACTCCTACAGAGATCAGCACAGGTGGGTCATTACCACTAAATACATACATGACATAAATACATGTAATCCACCACTGATTACTGAATACCAATATTATGAGTCCTGACCCCTGCACTATATACTCTATATTGTACATTACATACTCCTGACCCCTGCACTATATACTCTATGTTGTACATTACATACTCCTGACCCCTGCACTATATAATATACAGTGGGTACGGAAAGTATTCAGACCCCCTTTAAATTTTTCACTCTTTGTTATATTGCAGCCATTTGCTAAAATCATTTAAGTTCATTCTTCTTCCTCATGAATGTACACATAGCACCCCATACTGACAGAAAAACACAGAATTGTTGACATTGTTGCAGATTTATTAAAAAAGAAAAACTGAAATATCACATGGTCCTAAGTATTCAGACCCTTTGCTGTGACACTCATATATTTAACTCAGGTGCTTTCCATTTCTTCTGATCATCCTTGAGATGGTTCTACACCTTCATTTGAGTCCAGCTGTGTTTGATTATACTGATTGGACTTGATTAGGAAAGCCACACACCTGTCTATATAAGACCTTCCAGATCACAATGCATGTCAGAGCAAATGAGAATCATGAGGTCAAAGGAACTGCCTGAAGAGCTCAGAGACAGAATTGTGGCAAGGCACAGATCTGGCCAAGGTTACAAAAAGATTTCTGCTGCACTTAAGGTTCCTAAGAGCACAGTGGCCTCCATAATCCTCAAATGGAAGACGTTTGGGACGACCAGAACCCTTCCTAGAGCTGGCCGTCCGGCCAAACTGAGCTATCGGGGGAGAAGAGCCTTGGTGAGAGAGGTAAAGAAGAACCCAAAGATCACTGTGGCTGAGCTCCAGAGATGCAGTCAGGAGATGGGAAAAAGTTGTAGAAAGTCAACCATCACTGCAGCCCTCCACCAGTCGGGGGTTTATGGCAGAGTGGCCCGACGGAAGCCTCTCCTCAGTGTAAGACACATGAAAGCCCGCATGGAGTTTGCTAAAAAACACCTGAAGGACTCCAAGATGGTGAGAAATAAGATTCTCTGGTCTGATGAGACCAAAATAGAACTTTTTGGCCTTAATTCTAAGCGGTATGTGTGGAGAAAATCAGGCACTGCTCATCACCTGTCCAATACAGTCCCAACAGTGAAGCATGGTGGTGGCAGCATCATGCTGTGGGGGTGTTTTTCAGCTGCAGGGACAGGACGACTGGTTGCAATCGAGGGAAAGATGAATGCGGCCAAGTACAGGGATATCCTGGACAAAAACCTTCTCCAGAGTGCTCTGGACCTCAGACTGGGCCGAAGGTTTACCTTCCAACAAGACAATGACCCTAAGCACACAGCTAAAATAACGAAGGAGTGGCTTCACAACAACTCCGTGACTGTTCTTGAATGGCCCAGCCAGAGCCCTGACTTAAACCCAATTGAGCATCTCTGGAGAGACCTAAAAATGGCTGTCCACCAACGTTTACCATCCAACCTGACAGAACTGGAGAGGATCTGCAAGGAGGAATGGCAGAGGATCCCCAAATCCAGGTGTGAAAGACTTGTTGCATCTTTCCCAAAAAGACTCCTGGCTGTATTAGATCAAAAGGGGGCTTCTACTAAATACTGAGCAAAGGGTCTGAATACTTAGGACCATGTGATATTTCAGTTTTTCTTTTTTAATAAATCTGCAACAATGTCAACAATTCTGTGTTTTTCTGTCAGTATGGGGTGCTATGTGTACATTCATGAGGAAGAAGAATGAACTTAAATGATTTTAGCAAATGGCTGCAATATAACAAAGAGTGAAAAATTTAAGGGGGTCTGAATACTTTCCGTACCCACTGTATGTTGTACATTACATACTCCTGACCCCTGCACTATATACTCTATCTTGTACATTACATATCCTGACCCCTGCACTATATAGCCGTCCGAATACGTACTACGCAACGTCCGGCCACATCCAACTTCCGGCTTCCGGTTATACGGGTGAAGCGCACGGCCATAGTTTGGCGGCCGTAGGTTTGTGAAAGGCGTGTTTTTTACTACAACACTGTAAGTGTATTTCTACTATGCGTAACTAATAAAGTCTTGATATACTGCACGATGATAGCTATCTCTCTTTTGTAATCCATGAGCATTTCCTGGAAGTTGTGAGCTGCAGAGTGCTTTAAAAGTTTTGTTTGCTGGCTGGCGTCCCTCGAGGTTATCACCTTCAAGGATTACCCTTAAGGCACATATTTATTTGGCTTCTGGTGAGTAGGGGACCGAGATAAATGAGCACCGGCACTTTGTATGAGCACGCAGCACTTTTGTGATTTGCACAAAGACTGTCACTATACCACAATACAATCGATTGAAGATTATATGAACTTTTCTACATGAATTTATTGAGAAGATATTTATTTATTTATATATATATTTATTGAGCACCACTACTTTAATATTTAATAATTAATATTTTGTATTTTTTTGCACATAATTGCATTTATATTTATAATGATGATTGGAATATTTTTTTGTATATGATACAGTTTGGCACTAGCACTTTGGCACAAAATCGGTTTTTAGGAATAATGAGAAAAAATTTTTTTGGGTATGTGAATACACCAGGCACATATTTGTTAGATAAGCAGTGCTGGTACTTCACCATTTTATTATTTAAAGGCACCCCCTTTTTTATCAGCAGCAGCTTATTATATATTTATATATTTATTAATTTTATCATTTAAAATCCTAAGCGCTAGCCTTATATATCCAACTATATACTCTATGTTGTACATTACATACTCCTGACCCCTACACTATATACTCTATGTTGTACATTACATACTCCTGACCCCTGCACTATATACTCTATGTTGTACATTACAGACTTCTGCTCTATCTCCTCTACCCACTGCTACAGTATCTCACGAAAGTAAGTACACCCCTCACATTTTTGTAAATATTTTATTCTATCTTTTCATGTGACAACACTGAAGAAATGACACTTTGCTACAATGTAAAGTAGTGAGTGTACAGCTTGTATAACAGTGTATATTTGCTGTCCCCTCAAAATAACTCAACACTCAGCCATTAATGTCTAAACCGCTGGCAACAAAAGTGAGTACGCCCCTAAGTGAAAATGTCTAAATTGGGCCCAAATTGTGAATATTTTGTGTGACCACCATTATATTCCAGTACTGCCTTAACCCTCTTGGGCATGGAGTTCACCAGAGCTTCACAGGTTGCCACTGGAGTCCTCTTCCACTCCTCCATGACTACATCACGGAGCTGGTGGATGTTAGAGACCTTGTGCTCCTCCATCTTCCGTTTGAGGATGCCCCACAGATGCGCAATAGGGTCTAGGTCTGGAGACATGCTTGTCCAGTCCATCACCTTTACCCTCAGTTTCTTTAGCAAGGCAGTGTTCATGTTGGAGGTGTTTGGGGTCGTTATCATGTTGGAATATTTCCCTGCAGCCCAGTCTCTGAAGGGAAGGGATCATGCTCTGCTTCAGTATGTCACAGTACATGTTGGCATTCATGGTTCCCTCAATGAACTGTAGATCCCCAGTGCCGGCAGCACTCATGCAGCTCCAGACCATGACACTCTCACCACCATGCTTGACTGTAGGCAAGACGCACTTGTCTTTGTACTCCTCACCTGGTTGCCGCCACACACACTTGACACCATCTGAACCAAATAATTTTATCTTGGTCTCATCAGATCACAGGACACGGTTCCAGTAATCCATGGCCTTAGTCTGCTTGTCTTCCGCAAACTGCTTGCGGGCTTTCTTGTGCATCATCTTTAGAAAAGGTTTCTTTCTGGAATGACAGCCATGCAGACCAATTTGATGCAATGTGCGGCGTATGGTCTGAGCACTGACAGGCTGACCCCTCCCCCACCCCTTCAACCTCTGCAGCAATGCTGGCAGCACTCATACGTCTATTTCCCAAAGGCAACCTCTGGATATGATGCTGGGCACGTGCAATCAACTTCTTTGGTGGACCATGGCGAGGCCTGTTCTGAGTGGAACCTGTCCTGTTAAACTGCTGTATGGTCCTGGCCACCGTGCTGCAGCTCAGTTTCAGGGTCTTGGCAATCTTCTTATAGCCTGGGCCATGTTTATGTAGAGAAACAATTCTTTTTTTTAGATCTTCAGAGAGTTCTTTGCCATGAGGTGCCATGTTGAACTTCCAGTGACCAGTATGAGAGAGTGAGAGCGATAACACCAAATTTAACACACCTGCTCCTCATTCACACCTGAGACCTTGTAACACTAACGAGTCACATGACACCCGAGAGGGAAAATGGATAATTGGGCCCAATTTGGACATTGTCACTTAGGGGTGTACTCACTTTTGTTGCTAGCGGTTTAGACATGAATGGCTGTGTGTTGAGTTATTTTGAGGGGACAGTAAATTTACACTGTTATACAAGCTGTGCACTCACTACTTTACATTGTAGCAAAGTGTCATTTCTTCAGTGTTGTCACATGAAAAGATAGAATAAAATATTTCCACAAATGTGAGGGGTGTACTTACTTTTGTGAGATACTGTATATACATAATATGGGTTCTCTGTTACACCCATTTCCTACCAGCCGGACATTTTATATCTGATGAAAAAATCAAATGAAAATGAAAATAAATTTCTTCCCCCAAATCTGTAGACAATAAGTGGGAAATAATAATTCAATCTATGCGATATCACCGCGCCGTGTAACAATCAGACTTACAATTCAAAAATATGAAATCTATTAAACAGTGTCAGGAAATGAATAAATAGTAATGTGATCGTCCAATAAGAGGATAGAAATGTGTGTCATGTGACACGTGTCATCAGTCAGGGCCAATATAAATGATAAAGTGCGAGTGCAGAAATTGCAGATGAGAAAGGTGCTGGTGGTCACTTCCACTCACCTTCCCATCTGACTCCTGTGTTACCAGCGAGTCCCACAGATCCCTTCCCCCTCTAGGGATATCGCTCACTCCTCTCCTCCTTCCTCTTCCTCCACGGTATATATGGGGGGGAGGGTAGAAAATAAAACCCCCTCTAGTGCTCTCCGTCTATCTGCTTTATTCAACATTAAAATCCAAGATGATAGAATTACAAAGCCGGGACTTGAGCAGTGCGGACTAAACAAGCTTCACAATGTGATCCTTCACTCAGATACCCCTTCCCTGGGATGTCCCTGTGCAGGCTCCGCCCATATTTTCTATCCCCCCCATATATACCGTGGAGGAAGGAGGAGAGGAGGGAAATTTTTTCCCACTTATTGTCTACAGATTTGGTTGAAGCAACTTATTTTGATTTTTTTAGTGCTGCATTTTATTTGATTTTTTATTTGTTTTTGTGTTTAGTGAAATAAACTTTCTGAATGTTAGCTGCCATTGGGTGAATGTTTCTGCGAATATTTATACACCATTCTTTACACTACATGATTGTACCGATTTATTCTTTATTTTATATCACATTTTATATCTGATGATCTGATTGGAGGACAGACTTTTACATGGTGATAATAATGTGATAACATCCTCCAACTTTGGAACCTAAAAACAGAAAGTGATAATGAGGGAGGAGTCAGTAACCCAATGATGGTGGTCTTCAGGATCATTCCAGTCTTCATCTTGGTTGTTCTCCCCCCATCCTCACTCTCTGACCTCTGGTGGGGCTCAGCCCCGCTGTTATTCATGACTAAATCATGGAGTAAATAAGGAAGTGCAGGACTTCTTGTATTGGGAAGATGGCAATGAGTGATAGAGGGGGAGGGGACACTCGTCCCATAATCCACTCTTCACTGTCACTCCTATAAAAGACAGTTCTCGTTGTTTCCTCACACTCTGACTAAGATCCATAAATAAAGAAATGAACTGATAGAAGATCAGAGGACCCATTTACTAGTTACCTTGAGGGGGGAATTGTAAGATCCTCAGAGACAAAGCTGTCTGATGTGGGAGGAGTCCTGGTTTAGGGGAACCAATCTGCTGATGTCTAGTAATAATCTTTTTATTTCTATTTTAGTAGATGGACGGGAGATGAGGAAAACCTCAGAGGATTGTCTCACTTTGTCTCCAGACTGTAAAGTAGAAGATGAGGACATCACACAGTATAGTCCAGGAGAAAACCCGGCTACCTCAAATGTCCATCCGGCACCACACAGTGTAGATGGACCATCGTATTCCTCTTATCCTGAGGAACCTCAGACTGTGAGGGACAGTGCCGGACCATTGTATTCCTCTTATCCTGAGGAACCTCAGACTGTGAGGGACGGTGCCGGACCATCGTATTCCTCCTATCCTGAGGAACCTCAGACTGTGAGGGACAGTGCGGGACAATCATATTCCTCTTATCCTGAGGAACCTCAGACTGTGAGGGACGGTGCCAGACCATCGTATTCCTCTTATCCTGAGGAACCTCAGACCGCGAGGGACAGTGCTGGACCACCGTATTCCTGTCCTGAGTGCGGGAAATGTTATTCACAGAAGTCCAATCTTTACAAACATCAGAGATTACACACTGGTGAGAAGCTGTATTCTTGTTCTGAGTGCGGGAAATGTTTTTCATGCAAGTCCTATCTTTCCACACATCAGAGATTGCACACTGGTGAGAAGCTGTATTCCTGTCCTGAGTGCGGGAAATGGTTTTCAGCGAAGTCCAATCTTTCCATACATCAGAGATTTCACAGGGGGGAAAAGCCATATTTCTGTTCTGAGTGTGGGAAATGTTTTTCACAGAAGTCTGATCTTTACAAACATCAGAGATTACACACTAGTGAGAAGCCGTACTCCTGTACTGAGTGCGGGAAATGTTTTTCAGAGACGTCTGCACTTTCCAGACATCAGATATCGCACACTGGTGAGAAGCCGTATTCCTGTCCTGAGTGCGGGAAATGTTTTTCAGTGAAGTTCCATCTTTCCACACATCAGAGATTGCACACTGGTGAGGAGCTGTATTCCTGTCCCGAGTGTGGGAAATGTTTTTCACGGAAGTCCACTCTTTCCAGACATCAGAGATTGCACACGGGGGAGAAGCCGTATTCCTGTCCTGAGTGCGGGAAATGTTTTTCAGAGAAGTCCACTCTTTCCACACATCAGAGATTGCACACTGGTGAGAAGCCGTATTCCTGTCCTGAGTGCGGGAAATGTTTTTCAGATAAGTCCACTCTTTCCACACATCAGAGATTGCACACTGGGGAGAAGCCTTATTCCTGTCCTGAGTGTGGGAAATGTTTTTCAGTGAAGTCCAGTCTTTCCGTGCATCAGAGATTGCACACTGGTGAGAAGTCGCATTCCTGTCCTGAGTGCGGGAAATGTTTTTCAGTGAAGTCCAGTCTTTCCGTGCATCAGAGATTGCACACTGGTGAGAAGTCGCATTCCTGTCCTGAGTGCGGGAAA
Organism: Pelophylax lessonae; assembly: GCF_965119305.1. Classification (NCBI taxonomy): domain Eukaryota; kingdom Metazoa; phylum Chordata; class Amphibia; order Anura; family Ranidae; genus Pelophylax; species Pelophylax lessonae. Next base: position 21,741,126 of record NC_138770.1, read on the forward strand.
TGTTTTTCAGCGAAGTCCAACCTTTCCAGACATCAGAGATCTCACACGGGGGAGAAGCCATATTCCTGTCCTGAGTGAGGGAATTGTTCCTCACTGAAGTCCTGTCTTCCTGTACATCAGGGGTCCCATAGAACCCTGGAGGTGTATTAGTGCCTTGAGTGCGGGAAATGTCTTCTATATGAATGTTGGTGGACATGTGGGGAAGAAGCACACCTTGATATACACCTCAGATATACTCCATGGCTGATCATCATGTAAGAAACACTTCATAAGGAGATCAGAGATCACCAAAGACATGGATGAAGTGTTGTCCCGTGTCGTCCATTGATAGCAGGAGAAAAATAAAAATGGAGTCCTTACCTTTCATTGGCTGAGTACATTTTGTGCGGGAAGATTTCACAAACACTTACAGATCTGGCTGTTATAAATGTGTTGATGAAATGTGACCCGCATTCCCCCAGTCATGGTGAATTGGGATTTCGTATAATGGTCAGTTCCATCTAGTGGCCATAATGTGCTTTCCTGACAGATGTCCATGGCAGCATACGTTTGGGTAGCCCCGCCCTCATTACTCCCCCATAAGACCCCACCCCCATAAATGTTCAGGATAAGCCAATGGCTGTGTTCCTTTTTTGTCCTCCTCACTTATAGGACCATTTTTGTATGAAGTTTTCTTACCTATTGGAAGTATTGGTGGGCGGGTCTGGTGCTGGGCAGCTGTGCGGGATGACAGGAGCTTCGTTTGGTATCCAGAAGTCTTCCAGGATGTCCCGAGCGGTCATTGAGTCCCCAGCTATCAGCGGGGTGGTGTTATGGCACACATATGTAGAGGATCCATGCCTGGAGAGTGGGCCCTGCCATCGGCGGCCATTTGCATTGGCTGGGAGCCCAGCTGTTAGCGGGTGGCCATTAAGTGTTAGACACGTGAAATTCGTTTCGGTGCGAATACAAATTCCGACAAATTTTTGGTTATTCCTAGATTCGGATGTATCCAAATCTCCAAATGAAATTGTAATGAATTTCATTGAGATCTGTTAAAAATTTGTTTCGTTTATATTCATTTTCTAACGAATTCCAACTTTTCGGAGCGATTCAAATTCGTATCAGTGAAAAAAAACGATCGACCGATGCAAATTCTGTTGTAAGAAATAGCTGGTTGTTAAGCAGCAAGCCGGGAAGCCGCTGCCCACATCCTTACCAACCATGGCTCATCAGCTGTCAGCGGGTTTCCCCACTGACAGATGAATGGAAAGAAAAGAATGCCGGCATTGCCCGGCAATAGAAAAAATTGGGCCCCTCCAATCCATATCAGGCCTGTTAAAAAAAAAAAAACAGTGTGGGTTCTCCCCTAAAATCCATACCAGACCCTTTATCCCGGCATGCATCCTGGCAGGTCAGGAAAGTGGGAGGGACAAATGAGGGCCCCTCCATCCTTAACCATACCAGGCCACATGTGCTCAACATGGGGGGGTGGGTGCTCTGGGAAAGCTCTGCCCCCACCCCAAAGTAGGCACCCTGTCCCCATGTTGATTGGGACAAGGGCCTTTTCCCCACAACCATGGCCTGTGCTTGTGGGGGTCTGCAGGCAGGGGGCTTGTCATAATCTGAAAGCCCCTTTTACCAAGGGGGCCCCCAGATGCCACCCTCCCCCCCCCCCATGTGAATGATTATCGGGACCATAGTACTTGTACCTATTCAAAAATTGTCAAAAAGTAATAAAAACTCACAATTTTTGAAAAATCCTTTATTATAAAATAACTACTGCAGGCTCCTCCTCCATTTGACAATTTTTACCTATATAAAAGATGTGAAACGGGGAGCCTACAGTATGCAGAGGGCCTCCATGATGGCGAGAGCGTCTTTATTTATTTTTTTTTTCCAGGTGCGGCGGACGTTGTGATTGATGACGGATCTACATCGGGGGACGCTGGTTTTTATTTTATAATAAAGGATTTTTCAAAAATTGTGTGTGTTTTTATTACTTTTTGACACTTTTTTTGCTGACTTGGTACAGGTACTATGGTCCCGATACTCATTCACATGGGGGGGGGGATCTGGGGGAGTCCCTTGGATAAAGGGGCTTTCAGATTACAACAAGCCCCCTGCCTGCAGACCACCACAAGCACAGGCCACGGTTGTGGGGAAGAGGCCCTTGTCCCCATCAACATGGGGACAAGGTGCTTTGGGGTGGACGGGGAGAGGTGCCACGAATAACCCATGTGGTCTGGTATGGGTTAGGAGGGAGGGGGGTCTTGCTCGTCCCCCCTTTCCTGACCTTCAGAACTGCATGCTCAGGTAAAGGTCTGATATGGATTTTGGGGGACCCCACGCCATTTATTTAACATTTTGGCGTGGGCCTGGTATAGACTGGGGGGGAGGGGACCCCACATAATTTTTTTTAAACATTTTTTATTGCCGGGCAATGCCGTCATTCTTTTCTTTCTATTCATCTGTCAGTGGGGAAGCCCGCTGACAGCTGATGAGTCACCGGTTGTTAAGGATGTGGGCGGCCGTTTTCCCAGCCCCCTGCTTAACAACCAGCTATTCTTCACACAGAATTCGAAGCAGTCGATCGTTTCTCGACCGATCGGAATTCTGATCATTCTGAAAAGTTTGAATTCTTTAGAATAATAAACTAAACAAATTTTACCAAAAATGAAAAGAAAGTTAACAAAAAACTAAACAAAAGTAAAGAAATTCCTAAATCCCCACAGGAGCCGCTTGGATATTGGTTTGCCCGGGCCTCCCACTGATTACTCCACAGCCAGATACAGGGTATTTTCACACAGCCATGTGCGCACACTCTTCCACTCGTTGTCTTCAATGACCAGTCTAGGGGATGTGTTTTTATGTTTTATTTGGAGAACTTGGATAGGAGAAGAAAAACCAGAGCTATCTTGCGAGTCCCAACATCCTATCTGTTCAGAGAAATGGGAACCTACAGATGTTCACAAGGAACCACTGTCATATGTGTGGACTTTAGGGGCACAGCATGAGACAGATAACAACTACATGGATTTATCCTAAAATAACATTTATTGATTTATCTAAAACCCAGAGATGTATAGTAACGAAGTAGAACTACTTAAGTACTGTACTTAAGTACCGAAATGCGGTATCTGTACTTTCCTAGAGTATAATTTTTTTCTCCTACTTCTACTTTTACTTCACTACATTTTTTCGATGATTTCGATACTTCTACTCAAGTATTTTTTTTTTGTGCTGCATAGTTACTCGTTACTTTTAAAAAAATTACCACTGCCAGAACAGTAGATGGCAGGTTGCATAAAGCTCAAAAAAATGTGTATAATGTCATTTGTAAATCAGCGCATACGAAAATAAAGGCTGTGTATAATAAAAGCTGCTATACCAAATCTTTCCAATAAAAAGAAAATATGAAACAAAAAAATAAATGGTGCTACAGCGCTTAAAGTGCATCAAGAAACTACTAACAAACACAGGTTAATCATTTGAATAAATCATTTGAAATAATAAAAAACAATATGATGTTCAAACTTTTGACTTCTTTCTTTAATAACTACATAACACAGTACTTGTACTTCTACTTTCAGTACTTGAGTAGAAATTTTTTTTCAAAACTACTGGTACTTTTTACTTTTAGTACTTAAGTAGCAAATTTTTTGAAAAAACTACTTGCAATACTTAAGTAAAAAAAATGTTGAATACTTTAGTACTTCTACTTAAGTAACTTTTTCTGCGAGCACTTCCACTTCTACTTAAGTAACTTTTTGATCGAGCACTTGTACTTTTACTCAAGTAGAAATTTTGAGTAATTTATACAAGTCTGCTAAAACCAGATCTCAATAAATTGAGGAAACTGGCCCCAAACTGAGCTCAGCTCGTACACAGGAGATCAATGTCTCCTACTAATTTCACTCATGTACATCATACATATATAAGGATAAGTTGGTATATATCATAAGGTTCGTGTAGGTATAGATATTTCCTCTCTTCACTTAGATGTAACATTTAGTGACGGCCATGTACTTTATTACTGAATATATCTTATTACTATTATAACAATCTCCTTACTATATGGATTTTTTTGTCTCAGCTTTTTTTGTATACATGTCTGCATCATATTTGTTACTGATGTCAACATCTGTATCAATTACTGTATGTATAATAAATGACTACGTTCAGATTCTATTTTTGTATATCTTAGTTGGTGACCGGCCTCATTTAAAGTCCCACGACCTCTGTTTTCTGTTTGCATTAACCATTAGGAATAGAGGCACGTCACTGTGTTTGCTTCGGATCATATTCCTCTATCTTCGTCTATTCACTGGTCAACGCGTTTCACACAAGGCTTCTTCAGGACTATGAAGATGTGCAGACAGTTTTCTCTTAAAATGAACAGACTCGATATTAGTGTTTCATGAACATAGAACATAATCTGTATTTATGTACATCATAATAAATACAACCATGACTTACTAGCACACGGCCTTCCTTCCAACCCCCAACAAATTAACCCGACCTGGGGCAGACACAGGGGAGATAAAACGGACCAAAATGTATTGTATATACAGGTATCGGCCCTGAGGATCCTAGGTACAAGATAAAATATACAGTATCTCACAAAAGTGAGTACACCCCTCACATTTTTGTAAATATTTTATTCTATCTTTTCATGTGACAACACTGAAGAAATGACACTTTGCTACAATGTAAAGTAGTGAGTGTACATCTTGTATAACAGTGTAAATTAACTGTCCCCTCAAAATAACTCAACATACAGCCATTCATGTCTAAACCCCTGGCAACAAAAGTGAGTACACCCCTTAGTGACAATGTCAAAATTGGGCCCAATTAGCCATTTTCCCTCCCTGGTGTCATGTGACTCGTTAGTGTTACAAGGTCTCAGGTGTGAATGGGGAGCAGGTGTGTTATATTTGGTGTTATCGCTCTCACTCTCTCATACTGGTCACTGGAAGTTCAACATGGCACCTCATGGCAAAGAACTCTTTGAGGATCTGAAAAAAGAATTGTTGCTCTACATAAAGAAGGACTAGGCTATGAGAAGATTGCCAAGACCTTAAAACTGAGCTGCAGCACGGTGGCCAAAACCATACAGCAGTTTAACAGGACAGGTTCCACGCAGAACAGGCCTCACCATGATCGACCAAAGAAGTTGATTGCGTGTGCTCAGCATCATATACAGTGGTTGTCTTTGGAAAATAGACGTATGAGTGCTGCCAGCATTGCTGCAGAGGTTGAAGGGGAGGGGTGGGGGGTCAGTCTGTCAGTGCTCAGACCATACGCCGCACACTGCATCAAATTGGTCTGTGTGGCTGTCATCCCAGAAGGAAACCTCTTCTAAAGATGATGCCCATGAAAGCCCACAAACAGTTTGCTGAAGACAAGCAGACTAAGGACATTGATTACTGGAACCATGTCCTGTGGTCTCATGAGACCAAGATAAACTTATTTGGTTCAGATGGTGTCAAGCGTGTGTGGCGACAACCAGGTGGGGAGTACAAAGACAAGTGTGTATTGCCTACAGTCAAACATGGCGGTGGGAGTGTCATGGTCTGGGGCTGCATGAGTGCTGCCGGCACTGGGGAGCTACAGTTTATTGATGGAACCATGAATGCCAACATGTAGACGGCATCCATTCCATCATACTATGCAGCGAGATCATTGGGCCCTAGTTCTGTAAACTTTCAGCTCTTATGGATCTCGGTGTTTAGATGGGAATTTTCCATTTGTATTGTGGATTATACAGCTACCAAATTCTGGGATCTGGCTATTGTTTTTACTGGAGGAGGCAAATTCCCTTCTTGGTTGGATTGTATTTTTTGACATCTGCATTGAGGATTTCAAGTCGCAATTGAGGCTACCAGCCCTTCTCCCTAATATATCCCCTATTATATCCCATATGGTATTTTCTTCCATACATATATATATATATAATATCATCTATATTAGGCTTTTGTGCCTATGCTAATATTACATCACCACCTTTATGATCCACATATATTGGCCTCCCGGCGCCTGCAGAGGAGATATCCCTTCATCTTGTCCGTCCTATTTTGAGTGAAGTACCTATTTGGTCTTGGCAATGCCCTGATGAAGCAATGAATGCGAAACGCGTCGGCTTATCCAGGGACCAATAGTCTGCAAAATATATATTAGGATCCAGTAGTGTGGTATTTTTGGTACACAGTTATCATACACACATGGACCGGTATATCTTTTATGTACTGTATGTCTTGTTGTCATGTTTTTTATTCTTTTGTAATAAAATGAATATATTTTTTATACATATATGAGTGTTGTATTTGTATTCCTGCAACCACCAGTTATGCCGGTATAGTCCCGCTTTCTTGGGTCCTCTCTTGGCCCCTACTACACCTTGTTTTTTGTTCTAATGCCAACATGTACTGTGATATACTGAAGCAGTGCATGATCCCCTCCCTTCGGAGACTGGGCCACAGGGCAGTATTCAAACATGATAATGACCCCAAACACACCTCCAAGACAACCACTGCCTTGCTAGAGAAGCTGAGGGTAATGGTGATGTACTGACTAAGCATTTATCCAGACCTAAACCCTATTGAGCATCTGTGGGGAATCCTCCAACAGAAGGTGGAGGAGAGCAAGGTCTCTAAAGGCCCGTACACACGTACCGATCGTCGGCATACAAACGTCGGTGGACGAAAGATCTGCCGATTGTACGCGTGTTAGTATGGTGCCTCCGATAGATGTCTGCGCACAATCCGCGGACAAAAGTCTTTCGTGCAAACATGAAAATATTTGTATGCCGACACCAGAGCGGACGATTGTTCGCCTGTCAGTACACAATTCGGCCGACAGACCGCAGATTTGCAAGACTGGGCATGCTCAGAAAATAGAAAACACAGGGAAAGTTAACCATTACATGACATCACTTCTGCAGTCGGCGGACAAAATTCTTGTGCTGTCCTTGTGCTGTCTTTGCACTTTTCAGCAGACACCGACATCCCGGGGAGAAAAGAGGAACATTTGTAAGCCGACCATCGGTACGTGTGTACGGGGCTTTACATCCACCAGCTCTGTGATGTTTTCATGGAGGAGTGGAAGAAGACTCCAGTGGCAACCTGTGAAGTTCTGGTGAACTCCATGCCCAAGAGGGTTACAGCAGGGCTAGAAAATAATGGTGGCCACACAAAATATTGACACTTTGGGCCCAATTTGGACACTTTAACTTAGGGGTTTACTCACTTTTGTTGCCAGCAGTGTAGACATTAATGGCTGTGTGTTGAGTTATTTTGAGGGGCACCAAAATTTACACTGTTATACAAGCTGTGCACTCACTACTTTACATTGTAGCAAAGTGTAATTTCTTCAGTGTTGTCACATGAAAAGATAGAAAAAAATATTTACAAAAATGTGAGGGGTGTACTTACTTTCGTGAGATACTGTATATGTGTAGTAGTGTGATCTTAGACATACAAATTCTTATACAAGAAGAAGGTGGGATAGAAACTACACTTTATAGAAAACCGACAGCCGGCAACACGGTTTTACATGCCAATAGCTTTCATCCAAACCCCCCGGTACATAGTATTCCCTACTCCCAGTATCTTAGATTGCATCGAATCTGTTCGAACGACGAAGATTTTAAACAGGAGGTGGACTCCCTTCGAAAGAGAGTGCTTATTAGAGGCTATTCGTGGACTACACTGTGAAAAGCTTATAATAGGACTTATAAGCACAAAAGAGAGGAAGTTATGTTCCGAGGCCTGAAACAACCAAAAACAGAAATCGTCCGTTTAATAACACCTTATACTAGACAACATACACAAATTAGAAAATACTTCAACAACATTGGTACAGACATCCATGCTCTCATCTGCCAGGTTTCCACCCACCGTCCAATATACTCCATGGCTATTGGATCAGTGTGAAACATCAAGACAGCATGAGCTGTGTCCCTGTTAGGCAGAGAAAGCAAAAACTATATCCACTCATTCTAGCACCTACCTAGGAGGGCTCTACATCTGTATGGCAGGGTCTGTTTGATTATTCACCTGCTGGGACGGTGCTCTGATGTGAGAAGCTGCAGTGTCAGTGTTCCTTTAGCAGTAATTAACCCCTTACAGGTTTTTCTCACCCAGCAATCAAACAACTGTTACACTGTCTTTTTTGACAGCTTAGGAGACTTTAGCACCCGTAGTTTGAATTGCAATTTTTTTTTTTTTTTATAAATTACTACATAGCTTGAGTAGCAATTATATAGGTAATATATTTCTTTTTCCCACACAATATGGAGTTCTCCCTTGCACCATGTCTGTTTATCATGGATTTATTTCTTACTGCGACAGGTCCTTGTGCTGCAGCCTAATCCCTCTATGCTGTGACTGCTCTATGCAGGTTATAGCTGGAGTGGGGCAGCGTCTTCCTTACTGATACTGTTCCTGGATTGTCAGCCCTTCTGCAGACCTCATAAAGCTGGTGTATGGGAAGCTGACTAATGGACACTTTCTATTAAGCCTCTCCAGATCTGCATGTATTATGCACACCGTAGACTGGGCCTTGGTGCTTGACAGGCAAAACCCGGTATAAATTTCCTGCTTTGTTCAGGCATCCAGGGAGGAAGATGACCCCTACCAACAGGTTGCCACAGGTAGTCAAGACACTCTAAAGGAGTCTGTTACATCGCTCCCTGTGCAAGGAGTCTCAACTCTGACAATGTCAAGCTTTTCCCTTGTAGGATCAGTCAACTGACCAATTTAACCCTCTTCAAACAATTCCTAATAGGAAGATGAGGATGATCTATAAGCAGGTTTATGTACCTCCCTTCCTGCAGAGGTAACTGCAATGCAAGTATTTTTAGCACTTCCAAAGGAGTGCATTGCCTTTTTTCCCTATGATGTTTAAGATAGAAGCTCATGCTAGAAGAGTGGTGCAAATTGAACAGAAGGACAGAGCAGCAGAATGTCTTAGTGGTCATCACCTTGCAGCACTGGGTTGTTCAGTTCAAACAACCCAGGGGGAACACTGACCACCAGCATACAGGGGGCACACTGATCTCCAGCATACGGGGGGAACACTGACCTCCAGCATACGGGGGGAACACTGACCGCCAGCATACAGGGGGCACACTGACCTCTAGCATACAGGGGGCACACTGACCGCCAGCATACAGGGGGCACACTGACCGCCAGCATACAGGGGGCACACTGACCGCCAGCATACAGGGGTACACTGACCTCCAGCATACAGAGGCAAACTGACTGCCAGCATAAAGGGCCATACTGACCTCCAGCATACAGGGGCATGCTGACCGCCAGCATACAGGGGGCACACTGACCGCCAGCGTACAGGGGGCACACTGACCACCAATAGGCAGGGCCACTGGTTGCCAGTACACAAAGGACATAACAAATCCAGTAAATCATCTACAAAGCAACTAAAAAATCTGAAAAGCAATAAGAGAATCTTGTTAGCTGGTTCCCTCATCTAACGTGCAACAATAAAAAGCCAAAAATGCAGCACTGCCCTACACTTCATCTATAATATTAGTGCAATAGTGACACCTATACATGAATATCCATTGCAAATCCACCAATGTATTGCAACACAGTAGTGATGGTGTCACCCCCTCTGCAAAATTATTTAGAGAAATTGTAGAGCTTCAATGTGCAAATAATGGTGAAACCCCCCACATACAATAATAATAACAGAGATGTTAATCATCCCGTGTATTATAATATAGGAGTGATGGTGTCACCCTCTCTGCAAAAGGGAAGAAATATTGCAGAGCTGCAATGTGCAAATAGTGGCGAGACCCCCCGATATATAATCATAATACAATGTACATGTGCATATTTTATTATATATATATATATATCGGGGGGGGGGGGGGTCTCACTGCTATTTGCACATTGCAGCTCTGCAATATTTCTTACCTTTTGCAGAGAGGGTGACACCATCACTCCTGCCCGGGTTAGATTTTAATTTTGCCGCCCCCATCCCCCCTCCAAAATTTTCCTCTTATCTTCTTAACACTTGGTACTCATATCCCCAAAAATTCTAAGATGTATGTTTTTTCTTTCTATCTCATGAACGAAATGTGAGAAATTACGTATATATATCTTACAATCATTCCATAAACTCATCCCACATACACCGCATATATCATTAGAAGAAAATATCCTTAGAAAATAGTTTACCATTTGCCCAAAAAAAAAAAAAATGTCCCCGGATTTCATTTTAAAAATCTGGTCGCCTTATTGTAATAGGCAGTAATATATTTCTCTCCCCCTTGGTGGGAGTGGAGATGACCCATCTATAAGGATATACAGTACATACACACACAGCACAAGGCCGTGTTCACACTACAAGACATTTCTGCAGTTCCTCTGAGCTCCACAAGGTGCTGATCTCACTTCTACCCAGACAGGAAGTCTCTATGGAGGACAGGAAGTGATGTCAGCTATGGAAAGGAAGTGATGTCAGATAAAAAAAGGAATTTCCGGGTGAAAGGTGAGTCGGGATGAAGTAGCGAGGAGACATTGCTGAAATTGGCAGCAGAGGAGGTAATAAGATCTTATTTTCTATTTACACCCAGTAACCCCCCGTCATGTCCATCCTCTTCCTCCATAGTCACTGTGACCTCTTTTTATATGACCAGAATTTATATTGTGCCAGAGGCGCAGGGCCCCGGTGCAAGAAACCACTAAGGGCTTCCTGGACCCCTGGCCAGGGCCCTTCCCTTCAAGCCTGGTGCTCTTCCCACTGATCCTGGGACCCTTTACTCTCGTTGTGGGGCCCTTTATTAGGGTCCCACAGTAGGCCCCTTTCACAAGTTCTGCGGTAGGCCCCTTTCCTGCCAACTTGGGGCCTCCCCACAGTGGTGGAATGCCAGGGCCCGGTCACAAGTGTGACCTTTGTGATCCTGGAAGTTCACCCACTGGTGTCAGTAGTTTTTATTTTTTGGTACTTTAACCACTTAAGCCCCGGAGGATTTGGCTGCTAAAAGACCAGGGGGTATTTTGCGATTCGGCACTGCGTGACTTTAACGGACAATTGCGCGGTCGTTCGACACTGTACCTAAACGAATTTGACGTCCTTTTTTTCACACAAACAGAGCTTTCTTTTGGTGGTATTTGATCACCTGTGCGATTTTTTTTTTTTTTTTTTTGATCACGCGCTATAAACAAAAAAAGAGCGACAATTTTGCAAAAATAACAATATTTTTCACATTTTTTTATATGAAATTCCCCCCCAAAAAAAGTAAAAATCAAAATTTTTTAACATTTTCGGCCAATTTGTTTTATGCTACCTATGTTTGGTAAAAAAAAAAATCGCAAAAAGCGTATTTTGATTGGTTTGCGCAAAAGTTATTGCGTTTACTAACAAAGGGAAAGATTTTTGGTTTTTTTTGTTTTTTTTTGCGGTACCTGAACATTGGGGCGGACAGATCGGACTCTTGACTGACATTTTTGACACTTTTGGGGTTACCAGTGACATTTCTACAGTAATCAGTGCTATATATATGCACTGTTACTGTAAAAATACACTGGCAGTGAAGGGGTTAACTTTTTTGAGAGGGAGGGGCTATGTGTGTCCCTAGGGGCGTGATTCTAACTGTGATTGGCTGTCTGTTGAGCTGTAGTTACACTGATCAATGGTTCTACATAGTAGAACCGTATGATCAGTGTTTCTACACAGGGAGAACTGACAGGCAGCTTGTTTACACAAGCTGCCTGCCTTTCTCCCTCTCGATCGCCGAGTGACCGGCGGACACCGGGTCCGCCGGTCACGCGCGCGGGGGGGTCCGTGACCGCGCGGGAGCGCGCGGCCGGCGGCGCGCGCTTGCTCCGAGAGCCTCACAGGCTAGTGACGTTAATTTACGTCACTTTGCCTGTGAGGGGCTGACTGCCGCAGTAAATCTACTGACGGCAGTCGGCAAGTGGTTAAATGTATTATTTTTTATCATTTTATTTTATTTTTTTACAATGTCACTGACTATGACTCTGTCCATTCAGAAAAGGAATGAGCTGGTAAATTACATATTTACCGACCCCTTCCTGGTTCTCAATCGTGACACATCCCCTGCAGCAGCTGGCAGGAGAGGGGAGGGAGCACAGTGGGGGGGGGACAGGGGAGCACACAGGGGCCCAGAGACAGCAGAACACAAGTGATCTGGATAGGAGGAGTGGCGAGGGCAGCATACAGAGGAACCAATATCTTCCAGGAAAAAGGAGGACAGTGATTTCTCTACTTGCTGCCCCCACCACCCCTCCTATCCAGGTGGAGCATGGGGCCCGGTTGCAATTGCAACCCCTGTAGTTACGCCCCTGTATTGGGCCAACAGTTTGCACAACGTGCGGGCAGACAGTACAGTTACAATGCTCATTAGAGCTTACAATCTAAGAGGGTGGGTCAAAGGATACAAAAGACAATTACTGTGGGGGGTGGGCTGATGGAGAAAATAAATCCAGTTAGGTGGGGCAGGAAAGGCTTCTCTGAAGAGAAGGATTTTCAGGGATTATCTAAAAGTGGACAGAGTAGGAGAAAGACAGACAAATTGGGATAGGGAGTTCCAGAAGATGGGAGAGGCTCAGGAGAATCCCTGGAGTCAAGCATGGGAGGAGGTAATGAGGGAGCTAGAGAGCATGAGGTCTTGGGAGGAACAAAGAGAATGTTTTGTTTGGTATTGTGAGACTAGGTTAGTGATGTAACTGAGAGCTGAGTTGTGGATGGCTTTGGGGGACACTGAATGGAGGCCAGTGGAGGGATTGGCAGAGAGGGATAGAGGACACTGAATGGAGGCCAGTGGAGGGATTGGCAGAGAGGGATGGAGGACACTGAATGGAGGCCAGTGGAGGGATTGTCAGAGAGGGATGGAGGACACTGAATGGAAGCCAGTGGAGGGATTGGCAGAAAGGGGTGGAGGACACTGAATGAAAGCCAGTGGAGGGTTTGGCAGAGAGGGGTGGAGGACACTGAATGGAAGCCAGTGGAGGGATTGGCAGAGAGGGGTGGAGGACACTGAATGGAAGCCAGTGGAGGGATTGGCAGAGAGGGGTTGAGGACACTGAATAGAAACCAGTGGAGGGATTGGCAGAAAGGGGTGGAGGACACTGAATGGAAGCCAGTGGAGGGATTGGCAGAAAGGGGTGGAGGACACTGAATGGAAGCCAGTGGAGGGATTGGCAGAGAGGGGTGGAGGACACTGAGTAGAAACCAGTGGAGGGATTGGCAGAGAGGGGTGGAGGACACTGAATGAAAGCCAGTGGAGGGATTGGCAGAAAGGGGTGGAGGACACTGAATGGAAGCCAGTGGAGGGATTGGCAGAGAGGGGTGGAGGACACTGAGTAGAAACCAGTGGAGGGATTGGCAGAAAGGGGTGGAGGACACTGAATAGAAACCAGTGGAGGAATTGGCAGGGTAGCAGATGCTGAGTGGTTGGTAAGGTGGATAACCCTGGCAGCAGCATTCATGATGGACTTAAGTGGGGTGGTAACCCATGTAAAGGTAATCTAATGAGGAGGAAGTTGCAATAGTTGAGGCAAGAGATGATCTGGGAGGGAACTAGGAGCTTTATGGTGTCATTGGTTAGAAAGGGGGGTATTTTGGAGATGTTGAGGAGGCAAGATTTGGATGTGGGGCCAAAAGGATAGTTCAGAGTCCAGGATTACAACTAGCACCCTGAAATGCGGGGACGAGTGGATAGTTGAGAAGTTGATTTCGACACAGAAGTCAGGGGAAGGGGCACATGGGGGAGGAAATATTATGAGCTCAGTTTTGAATAGATTGAGTTTGAGAAAGTGATGTGACATCCATGTTTATATGTCTGTTAGTAAATTAGTTACATGTGAGGAGACTGATGGAGCTGAGGGGTAGAGATAAAGATTTGGGTGTTATCAGTGTAGAAATGGTATTGGAAGGCATGGAGGCTATGAGCTCACCCAGGCAAGAGGTTTAGATGGAGAACAGGAGTGGTCCAAGAACAGAACCTTGTGGGACCCCGATGGAGAAAGGAAGAGGAGAGGATGAAGTAAAGTTGTGACGCTGAAGGTGTGGTGGGATAGGTAGGATGAGAACTAGCAAAGAGTACAGTCACGGAGACCAAAGGATTGGAGTTTTTTAAGAAAGAGGGGGTGGTCTACTGTGTCAAAGGCAGCAGAGAGGTCCAGAAGTAGGAGTACAGAATAGTGTCCATTGAATTTGGCAGTTAGCAGATGATTTGGGAGTTTAAGGAGAGCAGTTTCTGTGGAGTGTTGAGGATGAAATCCTGATTAAAAGGGATCAAGAAGATTGTCAGTGAAATGGGCGCTCAGTTGGTTGTAGACTAGACATTCAGGAAGTTTGGAGGAAAAGGGGAGCAAAGAGATGGGGTGTAGGTTGTTAAGATTGGTGGGGGCCAATGAAGGTCTTTAAGTATGCGAGTGATGCCAGAAGAGAGGGAGTGATTGAAGATGTTGGATAAAAAGTGTAGGATAGAGTCAGAGGGTGACCGCAATATTTCAATATTTGCAAGGGTACAGGGAGCAGGTGGTTAGGTGGGTGTTGAAAAAAGTGTATAGTAGCAGAGTTGATTGTGTCTGTGAATATGGAGTGATATCTGTACAGCGGAGATCTCATCACGAATTATATCAATCTTATCTTTGGAGTGATTGGCGATCTCCTGGGCAGTGGATCAGTTAGTGGATGAAGGCAGTGGAGGACGAAGTAGGAATTGAAGGTGGAGGAGGGTTGACATGGACAGGATGATAAGTTGTTAATGATAGTGATAAAATAGGTCTGCTTGGCAGTAAGGGGACAGGAATTGTATTTTTGGAGGGCAGATTTATATTGGTTGAAGTCTTACACCTGATGCGCTCAAGAGATGTTTTTTGAGACTTCTGGTGTCATCTGTTTGCCACGGTTGTAGGGGTCAGGGCCTAAATCTGTCTACTGAGGGGGGCGAGCTCATCCAGGGTGGAGGACAGAGATTTATTGTAGACAGAAGTGGTTAGATTGTGGCATGACATGGGTGAGATTTTGACATAGATTTGGTCAGTAGCAGGGAAGAGAAGGGTTCAGGTGGTTTAGGTGGCGAAGGTTTCAATGGGTAATTATTAGGTGGCTGGAGGGAGAGGAGGTGAAAGTCTGGGAGATTATGAAACTAATATTGGGGTGATCAGAGAGAGAAAAAGGATTGTTGGAGAGCTTGCACAGAGTGCATAGGTAGGAGAATACATAGTCAAGGGTGTTGCCATCAGAGTGGAAGCATGAATCTATTGCTTCAGGTCAAAAGAGGAGGTTATACTGAGAAGTTTAGAAGTAGCAGAAGTGATAGTTTTAACAGTGATATTGAAGTCATCGAGAATGATTTTGGGAATTTCAGAAGAAAGTAATGTAGCCAGTCATCAAGAAAGGTTGATACGGGTCCAGGAGGCAGATAGATCACAGCACTTCTAAAAGAAACTGGGGAAAATCGATAAATACAATGTGCCTCAAATGAGGAGAGTGACAGAGAGGCAGGTGGGTGAAATACCTGAAAGATGCTATGTGGGGCTAGAAGGATTCCCACTCCACCTCCCCTCCATCCACAGGGTCTAGGGAAGTGAGTCCAGTGAAGTCCATCATGGGAGAGGGAAGCAGGAGCAGTGTCACGAACCGGCAGGACTGGTAGTGGATCCTCTGGACCAGAGAGGCGATGGCGCGGGTTGTACTAGAGGACCGGTTCTAAGCAGTTACTGGTCTTCACCAGAGCCCGCCGCAAAGCGGGATGGATTTGCTGCGGCGGTAACTACCAGGTCATGTCCCCTAGTAACAACTCGACCTCTCTGGCAGCTGATATGGCGTGGTACACAGGGAGTAGGCAAGAGCGTAGTCGGACGTAGCAGAGGTCAGGGCAGGCGGCAAAGGTTCAAAGGCGAGTAGTCGGTAGCAATGGGTTCGGCAACAGGCAAAGCAAAATAACACAGTAGGGAACGCTTTCTCAGAGGCACAAGGCACAAAGATCCGGCAGGAAGCTGTGGGAGGAGAAGGTATTTATGCAGTGCACAGGTGAAGCCTAATTAAGTCAGCACTGCCTCTCACAAACCTTAACCCTTAATAACCACTTTGCGCCAGGCACCAATTACTGGTGCACTGGCCCTTTGAATCTAAGAGTCCCGGCGCGCGTTCGCCCTAGAGAGCGGGGACGCACACGCCGAGACGCTGGAGCGCTGCCTGGGGGCATACGCTGTGAGCGCTCCGAGGCCAGCAGGGGGCCAGCAGCGTAACAGTACCCCCCCCCCCTTTGGTCTCCCTCTCTTTTTGGTACCGAAAAACTTGAGGATGAGCCTGCGGTCCAGGATGTTCTCCTCCAGCTCCCATGACCTCTCCTTAGGACCGCAGCCCTCCCAGTCGACCAAAAAAAATCTTTTCCCCCTGGAGATCTTGGTCGCCAAGATCTCCTTGACAGAGAATATATCGGAGGTACCGGCGACAGGGGTGGGATAAACAAGCTTGGAAGAAAAACGGTTAAAGACAGCAGGTTTAAGAAGGGAGACATGGAAGGAGTTATGGATTCGGAGGGAGGGAGGAAGATGGAGCTGATAAGAAACTTGATTGATACAACTCTTGATTTTATAGGGTCCCAAGAAACGAGGACCCAACTTGTAACTTGGGACCCTAAATCGGATGTACCTAGAGGAGAGCCACACCTTGTCACCCGGGCGAAATTCCGGAGGAGATCTGCGTCAGCTTGAACCTTCATACGGGCGGAAGCCTTGAGGAGAGCAGCGTGGGTTTCTCGCCAGATGGAGGAAAAGTCCTGTACAAGACTTTCAACGGCAGGTATAGAAGAAGGAGTGGGAGACTGCGGCAGAGGTGGAAGAGGATGACGGCCAAAAACTACAAAGAAAGGAGACTTGTTAGAAGCAGAGGATTGTTTGTAGTTGTAGGAGAACTCCGCCCAGGGAAGTAGATCAGCCCAGTCGTCATGGCGTTAGGATACAAAGTGACACAGATAGTCACCCAAAATTTGGTTCACCCGTTCTACTTGGCCGTTAGATTGAGGATGGTACGAAGAAGAAAAGTCCAATTTGATCCCGAGCTGAGCACATAGAGCCCTCCAGAATTTGGAAACAAATTGTACCCCACGATCCGAGACAATATGTTTGGGAAGGCCATGGAGACAGAAGATGTGTTGGAAAAATTGTTTGGCCAACATGGGTGCCGAGGGTAGACCGGGCAGGGGTACAAAGTGAGCCATCTTGGAGAAGCGATCCACCACGACCCAAATAACGGACTTGCCATGGGAGGAGGGAAGATCTGTAATAAAGTCCATAGCGATGTGAGACCAGGGAACTTCAGGAACAGGTAGAGGCAAGAGGAGGCCCGCTGGTTTCTGGCGAGGCGATTTATCCCGGGCGCAAATCATACAGGCCTGGACGAAATCCGAGACATCTTTCTCCAGAGAAGGCCACCAGTACCTTTGGGAGATTAGTTGGAGAGATTTTAGCACCCCTGGATGACCGGCAAAAGGGGAGGCGTGGCCCCACTTGAGAATTCGCAACCGCTGACGTGGAGGTACGTAGGATTTGCCAGGAGGAAGAAGGCGCAGGTCCACGGGAGCGACAGTAATAAGGCGTTCTGGAGGGATAATATATTGAGGTGTTAACTCGTCGCCCACCACATCAGAGGAGCGAGACAGAGCATCTGCCCTAATGTTCTTACAAGCCGGCCGGAAATGGATCTCAAAATTAAAGCGGGCGAAGAACAGAGACCAACGAGCCTGACTTGGATTTAATCTCTGAGCAGACTGGAGATAAGCCAGGTTCTTGTGGTCCGTGAAGATGTACACAGGATATGTGGCGCCCTCGAGTAAATGTCTCCATTCCTCCAGTGCCAATTTAATAGCCAACAGTTCCCTGTCCCCAATGGAGTAATTTCTCTCTGCAGGAGAGAATGTTTTCGAAAAGAAGCCACAAGTTGAAGTCTTGCCCCTGGAAGACTTCTGGGTGAGGAAAGCTCCGGCTCCCACCGAGGAGGCATCCACTTCAAGAGAGAAAGGCTTGGTGGAATCTGGTCTAGAGAGAACGGGTGCGGAGGCAAAGGCGGATTTCAGGGACTGGAAGGCTTCCTTGGTTTGGGAAGGCCATGATTTGGGGTTAGCTCCTTTTCTTGTGAGAGCCACGATAGGCACTACCAGAGTGGAATAGTGAGGGATGAATTGCTTGTAGTAATTCGTAAAGCCCAGAAAACTTTGTATGGCTTGGAGACCAGAGGGGCGTGGCCAATCCAGAACCACCGAGAGCTTGGCTGGGTCCATTTGAAGTCCTTGGGCTGAGATAATGTATCCCAGGAAAGGCAGGGAGGTCCGTTCAAAAAGACATTTTTCAAGTTTAGCGTACAGGCGGTTTCTCCTAAGACGAGTAAGAACTTGTCGCACATGGACCCGGTGTTGGTCCAAATTGGAGGAAAAGATGAGGATATCATCCAGGTATACGACCACGCAGGTGTAAAGTAAGTCCCTGAAAATATCATTGATGAATGCCTGGAAGACAGCAGGGGTGTTGCAGAGGCCGAAGGGCATCACCAAATACTCAAAATGGCCGTCCCTTGTGTTAAAGGCGGTCTTCCATTCGTCTCCCTCACGGATACGGATCAGATTATAGGCCCCTCGAAGGTCCAATTTAGTGAAGATCTTTGCCCCTCGGAGACAATCAAATAGCTCAGAGATTAGAGGCAGAGGGTAACGGTTCTTGATGGTAATTTTATTAAGACCTCTGTAGTCAATGCAGGGGCGGAGGGAGCCGTCTTTTTTTGTCACGAAGAAAAAACCGGCCCCTGCAGGAGAAGAAGATTTTCTTATGAATCCTCTCTGTAGGTTCTCACGTATATAGTCGGACATGGCAAGGGTCTCAGGAGGTGAGAGAGGATAAATTCTGCCCCAAGGTGGAGTAGACCCGGGTATCAGGTCGGGCAATCATAGGGTCGGTGAGGAGGAAGAACCTCAGCTTGTTTCTTGCAGAAGACATCCGCAAAGTAATTGTATGGCTTGGGCAGCCCAGGAGGCGGAGAAACTTGTGGGTCCTGTTTGACCAGAGCAGGCTTGAGACAGCGGTCAGAACAGGAGGAACCCCAACGCAGGATCTCACCGGTGGACCAATTCAGGACAGGACTATGACGTTGAAGCTACGGCAGACCCAGGAGGAGTTCGGAGGAACAGAAGGGAAGGACAAAGAACTCTAAAGTCTTGGTATGAAATATTCCGATGTCCATCTGCAGAGGCTGGGTATGGAACTGCACGGTGGCAGAGAGTCTCTCACCGTTAACAGTAGAGATGAAAAACGGCTTGGGTAGACGGATTACTGGAATACGGTACTTGTCAACCAAGGAGGCGTGAATGAAGTTGCCAGCTGAACCGGAATCCAAGAAGGCGGCTGCGGAGAAAGAGGACTTGGAAGAGATGATCAACTGCGCGGGTATGATGAGACGTGGAGAGGAAGAATCCACACCTAGCAACGCCTCTCCCACGCTTACTAGGTGCGAGCGTTTCCCGAACGCGGTGGACGGAGAGGACAATCTCTAAGGAAGTGCTCGGTACTGGCACAGTACAGACACAGGTTCTCGTCTCTGCGGCGGGCTCGTTCTTGCGGAGTCGGGCGTGACCGATCCACCTGCATGGCTTCCACGGTGGGAGGCCCAGTAGCGGGTTGAGGTGGACGCAGAAAAATGGGAGCCAGACGAGGGTAGCGTCCTTTTCAAGGAGGAGTTCCTCTTGTCTTTCGGCGAAACGCTTGTCTATCCTAGTGGCCAGCAAGATGAGGTCACTAAGAGTTGAAGGAAGCTCACGTGCAGCCAGAACGTCCTTTATCTCACTGTTAAGTCCCTTCTTGAAGGTGGCGCAAAGGGCTTCATTGTTCCAGTTCAGCTCAGAGGCCAGGGTGCGGAACTGAATGGCATAGTCACCCACGGAAGAACCTCCTTGGGTCAAGTTTAGTAAGGCAGTCTCTGCGGAGGTAACCCGGGCAGGCTCCTCAAAAACATTCCGGAACTCTAGGCAGAAGCTCTGGACGGAAGCAGTGGCAGTATCTGCGCGGTCCCATAGTGGTGTAGCCCAGGCCAGGGCCTTCCCGAACAGCAAACTGAGAATAAAGGCTACCTTGGCTCGCTCAGAAGGAAACTGGTCGGACAGTAGCTAGAGGTGGAGAGAGCACTGCGACAGGAACCCACAGCACTGCTTTGGATCTCCGTCATATTTGTCTGGTAGGGACAAACGGATTCTGGAACCGGTGGCAACTGTAGGCGGAGGGGCTGGCTGTTGCTGAGAAGGCAGGAGCTGCTGCAACATAGCGGTCAACTGGGCCAGCTGTTGACCCTGCTGGGCCACAATGGTGGTGAGATCCGCTAGGCTTGGCAGGGGAACATCAGCGGGATCCATGGCCGGATCTTACTGTTACGAACCGGCAGGACTGGTAGTGGATCCTCTCGACCAGAGAGGCGATGGCGCGGGTTGTACTACAGGACCGGTTCTAAGCAGTTACTGGTCTTCACCAGAGCCCGCCGCAAAGCGGGGTGGATTTGCTGCGGCGGTAACTACCAGGTCGTGTCCCCTAGTAACCACTCGACCTCTCTGGCAGCTGATATGGCATGGTACACAGGGAGTAGGCAAGAGCGTAGTCGGACGTCACAGAGGTCAGGGCAGGTGGCAAAGGTTCAAAGGCGAGTAGTCGGTAGCAACGGGTTCGGCAACAGGCAAAGCAAACTAACATAGTAGGGAACGCTTTCTCAGAGGCACAAAGATCCGGCAGGAAGCTGTGGGAGGAGAAGGTATTTATGGGCAGTGCACAGGTGAAGCCTAATTAAATCAGCACTGCCTCTCTCAAACCTTAAGCCATAATAACCACTTTGGACTAGGCACCAATCACTGGTGCACTGGCCCTTTAAATCTAAGAGTCCCGGCACGCGTGCGCCCTAGAGAGCGGGGACGCACACGCCGAGACGCTGGAGCGCTGCCTGGGGGCATGCGCTGTGAGCGCTCCGAGGCCAGCAGGGGGCCCAGAGCGCTCAGCGTAACAAGCAGCAGTGTTGGATTCATGAAGCCAGGTTTCAGTAACAGCAAGTAGTTAGTGATAAAGAGGTCATGGACAGAAGCTACTTTGTTACAGACAGAGCAGGCGTTTCCGAAGGGCACAAGAGAAGGGGAGGCTGGTTTTGGGAAGAAGAGGGTTAGAAACGAAATTGTGTGGGTTGCTGCTCTTGCCAGAAGGCATGGGGTGATGGGAGTTTTGGGTACAGTTAAGCGATGGAGGTCCAGGGTTTGGAGTTAAATCTCTAGAGGTTGGAAGAAGCAGAAGGGTGAGGGAGGTAATATGGGATTGCAATTTATATGAAGGGACGTGCCTCAGGGTTCTGGAGGTTTTATTAGCATGTGGGTTTAGAATTAGCAGGAGTTGGGTGAGTGCTGTAATAGGGAGAGGACAGAAGTGAGGGTGATATATACAGGCTGTGGGGTGGAGAAGAGGGGTGAGGGAAAGAGAGATTAAGGAGTGAGGACACAACTGTCAAAAGGATTGGTTGAAAGCGCATGTTGCAGAGAGGAAGGAGAGCGGAATGGGGAAACAAGGTCACCTGCAGTCAGTTTGGTGCTTTTCAAAGTAGTTTGCTGTGTATTCTCGCTTTGTGCAATCGCTGAAGTGCAGAGCTGAAGTGCGCCCACTTAAATATAGAACCCACTTATAGAAAGACATGCGCTCCCCAGCCATATATAGTGTGGTAACGTCGATGTACCCCTTCAGGGTCTTAGCATTGCTCACTTACAGGGCTCAAACATTTCCTTCATTTTGGAGATGTCACCTTTGCCACCAATGATCACCTTCTCACCTCATCAGTCTATTGTAGAATTACTACACCTATACTAACAATGTCATGCTTACCCTTAACACAGGTGGTCAGACACTATAGCTGGCTTCTGTGTTCTGCGCCTATAGCAGCCTCCTTTTCCATAAGGCAAGCAGGCCTTCCAGTACTCAGTTGCCCCTAGGACTTAAACACAATGCTATGGTGCCTGGCCACCACACCAGGGCAGGAACAAACTGAGCACAGCAACCAGATACTTATGTTTGGCAGACACGTAGAGTGGTTCAACGACAGTCCAGTTACAAGGCAGACAAGGTTCAGAATAGTCAGGGTCAGATCCGTAGTCAAAAGGCAGGCAGAGTTCAGAGAGTAGTCGATATCCGAACCAAGGCTTTCAACAAGGGAATTCAAACAGCAGAGCAGGGCAGACAAACAGAGAGCTTGGAGCACGTGTTACAATTGCAATATAACAAGCATGAGACTGCGGGCTTGACTGGCTTCAATCAGGTTTGGTCTCCACCCAGAGACTGACCACATCAGTCACTTTGCAGATAGACAAACAAAGCATGCATCACAGCCAAAACCAGGATGCTGGAATGAGGAGCAAGAGCACAACTGTCAGGAACCATAAACCAGGCAGAGACAGAAAATTTTAATGTAATAGCAAAAACAACACAGAACAGGAACGTAGTCAAAAACAGAAGCCAGGGTTTGGAAGCCAGAGCAGGTAATAAGACAAGCCAGGATCAGAAATCAGCAATATCAGAAGCCAAAAATCAGGATTAGTGATCAGAAGAGACGTCAGCCAGGGCAAGTCGTAACAGGAACACAGCAAAGACATACTGGAGATGTTGACCAGGCAGAGTCACGGAGGAAATGAGCAAGGCAGTTTAAATAGCAAAAAGGGGCTGGCTGTAGGCTGGACTAATGAGGCAGGTAATGGTAACCAGGTGAGTCACTGTGGAAACAATGAGTGGCTGGTAATTACCCGACAGCTGAGCAGCCTCTGTGCACTGAGTAGTGAGCTGCTATTAAAGAGGAAGTAAACCCTCCTCTGACACTTTTACCTATAGGTAAGCCTATAATAAGGCTTACCTATAGGTACTGTAAATATCTCCTAAACATGTACCGTTTAGGAGATATTTGAGACATGCAGCCAGTGACGTCACTGGTGTATGCGCTCTGAAGGAACGGCCGGTCGTGCCGTTCCTTCAGAGCGCCGTGCCATGACCGTTGGCTCCCGTGCACGTTGGGATCCCGGAAGATGGGCGACTGGACATGTCGCCCGTCATAGAGGTAAGCGAGCAGCACGGCGGGGGCTCGTTCTAAGGTAAGTATTTTATAATGAGCTAGTATGCAATGCATACTAGCTCATTATGTCTTTCTCTTTCAGGATGGAAAGAAAAAAATTTTTTTTTCGGTTTACAACCTCTTTTAATAGCAGAAGCCCAGCCCTGACAACAACACACTCCTGACAAATGAATTATACTACTTTTATTAGTGGGGGGGGGGTGTATTTAGGGAGGATTGGAATTTGTATGTCTTTAATTTTTAGGATTCAAATAAGAAGTAAGAGAAAAAAATGTCATTTGCAGTAAATATCGTAAATATTTTTTTTTCATAACGATCCCAGTCTCAGATATTCATCCTAAAATGTGATCAGTAAAGTCTCCGGAGTACTCTCCGGAGTACACGGAGATCACAGGAATATGATGAGTCCTGAAAAAGCACACAGACAAAGTTCATCTTTAATTTTAGAAGAGGTGGGACGCACCCGGGAGAAATGATTCTTTGTGTGCAGAAACCTCACACAGTGCCCCCACAGCTTCTCCTCCCAATGTCCCTACAATCCGAGTCAGAGAATCCTATGACACCACACTGACCTCATAGCTCCTCCTCCCAATATCCCTCCAATCAGAGTCAGAATATCCTATGACATGACACTGACCACACAGCTCCTCCCCCAATGTCCCTCCTATCAGGGTCAGAGAATCCTATGACTTAGAGGCATAACTAGAACCTTCAGGGCTCCAGTTCATGAAACCACGAAGGGACCCCCTGAGCCCCGGCCTGGGCCCTTCCCACTTATCCTGGGGCTGGAGGGCAGCAGGACCTGGATAGGAGGGCAGCGGGGGTGACACATAGACAAACAAATCCCCTCCATTTTGCTCCTGCAGCCGCTGAATGCTTATGGAAGGGAGAGGAGGAGAACTTGGCTTTTAGCAGCTGCAGGAGAAAAATGGAGGATATTTGTTCCTCTATATACCGCCCCCCCCCCTTTTATCCAGGTGTACAGGGCAAACACATGGGCCATTGCAATTGCGACCCCCTTAAGTGCCGGCCCTGGGATGAGTGGCAGCGGTGGTTGTGGGGGGATGGGATCAGTGTGGCAGCAGTGGTGGTTGGGTGGGGATGGGATCAGTGGCAGCGGTGGTGGTGGGGGGATGGCATGATTGGCAGCTGTGGTGGAGGGGGTGATGGAATGGGATAAGTGGCAGTGGGGGTGGGATGGGATTAGAGGCAGCAAAGGTGGAGGGGATGGTATAAGTGGCAGCGGTGGGGGATGTGGCAGGGGTGGTGGGGGGATGGGATGGAATGAGATAAGTGGTGGTGGTTGGGGGAGAATGGGATGGTATCAGTGGCAGCGGTGGTCGTGGGAGGTGGGATGAGTGGCAGCAGTAAGGGGGGGAGATGGGAGCAGTGATGGTAGGAGGATGGGATGAGTGGCAGTGGTGAGGGGGCATGGGATCAGTGGTAAGGGTGGAGGTTGGGGGGGATGGAATGGGATGAGTGATAGCACTGGTGAGGGGGATGAATTCAGTGGCAGCAAATGTGCTGGTGTGGGGGGGGGAGGGGGATCAGTGGCAGCGGTAGTGCTGGTGTGTGGGGGGGGGGGGTGGGAATCAGTGGCAGTGCTGATATTGAGGGATGGGATCAGTGTCACTCCCTTGCAGATCACTCGGTCCCTCCTCCTTGCTAGGTCCCAGTGTATCTTCGGCTTTCTTCCTGTGTCTCCAGTAACTCATCCCATCATGGGGTCTCCTCACACGGTGAAGAGCTCCTCCCCTTCACTCTACTGGCCCAGCCCGGGTCAGCTGATTTTCTTTTTCACTCTCCCAACATTGTATCTCCCTACCCTACTGAACTCAATGGGCGGGCAGAGAGGATGGACAGGGACTGTGTGCCTGTGAGAGTGCATGTTAATGACCAGTGTACTATCTACCGAGCAGCGGTGGGCCCCCCTACAGTGGCGGAACTGCAGGATTCCTTCGCAAGTGCGACTGCTGCAACCCTGGTAATTCCCCCACTGCTATGACCACACAGCTCCTCCTCTCAATCTTCCTCCAATCAGAGTCAGAGATTCCTATGACCTCACACTGACCTCACAGCTCCTCCCTCCTATATCCCGCTATCCGACTCCTTAATTTCTGATGCTCTTAGGATGTGGGCTGAACCCCAGGCCTCCTTACTTTCAAAGTAGGGCTGTTGGACCTGCATTGTATGTAATATCAGAAACCTCAGCATGAAGTGGGGTTTAAATAAAAATAGACCTGACCAGTGAGGTGAGGAGGATTCTGGGAATGTCATTTGATTTTACTATTTGTGTTCAAATCTAGAGTTTTCCTCCTGTGAAGTCTGGAGATCATATGACCATCACATTGCCTCCACCTCGTTCCCTGATAGAATAGAGCAATAAAAAGAAGATTTGAGAAGTCACCAAGATGATGATGGAGCTGCTGATAGGAGAGGTGAGCGGTGCTGGGAAGGACGTCATGATGGAGAATCAGCCGCCCCTCACATCACCGGGTAAGAGGAGACTTTATTGTAAAGGAGAGAGCAGTACGGAGGGTCCACCTAGATCTCCCATCATCTGATAAACACATACACACACTGACTGAATACATTGTTTCTGTTTCCTACAGATGGATCTAGTAATGGGAACCCACCAGAGAGATGTCCCCGTTCTCTGTATACCCAGGATTCCACACAGGAAGGTCACACCATCCCCCACCATCATCAGGTAGATGAGGAACAATCACTGATAGTATCATTACGATCTGTACATTATCTGCATTGTTACCATTGATGTCATTTTTATTTTATATTCAGAGTGGAAACCTGAGAGATTGTAAAGTTGAGGTTAAAGAAGAGATAAAAGAGGAGGATGATAAGGATGGGGTGATGGAGGAGTCAGAGTTTCTAAAAGAACACAAAGATCTGTACCAGGACACCATGGAGGAGTCATCCAGCTACAGAAACCCACCAGAGAGATGTCCCCGTCCTCTGTATTCCCTGGATTCCACACAGGAAGGTCACACCATCCCTCAATGTTACAAGGTTGGTGGATTGGAGCATCTAGAACATGGACTTCTGGAGAGGATGTGTTTTGTTTTTATTTTTTTAAATGTTCAATAGGTTTTATTAAAGAATTTGCAAAATAACAGAATTTTTATATATATATATATATATATATATATATATATATATATATATATATATATATATATATATATATATATATATATATATATATATATATGTATAATATATATATATAATATCACAATAATAAAGCTTATATCTTCCAGATGATATTCTCTCTCATTTTCTTGGGTTTAGAGTGGAGATCCAATCGATATAGAATTTGAGGTTAAAGCAGAGGAAGAAGAGACGTATGTGAGGGATGATCAGCAGTCTATGGAGGAGGATGGAATAATGGGGACATTTATAGAGGAGGACACTCCTACAGAGATCAGCACAGGTGGGTCATTAACACTAAATACATTCCTCCACCCATACTGATCACTGATTGGTCCAGAGTAGGGCGGGGACTGGGTGATATCAGCCTGTAATCCCCTGGTCACTTTCCTGAGCTGTGTTCCCCGTCCTGTATTCCTGTATTTCTCTCGGATAATCTTCCTTCTCTGTGCTGCAGACACAATTTATGTCTCTAGACTGAGTTTATGGGGATTCTGGGGTTCAGCTGGCAGCAAAATACCATAGACGCTGTTTGACCTAGACACCTGGGGTATGTACCTTGGGTCTTCTGCCCCATGCCCGGGTCTACCAAGATCTCTGACAAAACAATTCTCCCGGGGTTACTTGCTCTGTTATTTGCTGGCTGTGCTGGGTGGAGGGTTATGTCTGTATAGCCTCACACCCAGGTCACTAAGTGCAGTCCCAGGAGATGGGAGGCAGCAATGTGGGACCTCTGCAACTGATTACTTAACACAAATATTATGAGACCTGACCCTGCACTATATACTCTATGTTGTACATTACATACTCCTCACCCCTACACTATATACTCTATGTTGTACATTACATACTCCTGACTTCTGCTCTCTCCCCTCTACCCACTGCTATACTGTATATGTTTTTCAGAGAAGTCCTCTCTTTCCACACATCAGAGATTGCACACTGGTGAGAAGCCGTATTGCTGTCCTAAGTGTGGGAAATGTTTTTCACGGAAGTACCATCTTTCCACACATCAGAGATCGCACACTGGTGAGAAGCCGCATTCCTGTCCTGAGTGTGGGAAATGTTTTTCAGAGAAGTCACAGATTTCCAGACATCAGAGATCTCACACGGATGAGAAGCCGTATTCCTGTCCTGAGTGCGGTAAATGTTTTTCATGCAAGTCAAATCTTTCCACACATCAGAGGTCGCACACTGGTGAGAAGCCGTATTGCTGTCCTGAGTGCGGGAAATGTTTTGCAAATAAGTCCCATCTTTCCAGACATCAGAGATCTCACACTGGTGAGAAGCCGCATTTCTGTCCTGAGTGCGGGAAATGTTTTTCACGGAAGTCCCATCTTTCCACACATCAGAAATCACACACTGGTGAGAAGCCGTATTCCTGTCCTAAGTGCGGGAAATGTTTTTCACAGAAGGCCAATCTTTCCATGCATCAGAGATCGCACACTGGTGAGAAGCCGTATTCCTGTCCTGAGTGCGGGAAATGTTTTTCAGAGAAGGCCAATCTTTCCATGCATCAGAAATTGCACACTGGTGAGAAGCCGTATTCTTGTCCTGAGTGCGGGAAATGTTTTTCAATGAAGTCCAATCTTTCCACACATCAGAGATCGCACACTGGTGAGAAGCCGTATTCCTGTCCTGAGTGCGGGAAATGTTTTTCAGAGAAGTCCACTCTTTCCACACATCAGAGATCGCACACTGGTGAGAAGCCGTATTCCTGTCCTGAGTGCGGGAAATGTTTTTCATGCAAGTCAAATCTTTCCACACATCAGAGGTCGCACACTGGTGAGAAGCCGTATTGCTGTCCTGAGTGCAGGAAATGTTTTTCACAAAAGTCCGCTCTTTCCAAGCATCAGAAATTGCACACTGGTGAGAAGCCGTATTCCGGTCCTGAATGAAGGAATTGTTCCTCACTGAAGTCCTGTCTTCTGTACATCAGGCATCCCACACAACCCTGGAGGTGTATTAGTGCCTTGAGTGTGGGAAATGTCTTCTATATGAATGTTGGTGGACATGTGGGGAAGAAGCACATCCTGATATACACCTCAGATATACTCCATGGCTGATCTTCATCATGTAAGAAACACTTCATAAGGAGATCAGAGATCACCAAAGACATGAAAGAAGTGTTGTCCCATGTTGGCCATTGATAGCAGAAAAAAATAAAAATGGAGTCCTTACCTTTAATTGGCTGAGTACATTTTGTGCGGGAAGATTTCACAAACACTTACAGGTCTGGTTGTTATAAATGTGTTGATAAAATGTGACCCGCATTCCCCCAGTCATGGTAAATTTGGATTTCCTATAATGGTCAGTTCCATCTAGTGGCCATAATGTGCTTTCCTGACAGATGTCCATGGCAGCATACGTTTGGGTAGCCCCGCCCTCGTTCCTCCCCCATAAGACCCCACCCCCATCAATGTTCAGGATAAGCCAATGGCTGCATTCCTTTTTTGTCCTCCTCACTTATAGGTCATTTTTATATGAAGTTTTCCTAGCTATTGGAAGTATTGGTGGGCAGGTCTGGTGCTGGGCAGCTGTGCGGGATGTCAGGAGCTTCCTTTGGTATCCAGAAGTCTTCCAGGATGTCCCAAGTGGTCATTGAGTCCCCAACTATCAGCGGGGTGGTGTTATGGCACACCTATGTAGAGGATGCATGCCTGAAGAGTGGGCCCTGCCATCAGCGGCCATTTGCATTGGCTGGGAGCCCAGCTGTTAGCGGGTGGCCATTAAGTGTTAGACACGTGAAATTCGTTTCGGTTCGAATACAAATTCCGACAAATTTTTGATTATTCCTAGATTCGGATTTATCCAAATGAAATTGTAATGAATTTCGTTGAAATCTGTTACATTTTTTTTTGTTTTTATTCATTTTCAAACAAATTCCAACTTTTGAGAGCGTTTCGAATTTGGATCGGTAAAAAAAAAACGATCGACCGATGCAAATTCTGTGTGAAGAAATACCTCGTTAGGCACCAAGCCGATGAATGGAAAAAAAAGAATGCCGGCAATAGATAAATCACCGTGTGATGTAGACAGGTGACCCCGTCCCTTACCTATATAAAAGATGTAAAGTAGGCAGAGGGCCTCCATGACGGCAAGAGCGTCTTTTTAAATTTTTTCCATGTGCGGGGGAGGGGGGCGTTGTGATTGATGACGGATCTACATCGGGGGAGGCTGGATTTTATTTTTTAATAAAGGATTTTTCCAAAATTGTGAGTGTTTTTATTACTTTTTGACACTGCTGGATCTGGGGGGCCCCTTGGTAAAAGGGGCTTTCAGATTATGAGGAGCCCCCTGCCTGCAGACCCCCACAAGCACAGGCCACGGTTGTGGGGAAGAGGCCCTTGTCGCCATCAACATGGGGACAAGGTGCTTTGAGGTGGGGGGACAGAGCTGCCACAAAACACCCAACCCCAACCCATGGTGAGGGCATGTGGCCTTGTACGGGTTGGAAGGGGGGAGCTCGCTTGTCCCCCTTTTTCTGACTTGCCGAACTGCATGCTCAGGTTAAGATCTGGTATGGATTTTGGGGGGACCCCACTGCATTTATTTATTATTTTACATTTTGGCGTGGGCCTGGTATAGACTGGGGGAGGGGAGGGGATCCCACGTAATTTTTTTTCATGAGTCCCAACATCCTATCTGTTCAGAGAAATGGGAAACTACAGATGTTCACAAGGAACCACTGTCATATGTGTGGACTTTAAGGGCACAGCATGAGACAGATAACAACTACATGGATTTATCCTAAAATAACATTTATTGATTTATCTAAAACCAGATCTCAATAAAATGAGGAAACTGACCCCAAACTGAGCTCAGCTCGTACACAGGAGATCAATGTCTCCTACTAATTTCACTCATGTACATCATACATATATAAGGATAAGTTGGTATATATCATAAGGTTCGTGTAGGTATAGATATTTCCTCTCTTCACTTAGATGTAACATTTAGTGACGGCCATGTACTTTATTACTGAATATATCTTATTACTATTATAACAATCTCCTTACTATATGGATATTTTTGTCTCAGCTTTTTTTTGTATACATGTCTGCATCATATTTGTTACTGATGTCGACATTTGTATCAATTACTGTATGTATAATAAATGACTACATTCAGATTCTATTTTTGTATATCTTAGTTGGTGACCTGCCTCATTTAAAGTCCCACGACCTCTGTTTTCTGTTTGCATTAACCAATATTGATGGAGGCACATCACTGTGTTTGCTTCAGATGATATTCCTCTATCTTCGGTTGTTCACTGATCAACGCGTTTCACACAAGGCATCTTCAGGACTATGAAGATGTACAGACAGTTTTTTCTTAAAATGAACAGACTCGATATTAGTGTTTCATAAACATAGAACATAATCTGTATTTATGTACATCATAATAAATACAAACATGGCTTACTAGCACACGGCATTCCTTCGTCCCCCCAACAAATTAACCAGACCTTGGGGGGAAACCAGACCAAAATGTGTAGTGTATATAGGTATCTATCCTGATGATCCTAGGTACAAGATAAAATATACAGTATCTTACAAAAGTAAGTACACCCCTCACATTTTTGTAAATATTTTATTCTATCTTTTCATGTGACAACACTGAAGAAATGACACTTTGCTACAATGTAAAGTAGTGAGTGTACAGCTTGTATAACAGTGTAAATTTGCTTTCCCCTCAAAATAACTCAACACACAGCCATTAATGTCTAAACCGCTGGCAACAAAAGTGAATACACCCCTAAGTGACAATGTCCAAATTGGGCCCAATTAGTCATTTTCCCTCCCCGGTGTCATGTGACTCGTTAGTGTTACAAGGCCTCAGGTGTTAATGGAGAGCAGGTGTGTTAAATTTGGTGTTATCGCTCTCCCTCTCTTACTGGTCACTGGAAGTTCAGCATGGCACCTCATGGCAAAGAACTCCCTGAGGATCTGAAAGAAAAAAGAATTGTTGCTGTACATAAAGATGGCCTAGACATTGAAACTGAGCTGCAGCACAGTGGCCAAGACCATACAGCGGTTTAACAGGACAGGTTCCACTCAGAACAGACCTCGCCATGATCGACCAAAGAAGTTGAGTGCACGTGCTCAACATCATATCCAGAGGTTGTCTTTTGCAAAACAGATGTATGAGTGCTGCCAGCATAGCTGCAGAGGTTGGGGGGGTCATCCTGTCAGTGCTCAGACCATACGTCGCACACTGCATCAAATTGGTCTGCATGGCTGAAATTGGTCTGCATGGCTGTCATCCCAGAAGGAAGCCTCTTCTAAAGATGATGCACAAGAAAGCCCACAAACAGTTTGCTGAAGACAAGCAGACAAAGGGCATGGATTACTGAAACCATATCTTGTGGTCTGAAGAAACCATAATTAACTTATTTGGTTCAGATGGTGTCAAGCGCGTGTGGCGGAAACCAGGTGAGGAGTACAAAGACAAGTGTGTCTTGCCTACAGTCAAGCATGGTGGTGGGAGTGTCATGGTCTGGGGCTGCATGAGTGCTGCTGGCACTGGGGAGCTACAGTTCATTGAGGCAACCATGAATGCCAACATGTACTGTGACATACTGAAGCAGAGCATGATCCCCTTCCTTTGGAGACTGGGCCGCAATCTAGTATTCCAACATTATAACGACTCCAAACACACCTCCAAGACGACAACTGCCTTGCTAGAGAAGCTAAGGGTAAAGGTGATGGACTAGCCAAGCAAGACCTAAACCCTATTGAGCCTCTGTGGGGCATCCTCAAACTGAAGGTGGAGGAGCGCAAGGTCTCTAACATCCACCAGCTCCGTGATGTCATCATGGAGGAGAGGAAGAGGACTCCAGTGGCAACCTGTGAAGCTCTGGTGAACTTCATGCCAAAGAGGGTTTATAGCAGTGCTGGCAAATAATGGTGGCCACACAAAATATTGACACTTTAGGAACAATTTGGACACTTTAACTTAGAGGTGTACTCCTTTTTGTTGCCAGCGGTTTAGACATTAATGGCTGTGTGATGAGTTATATGAGGGGACAGCAAATTTACACTGTTATACAAGCTGTACACTCACTACTTTACATTGTAGCAAACAGGGCAGGTGCTAGACTATTTTACGCCCTAGGCAAGACCAGCTACTTGCGCCCCCCCCCCCAAAAAAAAAAGGGAAAGGGGTAAAAACTCCTCTATGTAATACCCAGTGACCCTGATCTGATGGTTTCTCCATGTTATGCTGTCATACCCAGTGACCGCCATATTCCTTTATGTCCCTCTATGTCACACCCAGGGACCCTGATGTTTTTTCCATGTCACATCCTGGGACCCCAATATTCCTCAATGTCATGCTGTCATACCCAGTGACCCCAATGTTCCTCTATGTCACACCAGGGGCCCCTGATGTTCCTCCATGTCATACTCGGAGAGACCCTGATGTTTTTACATGTCACACCTGGGGACATCAATCCCCCATGGCACACAAAGGGACCCCAATTTCTTAGGGCACACATGGTGACCCCGAACCCCGGTTACACCCAGTGACCCCTATCCCCCATGTCACACCTGGTGACTTCGATTCACCATGGCAAATCTGGTGACCCAGATTCCCTTTCACACCAGGGATCCTCCATGTCACACCCCGGGACTCCGATCCCCTGTTCTGGGGACACCCACTAGGCAGTATGAAGAGAGTGGTCCGCACTCTGCCCTCCTTCACCGTGATTCCTTTTCCCAGGACGCTCCTCTCCTGGACCACAGTGCTCACCACGGCTCCAAAGAGCTTGTGGTGGATGGAGAAGCAGCAGTCAATGCCGAGCTCCAGCTCAGGTTCAGCTCTCCTCCACTCCCTGGTTAATATCGACCCAGGGACGTGAACGGCTGCCCACCAGCTCAGTGCAGAGTATCACTTCCTGCTTGGGGTTTAGGCCACTCAGCTCCAGCCGAAGAGGATCATCATGCAGGCAGCACTCCGGTGGGCTCCCTTCCTGCCTATTGCCCCCCCCCCCCAAACAGCGGTGGAAAGCCAAAGCCTGGTAGTTCTGCCACTGCCCCAGACACCTATCATCTTCCTCTGTCCCTTCTTCCTCGCCCACTGCCGCCTCTCCCCTCCGTTCACAAGGATCATTAATGATGGAGAGAGAGTGCCGACTCATGGCTGCGCCCCTAGGTGGCAATGCGCCCTAGGCGGCTGCCTAGTTTGCCTAGTGGAAGCACCGGCCCTGGTAGCAAAGTGTCATTTCTTCAGTGTTTTCACATGAAAAGATAGAATAACATATTTACAAATATGTGAGGGGTGTACTTACTTTTGTGAGATACTGTATATGTGTAGTAGTGTGATCTTAGACATACAAATTCTTATACAAGAAGAAGGTGGGATAGAAACTACACTTTATAGAAAACCGACAGCCGGCAACATGGTTATACATGCCAATAGCTTTTATCCAAACCCCCGGTACATAGTATACCCTACTCCCAGTATCTTAGATTGCATTGAGTCTGTTCGAACGACGAAGATTTTAAACAGGAGGTGGACTCCCTTCGAAAGAGATTGCTTATTAGAGGCTATTCGTGGACTACACTGCGAAAAGCTTATAATAGCACAAAAGAGAGGAAGGTATGTTCCGAGGTCTGAAACAACCAAAAACAGAAATAGTCCGTTTAATAACACCTTATACTAGACAACATACACAAATTAGAAAATACTTCAACAACATTGGTACAGACATCTATGCTCTTATCTGCCAGGACTCCACCCACCGTCCAATATACTCCATGGCTATTGGATCAGTGTGAAACATCAAGACAGCATGAGCTGTGTCCCTGTTAGGCAGAGAAAGCAAAA
Source organism: Pelophylax lessonae (assembly GCF_965119305.1). Classification (NCBI taxonomy): domain Eukaryota; kingdom Metazoa; phylum Chordata; class Amphibia; order Anura; family Ranidae; genus Pelophylax; species Pelophylax lessonae. The sequence continues at coordinate 21,775,230 of NC_138770.1, forward strand.
ACTATATCCACTCATTCTAGCACCTACCTAGGAGGGCACTACATCTGTATGGCAGGGTCTGTTTGATTATTCACCTGCTGGGACGGCGCTCTGATGTGAGAAGCTGCAGTGTCAGTATTCCTTTAGCAGTAATTAACCCCTTACGGGTCTTTTTGACAGTTTAGCAGCCGTAGTTTGAATTGTGAATTAAAAAACAAATTACTACATAGCTTGAGTAGCAATTATATATGTTATAATATTTGGTTCCTAATAATATGGAGTTCTCCCTTGTACCGTGTCTGTTTATCATGGATTTATTTCTTACTGTGACAGGTCCTTGTGCCACTGCAGCCTAATCCCTCTATGCTGTGGCTGCTCTATGCAGGTTATAGCAGGAGGGGGGCAGCGTCTTCCTTACTGATACTGTTCCTGGATTGTCAGCCCTTCTGCAGGCCTCATAAAGCTGGTGTATGGGAAGCTGACTAATGGACACTTTCTATTAAACCTCTCCAGATCTGCATGTATTATGCACACCGTAGACTGGGCCTTTGGTGCTTGACAGGCAAAACCCTGTATAAATTTCCTGCTTTGTTCAGGCATCCAGGGAGGAAGATGACCCCTACCAACAGGTTGCCACAGCTAGTCAAGACACTCTAAAGGAGTCTGTTACATCTCTCCCTGTGCAAGGAGACTCAACTCTGACCATGTCAAGCTTTTTCCTTGTAGGATCAGTCAACTGACCAATTTAATCCTCTTCAAACAATTCCTAAAGGTAAGATGAGGATGATCTATAAGCAGGTTTTTGTACCTCCCTTCCTGCAGAGGTACCTGCAATGCAAGTATTTTAAGCACTTCCAAAGGAGCGTGTTGCCTTTTTTTCCTATGATGTGTAAGCTAGAAGCTCATGCTAGAAGAGTGGTGTAAATTGAACAGAAGGACAGAGCAGCGGAATGTCTTAGTGGTCATCACCTTGCAGCACTGGGTTGTTCAGTTCAAACCCCAACCAGAACACTTCTACCTGTACTGCAGGATATCAGATTAGGCACTTGTGAAGAGGAAGAGGTCTTCCGGTATAATGAGTCACCTATTTGGTTGATGTGGCCTTCATGAGCTTAGTTTTATACATGGAGTTGCCATTGGAGGATGCTTTGTCCTTTAGGGGTATACTCAATAATGATGATTAGTGGGTCCTTGGAGGGGGTTTAGGGTCTTCTGGTGGTAACTTTGTGTTGGTTTTGTTCTTCAGGGGTATATCTGTCTGCAGTTGTAGCCTGTGAACCTGCCTTAACCTTTGCCTCTCTTCCCCGATTTAAGGGGGAATGCTGGAGACTCTGATGTAAGGAGAGTTCTGGGGAAGCTGGGGACTCTGGAGTAAAAGGGAACTCTGTGGTCACCAAAGCTCCCCATTGCATCAAAGTTTCCAGAGACCCCTCTTACACTTCTCACAGAGGGCACTGTAAATTCCAGTATAGTGCACTGCCATTCCTCCATGAGGAATGGAAGCCTGCTATGCTTGGACTTGTACTGCTCTCTGTAGGGGACTGAGGAGCTACTGCCTGCTATGCTAAGACTTGTAGTGCCCTCTGTGGGGACTAAGGCATGGCAGCCTGCTATTCTGGAACTTGTAGTGCCCTCTGTGAGGGACTGAGGATTCCTCAGTCCTCCACATTCTAGGGCACTATAAGTCCCAGCATAGTGGGCTGTCATTCCTCAGTCCCTCATAGCTGGGGGGGGGGGGGGGACAACAGAGTCCATATGCTATATAATGTCACAGCCCCGCTACCCCTCACCTTCCACCTCGGGTGCTGTCATTGTGTAGGGCAAAGGGCTCCGGCTCCACCATGTTTGGCTGTGATGTCAGATATGCAGGACTGGCACAGCTCCACTTTCTTCCCCTTCTACTGACTTTGGCGTCACAGGGGGGCTCTTCTCCTCCCCCAGCCACCCAGGGGCTCTCTCCTTGGGCCCTCTCCTTCTTCCCCAGCCACCCCGGGGCCCTCTCCTTTTCCCCTAGCCACCCATGGACCCTCTCTTTCTCCCCTAGCCACCCAGGGACCCTCTCCTTTTCCCCTAGCCACCCAGGGGCCCTCTCCTTTTCCCCTAGCCACCCAGGGACCCTCTCTTTCTCCCCTAGCCACCCAGGGACCCTCTCCTTGTCCTCTAGTTACCCAGGGACCCTCTCCTTTTCCCCTAGCCACCCAGGGACCCTCTCCTTTTCCCCTAGCCACCCAGGAACCCTCTCCTTCTCTTCCAGCCACCCTCTTCTCCCCCAGCCACCCAGGGCCGCCTTCTTCTCCTCCTCCTCCACCAACTATTCTAAGACTCTTCCAACTTCCCTGGGGCTACTCACCCCCTTTGCGTAATAGACACCACAAATCTATGACCAGCCTACAGAGTGACAAGTTGGGGCCTGGTTACCTGTATGTTTCTGGGCCAAGGCAGAGCTCTCCTCCCAGAGCAACAACCGATGATAGCAGAGTGAGCTGACCGGGCAGTCACTTCCTACTGATGCAGGTGCACGCCCACCGATTCCTCCACATCTTAGGATTACATGATCAGACAGCCAATCCCCAGGCAGAGAAGGCGGGGTAAGTGTCAGCGGACAACCTGGCAGCCGCAGTGAAGGGACTGCAGCACACTGCTGCAACTTTTATATCCAAGGATAAAACAATCTTTTACTTGGGAGATTTCCCTGACTGCGCCCTTCTAAATGTTGTCGCTCTGCCACTGGCCGCGAGGCCCCTGTAGGTGCGAGGCCTTAGGCGACCGCCTAATTTGCCTAATTAGAGAGCTGCCTATGACGTTGGGCGCTCAGGCCACCCTCATGAAGTCTGTTTCTGATTGTTTGGTCAGAGACATTTACACCAGTGTCCTGCTGGAGGTCATTTTGTAGGGCTCTGGCAGTGCTCATCCTGGTCCTCCTTGCACAAAGGAGCAGATACCGGTCCTGCTGATGGGTTAAGGACCTTCTACAGCCATGTCCAGCTCTCCTAGAGTAACTGCCTGTCTCCTGGAATCTCTTCCATGCTCCTGAGACTTCATTCTGGCAATGGGAGGTATTGATGAGCCATCCTGGAGGAGTTGGACTAACTGTGCAACCTCTATAGGGTCCAGGTATGGCCTCATGCTACCAGTAGTGGCACTGACCCCAGCCAAATGCAAAACTAGTGACAAACACTCAGAAAAGATGAGTAGGGAAAATGTCAGTGGCCTCCACCTGTAAAACCATGTTTTGGAGGTCGTCTCATTGTTGCCCATCTAGTGCACCTGTTGGTAACAACCCCCTCTGCTACTTGACTGAGCAGATGAATATCCCAGGAGTTTCCCTGACTTGATGCTATACTCTGATTATAAAGTGTTGAGCAGTGTATATGAGTGTGGAAAACTCTTGGTAATTTTTCTTGTCTTCTGACAGACGGACTCTGTGGTGGGAATAGAAGGACATCGGAGGAAGATGTGACTACAGAAGATAATGACATGGCATCTTCTCCAGAAGTAAATCCCGTTCCTCATAATATACATGACAGACCTCACCATTGGAGGAGATCATTGGAATCTCCTGATACTTCACATAGTCCTCTAATATCTGACAGTGCCGACGGGTGCGGGAAACCATCTCATCTCAGGGAATCTTCTTTATACCATACAGGAGAGAATTCATTCTCATGTTCAGAGTGCGGGAAATGTTTTACTAATAAAAGAAACCTTCTTAGACACCAGAAAATACACACAGGAGAGTGTCCCTATTTATGTTCAGAGTGCGGGAAATGGTTTATTCGTAAAGGACACCTTCTTAGCCATCAGAGAATTCACACAGGGGAGCGTCCCTATTCATGTTCAGAGTGCGGGAAATGTTTTAGTGACAAAACATATCTTCTTAAGCATCAGAGAATACACACAGGTGAGCGTCCCTATTCATGTTCAGAGTGCGGGAAATGTTTTAGTCAAAAAGAAAGCCTCCTTAGCCATCAGAGAATACACACAGGTGAGCTTCCCTATCCATGTTCAGAGTGCGGAAAATGTTTTAATAATAAAGGAAACCTTCTTAGCCATCAGAGAATACACACAGATGAGCTTCCCTATTCATGTTCAGAGTGCGGGAAATGTTTTAATGAAAAACGAAACTTTCTTAGACATCAGAGAATACACACAGGTGAGCTTCCCTATTCATGTTCAGAGTGCGGGAAATGTTTTAATGAAAAAAGAAACCTTCTTAGACATCAGAGAATACACACAGGTGAGCGTCCTTATTCATGTTCAGAGTGCGGGAAATGTTTTAGTCAAAAAGAAAGCCTCCTTAGCCATCAGAGAATACACACAGGTGAGCTTCCCTATTCATGTTTAGAGTGCGGGAAATGTTTTAATCAGAAAGTACACCTTCTTAGGCATCAGAGAATACACACAGGTGAGCGTCCCTATTCATGTTCAGAGTGCGGGAAATGTTTTAATCAGAAAGTAAACCTTCTTAGCCATCAGAGAATACACAAAAATGAGCGCCCTTTTTAATGTTACGAGTGCGGGAAATATTTTCCAAACAAAGGTTTATTTCTTAGAAACCAGAAAGTTCATACAGGCGAGCGTCCTATTTCATGTTCAGAGTGCGGGAAATGTTTCACTCCTTATGTACGTTTCAATCGGCAAATAATTCACACTTGTATTAGAGGCTCCGTTTTCATGTTCAGAGTGCGGGAAAGTGTAAAAATAAAGGAAATATAATGAAACATCAGATTGCGCCCCCTGCTGGTACTACGGGAAATGGACTCTGGATTGTAACGGGTGGAACTGTTTAGTCCATAAACAAATGTGAAACCACCACAGTCCACTCGGGGTTGGTTTACACCCGCATTGCCCTCTGACCCGCTGTGGGGTTGGCAGGCAGCTGGGAGCCCTTATGTTAACCCTGTAAAGCCTACGCCAGTACGCCGCAACCGTATGCATCAGGGCTGTTGCAGCACAACCCCATTCAGATGAATAGCATTGCCCAATGTGACCGGGGGGTGTGAGGTTTGCAGCAGCCGCAAATAGCAGTGCCATGTGTACCGCCCCATCTGGGTGCCATTTAAGGTTAAGGGGTGGAAAAATCATGACTCAAATGTCTGCCTTTACCGATCCCTCCTCACATGAGGCAACAGGCAGGAAATCATCACAATACACGGGGGCAACAAGTGGGCAATCATGACAATACATGAGGCAACAGGTGGGCATTTATGATAATACATGGGGCAATAAGTCTACAATCATTACAATACATGAGGCAACAGGCTGGTGATCCTGACAATATATGGTGTGATATATAACAGACGGGCAATCATCATAATACATGGGGCAACAGACAAACAATTCTGACAATACATGGTCTATAATGCAACTGTATGAGGACCTAACGGGAAATGCTTTATTCTTTCTGTGTTCTACTTATAAATATGTATATAGATCTAACCTACTGGATGGAAAAAGATCACTGTAACATGCATTAACCCACAGCAGCCAATCAGGATTTATCTTTCACTGGTGAACCTTTTTTTTTTTTTTGGTTAAAGAAAGGAAACCCGTGCTATGGAGATGTAAGGGAATGAAAGGGCTGCAGCCTCCCTAGAATATAGCAATGCTATATCTAATTAATGGGTGTATACAGGGATAGGGAATTGGCGCTGCCCAAAGGGGTATTCATAAATAAATGTTAAAAATAAATTTTATAGACTCTTAAATATGTAGATATATATCTCTTATAACCTCAAATTATTCATAACCATATTACATAAAAATATAAAGTGACTAATGTTATGAAAGTGATATAGTGCCGTGTAATAAATAAATTCAATAGAATATAACTAAAAACAAATAAATTGATTCCTTGGGTGACACGGTAAAAATGCAATTAAAATTCTAAATATAAATACATATGTGGCAGATCAAAATATATTATAAATCGATATAAATATTGTGATAATTAAACGAGTGATCTGTGCATATAAGCAATAAAGCGCAAGGTGATTGGTGACTCTGAATATAGACGTGGTATATAACTAGCAATTATATATACACTCTTAACGTGCCAAGTGATAAGTGTATGGGCAATATATTTCCAGGAATCCAAAACAAACTGAGAAAAAAAATAATATATATATAGGTGCAGATATATCAATACACTCCACTCCCTAATCAAAGTATATCACAGATTAATTTAAACATATAAAAGATGGGGTAAATAAAGTTCATATAATGAAGTGCTTGATCATCTGGTGGTATTAGCATTCAATCTTCGTGCACTATAATGGGTGCTCAAAGTGGGTGGTGAAATAGATTGCACTCACCAGAGTGCCCAACCCCACACAGGGGTATTAAGCAGAGTAAGTGGTACTGTAAGCCACAGCAGGAAACTGTAAGCTCCTATGGGTCATCTACTTCTGTGTTCCTCTGTATAGGGGAGGGGGAAGGGACCCTGCTGTTCTCCAGTCCTCCGCTTGTTGTTGGGTAGTACTCCGGTGGTGTAATGTATGGGATGAATAAAGGGAGAACATATAGCGTAATTCCGTATGATAGGTTTTATTTTAGAACATCAAAAAAAGGGGGTACTCGCATTACAGAAGATAATAAACAGCGTTAGTGATGTGTCTCGCTCAGAGACCAAACAGGAAGCCGGCAATAGCGTGCTGTACTCCGAAACGCAGTGCTTTCCACGGAAGATCCGGATCGGGAAGTGACGCAACTATGCTGTACGCGTTTCGTCATTGTCATTGGCTGCTGAAGACGTCAATGACGAGCTTACAGTTTCCTGCTGTGGCTTACAGTACCACTTACTCTGCCTAATACCCCTGTGTGGGGTTGGACACTCTGGTGAGTGCAATCTATTTCACCACCCACTTTGAGCACCCATTATAGTGCACGAAGATTGAATGCTAATACCACCAGATGATCAAGCACTCCATTATATGAACTTTATTTACCACATCGTTTATATGTTTAAATTAATCTGAGATATACTTTGATTAAGGAGTGGAGTGTATTGATATATCTGCACATATATATATATATATATATATATATATATATATATATATATATATATTTCTCAGTTTGTTTTGGATTACTGGAAATATATTGCCCATACACTTATCACTTGGCACGTTAAGAGTGTATATATAATTGCTAGTTATATACCACGTCTATATTCAGAGTCACCAATCACCTTGCACTTTATTGCTTATATGCACAGATCACTCGTTTAATTATCACAATATTTGTATTGATTTATAATATATTTTGATCTGCCACATATGTATTTATATTTAATTGCATTTTTTACCGTGTCACCCAAGGAATCAATTTATTTGTTTTTTGTTATATTCTATTGAATTTATTTATTACACAGCACTATATCACTTTCATAACATTAGTCACTTTATATTTTTATGTAATATGGTTATGAATAATTTGAGGTTTTAAGAGATATGTATCTACATATTTAAGAGTCTATAAAATTTATTTTTAACATTTATTTATTAATACCCCCTTTGGGCAGCGCCAATTCCCTATCCCTGTATACAACCTTTTTTATTGGTTGCTTCATGTTGTTGTTCCTTTTTGATTTATTGAAGTAGCCGGCTTTTTATTGGTCCAACCAATGTATGATTATTAATACATTTGACACATTTGTTAATTCTATTATAAAAGATTTAAGCTTTATTTTATTCATATCATTACTGTGTGGTAATCGCTTATTCTGATCTTGTACAATAAAAACGCTTCGTACAATATTCTGTGCCGAGTCTTCTTTTTTACCAATGATTAGATGATCGGTGATTGGAATGTGATCAGTTCAGAGAGAGTTATCCATTGGGGTTTTATTAGTGAGATGGAGAGTGGAGAAGGCACCACATTGACAGCCATTGGAGGCCCTTTCTAAAGCCCTAAACTTTTTGGCAACCTGTCTATGACATTAGTCTTCCAAACTCTATCTCACTGAGCTAAGGCCAGAAGAGTTCCAGGAGTTCTTCTCTGTCCACAGTTCCCAAACCAAAAGGAGACATCCACCACATCTTCAATTTTAAGACCCTAAACTTCCTCAGGAGTTCCCCATGCAATCCACCAGGTCATAGCCTCTCTCTTTATCAGGGAGACTTTTTGTTTTGACCACCCCATGTACTGTACGTCAGCTGCATTTCCGGGTCTGGGGCATGTACACGTGCCACCGGCGCCCAGCAGGAGCCAATCAGCGGGTCTGGCGGACACGATGTCCGTCGCCACCCGGCAGTCGTTCCCGAGAGAGGCATAGCAGTGGTCTGCCAATGTAAACAAGGGAGATCACCGTTCTGTGTTCCCCCTTAAAAATAATATTTTGCCGTATGTGACTAAAGTGTTCAGGTTTGGCTTGAAGAAAAGGCGAGAACCCTAGGAACACGGATCTCTGCCTTCCCACAGTTATAGCACCTCCCCCACAGTGAGTAACCCCTCCCTAGGAACACATTTAACCCTTTGATTGCCCCTGATGTTAACCCCTTCCCTGCCCGTGTCATTAGTACAGTGACAGTGCATATTTTTTTTAGCACTGATCACTGTATTGGTGTCACTGGTCCCCAACAAAAGTATCACTTAGCTGTCCGATTTGTCCACCGCAATGTCACAGTCCCGCTATAAGTCGCTGATTGCCGCCAGTACTGGAAAAAATTTAAAAAAATGTAATTCTATAAAAATATCCCATCGTTTGCAGACACAATAACTTTTATGCAAACCAATCAATAAACACTTATTGGGATTTTTTATTTACCAAAAATATTTAGTAGAATACATATTGGCCTAAATTGATGAAGAAATTTGATTCTTTACATTTTTTTTTATTGGATGTTTAATGGCAGAAAGTAAAAATATATATATATTTTTTTTCCAAAATCATCCGTCTTTTCTTGTTTTTAGCACAAAAAATGAAAACCGCAGAGGTGATCAAATACCACCAAAATAAACCTCTATCTGTGGGGAAAAAGGAAATCAATTTTGTTTGGGTACAGCGTCGCATGACCGCACAATTCTCAGTTAAAGTAATGCAGTACCCAATCGTTGGTGCCAATGGGAGAAATTCTGCCTCATCATTGATGTCAGTGAGAGAAATCGTGCCCCAAGGGCCAGATAAAAGCAAGCAAAGGGAATCTGACCCCTGGGCCACAGTTTGGAGTAGAGATCGACTGATTATGGGGGGCCGATATGCACTTTCCCCGATATATCGGAATCGGCCCCGGCAGTTACCGATATTGCCGTGACATCATTGCGTATGTTGCGCCACGCGCCTCCGCGCACTGTGAGTCTGGGATAGCTTCTGCGGCCTTCTTAGGCCACCTCCCTCAGCCTCGTTTTGGAGTCTCACAGTGCGCACACTTGTGTTACAGCCGCCGTGGCCACATACTGGAGTCTCTGCAGTGCACAGTCGGGACTGTGAGTGATTCTTCTCAAATCAATCATACAGTACAAGTACTGTGACCAGTCACAGTGCACAGTGTGTAACACAGCCGCCGCGGCCACCCACCCACAGCTGCCCGGTGCCAGCCAGCCAGCCACCCGCACACACCCACAGGCCCTTACCAGCCAGCCAGTCACAAGCCCTGCCTGTACCAACCAGCCACCCACCACATGGGGTGCCAGCTAGCCAGCCACCAAAGGGTGCCAGCCAGCCACACACCACACAGGGTGCAAGCCAGCTACCAAAGGGTGCCAGCCAGCCAGTCACCAAAGGGTACCAGCCAGCCAGCCACCAAAGGGTACCAGCCAGCCAGTCACCAAAGGGTGCCAGCCAGCCAGCCACCAAAGGGTGCCAGCCAGCCAGCCACCCACCACAGGGTGCCAGCCAGCCACCAAAGGGTGCCAGCTAGCCAGCCACCGAAGGTGGCCAGCAAGCCAGCCACCAATTGGTGCCAGCCAGCCAGCCAGCCACCCACCAAAGGGTGCCAGCAAGCCAGGCACCAAAGGGTGCCAGCCAGCCACCCACCAAAGGGTGCCAACCAGCCAGACACCCACCAAAGGTTGCCAGCAAGCCACCCACCAAAGGGTGCCATCCAGCCATCAAAGGGTGCCAGCCAGCCACCCAGCACAGGTTGCCAGCCAGCCACCCACCAAAGGGTACCAGCCAGCCACCCAGCACAAGTTGCCAGCCAGCCACCCACCAAAGGGTGCCAGCCAGCCACCCCCCACAGGGTGCCAGCCAGCCACCCACCCACCACAGGGTGCCAGCCAGCCAGTCACCCACCACAAGATGCCAGCCAGCCAGCCACCCACCATAGGGTGTCAGCCAGACACCCACCAAAGGATGTCAGCCAGACACCCACCACAGGGTGCCAGCCAGTCAGTTTTTTTAAGCTTTGATTCAATTTAATTTGTGTCTTTCAATTTTCAATGGAGATGGATGCAGATAGAAAAATTAAAAGTGTGGTCTGGGACTATTTATCTTCTCCATCTTCAAGAAAATCAGCAGCACTGTGCAACACTTGCAAAAACAATGTGAGCATGAGATCAATAACTGCAAAAACCAAAAATACGTCAAATCTTTGGGCCCATCTAAGAGTTCATCGTGTTGAATTGTATTGTCAAGATGAAAATATATCGAGGACTCTTAAAGACTTTTATATTATGTATTCATGTATCAGTATAGCAGTCTAGAGTCCCCTTTTAATCCCTGAATATATTTAAACATCGTAGTTTTCAGAAATTCAGTCTTTAGTCTTATTATGTTGTCTTTTATTATGAATATGTGTCAACTTTAACATGAAATGTCCAGCCAAGAGAACTTCCCTAACTTTCCAGAATAACAGATAAACAAATATATATTAGCTTAGATAATGATAGTTCCAGTAACCGGCCATTAATTGCATATTATCCATCATTTTTAATTGTCATATGCCCTTCCTTCTCCTAGAGCAAGATGACCAAGACTTTGCTAAAATAATCAACAAAGGCTGTATTATGGCTGTTAATGAAATATTGTGTAATCTTGTATGACTATATTTTTGGGTTTGTGCCCGCCATAGACTTTAATGTGATAATTTTCTATAAAAGGATGTATCAAAAATGTATATGTCATCACATTCTCTATTTCTGTATGAGATGTGGTCCTTGCGCATGTAATCTCAGTAAAGCTTACCTGAACAGATGCAAACCTGATTGGCGTAGATTATTTCATGGCTCAAACTTAACATTTGAACCTAAAATGAATTTAACATTTGGTGACCCCTAATCGTGTTTTTCTGACCTCATCAAAACCCGCCGGTTGCCACCGTACAACAGGAGGGACAGCACAGAGGCCTCAGGTGAGAAAACATTTTTATTTCTCATGATGAAAAACTGTCTTTTTCTGATGTGTGGTGGTGTGCCGGTTGGGGTAAGTGCGGCTACGAAAGGTAACACGTATCCTTTGAATTTAATTGCATTCTGTCTGTGTATGGTTACTGAGATTATTAAATGCTACCAATAGGAAATACTATGTATGAAAAATATTATTTTCTAAAAAAATATTTTTTTAATTGTCCTTATTACAAGAAATTACAATATATATATAAGGGACGATTTCAGCAGAGATATTATTATTTTCTGGATTGTGTGTGTGTGGTGTTGAAAGACAAATGTGGAGGTATTAGGGCAGGTATTGCCTTGAACCCCAGTGTCTGTGTAATCTGCTGAGTGTTCTTTGGATTAGGGAGTAAGAGAGACTCGCCTATATTCACTCGTTTTGGAGACGTCCAAACGAGCAATAGAACAGATTAAAGACATGTCGTAATGATAAAGTACCTGGTGGCTGATTGGTGCACAGCCGTAGTGATAAAGAAACGGAGTTCTTGATCCCAGAATCTCCAAATATTGTCATTTCTTAAAGTGGTAACGAGAAAGGCTTCAGTCCTCTGACACCTGTTCTCCTGGGTGATCTCTGGGATTGTGGTGAGCCTTGTGTACCCTGCTTATACTCATGGACGCTATGGGATGGGGTTTCAGTTATACTTGCTGTTATACTTGCCTGTGTGCGATGCTATTTCCCCCCATGGGCATGTATTTTGTTCTTTTTCTTTTTCTTGCCTGATTTCTGTACCTTATGTGACAATGTTGTATTATATACTACTGATGTGATGTGACCTGGTGTGCTGACTGCATACGTTTGTTTTGTTGTTATTATGTGAACCCAATAAACGTTTGTTTTCCAAAAAAAAAAAAAAAAAAAAGTGGTAACGAGAAATAATAAAATGGGAAATTTAATTGATAAGAATGTTTTGCCCATTATGAATGACTTAGGGCTTAAAAAACTAAAGCAAAAATGTATTAAAAATAGCAAAGACAACAGGCTTAAATGTTGCTAAATTGCATTCAGGTGCACCCATCGTTAAGATGATGGTGAGCGGTGATCCAGACGCCCTCAAACATCATGTAAAATGGTGCAAAATTACTAAAAAAGTGTATGAAGAGGATCCCTCTAAATGGTGGCCACCAGAGGGCTATTTTGAGTATGCCTAAAAATTGATGCCTTGTTTAACTTGCTATTTAAAATGTCTGATTGTGGGGGAATTAAATGTCTAGCAGCACGGGAAGGAAAAAATATATAGGTGAAGCCCCTCCCTATAAAATGTGTTCAGAAAAAGCTACTTTAACAAATAGATAAGGAAGAGTAATAGAAACAGTTTTATCAGGGAAAACATAGTTCGCCGTAGTTGGCAGGACACTTTGAGGTTATTTTTTATATATAGAATTGTAGATAATGAGAATTTACATTTTGCTCATAAGTCCCTGTATGAAAGGTAGCTCTGCTGCAAAATTTTGAAAATTGGCTACTTGCCAAGAGAGGGTTCAACAATAAATATCTTCGTTCCCGTCATAGTTATGGAATTTATTTTTGCACAGAAAGGGTTACCGCAATTAGTGTGACCATTGGACCCTGTTGGCACCGAGCCAAAAATTTCAAATCAGATTAACTTTTTATCTGATTATAGTTTTTGAATGGTATTTTAGGGGTGTCCTCTATTGAAGGAGGGGAACCTCTGGTCAGGTTTTTGTAAAAATGACACGAGAAAAAAAAAAAGAAGAACGTTTTTTTTGTAGGTTTGGCACGGAGCCAAAAAAAAAATGTTTTAAGTTTTATAGTTTTATCTGATTTTAGCATACAAGTGGTATCTGATGTGCCATCTTTACTGATGGCCATACCATCCGATGCTACTCACTTTTACAGTGAAGTAATGCGTTTTTTTTAGCGTCCTAATGGACGAGGAGACAAAGCCATCTTTGTTTCTTGTTTTTCAGTCCGGGTAACTGACCTGGTGTAGAAATGCCCTTAAAAATAGGTGATGGAGGTTAGTATACAGCAAGGATAGGGAAAGTTTATGTCCCTTAGAAACCCCAAGAAATTGGGGTAATTGTAGAAAATCTCCCAAACATTGCCAAGTGTCTTAAAGAAATGGTACAAAAGGTTGATGTGAATGGAGAAAACTCAGTAAGCTACATATATAGATATGTGGATTTTGATTGATTGTGCAGTATCTGAGGAAAAAAAAAAAATATATATATATATATATATATATATATATATATATATATGCGTATGTATGGAACACATTTGCAGTAAATAAATAAATAAGTACACATGAATCAGGGATATTGAGGATACAGGCAGATGGCCAAAATACGTATGAAGCAAAGATTGATACAATGAAATTCCAAAGGAATGGGTAACAAGTATGTTTGATAAAGGACAGGATATGTGAATGTTATTGGATGTTGTTTAGAAGGAAGGTGAGGAGATGTTGAACTATTGGAATAGATTCAAAGATGCTATATAGAAGCATAGTGATTAGGTGACTGAAAGTGAAGATGGCATGAAACAACCTAAAGTGATAAATATTTTTGTAAGTGGATTGTTGTCTGAGATTAGAAAAGAAAATGGAGCTCCGCATAGCGGGCTGGAGAATTAAACCTGTCCCTGAGTTGGTTGACATAGCACAGATAGCTTGTGAAATGTTAAGGAAAAAATAGAGAGAAAGGAAAAAACTAAAATAATGAATATGCAAGTCCCTGCGGTAAAGGAAAAGGTACATAAACCCAGGGGAATGTCAGTTTCTACAGTACAGGTGATGGAACCCCCTTATCCCCCGTCAGGAATAGTGTACATTTCCAATTTTGGGGTCCCCCAGGCCAAAAGGGAGAACTGGAGATCCAAAGAGGGGCAGTGTAGGACCCCTACAGGAATTATTAAATGGACAAACAAAAAGCAATTATAAATTCACTTCGGAAGAGTTAACCCCTTCAGTTATGGAAGCATTTAAACAAATCAAGCAATCTTTGCTAACAGTGCCCAGTCTTGGTTTGTCAGACTATAGCAAAGATTTCTATTTATTTTGCACAGAAATAAATGGACAAATGCGAATGGGGTGTTAACGCAACACTTCTGTGCCAGACATCGCCCAGTGGGATACTACAGTTAACCATTGGACAGCGTTGCAGAGGGCTACCTGGATGTCTAAAATCAGTAGCGGCGACTGCCCTACTGGTTGAAAAAAAAACTGTAGACATTGTATTAGGCAACACTTTGTATTTGATGTGCCCCCATCATTTGAAGGCTATGTTAAATAGTGCCTATACTAAACACTTCACAGTACAAAGGATAGCACATTATCATTTAATTTTTTTATCAGCTTCTAATCTAAAAATTCAGCGCTGCCAGACTCTGAATCCAGCTATTTTTCTATCGGAAACTGACGGTGAGGAAATTGATGGTTCTGAATACCTAATACATGATTGTGCTACCTTTATTGATGAAGTAACAAAACCCAGATCTGATCTTCAGGATGAATCCATTGCTGGTCTGCCTGTATGTGCAGACTTGTTGGTAGATGGCTCATCCCTCAGATGACCTGATGGGTTAACATTAGCTGCCTGTGTGGTAGTAAACGGTGAGAGCCGACTACTGCATACTGAAATTCTGCTAAATTCTAAGTCAGCGCAGGCTGCGGAACTTACAGCTCTCTGTGTTGCATTGGAGCTAGCAGAATTAGATACGGTAAATATCTACAGTGATTCTGCTTATGCTGTGGGTATATTGCACAGCTTTGCACAATTATGGCAGGAAAGGGGTTATCTGATAGTAACAGGAACACGCATTCAGCACAAAGAGTTAATTGTTAGACTGTTGTTTGCAGTCCAATCGCCTCTTAAAGTAACAGTAATTAAATGTAAAGTACATACCGGGTTTAATGACAGTGTATCGGTTGGGAATGTTTTGGCAGATAAATATGCAAAAGAAGCTATTCACTCTTATCAGCCACATGTAGTCCCTATATTTTTGGTCACAAATCTTCAAGTGGACCATAGGGTTATCAAGGCCCTACAGGAGAATTCACCCCGCCAATCCACTTGGTCTGTCAAAGGAGCTGTTTGCGGACCAGATGGCCTGTGGAGGTTGAATGATAAACTGGTTGCTCCACCGACTCTTTTTCCTTCATTGTTGGCTTTGAGCCATGGGCCTTGCCATGTCTCAACAGGAGGGATTATGAACAAACAGTGGTGGGCACCAGGTTTTTACACATATGCTGCTAAACAAGTTGATGAATGTGCTGTATGTCAAATGCATAACATAGGTAAACCAGTGCCTACCCCTATGAAACACATTCCGCATACTGAGGAGCCGTTTCAAAATTGTGTAGATTGACTTCTCAGATATGCCCCCTTGTGGCCGATTTAAGTATCTTTTAGTTTACAAATAAGGATGCCAGAACAGTAGTTAAGTGTCTTACTAGAGAATTGATTCCTAGGTTTGGTATGGGAGCTGTGATCTCTTCAGACAGAGGTACACACTTTGATAACAAACTAATAGCAGAGGTAGTAGATATCTTAGGTCTGAAACAACAGTTACACACCACATATAGACCACAGATTAGTGGGATGGTGGAACGCAGTAATCAAACCCTAAAGAGGTATCTGGCCAAGATGACTACTAATGGAAAGAGCACATGGGTAGAAGCATTGCCTATAGCCCTAGCAACTATCAGGACTACCCCTAAGGAGAACATATATTGTTTGGGCGCCCTCCTAAAAGACTTCCTACAGCTTCTGTAACATCAGAAACAGTGACTTTAAGACTTTAACACAAATGTGTTTTCTGATACTTTTTCCAAAGCAGGACAACCAGTGGACCTAAGTGAAAAGACTCATGGACTAAAATCTGGAGAGTGGGTGTACATCAAGAATCACACCCTGAAGACTACTCTGTCCCCTAAGTGGAAAGGACCGTTCCAGATTATTTTTGTGTCTCCCACAGCTGTAAAGCTAAAAGACTACAAATATTGGGTGCATGGTTCCCATTGTAAGAAAGCAGTGACTTTGAACAAACATACAGGCCAGTGTACTGCTGGCAAGGACTTTTCTGTACCTTTACCTTCTAGGTCATCTCCATCATTGATTCAGGCTCGAGCCAGAAGACTACGAATACGGAAGAATGTCTCTTACAGTACCTAGAGCTGATATGCATCTCTGAGGAATTATCCTAAGTGGAGGAGCCTTGGTGTGGATCACGGTCATGATGTATGAATGGACTCGCATGATAAAAAAAGGTGAGACGCATGATACCTTTTTCCTCAATGCTACTGTAATGACTAAAAAGTTACACATTACCCCAGAGTCTGGATTTGATCAAAGGCTGAAGAGAGACTTACATGCTAAGTTGAGACAACCCTTCTATAATTCCTTTGTGGCAATGCAGTTGCAAGCTGCCAAGAAGTTGGAAATCACTAAGTGTTGGATATGCACACATTCACCTATCTCACACAAGACTTTGCCCTTACTAGGTATACCCAGTACCCTAGCTGAGATAGAGGACGGTGCTCACTTTAGCAATATCAGTGCTAAGATGGTTGACAAGGCCATTTCACTGCTGCTATTTACCAATGCCCCAATGAGAATACCAGCAGTATGTATTAACTTTACCCGTATTTATCCACCAGAACTACTTGAGAAAGGTTTCAAGAATACTGATCGAGCAATTGGAGACTCTCAGTGAATGGATAATGCGGATGTCAGGTATTGGTTTGATGGTAAAGATTTTATGTGGAGTACAGATCGATATCAGGAATTGCATGATTTCACACACCGCCAACATTCACGCCAGAATAATTTGAAGTTATTAATGTGCCTGCTACATGGTACATGAGTGACAATGAGTTTAAAGAGACGCAATTGCATAAAATTCCTGCCCATTTCTTCAAAAGAGCCCTCACTGAACAGGATATTCCAGTACAGGCTACCCTCGGACAAATGGCAGATGACACTGAAGAAGAGACTAATCTTGAAATACTAGCACCTATTCCAACCCAGAATGAAGGCCCAGAAAGAAATGATGATGATATTAATGTTGAGTCCCATAGATGTTGTATTAAAAAGGCTTTCAGTTTTATTATAGATTTAGCTGATTTAAGGCTTTAACATAATTGCTCTGTATGACAGAAATTTCATATTAATGGCCACTGAATTAAAAATGGTTAAAAAGGAGGTTTTGCAACACCGGCTGGTGTTGGATTACCTTACTGCTAGTCAGGGAGGAATGTGTACCGTAGTGGGAACCTCATGCTGCAATTACATAGGAAATGATACGAAAGCTTTATTTTTGTAAGGAACATACCGAAACCGCTTGGATTGGAGGTAGCTGGGAAAGTTGACTCTCTTGGCTAAATCCTGCCAACTGGTTTACTGGTATTGGAGGGTGGTTCGCAGGTATATTGCATGGTGTCCTGTATATTGTTGGAGTTATAGTATTGATTATGCTGGTAGTTAAATGTGTACCAATGCTATGCAAATGTTGTATGAAAATGGCTACTGCTCGTACTAATACTGGTTCTTTTGAGCTCTCGAGGCCTCGCATAAAGACGGCCCATGAGATGGTTACTTGCATACCCGAAAGCCAACCTAAAGACACAGAAGAAGTTTAAAAGAAAAGACACAGATGAATTCTAAACTCAGGAGGGACCTGTCAAGATGAAAATATATTGAGGACTCTTAAAGACTTTTATATTATATGTTCATATATCCATATTCAGTATGGCAGTCTAGAGTCCCCTCTTAATCCTTGAATATACTTTCAAAATAATACGTTTTAGGATTTCAGTCTGAGTCTGTTTGTTATGTTGTCTTTATTATGAATATGTGTCAAGTATAACATGAAATGTTCTTCCACAAATGATAAGATTCCCGGAAAGAGATGTTTATGAAAACAAGCCCCTTATTACCGTAAAATGTAAAAAGCCCCCAATCAATAATTTTTAATTGTCAGACTAACTTTTCACTCAACGTCATTATATTGTCAGGATGACCGTATGTGTAATTAGACTGTATTATGAAATCTTGTGCAATATTGTGAAACTTTGTATAGTCTGTAACTTGGGCTTGTGCCCATTTATGTATTATAAAAAGTCTGTAACAAATTTAATCTGTGTCACACATCCATTGAAGGATGGTGTGAACCGCTGTATGGCGTATATTCTGAGTAAACATATGGAGACGAATGCAAACCTGATTGGCGTAGATTATTTCATGGCTCAAGCTTAACATGAATTTAACACTAGCAGCTTGCATGGTAATTTGTCGCTTTCGGGTGAGATCTTTGCTCCACAGAGTATTTTTTCTTTTTTGGTTTGTCCGTCACTTCGGTCAGTTCCTGACCTTTAGGCTGTGAGGAAGTACAAAGATCACAGAAGCCAAGGCAGAAGGGAAGCCTGAGAAAAAGGAAAGCAAGAGAAAGGGGGAGGGGGGAGAGAGAGAAAGAGGGAGTCAGCAAAGGGGACCTCAGACTACTCTCCCCCTATTAAAACGTACCCCCATAAAGATATAGATAAAAATGGGAGAGCAGGCCATCAGGACAGTCTTCCCATTCATCCCCCTTCCTCCTTACCGTATGAGAGCTGGGGATAGGCTCCGCAGCCTCTGGTAGTCTGGTCTGGTCCTCTGCCATTGAAACATCCTGGAGGGGGGTCACTTCTGGAGTCTGAAGTGAAAAACCGCTGCTGCTGTGTTCAGGGCTTGTTTTTATTTTCCAATTTCACGCAAGAAATGCGTAGGCCTCGCCCTCGGTTAGGGTAAGGGCGCCTGCCCTAGTCGTGCTGTGTTTTGCCCAAACCTAAGATGGCCGACCGTCCACTTCCAGTGGCGGCGCCATCTTAGTGACCTCACATCTGGTCCGGCGTTCCTATACAGATAGATGCCGCGGACGGGGTGCCCTGACAACAGCATGGAGCGGGAGAAGAGAGAGAAACCCGTCACCCCCTTCTGCCACGCGAGCCCGCCTGGAGGCTTGGAGGAATGGCAGCAGACTGCGGGAATTCCACTGGCGCCCCAGTAGGTGTCCTCATGGCTCTTCTCCCATCCCCAGCTTAGTCTAAAGAGGGGATGGAAGGCACAAAGGGAAATACCTCTCTTTGGAACCCCCTCACTTCCAACTACCGGATTACACTTACCTTTCTAGCAGTGGGAGTTTGTACGGGTTCCAGGATACTGGGGTTTTTTTTCCACTCTTTTCACCCCCCCTCCCTCCTTTACCCCGGAGCCTGTGACTGACTGCCTCGTCAGCTGTAACACGGGGGGGTGAAGGAGGTACCCAGGGATGCCTGCCATGGGTAAAATACCTATTTCCAGGCCTAAAATAACAAAACTGGGGAATTATCCTCTTGGTGCCGGTGTTTGCAGGGCGCAGGAAACACAAGAACTGAGGGGGCAGCCCAGGGCGGCCTGTTTTAAACTTGTGTGCTTGTGTTTCCTGCAGGAGGTGGAGTCTATCTCTCATGTGACCGTCCTGGAGGATTACTGGGGAAATACGCCCCTTCCTAACCAATGACACCACAATGCTTCTAATCAACTCCCTGGTAATCTCCCACCTTGACTACTGCAACTCCCTCCTCATTGGTTTACCTTTACATAGGCTTTCCCCCCTTCAGTCCATCATGAATGCTGCCGACAGGCTCATCCACCTTACCAACCACTCTGTGTCTGCTACTCCTCTCTGCCAATCCCTACATTGGTTGCCACTCATCCAACTAATTAAATTCAAAATACTAACAAAAACTTCAAAGACACCCACAACTCCACCCCCAGCCATATCACTAACCTGGTCTCTAATTACCAACCAAAATAATTTGCTTCTTTCCTCCTAAGGCCTCCTGCTCTCTAGCGCCCTTGTCACCTCATCCCATGCTCACCTCCAGGACTTCTCCAGAGCCTCTCTGATCCTCTGGAACTCCCTACCCCAATCTGTCTGGCTATCTCCTTCTCTGTCCACTTTTAGCCCATCCCTGAAAACTCATCTCTTCAGAGAAGCCTATCTTGCCCACACCTAACAACTGTACATTTATTTTCTCCATCCCCCACAGGTATTACCTTTTGTATCACTTGACCCTCCCTCTTATATTGTAAGCCCTAATGAGCAGGACCCTCTGATTCCTCCTGTATTGTGTGCACTCACATTGTAAAGTGCTGCGCAAACTGTTTTGGCACCATATACAATGCCTTACTAAAGTATTCGGCCCCCTTGAACTTTTCCACCTTTTGCCACATTTCAGGCTTCAAACATAAAGATATAAAACTGTAATGTTTTGTGAAGAATTAACAACAAGTGGGACACAATCATGAAGTGGAACTAAATTTATTGGATATTTCAAACTTTGTTAACAAATAAAAAACAGAAAAATTGGGCGTGCAAAATTATTCAGCCCCTTTACTTTCAGTGCAGCAAACTCTCTCCAGAAGTTCAGTGAGGATCTCTGAATGATCCAATGTTGACCTAAATGACTAATGATGATAAATAGAATACACCTGTGTGTAATCAAGTCTCCGTTTAAATGCACCTGCACTGTGATAGTCTCAGAGGTCCATGTAAAACACGCAGAGAGCATCATGAAGAACAAGGAACACACCAGGCAGGTCCGAGATACTGTTGTGGAGAAGTTTAAAGCTGGATTTGGATACAAAAAGATTTCCCAAGCTTTAAACATCCCAAGGAGCACTGTGCAAGCGATAATATTGAAATGGAAGGAGTATCAGACCACTGCAAATCTACGAAGACCTGGCCGTCCTTCTAAACTTTCAGCTCATACAAGGAGAAAACTGATCAGAGATGCAGCCAAGAGGCCCATGATCACTCTGGATGAACTGCAGAGATCTACAGCTGAGGTGGAAGACTCTGTCCATAGGACAACAATCAGTCGTATACTGCACAAATCGGCCTTTATGGAAGAGTGGCAAGAAGAAAGCCATTTCTTAAAGATATCCATAAAAAGTGTCGTTTAAAGTTTGCCACAAGCCACCTGGGAGACACACCAAACATGTGGAAGAAGGTGCTCTGGTCAGATGAAACCAAAATAAAACTTTGTGGCAACAATGCAAAACGTTATGTTTGGTGTAAAAGCAACACAGCTCATCACCCTGAACACACCATCCCCACTGTCAAACATGGTGGTGGCAGCATCATGGTTTGGGCCTGATTTTCTTCAGCAGGGACAGGGAAGATGGTTAAAATTGATGGGAAGATGGATGGAGCCAAATACAGGACCATTCTGGAAGAAAACCTGATGGAGTCTGCAAAAGACCTGAGACTGGGACGGAGATTTGTCTTCCAACAAGACAATGATCCAAAACATAAAGCAAAATCTACAATGGAATGGTTCACAAATAAACATATCCAGGTGTTATAATGGCCAAGTCAAAGTCCAGACCTGTTCAAATCCAATCGAGAATCTGTGGAAAGAAGTGAAAACTGCTGTTCACAAACGCTCTCCATCCAATCTCACTGAGTTCGAGCTGTTTTGCAAGGAGGAAAGGGCAAAAATTTCAGTCTCTCCATGTGCAAAACTGATAGAGACATACCCCAAGCGACTTACAGCTGTAATCGCAGCAAAAGGTGGCGCTACAAAGTATTAACTTAAGGGGGCTGAATAATTTTGCACGCCCAATTTTTCCGTTTTTTATTTGTTAAAAAAGTTTGAAATATCCAATAAATTTCGTTCCACTTCATGATTGTGTCCCACTTGTTGTTGATTCTTCACAAAAAATTACAGTTTTAGATCTTTAAGTTTGAAGCCTGAAATGTGGCAAAAGGTCGCAAAGTTCAAGGGGGCCGAATACTTTCGCAAGGCACTGTATATTGTGAGGGGAATTCTCCAAACTCTGGTGCAAATAGGAACCCTGATGTAAGGGGGCGTTTGTCATCAGAGCCCCCTTTGATCAGAGTTGCCAGTGTACTCCTCTTAAATCAGGGTGCACAGAGCTCCTTTTCATCAGAGTTTCCCATTACAGTATAAAGGGGAACTCTGTGGATTCTGATGAAGGGGCTTATACAGGTTCTGAGTCTCATCCTCCCGGCAGTGCTGCTGTCTGGGATGGAAGAATGGTGGGGGGGGGGGGGGGCACAAAAATGCTCCTTCGCCTATGTACACAAAAATCCTGGCGCCGGCCCTGCTCCTGGGCCCAACTGAGGACATTTAGGGCCTTAAGATTGAAGATGTGGTGGATGTCTCCTTTTGTTTGGCAACTGTGGACAGAGAAGAACTCCTGGAATTGTTATAGCCTCAGACCTGAAAATGCAGTTAACATACAGGTACATGATTTTGTGCAGAACGTCCGCCCTGCCGCAGTACATGTACGTGGGGTGGTCAAAAAAAACAGAAGTCGCCCTGATAAAGAGAGAGAGACTATGACCTGGTGGATTGCATGCAGAACTCCTTGGCCCACCTGAGGACATTTAGGGCCTCCTGTGCCCAGCTGAGGACATTTAAGGCCTTAAGATCAAAGATGTGGTGGATATGTCCTTTTGGTTTTGGAACTGTGATCAGAGTAGAACTTCTGGAACTCTTCTGGCCCCAGACCTGGAAATACAGATGACGTACAGGTAGTTGATTCTGTCCAGAACAGCCGCCCGGCTGCAGTACATGTATGTGGGTGGTCAAAACAAAAAGTATCCCTGATAAAGAGAGAGGCTATAACCTGGTGCATTGTATGCGGAACTCCTGAGCCCAGCTGAGGACATTTAGGGCCTTAAGATTGAAGATGTGGTGGATGTCTCCTTTTGGTTTGGGAACTGTGGACAGAGAAGAACTCCTGGAACTCTTCTGGCCTTAGCTCAGTGAGATAGAGTTTGGAAGACTAATGTCATAGACAGGTTGCCAAATGTTTAGGGCTTTAGAAAGGGCCTCCAATGGCTGTAAATGTGGTGCCTTCTCCACTCTCCATCTCACTAATAAAACCCCAATGGATGACTCTCTATGAACTGATCACATTCCAATCACCGATCATCTAATCATTGGTAAAAAAGAAGATTCGGTACAGAATATTGTACAAAGAATTTTTATTGTACAAGATCAGAATAAGCGATTACCACACAGTAATGTTTAAATCTTAATGCTTTAATCTTTTATAATAGAATTAACAAATGTGTCAAATGTATTAATAATCATACATTGGTTGGACCAATAAAAAGCCAGCTACTTCAATAAATCAAAAAGGAGCAACAACATGAAGCAACCAATAAAAAAGGTTCACCAATGGAAGATAAAGGGTTAACATAAGGGCTCCCAGCTGCCTGCCAACCCCACAGTGGGTCAGAGGGCGATGCGGGTGTAAACCAACCCTGAGTGGACTGTGGTGGTTTCACATTTGTTTATGGACTAAACAGTTCCACCCGTTACAATCCAGCGTCCATTTCCCGTAGTACCAGCAGGGGGCGTACTCTGATGTTTCATTATATTTCCTTTATTTTTACACTTTCCTGCACTCTGTACATGAAAATGGAGCCTCTAATATAAAAGTGTGAATTCTTTTCCGTTTGAAGCGTACATAAGGAGTGAAACATTTCCCGCACTCTGAACATGAAATAGGACGCTCACCCGTATGAACTTTCTGGTTTCTAAGAAATAAACCTTTGTTTGGAAAACATTTCCCCCACTCGTAACATTAAAAAGGACGCTCACCTGTGTGTATTCTCTGATGGCTAAGAAGGTTTACTTTCTGATTAAAACATTTCCCGCACTCTGAACATGAATAGGGAAGCTCACCTGTGTGTATTCTCTGATGCCTAAGAAGGTTTACTTTCTGATTAAAACATTTCCCACATTCTGAACATGAATAGGGACGCTCACCTGTGTGTGTTCTCTGATGGATAAGTAGGTTTCTTTTACTATTAAAACATTTCCCGCACTCTGAACAGGAATAAGGATGCTCACCTGTGTGTATTCTCTGATGTCTAAGAAGGTTTCTTTTTTCATTAAAAAATTTCCCGCACTCTGAACATGAATAGGGAAGCTCACCTGTGTGTATTCTCTGATGGATAAGTAGGTTTCCTTTATTTTTAAAACATTTCCCGCACTCTGAACATGAATAGGGAAGCTCACCTGTGTGTATTCTCTGATGGCTAAGTAGGTTTCCTTTATTATTAAAACATTTTCCGCACTCTGAACATGAATAGGGAAGCTCACCTGTGTGTATTCTCTGATGGCTAAGAAGGCTTTCTTTTTGACTAAAACATTTTCCGCACTCTGAACATGAAAAGGGACGCTCCCCTGTGTGAATTCTCTGATGCTTAAGAAGGCATGTTTTGTGACTAAAACATTTCCCGCACTCTGAACATGAATAGGGACGCTCACCTGTGTGTTTTCTCTGATGGCTAAGAAGGTTTACTTTTTGACTAAAACATTTTCCGCACTCTGAACATGAAAATGGAATCCCACCTGTGTGCATTCTCTGGTGGCGAAGAAGGTTTCCTTTGTATTTAAAACATTTCCCACACTCTGAACATGAATAGGGATGCTCACCTGTGTGTTTTATCTGATGGCTAAGAAGGATTCCTTTTCGACTAAAACATTTTCCGCACTCTGAACATGAAAAGGGACGCTCCCCTGTGTGAATTATCTGGTGCTGAAGAAGGTATGTTTTGTGACTAAAACATTTCTCGCACTCTGAACATGAATAGGGAAGGTCACCTGTGTGTATTCTCTGATGGCTAAGAAGGCTTTCTTTATGATTAAAACCTTTACCGCACTCGGAACATGAATAGAGATGCTCCCCTGTGTGTATTCTCTGATGGCTAAGAAGGTTTCTTTTCTTTTTAAAACATTTCCCGCACTCTGAACATGAGAATGAATTCTCTCCTGTATGGTATAAAGAAGATTCCCTGAGATGAGATGGTTTCCCGCACCCGTCGGCACTGTCAGATATTAGAGGACTATGTGAAGTATCAGGAGATTCCAATGATCTCCTCCAATGGTGAGGTCTGTCATGTATATTATGAGGAACGGGATTTACTTCTGGAGACGATGCCATGTCATTATCTTCTGTAGTCACATCTTCCTCCGATGTCCTTCTATTCCCACCACAGTGTCCGTCTGTCAGAAGACAAGAAAAATTACCAAGAGTTTTCCACACTCATATACACTGCTCAACACTTTATAATCAGAGTATAGCATCAAGTCAGGGAAACTCCTGGGATATTCATCTGCTCAGTCAAGTAGCAGAGGGGGTTGTTACCAACAGGTGCACTAGATGGGCAACAATGAGATGACCTCCAAAACAGGAATGGTTTTACAGGTGGAGGCCACTGACATTTTCCCTACTCATCTTTTCTGAGTGTTTGTCACTAGTTTTGCATTTGGCTGGGGTCAGTGTCACTACTGGTAGCATGAGGCCATATCTGGACCCTATAGAGGTTGCACAGGCAGCCCAACTCCTCCAGGATGGCTCATCAATAATTCCCATTGCCAGAAGGTTTGCTGTGTCTCCCAGCACAGTCTCAGGAGCATGGAGGAGATTCCAGGAGACAGGCAGTTACTCTAGGAGAGCTGGACAGGGCCGTAGAAGGTCCTTAACCCATCAGCAGGACCGGTATCTGCTCCTTTGTTCAAGGAGGAACAGGATGAGCACTGCCAGAGCCCTACAAAATGACCTCCAGCAGGACACTGGTGTGAATGTCTCTGACCAAACAATCAGAAACAGACTTCATGAGGGTGGCCTGAGGCCCGACGTCCTCTAGTGGTCCCTGTGCTCACTGCCCGGCACTGTGGAGCTCGATTGGCATTTTCCATTGAACACCAGAATTGGCAGCTCCACCACTGGCACCCTGTGCTTTTCACAGATGAGAGCAGGTTCACCCTGAGCACATGTGACAGACGTGAAAGGGTCTGGAGAACCCGTGGAGAACATTATGTTGCCTGTAACATCGTTCAGCATGACCGGTTGGGTGGTGGGTCAGTGATGGTCTGGGGGAGGGGTATCCATGGAGGGACACACAGACCTCTACAGGATAGACAATGGCACCCTGACTGCCATTAGGTATTGGGATGAAATCCTTGGACCCATTGTCAGACCCTATGCTGGTGCAATGGGTCCTGGGTTCCTCCTGGTGCACAACAATGTCTGGCCTTATGTGGTGAGAGTATGCTGCCAGTTCCTGGAGGATGAAGGAATTGATACCATTGAATGGCCCCCACGCTCGCCTGACCTGAATGCAATAGAACACCTCTGGGACATTCTGTTTCAGTCCATCCGATGCCCCCAGGTTGCACCTCAGTCTGTTCAGGAGCTCAGTGATGCCCTGGTCCAGATCTGGGAGGAAATACCCCAGGACACCATCCGTCGTCTCATTAGGAGCATTCCCCAACGTTGTCAGGCATGCATACAAGCACGTGGGGGCCATACACACTCATGAGGACCATTCTGAGGTCCTGCAATGACATTTCACTAAAATGGACTCGCCTGCTGCATCATTTTTTCACTTTGATTTTCGGGGTGTCTTTGAATTCAGCCCTCTGTAGGGCGATAATTTTCATATCCATCAAACTATGTGGCATCCTTTCCTTCCTAACACGTTACCCAGTCCATACCAGTATAGATCCTAACACATTACCCAGTCCATACCAGTATAAATCCTAACACACTACCCAGTCCATACCAATATAGATATCCAGCATGATATTTTTCCCATTGATGTGTTTTCAAAGTGTTCCTTTCATTCTTTGGAGCAGTGTATGTTGGTCGAGCATTTCAAAGTTTAGAAGAGATCTGACATGGATCTATCATACAACCTTACCCAACCAAACATCACTAAGTAATAATGCTATTGAAATGACGACAATGTTATGGTTGGGAACATGACGTTATATTGAGGAATGGAGATGGACCTTTTATGTGGTGTACAGTAGGGATAGACCGATTATCGGCGTGGCCGATATGCACTTTCCCCGATATATCGGTATCGGCCCCGGAACTGGCCGATATTGCTGATATTTTTGTCTTCTTAGGCCACCTCCCTCGCCTTGGACAGCCTCGTCTGGAGTCAGGACTAGTCTCATGGGAGTGTATCACAGCAATACACCCATCCGCAGCAGCCTGGTGCCAGCCAGCCACCCACATCCATAAGCCCTGTACCAGCCAGCAAGCCACAGGCCCTGTACCAGTCAGCCAGCCACAGGCACTGTACCAGTGAGCCAGCCAGCCACCCACCCACTGGCCCTATACCAGCCAGCCAACCACCCACAGTCCCTGTACCAGCCAGCCACCTACAGCCCCTGTGCCAGCCAAGTGTGCCAGACAGCCAGCCACCCACCACAGGGTGCCAGACAGCCAGCCACCCACAGATAGGGTGCCAGCCACCCATAAGCCCTGTACCAGCCAGCCACCCACAGGCCCTGTACCAGCCAGCCACCCACAGCCCATGTGCCAGACACCCACCCACCACAAGGTGCCAGCCAGCCAGCCATTAAGCACTGAACAAAAATTAACATGTTCAGTACCAGATTTGTGTCAAAATTTGTCTTAATTTTTTTAAACTTTAAATGTACAAAATATCGGCCCATATCGGCCGATACCTTGTGAAAATATTGGTATCGGCCCTGAAAAAACCATATCAGTCTATCCCTAGTGTACAGTATCTTCTCGTCATTTGTTGGGCACATAATGTTATATTAAGGAATGAAGAAGGACCTTTCATATGGTGTACAGTATTTTCACCTGATTTGTTTGGGATAGGACGTTATATTGAGGAATGGATATGTGGCAAAGCAATAAAAGTAAAAAAATAGGAATTTTTCAGGAGTCATATATGTCGGTCGAGGATTTTGAAGTTTAAAAGAGATCGGTGGTAGAACTGGGTGCAATCACAAAACCAAACTATGACAACTAACCAGATCAATGATGCCACCCAACCAAACATCACTAAGTAAGCTTTAACCCATTCTTCCATAATTACCCGAGCTGATATCTGGAGAAGTTTCTTCCTCTTTAACTGCGTCCATCATCCCAACCTCCTCTGTAAAATGCTGATCACCCCTCACATACGTCTTTTCCTTTATAACCCCAATTTGTACATTTATAAGATCTTCATCCTAAACCAACAAAATGGCAGAAATAATATTAAATACAAAATAATAATAATAGAAGAATGATATCTCTTAGGACTTGGGATCACTTTCCTACATTCTCATCTACCTGATGATGGTGATGGATGGTGTGATCTTCCTGTGTGGAATCCCGGGAATACAGAAGACGGGGACATCTCTCTGGTGGGTTTCTGTAACTGGATGACTCCACCATGGTGTCCTGGTACTGCTTTCTGTGACCTTTTGGAAACTCTGCCTCCTCCATTACAAAATCCTCATCATCCTCCTCTTTTATCTCTTCTTTAATGTTGACTTGTGTGGAATCCCGGGAATACAGAGGACGGGGACATCTCTCTGGTGGGTTCCCATTACTGGATCCATCTGTAGGAAACACACACACTGACTGAATACATTGTTTCTATGTGTTTATCAGATGATGGGGGATCTAGGTGGATCCTCCGTACTGCTCTCTCCTTTACAATAAAGTCTCCTCTTACCCGGTGATGTGAGGGGCGGCTGATTCTCCATCATGACGTCTTTGTAGAAGTGGATCTACAGATCCTCAAACATCAATCCATATACCCAAACAGTTTTTGTAATTAGTGGCCATCACTCACCTGTGCTGATGTCTGGAGAAGTCTCCTCCTCTTTAACTTTGTCCATCATCCCAACCTCTTCCCTGAACTGCTGATCACCCCTCACATACGTCTCTTCTTCCTCTTTAACCTCATCTTTTATATCTATCAGATTTTCATTCTAAACAAACAAAATAGCAGGGAATGGTTTGTTAAAAATGTGAGCACAAATGACCTTATACCTAAAAGTGGAATATATTTTCATACAGTCAGATCACTTTTACGATCTCGAGATCCATCTTCACCTACCTGATGATGGTGGGGGATGGTGTGACCTTCCTGTGTGGAATCCCGGGAATACAGAGGATGGGGACAACTGTCTGGTGGGTTCCCATTACTGGATCCATCTGTAGGAAACACACACACTGACTGAATACATTTTTTCTATGTGTTTATCATATGATGGGGGATCTAGGTGGACCCTCCGTACTGCTCTCTCCTTTACAATAAAGTCTCCTCTTACCCGGTGATGTGAGGGGCGGCTGATTCTCCATCATGACGTCCTTGTAGAGGTCCTTGTGTCCTTCTAAGAATCTTCTGAGAATCCTCCTCACCTCTCCGGTCAGGTCTGTGTTTTTATTAATAGGGATAAGGCAGGAGGTTCAACAATACATTGAGGAAATTACAGGTGTAGATATTACTAATGACCCGTAGGTTTGCTTATTTCACAAAAATGGTAAATCAAAAAAAAAAAAAATGAAAGCACGATAGTCCCAACTTATTGAACGCAGCAAAGGGGGCAATTCCAAAAAATTGGCTAAAACTTAAAAAGTCTTACAATTAGAGATTGGTATAAAAGAGTTGAATATACAATATGGAATACATGGGAAGCAGACCAGGAGACCAGACGGAGAGTTTCTCAAACAAGTGGGTTAAGTGGGCGGAGTTCAAGAAGACGAGTAAATATTTAGAAATCTGGACGAATTAGAGTATGAGGGTAGAATATGGGTAGATTAAGAAGAAAAGGAGGTGGTAAAATAGACGACAAGATGAGTATTACCGAGTGGAATGGGAAGTGGGAGGGATCTGGGGAGAAGGGTTTCTGGGTAAGGGTTTTAGTAAGATTATAGAAATGTATTTGTATTTTCTGTTTTTGAAAATTAATAAAATGTAAAATTTTGATTTAAATAAAAACAAAAAAGTGATGACATATGACTTCCCAGAATCCCCCTCACCTCTCCGGTCAGGTCTGTGTTTTATTAATAGAGATGAGAGATGTCATGTGACCTCCCAGAATCCTCCTCACCTCTCAGGTCAGGTCTGTGTTTTATTAATAGAGATAAGAGTGATGTCATGTGACCTCCCAGAATCCTCCTCACCTCTCCAGTCAGGTCTGTGTTTTATTAATAGAGATAAGAGTGATGTTATGTGACGTCCCAGAATCCTCCTCACCTCTCCATTCAGGTCTGTGTTTTATTAAAGGGTAACTCCACTTTCGTGGGGAAAAAAAATCAACAAATAAAGAAAAAACAATATAGCGTATACAATTGCGACACAAATCATATTGTAATTGAATGTTATTAAAAATTACCTTTCCTTTTTAATCTGCAGATGTTGTAATTTTCTAGAAAATGAAATTTGGCTACCTGTAGCTGCTCTGTACACAGAATGTATACTGACCACACCCCCAGAAACATCATTTCCTGTTTGTGTGATTGGCTCACTGATTTTCCCAGAAGTCTGCCTAAGATACAAGTCAGATTTCTGGCATCCCATCTGGCAACAAAAATGTCATTTTTGGAGAGATACTCCCAATAGGAACATGTCGAAAGGGATGCAGGCCCAGCAGCTTTCCTCATTAGAGCCCTGCAGCTGCCACAGCTGACAGATAATTATGAAACCACTCCCATTTCACCCACTCAGCACAGAGGCACAGGGACCAAGCAATGATTTCTTCAGAATAACAAAAGGTAGGAATCTGCAATAAAGTTTGTTAAAATCCCTGCAAGGTATAGAGATCAATCAGAGGGGAATGTTTTTTTCTCACTAAAAGTGGAGCTACGCTTTAATAGAGATAGGAGTGATGTCATGTGACCAGCGAGAGAAAGCAAGGTGGCAGCATTTGGTCTGGGTAAAGAGTTGGGGGACAGAAGTGTCAAATATGGGGTTTGAGGAGTGGAGATCTGCAATGTTGAATAAGGAAACGGGGAGTGGGGGACAACAGTGTCCATGGGGGTTGTGGAATATAGGTGAGCAGTGTGAGAAGGGGGATGAGGAGAGGGGAACAACAGTGTTAAATGGGGGTAAGGAATGGGGGATAGCTATGTTAGATGGGGGGTGAGGAGAGGGGAACAACAGGGTTAGATTGGGAGTAAGGAATGGGGGACAGCAGTGTTAGATGGGGGGTAAGGAGCAGGAGACAGCGACGTTAGTTGGAGGATGAGCAGTGGGGCACAGCGGTGATAGATGGGGGGTTGGAAGGGGGGACAGCAGTGTGGGACAGCGGTGTTAGATAGGGGGTGAGGAATCGGGAATAGCAGTGTTAGATGGGGGAGTGAGGTATGGGGGACAGCAGTATTAGATGGGAGGGGGGTGAGGAATGTTGGACAGCAGTGTTAGATGGGAGGTGAGGAGGGGGGGACAGCAGTGTTAGATGGGATGTGAAGAGGGGGGACAGCAGTGTTAGATGGGATGTGAGGAGTGAGGACAGCAGTGTTAGATGGGGGTGAGGAGTGAGGACAGCAGTGTTAGATGGGGGATGAGGAGTGAGGACAGCAGTGTTAGATGGGGGGTGAGGAGTGAAGACAGCAGTGTTAGATGGGGGGTGAGGAGTGGGGGACAACGGTGTTAGATGGGGGGTGAGGAGTGGGGACAACGGTGTTTTATGGGAGGGTGAGGAGTGGGGACAACGGTGTTAGATGGGGGGGTGAGGAGTGGGGACAACGGTGTTAGATGGGGGGGGGGGGGTGAGGATTGGAGACAGCGGTGTTGGATGCGAGTGAGGTGTGGGGGATAGCGGTGTTAGATGGGGGGTGAGGAGCAGAGACAGCGGTGTTAGATTGGGGGGGGTGAGGAGTGGGGACAGCGATGTTAGATGAGGGCAGGTAGCCGTGTCTTCTGATACATGCAGAGTATAGATGGCACAGACATGGTGGGGTTCCCGGTCATCCAGCATATATAGATCTGGGGGTCCAGTTAGTATTCAGGCAGAGGAAGGGATTAATGTTAGTTGGGGGGGCGTTCTGCTGAATGTTTCTAGATGGGAGTGTCCAAGTCACCATGAGCTCTGCTTCTCACCCAGATAAATTGTGGATACCTCGCATCTGTCTGGTGGGGGCGCTCCAGTAGAGCTGGAGAAAGTTTTGCTGTTGGGAAGTGCGCTGTGCGTTCATGCTTTTATTTTTTCACCGGGGGACCAGAAAGAGATCCTCAGTGTTATGCGTTCCTCTGTTTCTGTTCCCCCAGCGGCAAAAAGGAAGGAGGACATTTTCTTTAGGTAACTAAAGATTACAAATATAAAATAAGATCTTATTACCTCCTCTGCTGCCACTTCCAGCTACGTCTCCTCTCTAATTCCTCCCGACTCACAACTCACTCTGGAATGTTCTATGTATACCTGACATCACTTCCTGTCTGTAACAACATCACTTCCTGTCTGTAACTACATCACTTCCTGTCTGTGCATTCCATCTGAGAGAAGTCAGGTCACCACATTGTGGACCATATTGGGATTTTTGTACTTAGTGTACTTACGATGATTGTAGCCGGTGATGTTTTGGTTATTTGCTCTAACAGGTAACTTTTCAGGACTGGCCTTCAGGGTGTTCTCCATTGATCTTCTTCCAAACAGTATCAGTATTTCTTGCTAGAAAACAACTTAGAACCTCCAAACATTATACATTTTTTTTTAGCAAAGACCCTAGAGAAAAAAATGGGGATAGTTTCAATTTTTTATGTCACATGGTATTTGCGCAGCAGTTTTGAAAACGCAATTTTTGAGGGAAAAAAACGCAATTTTTTGGGGGGAAAATACACTTTAATTAATTAAAATTAATTAACCCTAAACCTCAATTTTTTTTGTATAATGTGAAAGATGATGTTATGCTGAGTAAATAGATACCTAATATGTCATGCTTTAAATTGGCGCACACCCGTAGAATGGCGACAAATTACGGTACTTAAAAATCTCCATAGGCATTTACATTGTTTTTTTTGCAACTGATGGGACCCTTTTTCCTCCCAGTGCCCATGCCCCTGAGAACTGGTGATAACCAGACCATTATTCTTGATCTTTACAGATAGTCTACAGACGGGTATGGTGCCAGCTGATTGGAAAAAAGCCAACGTGGTACCAATATTTAAAAAAAGGGCCGAGATATATCCCGGGTAACTATAGGCCAGTCAGCCTAACATCAGTAGTCTACAAGATTTTGGAGGGGATGTTAAGGGACCATATACAAGACTTTAGTAATGAAAACGGTATTAGTAGTAGTAATCAGCATGGATTCATGAAAAATCGTTCTTGCCAGACCAATCTATTAACCTTCTATGATGAAGTGAGTTGCCATCTAGATAAAGGAAGGTCTGTGGATGTGGTGTATCTGGATAAAGGAAGGCCTGTGGATGTGGTGTATCTGGACTTTGCAAAGGCATTTGACCCAGTTCCCCACAAACGCTTACTGTACAAACAAAGGTACGTAGGTATGGACCATAGGGTGAGTACCTGGATAGAGAACTGGCTCCAGGGGAGAGTCCAGAGGGTGGTGATAAATAGGGAGTACTCGGATTGGGCGGGTGTGGAAAGTGGGGTCCCCCAAGGTTCTGTCCTGGGGCCAATCCTGTTTAATTTATTCATAAACAACCTAGAGGATGGGATAAACAGCACAATCTGGGCATTTGCGGACGATACTAAAGTAAGCATGCCAATATCTTCTATGCAGGACGTGGTAACCTTACCAGCAGACCTGAACAAAATAACGGGGTGGGCAACTACATGGCAGATGAGGTTTAATGTTGAAAGTGTAAGGTAATGCACTTGGGCATCAGAAACATGAACGCAAGTTACTCGCTAGGGGGGAACCTCTGACTGAATCTAAGATGGAAAAGAACCTGGGAGTCCTATTCGACTACAGGCTTGGCAGTGGCATGCAATACCAAGCTGCTGCAAGCAAAGCCAGCAGAATACTGGCATGTACTGTATAAAAAAGGGGATTTACTCCAGAAATAAAGAGATTATTCTCTCACTCTACAAGACTCTGGTCCGGCCACATCTGGAGTATTCCGTCCAGTTCTGGGCACCGGTCCTCAGAAAGGATGTGCTAGAACTGGAGAGAGTACAGAGAAGGGCAACAAAAATAATTAGGGGAACGGAGGGCATCAGCTATGAGGAAAGACTACAAGCACTGAACTTATTCTCTCTGGAGAAGAGACGGTGAGAGGGGATATGATATCAATGTACAAATACTGTACTGGTGACCCTAGCATCAGGAAAAAACTTTTCAGAGAAAGGGAATACAATAAGACACATGGCCACTCACTAAAACTAGAAGAAAAACGGTTTAACCTTAATTTACGTAAGGGGTTCTTTACTGTCAGAGCAGTAAGGATGTGGAATTCTCTTCCGCAAGCAGTGGTATCAGCAGGGAGCATTGATAGTTTAAAAAAACTATTAGATGGGCACCTTAAAGACCACAACATAAAGGGGTATACAATGACAATGTACAGTTAACAGCAAACACACGCACACACACACATTATGGGTTGAACTGGTGTCTTTTTTCAACCTCACTAACTAAGTAACTATGTAACTGCAAGATCCTTCCACCCACCCAGGTGAGTGGGGGCGCCCCTTCACTGAGAGGGCTTAGAGGAAGACTTGGCTGACCTCTGGCCCCGGGGATTTTTTTTGACCTTGCCCCGAAGGCTTGAGTCTGGATGCTGACGGTTGAGGCCATCGGCACTGCCTGGATCTGGAAGCACTGGTCTTATGTTTGCTTGGGATCTTAAAGGTGGAACTCTTCCTCTTCCTCTTTACAGGTAGCAACGTACTTTTCACTCCCGAGATCTTTTGGATATACTTATCCAGATCATCACCAAAAAAAGGCGTTCTCCCTGAAAGGGGAAGCTAGCCAGTAATTGTTTACATGGTAATTCCACAGACCAGCTCTTTAACCAAAAGACTCTGCGCATATGCATTGTCATCAGAGCAAATCGTGACATTTGTCTTATGGAGTTCGTAAGAGCATCTACTTCGAAATAAAAAGCGTGAAGTAGATCTGACAGATCTTCCACAGACTCTCCTTGACAAGAAACTGTCTTGGCAACTCGCTTTATGTGGTCTTTCAAAGACTGACACACTCCTATGGCTGCTACTGCAAAACCTGCAACCGCAAAGGAGGCTTTAAATAAAGATTCCAACTTTTTATCTGCTGGATCTTTAAAAACCTGGGCATTATCCACAGGACAGGTTAAATTCTTGTTAACCGAAGAAATGGCTGCATCCACAGTGGGAATTTTCCATCCCTTAGAAAATGTATCCTCCATAGGATATAACAATGAAAACCTTTTAGGAGGAACAAATATCCTATCTGGATGATCCCAATCATTATACACTTCTTGCTCTAAGAGTGGATGCATGGGAAATGACCGAGGACTCTGAGGAGGGCGCAATGAGCCTAGGGAGGAAAAAGAGGGTTCAGTAGTCTCTAAGGGCAGGAGTTTAAACACAGCCCGGACCATCTCAGCAAGAGACTGGATAAACAATCTCTGGGATTGAGAAGCTGATAGAGATTCCTCTGACCCCTTGGAAGTGGAACTTTCAGCTTGACCTTCTATAGAGTCACCCTCAGCTACATCTTCCACATCCTCTGCCCAATCCTGAACTCATTCAGGGGTGGCTCAGGAAAGGGGGATCTAACGCGCTTCTTTCCTCCATGTGGTGCTGCAATCATGTCAGCAATCCTACCCTCTAGGCTGGCAAATGCTGATGCCAAATCGTCCTTGGTAACATAGGCTGTGTCAGAAGTACACGACATAGCTACTATGTCTGATAAAGCCTCTGGCTTCTCAGGAGGAGTAGACATAGTGGAAACATGACTAGGACCTTCAGGGCCTGACGGTGGCATCACAGTGCCCTTTCCAACTGTGCTCCCTCCAGCCCTTTTTTGGGCAGACATTCCTTTATAGCAAGACAAACTTGAGGTACTACCTTTAAAGTGTACTCAAAGTCTGTGCTAAGCTTATACAGCCTAATGCACACAACACTGATTACCTAAGATACAGGACCTATTAGTGCCAGTAACATACATCCACAGTGACTCATGTAACCCAGCTGCTGCTGCTCTGTGTCCCCTTTCAGCCTGTGACAGAGACTAGTGTGTTGGAAACAGTTCCTTGCAGAATGTGCCCTTTTATGTATGTGCGGCGTGGTGTGTGGCATCCACTTGCACGCCAAATTGCTTTAGAACACGCCCACCACATGGCGTATGCCTGTACTTAAATGTTAAGATTCCCCCATGCATGGGAATAGGCGTACGCCATAGACACGTGACACGCGATCCAGCAAAGGTGAACATGCGAATGCCTATGCGCCAGGGCTAACACAACAATCAAATAGAGGAGAGAGCAGTTTAGGCTGAATCTTGTTTGTCCCAGCTGATACTTATCAGATAATAAGCTCAGGGTAACAAACAGTGTAACAATATGCTTTAAACTTACTTTTCATAAACCTGCTACAATGTAAATACAAGCTGAAATACACTTGACATAAGTCTCTGTAATCTTATTAATGGGAACAGTGCATAAAATATTTACAGTTTTGCAATTTTTAACCTTTTAAGGTTTTTGTTTGCTGTGTAAATATTTAAAATGGACTCCCCAGTCCTCTCGCAGGACACTGCTATAAGCAAGAATCCAATCTTCACTCTTCACGGTGAGCATGGGCTTAGAGACCTTCAAGGACTGGGTCCTCTATATAAGAGGGGTCACGGACTTGGACCTGTAGAGCACCCTGCACAGAGCGCCTTTGGGGTTTGGTATTCCAAGGGTCTGTATCCCAGGGTCCAGCGCCTAAAAAGGACAGCGAGGATGGCTCGGGTACCATCTTTTTAGTCCATTGACTGTTTTAGATGGATCCAATAGCTAACCCCTTAGATCCAGTGATCTTTGTTTGGGGTATGATAAAAAAATCGTCTTTCTTCTTTTAAACAATAACAAACATGTGGAGCACCTCTCCACAGCGACCTTCACCTTTTAGACACTGGCGAAAAAAACTTAGGTACTTCCTGTATGGGGTTATATAGGGGGTCATCAATTCTGATTGGTTGCCACTGTCCTTCACCTATAGGTGGCTATATAACCCATATGTTATGATTTATTGCTCTGTGTCCCGTGATGTACGAAAATAAAGAAGTACATCATCAGCAACAGCCACCACTTTGTATTCTCTGTCTCTTACCGTAATGTCCCTAATATTCACGTTGGCCCGGAGTCTGTTTAAGAAAGGTTCTAAAGTCATTATGAACACCAAGGTGGAGAGGGGACAACCCTGCCTCGTCCCATTGGTGATATGGAAAGCGTCTGACAGGTGGCCATTAGCTCTCACTCTGGCGGACGGGGTAGAACATACTAGAATACTAGCACACCGTCCCATTGATCAAAGCATTGCTGCCATGTAATCCCATGCAACCCTGTCGAACGCCTTATCAGCGTCAAGTGAGAGAAAGAAGCCCTGTTGATTAGAGGAAGCGAGCCAATGATGTAGATTCAGGGCCTTGATCGTATTGTCTCTGGCTTCTCTGCCTGGCATAAAACCTACTTGGTCTAAGGAGATCAGGTGTGGAAGAATAGGGAGCACTCTGTTGGCTAACATTTAAGCGTAGAGTAAAGCAAAATTGGTCTGTAATTGGATGTAAGTGGGGGGTCCTTGTTTTCCTTAGGTATGACCGTAATATGCGCTTCGAGGAGGCGGTCTAGGGGGGTTGGAGTGTCCAGCAGTTAATTAAGTGTATTGAGTAGCTGGGGAAGAAGGATATTTGAGAAGCATTTGTAGTATTGAACCGTGAGTCCATCGGGACGGGACTTTTACCAGGTTTTATTTGTTTCAGGGCAGTCTTTAACTCAGTCAAGGTAAATGGTTGCTCTAGTTCTGTCTTTTTCTCTGTCGAGATAGCAGTGGGGCAGTCTTCGGATAGGAAGTCCTCAATTAAGCGATTGCATGTGGTCTGTTCATGGGGGGAAGGCTCAGAAGAGTTAAGGTTGTACAGCTTCTGGTAAAAAAGTTTGAATTGTTTGGTTATGTCCTCATTTTTGGTGAGAGTGTTACCCAGTCTATCCTGAAGGTGATTTATAGTAGTACTCCTTCACGAGCTACTTACAGCTCTGGTAAGTAGCTTTCTGCTTTTATTACCCTGTTCATAGAATATTTTCTAATTAAGTATATAAAGGTGGTGAGTCCATTTACCTAGTTCCTCCACCAAGAGAGAACGTGTATGCTCCAGGTCTCTAAGGGTATTTTGATCTTGTGTTTTTTTATGAACCTTTACCAACATTCGAATGTGGTCTGTTAGCAACTGAATCAATTTCTGTTTTTCTTTTTTTTGCCACAGCTGATATAGAGAGTAGGGATGATCGAACGGTTCGGGTCGACCATCGGTTCGACCCAAACATTGGCTGTTCGAGGTTCGGCTGAATTCCGAACTTTTTGCTGAAAAAGTTCGGAATTCGGCAACCAGAATCGACCAAAATGCAATGGTTCAGGAAATGGGCTTTAAAAGCCCGTGATTGGACCAGAACCATCAGTAAAAGCCAATTGAGGGGGCAGGAGAATGCTAGGAATGTGATTGGAGTGACTAGGGGGTCTATAGGCCAATCATTAGTGAATACGCCCCCCAGTATATAAGATAGCTCCCGCCAAATTCCTAGCATTGTAATACAGGGACATGGAAGAGACTGGAAGCAGTTCTGTGACTTCTGCTACAAAGTGTCATTTAGCAATTTTTAGTGTGAGGAAAGGGGTATCTAGTGTAGTTAGGGTGCTATTTTCCACTATAGTTAGCTTTAATAATTTAGTTTCTGTAGGGAAAGTGTTAAGTGTAAGGGGACCGTAGTGTAGTGTAGGGTTAACTGACTCTGACTGCTATGGCAGGGTGACAAAACCCTTCCATATCAGGGTGACCGCTATAGAGAAAAGATTGTTTCTCTTAGGTCACATTCAGTGCACCGATATGGCTTCTCACCTGTGAGCATGCTTTTTGCTTCAGGCGTTTATAGGGCTTTTTTGAGGAGATGTTTGGAGTCAGGCATGATATCTGAACATCTGTGTAGGGGTATATATACAGACACCCATGTCTGTATATATACACATATATAGGTGTGAAAGTAGCAGAAACATATGCTTGCGCTAATTAAATAATTAACAGGCATATGTCTCCGCTCCTATAACACCTATATGTGTGTATGTGTATAAATACATACAAGTGTGTGTGTATATATACCCCTATACAGAAGTTCAGATGTTTTGCCTGCCTCAAAAGACCCCAAAAAAAACGCCAGCTGCAAAAACACACCTGGGCGTTTTTGTAGCTGGCATTTTTTTGGGCATTTTTTGGGCGTCTTTTGAGGCAGGCAAAACATCTGCTAGAGTCCTGCGTTTTTTGGCTCACGGCACCACCACCACCTGGGGTGGGAGGCTTCCCGTCGATGAGAGGCGCCCACGCCATCTGGTACGGTAAGTACGTTCTGTGTGGGGCCTTCTGTCTGGGGATTGCAGTCTGCTAGGTCTGTGGTATCCCCTCATGTCTGTGTGTCTGGGGCTCGCCTTACTCCTGATCCCTGCGGGGGCTCTACCGCGTCTAGGATGCTATGTGGGGGGGTTGTGGGGGTCCCTACCCTGGGTGACACGTTTGTGGCTGTGTTTGGGTGCAGACATGCATGGGCGCCCCGCTGCAGTGTAAAAAACCGCGGGTCCGCCATTTTAGGTGTGGGCAGCTGCTTAGTTTCACTATGGGCACTTTCTGCAGCTCTCTATGTAGTGTGTTTTGGCGCCTTAGGGCGCCATATTGCGTGTGGCAATGTGTTTCTTCTGTGCACATGTCGGCGGCCATTTTCCCGGAGCCTCCCATTGCTTTCTATGGGCAACCATTTTCCCTTAGCCTGAGTCCTGTTCAGCCTCATGCGGTGTGACATCACTTCCTTTCTCATACTGAGGAGATCATCAGCCAGCGGGGTAACACTTGTGGGGGTCTGTTTTCTTTCTGTTTTGTGGGGAATATCTCTGGCTATCAGCTTTGTTCCTGCCTGAGGGGTCTATCAGTGTAGTCCTTAATAGCGGTGTATTGCGGTGGGATCGCCGTGCGATTTAAAGGGCCAGCGCCAAAAAAGTTATTTTATGGAGTCCCAGGACAGCAAATTTTCCCCAGCTTTGGTGGATGATTCAGGCTCCTCTGAATCATCTACACTTACTGCTGCACTTGCGACTTTAGCGTCCAAAGTGGATCTTTTGATGGCTGAACGGGATTCTAGAAAAAGGCCTAGGTTTTCTCACTCTTCTGATTCTGACATGGTTGCTGTAGATAGTGTACCCCTGGAGGGGTCTCATTCCTCCCAGTCTGAAGGGGAGGCGGAGGACGAGGAGGGGGATGATTCCCCCCCTGGGACGGCCAGAGAATGTGCTGCTATGTCTGTGCTGATTACTGTTGTGAAAGATACACTACATTTGGAGGATGAGCCCAACCCTCCGGGTAAGCGGTCCTCTTTTGGGACCCGCAGATCCCAAAAAGCGGCGCAGGTGTTTCCTTGCCCCGCTGAGTTTCATGAGACGGTGAATGAGCAATGGTGCAATTTGAAGGGCAATTTTGTGGTACCTAAACGGTTTCAACTCCGTTAGCCCTTTGCGTCTCCTACGGATTTGCGCTGGTCTGTAGCCCCTAAGGTGGATCACACGGTGTCCAGATTGAACAGGGCCACTCTGGTACCCACTGAGGTGTTCAGGGACCCTACGGATAGGCGGTTGGAATCCCTCGCCCGTCACGCCTATATGGTGGCGGGTTCCTTGCTGAAACCTATTTTCGCCTCGGTTAGGGTGTCTCAGGTGTCTCAGGCTGTGGCAGATTGGACCAAGGTGCTTAGGCGCACCCTCGTGGCTGACTCTGCCCCCCCTACCGCTTTGGAGATGGTGGACCAGATTAGTCAGGCGGTTATGTACCTGTGTGACGCGGCCTTAGATGAGGCCCCTTTAGCCGCACGCCTGTCTGGTGTCGCGGTGCTTAACCGTCGCCTGGTTTGGCTGAAGAGCTGGTCGGCTGACCAGACTTCCAGGAAGACAGTGTCTGGCATCCCTTATGTGCTGATTCATCTTTTTTGGGAATCCCTGGACGAATTGGTTAAAGGAGTCTGGGGGCAAGAGCACTCTGCTGCCCCAGAATCCTAAAGGTAAGTTTTTCCGCGGTAAGCTGGGCCCTTCCTTTAAACCAAACCAGGGGTCCTTTCGTGCTTTCAAAGCACAGGACAAGGGAAAACCCTTTAAAGGCCATGGCGGCCAGAGGAAGCCTTGGGCGGGCAAGTCAAAAGCCGCCCAGGCTGGAGCGGCGGCCCAGCCCGCCTCAACCTGAAGGGACGCCCTCATCTGTTCCAGGGGTTGGGGGACGTCTGCATGGTTTTCTCGAACCTTGGCTGCTCCGGATTCTGGACAGGTGGGTTCAGGAAATCATTCGATCAGGTTACAAGATCTAATTCCTTTCGCGGCCAGGTTCTTTCCCTCAAATCTTCATTTGACCCAACCATTTGCAAGATCTTCATCGGGCGGTTCAGGATCTTCTCGCCCAGGGAGTGATCGTCCCGGTGCCTTATAGGGACAGATTTTGGGGTTTTTACTCGAATCTGTTCACTGTGCCCAGAAAGGAGGGCAAGGTGCGTCCAATTCTGGACTTGAAAGCTCTGAACCGCTTCGTGCGCATTCAAAAATTCCGCATGGTATCGCTCCGCTCAGTGGTAGTCTCCCTGAGCCCAGGAGATTTTCTGGCTTCCATCAACCTCAAGGATGCGTATTTACACATCCCCATATTCGAGGGTCATCAGAGGTACCTCCGATTCGCAATCGCGGAGGCACGCTATCAGTTTGTGGCGTTACCTTTCGGTCTTGCTTCGGCCCCAAGGGTGTTTACCAAAGTGCTGGCTCCTGTTTTGGCCCTGTTTCGGGCACAGGGCATTGCGATCTTGGGATATCTGGACGATCTTCTGTTAAGATCGAGTGCCAGTCAGAGCCTGCTGCGCGATCTGCCCACTACGGTTCAGACGCTCCAGGAGTTCGGGTGGACCATGAACGTCCAGAAATCGACTTTGTCTCCTTCGGTTCGTCTCCCCTACCTGGGGATGGTCCTGGACTCCACCCAAGTGAAGGTGTTTCTACCGGAGGACAAGCTCTGGACCCTACAGGACGAGGTCAGGTCCCTCAGGGACAACCAATCCTTGTCGCTCAGGACCTGTATGCAGTCCCTTGGGGTTGATGGTGTCTGCTTTCGAAGTGATACCGTTTGCTCAGTTTCACAGGTGGTCTCTCCAGGCAGAGATACTGGCCAGATGGGACAGACTTCCTCAGTCCTTTGGACCTGAGGGTTTCTTTGAGTTGCCTGACCAGAGAGGATCTTCTGTGGTGGCTCCAGTCTCCATCCGTAGTGGAGGGGAAGTCCTTCCAGCCGTTGTTGTGGACGGTGGTAACCACGGATGCCAGCCTGTTGGGCTGGGGTGGCGTTCTGGGCACTTTGTCTGCCCAGGGCACTTGGTCGGAGGAGGAATCCTCCCTGCCGATAAACATTTTGGAATTGCGAGCGATCAGGCTGTGCCTGCTCCATTGGTCGGATCATCTTCAGGGCCGCCCTGTATGGGTGCAGACGGACAATGCCACTGCGGTGGCCTACATCAACCCAGATGTGGATCTGTTCGCGTCCTGGCTAAACAACAAGGTGGGTAGGTTCGTGGCAAGAACGTGCTATCCTCTGGCAGACGCCTCGGATGCGCTGGTGGTGCCTTGGAATCAGTATCGTCTGATTTATGCTTTTCCCCCGATTCAGTTGTTGTCCAGGTTCCTTCGCAGGTTGGTCTCGGAACCGAAGTTGGTGATTCTGGTGGCCCTGGACTGGCCACGCCCGTCTTGGTATGCGGACATCATGCAACTGGTCATCGAGCCTCCCTGGCGACTCCCGTTACGAGATGATCTGCTGTCTCAGGGGCCGATATTCCATCCTGCTTTACAGTCGCTGGCTTTAACGGCGTGGCTGTTGAAAGTCAGGTTCTGAGAGATCGAGGTCTCTCTTCGGAGGTCATTCCTACCCTGCTCAAGGCCAGGAAGGCCTCATCTGGTAAGATCTATTACCGTACTTGGAAGGCTTATTTTGCCTGGTGTGAATCCAGGGGCATCCCTCCTCGCTCCTTCTCGGTAGCGAGGGTGTTAGCTTTCCTGCAAACTGGTGTGGACCAGCACCTTGCGTTGACCACGATTAAGGGCCAGTTATCTGCACTGGCTGTCCTTTTGCAGCGCCCCTTGGCATCTAACTCTTTGATTCGCACCTTTATTCAAGGTGTGCGTCATTTGGCCCCTCCTCGGAGGGCGCCTTTACCT
Organism: Pelophylax lessonae; assembly: GCF_965119305.1. Classification (NCBI taxonomy): domain Eukaryota; kingdom Metazoa; phylum Chordata; class Amphibia; order Anura; family Ranidae; genus Pelophylax; species Pelophylax lessonae. Next base: position 21,818,753 of record NC_138770.1, read on the forward strand.
CCTTGTGACTTGAACTTGGTTCTGTCCATTTTGCAACGTCCTCCCTTTGAAAACATCAGGGAAATTTCTTTGCCTCTTCTGTCAAAAAAGGTTGCCTTTCTGGTGGTGATCACTTCTGCTCGCAGAGTGTCGGAGTTGGCGGCCCTGCCTTGCCGCTCCCCTTACCTGGTGGTTCACAGGGATAAGGTGGTCTTGCGACCTAACCAGTCCTTCCTTCCTAAGGTGGTTTCTGATTTTCACCTTAATGAGGACATTGTTTTGCCTTCGCTGTGTGCGAATCCTAAGCATCCTAAGGAGTTTGCTTTGCATTCCATGGATGTTGTCCGGGCGATCAGGGTTTACCTGTCGTTCACTGAATCCTTTAGGAAATCGGATTCTCTTTTTGTCCTTCCTGAGGGACCCCGGAAGGGTATGGCTGCGTCTGCGGCAACCATTTCTAAATGGATCAGACAGACTATTGTACAGGCCTATTCGCTTAGGGACCGGGCTCCGCCCTTCCCTGTCAAGGCGCACTCTACCAGAGTGGTGAGTGCATCCTGGGCCTTCCGGCATCAGGCTTCAGTGGTCCAGGTGTGCAAGGCTGCGACTTGGTCGTCTGTGCACACCTTTTATAAATTTTACAAACTTGATGTTCTGGCATCAGCTGATGCCTCCTTTGGCCGCAAAGTTCTCTTTGCGGCAGTGCTTTAAGTGGACCCTAGTTTTGCGGGTCCCCTTGTTTATTTGCTTTCCTGGATTGTTGTTCCAGTTGAGCTTTTTTTATTACCCAGAGGTTTTACCTTTCTGTTCGAGTAAGTTTCCTTTCTCTGACTTTGCGTTGCCTTTGTGACGGTTACGTTTCCCACCCCTCATGTCTACACTGCTTTGGGACATCCCATTGGTGAAGACTGAATGAGTGGGCGGCGACTGTCAGAGGACTCAGAGAAAGGAATTTTACGGTAATATTTTACAAAAATTCAGTTTTCTCTTACGTCAGAGGACGTAAGAGAAAACTGAATTTTTGTAAAATCTTACCGTAAAATTCCTTTCTCTGAGTCCTCTGACAGTCACCGCCCCCGCCCCTCTATTGGGGTTCTTTTGGACTTTAACTTCTTGCTACCAAACTGAGTTGGGAATGCTGATAGCAGGGGGTTATTGGACCAGTGGGACAGCCCCCATAGGTGTGTCTATGTAAATTACTTTGTTTTTAACAAGTCTTATGCCTAGCTTGCTCCTATGGATAAGAGGTCAATACCCATTGGTGAAGACTGAATGAATGGGCGGTGACTATCAGAGGACTCAGAGAAAGGAATGTTACGGTAAGATTTTACAAAAAAATTTTTGTAGGGCTCGATAAGGTAGAGCTGTGCTGCCTGAGGAGTTTTCAGCTACAAGGGAGAGGGGGACATTGAATTCTCCTCCCAAGATCAGCATGCCCTCCCGAAAATCGATTAACAAGTCACATCGTTTCCTGAAAAAGGAGACTTGATGTTCATTGGGGCAATATATGTTCACAAGGGTCATTTGTCGGGATGCATACGTGCCCTTTAAGAAAACATATCGCCCCTCAGGTCAATCAGTGAGTCTGAAATCGTAAAAGGAATGTGCTTAGATTGCAAGATGGACACCCCCTTGGTTTTAGAATGCAGGTTTGTGGCATGGACCACTGTAGGAAATGTTTTGTTCGTGAGTCTTGGAATAGTGTCTGAGCGGAAATGGGTCTCTTGTATAAAAATTAGTGATCGACCGATATTGGTTTTCGTTGCCGATACCGATATTTCACTGATCGCATATCGGTATCGGACGATATTTTCACACATGTAAAATGTTGCCAAAATAACACAAATTTCGACACAAATCTCTTAACAAACATGTTAAAAATGTTAATAAACAAAGATTAACACTAAGTGCTCGTTCTTCACACCTTAACTGCATAAAAATGGATAGGAAAACTTCAATTGCAAGGACATTTGCATTTCACATCATCCTATTGATGCATTAATGCATAATAAAGTGCTGCAGTAGTGGACTCACTCACTGCAAAATGTTTAATTCACTACTGCAGTGCAGTCAGTGCAAAACTGCTAAAAAAAAGCTAGGCAACAACAGCTACACAATGAATACACACACTGCACAACTGCTATAAAAAGAGCAAGGCAAGAGCTAGACATGTCACAGTGGATCGGACTGGAGTCAGTGGAGGACTATCTGCAGTATGGCACTCACTGCAACTACTGCAGTCAGTGCAATACTGGTAGAAGAAAAGCAAGGCAACAGCTACACAGTGGATTGGACTGTAGTCAGTGACTACCACTGCAGTAGGGCACTCACTATAATGCAATAGTGATTTAAAATTATTGCAACAATGAGTGGCGTTCTACTGCAGCAGTAATCTACTGGCACTGACTCCAATCCACTGTCTACTATGTCTATATTTTTTTCTAGCACTTTTGCATTGACTGCAGCGCAGTGCAGTCAGTGCAAAACTGCTAGAAAAAAATAGATAGACACAAGCTAGACAGTGGATTGGACGGACTCAGTGGACTGGTGAACAGACACTACTACTACACTTTCAAATCAACACTCCCAGTTAAGTAGAACAATATTCTAGTGCAGAAAGCATAACATTTCAGCATGTTCACCAGTTAAACGGCTTTTTTTCTTTTCATAAATTGCTGCTACTTCACTAAAAACACGCTCACTTGGTACTGAGGAAGGAGGAGCAGAATATCTATTTGACCATGATTCATTTTCTCTTCTGTCCGTTGTCTTTTAGGACATTTTTCTCCTGCATCCTACTCTTCCACATCAGAAACCTTCTCTTCTTGTCCTTGACTTTTCTTTTCGTCAGGAGGAACCTCCTGCACCTTCTGTTGAATATCTTCTGTCAGCAATTGCTTTGCCTTGGCCAATACATCATCAGAAGAGAAAGGATGGTTCTTGTATCGAGGATCCAAAAGACATGCAAGCACAACAGTTTTATTCTCCTCATGCTTCATAAACCTTTTGGCGAGGCTGTCCCTCATGGCTTGCCTACATGCTTTGATGCCACGTGTGTTGGGTCCTTCATTCTGTTGAAGAAGCATCTTCAGGACTCTCACACATGGGATCACAGAGGACACAGATGACTCGTAATGACTAACCTGCAGTGTCACTTCCTCAATGGGTACGAACGTCTCTATATTGTTGGCTACTATGTCCCACTGATCTGCAGTAGGGCAAGAATGTCCTCCAAGTCCATATTCACCAGAATATATGGTGAGAGCTCGCTTCTGCTCAAGCATCCTCTATAACATGTGTAGCGTTGAGTTCCATTGTGTTGGAACAGCCTGTATCAGGTTGTTTTTGGGTAGGCCAAGGTCTTCCTGAATGCACCTCAGTCGCTGCTTGGCAAGAACAGAATGGTGGAAATGGCCTGCGCACTTCCTTAGCATGGTAATATGTCCAGCAAAGCTTTCTGGTTTGACAGACCATCATTTACCACCAGTTGGAGGGTGTGTGCCATGCAACTGAGGTCTGATACTTCAGCAAGTCTCATACCTTTAACCATGTTCGCTCCACTGTCTCGCAGTACAAGCATCACTCGGTCTTTGGTGATTCCCAATTCTTCTAGCATGCCTAGAAACTTTTCTTTAATGTACTCTCTAATGTGGGATCCTTGCATCACTTTTGTATTCAACACCAAATGCCTTCTTGTCCATCTGCTGTCAATGAAGTGCCATGTAAGACTCATTAGTGATTCTGTTTGTCCTGACCAGCAGTCCGTCATGAATGAGAGTGAGTTGCCAGCATTCTCTGGTTGCAGCATACTCTTTACTTTGTTAACATATTTTTGGTGAATCTTTTGCAGCATTTCAGTTCGTTAAAACTTGTAACTCTTCAGTGTGTAGCTTGGCTCAACTATGGACATCAACCGCTTAAATCCAGAGTCAGACACTATTGTAAATGTCTGGTTATCAGTTACCATCATCTCAGTGATTACTCTGTCCAGAAGTTGGGATCTTCCATCAGATTTTAGCCACCTGTTTTTTTTCCAAAACATATCTGTTATTGTTGCCTGGGATAGGGATGATTCACCTTGTGATTCATTTTGTTTTTTTCTGTGCTGCATGATACAATTAACATAATGAACTCTTAGATGGGCCCAAAGATTTGACGTATTTTTGGTTTTTGCAGTTATTGATCCCATGCTTACATAGTTTTTGCAAGTGTTGCGCAGTGCTGCTGATTTTCTTGAAGATGGAGAAGAGAAATAGTCCCAGACCACACTTTTAATTTTTCTATCTGCATCCATCTCCATTGAAAATTGAAAGACACAAATGAAATTGAATCGAGGCTTAAAAAAACTGACTGGCTGGAACCCTGTGGTGGGTGACTGGCTGGCACCCTGTGGTGGGTGGCTGGCTGGCTGACACCCTTTGGTGGGTGGCTGGCTGGTTGGCATCCTGTGGTGGGTGACTGACTGGCTGGCACCCTGTGGGGGTGGCTGGCTGGCACCCTGTGGTGGGTGGCTGGCTCCCTTTGTTGGGTGGTTAGATGGCTGGCACCCTTTGGTGGGTGGCTGGCTGGCAACCTGTGCTGGGTGGCTGGCACCGTTTGGTGGGTGGCTGGCAACCTGTGCTGGGTGGCTGGCTGGCTGGCACCCTTTGGTGACTGGCTTGCTGGCACCCTTTGGTGGGTGGGTGGCTGGCTGGCACCATTTGGTGGCTGGCTGGCACTCTGTGGTGGGTGGCTGGCTGGCACCCTGTGGTGACTGGCTGGCTGGCACCCTTTGGTGGCTGTCTGGCACCCTGTGTGGTGTGTGGCTGGCTGGCACCCTTTGGTGGCTGGCTAGCTGGCACCCCGTGTGGTGGGTGACTGGTTGGTACAGGCAGGGCCTGTGACTGGCTGGCTGGTACAGGCCTGTGGGTGTGTGCGGGTGGCCGGCTGGCTGGCACCGGGCAGCTGTGGGTGGGTGGCCGCGGCGGCTGTGTTACGCACTGTGACTGGTCACCGTACTTGTACTGTATGATTGATTTGAGAAGAATCACTCACAGTCCCGACTGTGCACTGCAGAGACTCCAGTATGTGGCCGCGGTGGCTGTAACACAAGTGTGCGCACTGTGAGACTCCAAAACGAGGCTGAGGGAGGCGGCCTAAGAAGGCCACAGAAGCTATCCCAGACTCCCAGTGCGCAGAGGCGCGTGGCGCAACATACGCGATGACGTCACGGCAATATCGCCAACCACCGGGGTCGATTCCGATATATCGGGGAAAGTGCATATTGGCCCCCAATATATTGGTGTTGCCGATAATCGATCGATCCCTACTCCAAACTGCCAGGGGCCAGATTCCCTTTGCTTGATTTTATCTGGCCCTTGGGGCACGATTTCTCCCACTGACATCAATGATGAGGCAGAATTCCTCCCATTGGCACCGATTGGGCACGGCCTTACTTTAACTGAGAATTGCACGGTCGTGCGCCGCTGTACCCAAATAGAATTGATGTCCTTTTCCCCACAAATAGAGCTTTCTTTTGGTGGTATTTGATCACCTCTGCGGTTTTCATTTTTTGTGCTATAAACAAGAAAAGACGAATGATTTTGAAAAAAAAAAACAAAACAATATTTTTTACTTTCTGCCATTAAACATCCAATAAAAAAAATCAAATGTCTTCATCAGTTTAGGCCAATATGTATTCTACTAAATATTTTTGGTAAATAAAAAATCCCAATACGTGTTTATTGATTGGTTTGCGCAAAAGTTATTGTGTCTGCAAACGGTGGGATATTTTTATAGAATTTAATTGTTTTAAATATTTTCTAGTACTGGCGGCAATCAACGACTTATAGCGGGACTGTGACATTGCGGTGGACAAATCAGACAGCTAAGTGATACTTTTGTTGGGGACCAGTGACACCAATACAGTGATCAGTGCTAAAAAAATATGCACTATCACTGTACTAATGACACTGGCAGGGAAGGGGTTAACATCAGGGGCAATCAAAGGGTTAAATGTGTTCCTAGGGAGTGCTTACTTACTGTGGGGGAGGTGCTTTAACTGTGGGAAGGCAGAGATCTGTGTTCCTGCTTAGCAGAAACATACAGGAAGCTCGGGTTCTCACCTTTTCTTCAAGCCAAACCCGAGCACTTTAGTCACATACGGCAAAATATTATTTTTAAGGGGGAACACAGAACGGTGATCTCCCTTGTTTACATTGGCGGACCACTGTTCTGGCTCTCTCGGGAAAGACTGCCGGGTGGCGACGGACATCATGTCTGCCAGACCCGCTGATTGGCTCCCGCTGGGCGCCGGTGGCACGTGTGCATGCCCCAGACCCGAAAATGCAGCTGACGTACAGTACATGGGGTGGTCAAAACAAAAAGTCTCCCTGATAAAGAGAGAGGCTATGACCTGGTGGATTACATGCGGAACTCCTGGGCCCAGCTGAGGACATTTAGGGCCTTAAGATTGAAGATGTGGTGGATGTCTCCTTTTGGTTTGGGAACTGTGGACAGAGAAGAACTTCTGGAACTCTTCTGGCCTTAGCTCAGTGAGATAGAGTTTGGAAGACTAATGTCATAGACAGGTAGCCAAAATGTTTAGGGCTTTAGAAAGGGCCTCCAATGGCTGTCAATGTGGTGCCTTCTCCACTCTCGTTCTCACTAATAAAACCCCAATGGATGACTCTCACTAATAAAACCCCAATGGATGAACTGATCACATTCCAATCACCGATCGTCTAATCATTGGTAAAAAAGAAGACTCGGCACAGAATATTGTACGAAGAGTTTTTATTGGACAAGATCAGAATAAGCGATTACCACACAGTAATGATATGAATAAAATAAAGCTTAAATCTTTTATAATAGAATTAACAAATGTGTCAAATGTATTAATAATCATACATTGGTTGGACCAATAAAAAGCCGGCTACTTCAATAAATCTAAAGAAGCAAAAAAATTAAGCAGCCAATCATCAGGTATGCATTCTTGACCGTGATGCGATTGAGGACCCTATAATCAATGCAAGGTCTCAACTCACCCCCCTTCTAAGAAGGTTCACCAGTGAAAGATAAATCCTGATTGGCTGCTGTGGGTTAATGCATGTTACAGTGATCTTTTTCCATCCAGTAGGTTAGATCTATATACATATTTATAAGTAGAACACAAAAAGAATGTATTGTCAGAATTGTTTGTCTGCTGCCCCATGTATTGTCATGAATGCCCACTTGTTGCCCCCATGTATTACCAACAGGTGCGCACACCGTGGTGAAGAAGCACGATATTACGTGTGAAACGCGTCCACCTTTCTGTATCCCGTATTGACTGTCTGCAATAAATATCATCCCTATAACCTGTTGGAGTGCCACCATTTTCATTGGTTTTATGCCCCATATATTGTCAGGATTGCCCACTTATTATCCCATGTATTGTGCGGGTTCTTCTCACTTTGGCTTTTTAATATTGTCGTCTGGTAAGAGGCAACTCCAACTGGAACACATCAATTCGTTTTTGCATTTATCCTTATCTGTATTTGGTAAGGGGTATATATCTCTTATTTTTCCTTCTTATTAGCTCACTACACCAGTGAATCTTGGTGGTGGCTCTAATTATACACATTCTACCATTTAAGTCACACTGAGGTGATATCATACCTAGTTGTTGGGTTTTACGCTATTGCGTATGTTTACATTTTTTTCATGATCCAATGACCACTGAGTCTACTGCTCACACGGGCCTGGATCTTCTATCAAGGTGACAAGACATAAGAGCACATTCGCTTCTTTCTTACCTTAATCTGGTAAGCGTATACCCTTAAGGGAGTGTGGTCTAGGATCACATCCAGGATATTGTCATCTTTAATCACTGTTGGGACTTTTGTGGACTTTATACCTCCATTGATCACATTTAGCGCAACTTAATCTACATATTTTCTTTAGGGTGTGGTCACACTGGAAGTTGCTGCTGTTTTAATTTAATTCACATCCTTTAGTGCGGTTAATCCCCCCTTTATTTATTACAAGATTAGAGATGCTCGCCTGTATGAACTTTTCGGTGTCTAACAAGTAAAGATTTGAACGCAAAACATTTCCCGCATTCTGAACATGAATATGGAGGCTCACCTGTGTGTATTCTCTAAAGGCTTCCTTTATTATTAAAACATTTCCCACACTCTGAACATGAATAGTGAAGCTCACCCCTGTGCATTTTCTGATGGCTAAGAAGGTTTCTTTTGTGACTAATACATTTCCCACACCTGGCACATGAATAGGGACATTCAACAGCATGTATTCTTTTGATGGCTACGAAGGCTTACGTCATGAGTAAAACATTTCCCACACTCTGAACATGAATAGGGACGCTCACCCGTGTGTATTCTCTGATGCCTAAGAAGGGTTCCTTTCTCATTAAAACATTTACCGCACTCTGAACATGAATAGGGACGCTCACCTGTGTGTATTCTCTGATGGCTAAGAAGGTGTCCTTTTTGATTAAAACATTTCCCACACTCTGAACATGAATAGGGACGCTCGCCTGTATGTATTCTCTGATGTTTAAGAAGGTTTCCTTTATGATTAAAACATTTCCCACACTCTGAACATGAATAGGGATGCTCTACTGTGTGTATTTTCTGATGGCTAAGAAGGTTTTCTTTACGACTAAAACATTTCCCGTACTCTGAATATGAATAGGGAAGGTCACCTGTGTGTATTCTCTGATGGCTAAGTAGGCTTTTTTTTTGTTTAAAACATTTCCCGCACTCTGAACATGAATAGGGAAGGTCACCTGTGTGTATTCTCTGATGGCTAAGAAGGCTTCTTTTTTTACTAAAACATTTCCCGCACTCTGAACATGAGAATGAATTCTCTCCTGTATGGTATAAAGAAGATTCCCTGAGATGAGATGGTTTCCCGCACCCGTCGGCACTGTCAGATATTAGAGGACTATGTGAAGTATCAGGAGATTCCAATGATCTCCTCCAATGGTGAGGTCTGTCATGTATATTATGAGGAACGGGATTTACTTCTGGAGAAGATGCCATGTCATTATCTTCTGTAGTCACATCTTCCTCCGATGTCCTTCTATTCCCACCACAGAGTCCGTCTGTCAGAAGACAAGAAAAATTACCAAGAAATTTCCACACTCATATACACTGCTCAACACTTTATAATCAGAGTATAGCGTCAAGTCAGGGGAACTCCTGCTGGGACATTCATCTGCTCAGTCAAGTAGCAGAGGGGGTTGTTACCAACAGGTGCACTAGATGGGCAACAATGAGACAACCTCCAAAACAGGAATGGTTTTACAGGTGGAGGCCACTGACATTTTCCCTACTCATCTTTTCGGAGTGTTTGTCACTAGTTTTGCATTTGGCTGGGGTCAATGTCACTACTGGTAGCATGAGGCCATGCCTGGACCCTATAGAGGTTGCACAGGCAGTCCAACTCCTCCAGGATGGCACATCAATACGTCCCATTGCCATAAGGTTTGCTGTGTCCCCTCAGCACAGTCTCAGGAGCATGGAGGAGATTCCAGGAGACAGGCAGTTACTCTAGGAGAGCTGGACAGGGCCGTAGAAGGTCCTTAACCCATCAGCAGGACCGGTATCTGCCCCTTTGTGCAAGGAGGACCAGGATGAGCCCTGCCAGAGCCCTACAAAATTACCTCCAGCAGGACACTGGTGTGAATGTCTCTGACCAAAAGAAACAGACTTCATGAGGGTGGCCTGAGGGCCCGACGTCCTCTAGTGGTCCCTGTGCTCACTGCCCGGCACTGTGGAGCTCGACTGGCATTTGCCATTGAACACCAGAATTGGCAGCTCCACCACTGGCACCCTGTGCTTTTCACAGATGAGAGCAGGTTCACCCTGAGCACATGTGACAGAATTGAAAGGGTCTGGAGAAGCCGTGGAGAACATTATGATGCCTGTAACATCGTTCAGCATGACTGGTTGGGTGAAGGGTCAGTGATGGTCTGGGGAGGCGTATCCATGGAGGGACGCACAGACCTCTACAGGGTAGACAATGGCACCCTGACTGCCATTAGGTATTGGGATGAAATCCTTGGACCCATTGTCAGACCCTATGCTGGTGCAGTGGGTCCTGGGTTCCTCCTGGTGCACAACAATTCCCGGCCTCATGTGGTGAGAGTATGCAGCCAGTTCCTGGAGGATGAAGGGATTTATACCACCGAATGGCCCCCACACTCGCCTGACCTGAATCCAATAGAACACCTCTGGGACATTCTGTTTCAGTCCATCCGATATCTCCAGGTTACACCTCAGTCTGTTCAGGAGCTCAGTGGTGCCCTGGTCCAGATCTGGGAGGAAATACCCCAGGACACCATCCGTCGTCTTATTAGGAGCATGCCCCGACGTTTTCAGCCATGCATACAAGCATGTGGGGGCCATACACACTACTGAGGACCATTCTGAGGTCCTGCAATGACATTTCACCAAAATGGACTCGCCTGCTGCATCATTTTTTCACTTTGATTTTCGGGGTGTCTTTGAGTTCAGCCCTCTGTAGGGTGATAATTTTCATTTCCATCACACTATGTGGCATCCTTTCCTTCCTAACATTTACCCAGTCCATACCAGTATAGATCCTAACACATTACCCAGTCCATACCAGTATAGATCCTAACGCATTACCCAGTCCATACCAGTATAGATCCTAACACATTACCCAGTTCATGCCAGTATAGATCCTAACACATTACCCAGTCCATACCAGTATAGATCCTAAGACATTACCCAGTCCATACCAGTATAGAGCCTAACACATTACCCAGTCCATACCAGTATAGATATCCAGCATGATATTTTTCCCCATAGAGATCTGATGTGTTTTCAAAGTGTTCCTTTCATTCTTTGGAGCAGTGTATGGGGGTCGAGCATTTCAAAGTGTAAAAGAGATCTGTGGTGGAACTGGGTGCAATCACAACACCAAACTATGACAACTAACCAGATCAATGATACCACCCAACCAAACATCACTAAGTAACCTTTAACCCATTCTTCCATAATTACCCGAGCTGATATCTGGAGAAGTTTCTTCCTCTTTAACTGCGTCCATCATCCCAACCTCCTCTGTAAAATGCTGATCACCCCTCACATACGTCTTTTCCTTTATAACCCCAATTTGTACATTTATCAGATCTTCATCCTAAACCAACAAAATGGCAGAAATAATATTAAATACAAAAAAATAATAATAATAGAAGAATGATATCTCTTAGGGCTTGGGATCACTTTCCTACATTCTCATCTACCTGATGATGGTGAGGGATGGTGTGACCTTCCTGTGTGGAATCCCGGGAATACGGAGGACGGGGACATCTCTCTGGTGGATTTCTGTAACTGGATGACTCCACCATGGTGTCCTGGTACTGCTTTCTGTGACCTTTTGGAAACTCTGCCTCCTCCATTACAAAATCCTCATCATCCTCCTCTTTTATCTCTTCTTTAATGTTAACTTGTGTGGAATCTCGGGAATACAGAGGACAGGGACATCTCTCTGGTGGGTTCACATTACTGGATCCATCTGTAGGAAACACACACACTGACTGAATACATTGTTTCTACGTGTTTATCAGATGATGGGGGATCTAGGTGGATCCTCCTTACTGCTCTCTCCTTTACAATAAAGTCTCCTCTTACCCGGTGATGTGAGGGGCGGCTGATTCTCCATCATGACGTCCTTGTAGAAGTGGATCTACAGATCCTCAAACATCAATCCATATACCCAAACAGTTTTTGTATTTAGCGGCCATCACTCACCTGTGCTGATGTCTGGAGAAGATTCCTCCTCTTTAACTTTGTCCATCATCCCAACCTCTTCCCTGAACTGCTGATCCCCCATCACATACGTCTCTTCTTCCTCTTTAACCTCATCTTTTATATCTATCAGATTTTCATTCTAAACAAACAAAATAGCAGGGAATGGTTTCTTTAAAATGTGAGCACAAATAACCTTATACCTAAAAGTGGAATATATTCTCATACAGTCAGATCACTTTTACGATCTCGACATCCATCTTCACCTACCTGATGATGGTGAGGGATGGTGTGACCTTCCTGTGTAGGATCCCGGGAATACAGAGGACGGGCACATCTCTCTGGTGGGTTCCCATTACTGGATCCATCTGTAGGAAACACACACTGACTGAATACATTGTTTCTATGTGTTTATCAGATGATGGGGGATCTAGGTGGATCCTCCTTACTGCTCTCTCCTTTACAATAAAGTTTCCTCTTACCCGGTGATGTGAGGGGCGGCTGATTCTCCATCATGACGTCCTTGTAGAGATCCTTGTGTCCTTCTAAATACTCCCACTCCTCCATGGAGAAATAGACAGTGACATCCTGACACCTTATAGGAACCTGACACACACAATGATACAGTCACCATCCAGACACATCCCTTGTCTGTTACTGGATAATGTCCCAGAATTCCCAGCACCGCTCACCTCTCCTGTCAGCAGCTCCATCATCTTCTTGGTGACTTCTAGAATCTTCTCCATGTTGTGTCTCTCAGGTTTTAGGGAGTCACATGGAGGCACTGTGATGGTCATATGATCACCTGACTTCAGAAGAGGAAATCTCTGTATTGAGGAACATAGTTACATAGTTAGTGAGGTTGAAAAAAGACATCAGTCCATCATGTTCAACCTATGATGTGTGTGTGTGTGTCTGCTGTTAACCGTACATTGTATACTCCTGTAAGTTGTACATTGTATACCCCTGTATGTTGTGGTCTTTAAGGTGCCCATCTAATAGTTTTTTGAAACTATCAATGCTCCCTGCTGATAACACTGTTTGCGGAAGAGAATTCCACATCCTTACTGCTCTTACAGTGAAGAACCCCCTGCGTATTTTAAGGTTAAAATGCCTTTCCTCTAGTTTTAGTGAGTGGCCACACGTCTTATTGTATTCCCTTTCTCTGAATAGTTTGTTCCTTATGCTAGGGTCGCCAGTACAATATTTGTCATATCCCCCCTCAATCGTCTCTTCTCCAGAGAGAATAAGTTCAATGCTTGTAGTCTTTCCTCACAGCTGATGTCCTCCATTTCCCTAATTATTTTTGTTGCCCTTCTCTGGACTCTCTCCAGTTCTAGCACATCCTTCCTGAGGACCGGTGCCGAGATAGGAATATCATGTTAGAATCCCAGAATCCTCCTCACCTCTCCGGTCAGGTCTGTGTTTTATAATTAGAGATAAGAGTGATGTCATGTGACCTCCCAGAATCCTCCTCACTAGGGTTGAGCGGACACCTAGATGTCCGTGTTCGGCCGAACTTTAAAAAAAAGTCCGGGTCCGTGTCCCGGACTTTTACCGAACTTTTCCCGGACACCGAACCCCATTGAAGTCAATGGGGACCCGAACTTTAAGGCACTAAAATGGCTCTAAAACACCAAAGGAAAGGGCTAGAATGCTGCAAATGGCAGCAAAACGTAATTAAGAGCATGGCAAGTGCTCTGCAAACAAATGTGGATAGGGAAATAACTTAAAACAACAAAAAAAAAACAGAAAAATAAAACAATGTTCTTCTTCATCTCTGAAGGACGAGGCCCATATGGAGTAGTAGGGAGGTTGAGGTGGTGGTGGATGTGGCGGTGACATAGGCATGCGCACAGGGTGTGCCGGGTGTGCCTGGGCACACCCTAATCACCTAGGGCACATAGCATTGCCAGTGAGGAGATGGGAAAGATCTCCCTCGGACCTGCTCTGCTCTATTTCTCTTTGCCTACAGGTACATGGCCCCGATACATTACTCTCCCTGCTGGCAAACACATGCATGTGTATTTCAACTTTGGGGTGCACACCTTAATGCAATAGGCTGCGCACACCTATGGGTGGTGTAGGTGGAAGCGGCGGTGGAGGAGGACCAGGGCCGGATTAAGAGCATCATGGGCTTGGTGCTGAGGATTTTGAAGGGCCTTAAGGGCCGTGCCTTGCCATGCACCCAGAGGAGGAAGGGTGCAGCCATGCATGCCTAATTCAACATGGGATGCTGTCTCTGAAGCCCATAAACACATCCATGCATCGGCAACTGTCCCTCCTTGTCCGGCCTTCACGCTGTGTGGGGAGGTTCTGAGGGTGCTGCCTGGGGAAGCGAGCATAGAAGCCAGACTTCTGTGTTTACAAGTGACAGAAGAGCGGTCACAGTGAATATGGCCAACCCGGGGCCTATATAAAAGGTAGGGGCCTGGAGCTGCAGCTCCAATAGCCCCTACGTTAATCTGGCCCTGAGGAGGAGGACGAGGTAGCCAACACTGCTTCTTTTCACAAATTTTAAATGAGGGTACACCCCAAAAGAGTGAGAAAGAGCAAAAATGGAACAATGGGTGGGTAAGGTCGGTATCCATTGCTATTCTGCACAAGGTACGGAAAAGTCCCGTGGGATCCATGCCTGGTTCATTTTAATGAACGTGAGCTTGTCCACATTGTCTCTGGACAGGCGGCTGCGCTTGTCTGTTATAACGCCCCCAGCCGTGCTAAATACCCGTTCAGATAATACACTGGCTGCAGGGCACGCCAGCACCTCCAAGGCGTAAAGGGCAAGCTCAGGCCATGTGCCCAATTTGGAGACCCAGAAGTTGAAGGGGGCAGACCCGTCATTCACTACATGTAGGCGTGTGCACACATACTGCTCCACCATGTTGGTAAAATGCTGCCTCCTGCTAAGACGTTCCATCTGAGCTGCTGGTGCTGCTGTTTGTTGTGGCGTGCTGACAAAGCTTTTCCACATTTCAGCCATGCTAACCCTGCCTTCTGAGGTGCTGGCGGTGCCCTGGTTGCGTTGGCGACCTCCTCCTCTGCCTTGTGCTTCCACTGCGGCCCCGCTGTCAGATGGGAATGCCAGCAGCATGGCGTCTACCAGCGTGCGCTTGTACTCGCGCATCTTGCGATCGCGCTCCAGTGAGTGAATTAAGGACGGTACGTTGTCCTTGTAACGGGGATCCAGCAGCGTGGCCACCCAGTAATCAGCACTAGTTAGAATGTGGGCAACTCGGCGGTCGTTGTGGAGACACTGCAGCATGTAATCATGTGCCTCATGTGTGTGCCAGGCTGCCCAGAGGCAACGAAAGGCTGTCCTCTGTGGGAGGTGTATCGTCCGTGTCCTCTGTATCCCCCCAGCCACGCACCAGTGATGGCCATGAGCTGGCCTGGGTGCCACCCTGCTGTGAACATGGTTCCATCTCCTCCTCCTCATCCTCCTCCAGAACTGTGCCCCTGCTGGACAATTGTGTCCCTGGCGTTTGTGTGTGCAGGAACCCACCCTCGGAGCCCCTTGCGAATGACTGCCCTGAAAGCCTTGGAAATGTTACCTCTTCATCCTCCTCCTCCTCATCCTGTGCCACATCCTCTTCCATCATCGCCCGAATTGTTTTTTCAAGGAGGCATAGAAGTGGGATAGTTAAGCTGAGAACGGCGTCATTGCCACTGGCCATGTTGGTGGAGTACTCAAAACAGCGCAACAAGGCACACAGGTCTCGCATGGAGGCCCAGTTATTGGTGGTGAAGTGGTGCTGTTCCGCAGAGCGACTCACGCGTGCGTGCTGCAGCTGAAACTCCACTATGGCCTGCTGCTGCTCGCACAGTCTTTCCAGCATGTGCAAGGTGGAGTTCCACCTTGTGGGCACGTCACATATGAGGCGGTGAGCGGGAAGGCCGAAGTTACGCTGCAGCGCTGCCAGGCGAGCAGCAGCAGGGTGAGAACGCCGAAAGTGCGCACAAACGGCCCGCACTTTCTGCAGCAGCTCTGACATATCGGGGTAGTTTTTAAGGAACCTCTGCACCACCAAATTCAGCACATGCGCCAGGCAAGGGATGTGCGTCAAACCGGCTAGGCCCAGAGCTGCTATGAGATTTCTCCCGTTATCGCACACCACCAGGCCGGGCTTGAGGCTCGCTGGCAGCAACCACTCATTTGTCTGCTGTTCCATGCTCCTCCACAACTCCTGCGCGGTGTGTGGTTTGTCCCCCAAACAGGCAAGTTGTAAAACTACCTGCTGTCGTTTACCCCTGGCCGTGCTGAAGTTGGTGGTGAAGGTATTACGCTGTCCGGATGAGGAGGCGGTAGAGGATGAGGAAGCGGAGTAGGAGGAGTTAGGAACAGGAGGCAAACTGAAGCGCCCTGCAATCCTCGGTGGTGGAAGGACATGCGCCAAATTGCTATCCGCCTCAGGCCCATCCGCCACTGCATTTACCCAGTGTGCCGTTAGGGAGATATAACGCCCCTGACCGTGCTTACTGGTCCACGTATCGGTAGTTAGGTGGACCTTGGCACAGATGGCGTTGCGCAGTGCACACCTGATTTTTTCCCCCACTTGGTTGTGCAGGGAAGGGATGGCTTGCCTGGAAAAGTAGTGGCGGCTGGGCACGACGTACTGTGGGACAGCCACCGACATTGTGGAGATGGTTGGTGACCCAGGTGGTGGTGTTGCTGACAGATCGTCTGTTTGCGGGGTGGCAGGTGCCGGTATCACTACAGATGTGGCTGGAGCGGCCGAGACTGCAGCAGAAGAGGAAGCAGGATGAGCCAGAGACGTTTCTTGGTTTTGAAGGTGTGTACTACACTGCAGCTCGTGCTTTGCACTTAGATGCCTGATCATGCAGGTTGTGCTCAGGTTGAGAAGGTTTATGCCTCGCTTCAAGCTCTGATTGCACAGGGTGCAAACCACTCGTGTCCTGTCATCAGCACATTTTCTAAAGAACTTCCACGCTAGAGAACTCCTTTGAGCTGACTTTGGTGCGCTCGTTCCCTTGCTGCGTTGGGCAGTAGCGGGCGTAGTGTCTAGGGCACGGCCGCTCCGCTTCTGCACCCTGCTCCCTCTTCTGCTGTGCTGGTGGCTCTGTGCGACCACCGCCTCTTCCTCCAAACTACTCAGGTCACCTGCATGATGTTCATTCCATGTGGGGTCAAGGACCTAATCGTCCTCCACATCATCTTCCACCCAGTCTTCACCCCTGCCCTCCTTGTCGGTCTCCACAATGCTGAACGCCGCAGCAGTTGGCACCTGCGTTTCGTCATCATCGGAGACGTGCTGCGATGATCCTTGCATGTACTCATCTTGAGAAATAAGTGGTTGGGCATCGCTGCACTCAATCTCTTCCACTTCTGGGGCAGGGCTAGGTGGATGGCCCTGGGAAACCCTGCTGACAGAGTCATCAAAAAGAAGAAGAGACTGCTGTATGGCTTGGGGCTCAGACTGCTTGCCTGATTTGCAAGGGGGTGAGGTGAAAGACGGTTGGACATCGGCTGCAGGTGCCAACTGTGACCTTTCTGCAGTAGACTGGGTGGGAGACAATGTGAAGGAACTGGAGGCACTGTCAGCAGCAAACCAATCTACTATCGCCTCCACTTGTTCTGGCCTCATCACTTCTAGGGGCGTATGATGCCCTACCAAATACTGATGCAGGTTCTGTCGCCTACTCACACTTGAGGAAGGTGTTTCACTTGTGCGTGTAGCTGGCACAGATCGACCACGTCCTCTCCTTGCAACAGGAGCTCTACCAGCAGCACCACGACCCAGGCCACGGCCCTTATTTGACGGTCTCCTCATATTTCTGTAATTTAAGATCTTGCCCTAGAAAGGTTTTTATTGAATAGCGGAATAGGAAATATGATCCAAAAAAGTGTATGTATCTCGCACGTACAAAACCACACTAGGCCCCAATTACTATTGTTTGTACCCCTAAAAGGATGGTTGAGGAGTAGGAGGAGGAGTATGGAACAGGCAGCACCCTCAAATCTTCAGAAGTATGAGATGAACCCCAAAAACTTGGAAAGGTGGATCTCACACGTACCGACACAGACTATCACGCAATTTAATTGATCCCCAAAGGTTTTAATTTAATAGCGGAATAGAAAATATGATCAAAAAGAAAGTGTATGTATCTCACACGTACACCACCACACTAGGCCCCAATTACTATTGTTTGTACCCCTAAAAGGATGGTTGAGGAGTAGGAGGAGGAGTATGGAACAGGCAGCACCCTCAAATCTTCAGAAGTATGAGATGAACCCCAAAAACTTGGAAAGGTGGATCTCACACGTACCGACACAGACTATCACGCAATTTAATTGATCCCCAAAGGTTTTAATTGAATAGCGGAATAGAAAATATGATCAAAAAGAAAGTGTATGTATCTCACACGTACACCACCACACTAGGCCCCAATTACTATTGTTTGTACCCCTAAAAGGATGGTTGAGGAGTAGGAGGAGGAGTATGGAACAGGCAGCACCCTCAAATCTTCAGAAGTATGAGATGAACCCCAAAAACTTGGAAAGGTGGATCTCACACGTACCGACACAGACTATCACGCAATTTAATTGATCCCCAAAGGTTTTAATTGAATAGCGGAATAGAAAATATGATCAAAAAGAAAGTGTATGTATCTCACACGTACACCACCACAATAGGCCCCAATTATTATTGTTTGTACCCCTAAAAGGATGGTTGAGCAGTAGGAGGAGGAGTATGGAACAGGCAGCACCCTCAAATCTTCAGAAGTATGAGATTGTGTTCACTGTACCCCACAAAGATTGTGTTCACTGCACCCCACAAAGATTGTGTTCACTGCACCTCAAAAAGGATTTTGTTCACTGCACCCCACAAAGATTGTGTTCACTGCACCCTAAAAGGATTTTGTTCACTGCACCCCAAAAAGATTGTGTTCACTGTACCCCCCAAAGATTGTGTTCACTGTACCCCCCAAAGATTGTGTTCACTGCACCCCACAAAGATTCTGTTCCCTGTACCCCACAAAGATTGTGTTCACTGCACCCCACAAAGGATTTTGTTCACTGCACCCCAAAAAGATTGTGTTCACTGCACCCCAAAAAGGATGTTGTTCACTGCACCCCAAAAAGATTGTGTTCACTGCACCCCAAAAAGATTGTGTTCACTGCACCCCAAAAAGATTGTGTTCACTGCACCCCACAAAGGATTTTGTTCACTGCACCCCAAAAAGATTGTGTTCACTGTACCCCCCAAAGATTGTGTTCACTGCACCCCACAAAGGATTTTGTTCACTGCACCCCAAAAAGATTGTGTTCACTGTACCCCACAAAGATTGTGTTCACTGCACCCCACAAAGGATTTTGTTCACTGCACCCCAAAAAGATTGTGTTCACTGCACCCCAAAAAGGATGTTGTTCACTGCACCCCAAAAAGGATGTTGTTCACTGCACCCCAAAAAGATTGTGTTCACTGCACCCCACAAAGATTGTGTTCACTGCACCCCACAAAGGATTTTGTTTACTGCACCCCAAAAAGATTGTGTTCACTGCACCCCAAAAAGGATTTTGTTCACTGCACCCCAAAAAGGATGTTGTTCACTGCACCCCAAAAAGGATTGTGTTCACTCCACCCCAAAAAGATTGTGTTCACTGCACCCCACAAAGATTGTGTTCACTGCACCCTAAAAAGGATTTTGTTCACTGCACCCCAAAAAGATTGTGTTCACTGCACCCCACAAAGATTGTGTTCACTGCACCCCAAAAAGATTGTGTTCACTGCACCCCACAAAGATTGTGTTCACTGCACCCCACAAAGGATTTTGTTCACTGCACCCCAAAAAGATTGTGTTCACTGCACCCCAAAAAGGATTTTGTTCACTGCACCCCAAAAAGGATTTTATTCACTGCACCCCAAAAAGATTTTGTTCACTGCACCCCAAAAAGGACGTTGTTCACTGCACCCCAAAAAGATTGTGTTCACTGCAGCCCAAAAAGATTGTGTTCACTGCAGCTCACACACAGAAAAATGGATGTGGATCACTGACACCTGCCTATCTCCTATCCCACACCACACAGCAATATCGATTGTAGTTTGTAGAACACAGTTTCCCTAAAATTCAGCAGCAGCCTCTCCCTAACAGGATTGAGAAGAGATCGTAGATCGGGACTAAGTGCAGACCCCACACAGCAATATTGATTGTAGTTTGTAGAACACTCTGACCCTAAAATTCAGCAGCAGCCTCTCCCTAACAGGATTGAGAAGAGATCGTAGATCAGGATTGAGTGCAGACCCCACCCCCCACACAGCAATATCGATTGTACTTTGTAGAAGACACTGACCCTATAATTCAGCAGACTCTATCCCTAAAATGCCTACAACTCGCCCTGCCTAAACACTCCGACCTGTCCCTCAATTCTATCCGGACACAAATGTTTTTTTCCTGCCTGTCTTTCCCTAATCAGCAGCCAGCACGTTGATGTGTGCTCTGTCCCTGATCTAAGCAGCAGAATGAAGACGCTGCGGCTGCCTGGAACTTATAAAGACTTGGTCACATGCTTCAGACGGCCAATCACAGCTACTGAGACATTTGCAGGCATGGCTGGGATGGCTTAAGGCACACCAGTTAAACGATTGTTGATTGGCTGTTGAAAGCCTGCCATGAAAAGAGCGCCAAAGCATGCAAAACCCGGAAATAAAACGACCGATCACAGATTTTTACCCGAACATACAGTAAAGTGTCCGTGTCCGTGTTCGGGTACAAAAAATCCAATTATTCGGTACGAACACGAATAATACAGTCCGTGTTCGCTCAACACTACTCCTCACCTCTCCGGTCAGCAGGTAGATGATCTCCAGGGTGAGGTTTAGGATCTTCTCAGTCATGTGACTCCGGTCCTCCTCTATCCTCATTGGTGCCATCATCTATGAAGGTTTCCCTGTAGACAGATAATATTGATAACAGAGAATTATCTGGATTAGTATTGGTTGTACAATAATAGGATGGGGATATCAGGAGGTAATATGAAGGTCGGTGTGAATTTTAGCTCTATGGTCCCAGTGAGAAAATATTTAATCTGGACAGTTTAGTGTTTTCTATGATTCTTGGGGTCCGGGATTCTCGTAAAATTTGGCCACTTGGATCATAAATTCCATTTTTTATGATGGGTGTGAGATGAGAATCAGGATAAAGGTCAGGACAAGCAACAGACGAGCGCATCCAAGAGATGAAGCCGGGGTCACTACACAGAAAATCAATCTAAGGAAACAACAGGCAGGACGAGGAATAGCAAGAAGGAGCTCCGAGACAAATGAGAATATTGCTCAGCCAATGGGAGATTATCTCAGCATGACTTACATAATGAAGGAGATGAGGGGGAGGGGAGGAAGTCACTTAAGGTGACCATAGATACATGGAAATTCAGCTGGTTCAGCAGGGATCGGTCACATTTCCATCCATGTGTGGTCCCTGCTGGATAAAACTCACTCGATCAGCGGCTGCAGCCAATAGGTTCATCACTGATCTGTGTATTCTGAGAGCGGAAGAGCGCCCCCCATTGTCAGAATACAATAGTACAGCGGGGAGGACTCTCCCATCCCCCTCCAATGTGTGGATGGGGAAAACCTAGATTAACCCCTTCAAGGGATCAGTTGATGAATAATATATCTTGCTTCTAAAGCTGACCATACATGGTTTAGTTTTATCGTTCAGCCAGCGGGATAAGTAAAAAAAGCTACACTTATTCCCCATCCACACATTGGAGGGGGATGGGAGAGTCCTCCCCGCTGCACTGAACGATAAAACTAAAACATGTATGGTCAGCTTTAGAAGCAAGATATATTATTCATCAACTGATCCCCTGAAGGGGTTAATCTAGGTTTCCACACTATATGCAGATAAAAGACGTCACAGTGACTATGGAGGAAGAGGACGGACATGATAGGGGGGGTTACTGGGTGTAAATAGAAAATAAGATCTTATTACCTCCTCTGCTACCTCTTCCAGTAATGTCTTCTCTCTACTTCCTCCCAACTCACCCGGAACTTCCTGTGTGTACCTGACATCGCTTCCTGTCTGTATCTGACATCACTTCCTGTCTTTATTCCATAGAGACTTCCTGTCTGGGTAGAAGTGAGGTCACCACCTTGTGGAAATCAGAGGAACTGAAGCCCTGAGAGACATCTCGCAGTGTGAACACGGTGTAACGTTAGAAAACCATACCTACGGGGCGTGGCCGGCTGTGAAGGCAGATGGAAGCTGCTGCATAGAGCTGTCTGAAAACGGGCTCCCTGCAGTAAAGGAAAGCGACTTTCAGCACTCCTGAGGGCTTGGAAAAACACCCAAAAGCGGCAGCAATCTAACGGGAGGATGGGGAAAAGGAAAGAAAGAGGAATTCCCCGCAAATTAGGTGACTTTAGAAGCCCGGCCGGGACTCCAGAAAAATACCAAGATGGCGCTGACTCCTCCCCCTCTCATTGCAATGCTAGAGAGCAAAAATTAAATGCTGGAGAAGGAGAAGGATCACAGAATGCCCCAAATGAATGCAGTCTGCAGATGCAAGATGACACCAGCAGCCCTCTAAAGCAGAAGAGGAAAATCACTCCCTCCAAAGGAAATGTAAGTGATATTGATCATGATCATGACTATGACTTAACACGTGGTAACTAGAGTTGAGCGGACACCTGGATGTCCGTGTTCGGCGGGTTCGGCCGAACTTTAAAAAAAAGTCCGGGTCCGTGTCCCGGACTTTTGCCGAACTTTTCCCGGACACCGAACCCCATTGAAGTCAATGGGGACCCGAACTTTCAGGCACTAAAATGGCTCTAAAACACCAATGGAAAGGGCTAGAGTGCTGCAAATGGCAGCAAAACGTAGTTAAGACCATGGCGAGTGCTCTGCAAACAAATGTGGATAGGGAAATAACTTAAAACAACAAAAAAAACCCAGAAAAATAAAACAATGTTCTTCATCTCTGAAGGACGAGGCCCATATGGAGTAGGAGGGAGGTTGAGGTGGTGGTGGATGTGGCGGTGTCATAGGCGTGCGCACAGGGTGTGCCGGGTGTACCTGGGCACACCCTAATCACCTAGGGCACATAGCATTACCGCTCTGTTTGCCAGTGAGGAGATGGGAAAGATCTCCCTTAGACCTGTTCTGCTCTATTTCTCTTTGCCAGCAGGGAGAGTAATGTATCGGGGCCATGTACATGTAGGCAAACACATGCATGTGTATTTAAACTTTGGGGTGCACACCCTAATGCAATAGGCTGCGCACACCTAGGGGCGGTGTAGGTGGAAGCGGCGGTGGAGGAGGACCAGGGCCGGATTAAGAGCATCATGGGCTTGGTGCTGAGGATTTTGAAGGGCCTTAAGGGCCGTGCCTTGGCATGCACCCAGAGGAGGAAGGGTGCAGCCATGCATGCCCAATTCAACATGGGATGCTGTCTCTGAAGCCCATAAACACATCCATGCATCGGAAACTGTCCCTCCTTGTCCGGCCTTCGTACTGTGTGGGGAGGTTCTGAGGGAGCTGCCTGGGGAAGCGAGCATAGAAGCCAGACTTCTGTGTTTACAAGTGACAGAAGAGCGGTAACAGTGAATATGGCCAACCCGGGGCCTATATAAAGGTAGGGGCCTGGAGCTGCAGCTCCAATAGCCCCTATGTTAATCTGGCCCTGAGGAGGACGAGGTAGCCAACACTGCTTATTTTCACAAATTTTAAATGAGGGTACACCCCAAAAGAGTGAGAAAGAGCAAAAATAGAACAATGGCTGGGTAAGGTCGGTATCCATCGCTATTCTGCACAAGGTACAGAAAAGTCCCGTGGGATCCGTGCCTGGTTCATTTTAATGAACGTGAGCTTGTCCACATTGTCTCTGGACAGGCGGCTGCGCTTGTCTGTGATAACCCCCCCAGCCGTGCTAAATACACATTCAGATAATACACTGGCTGCAGGGCATGCCAGCA
This sequence comes from Pelophylax lessonae, assembly GCF_965119305.1. NCBI lineage: Eukaryota > Metazoa > Chordata > Amphibia > Anura > Ranidae > Pelophylax > Pelophylax lessonae. Next base: position 21,842,433 of record NC_138770.1, read on the forward strand.
CCTCCAAGGCATAAAGGGCAAGCTCAGGCCATGTGCCCAACTTGGAGACCCAGAAGTTGAAGGGGGCAGACCCCTCATTCAGTACGTCTAGGCATGTGCACACATACTGCTCCACCATGTTGGTGAAATGCTGCCTCCTGCTAAGACGTTCCATATGAGCTGCTGGTGCTGCTGTTTGTTGTGGCGCGCTGACAAAGCTTTTCCACATTTCAGCCATGCTAACCCTGCCTTCTGAGGTGCTGGCGGTGCCCTGGTTGCGTTGGCGACCTCTTCCTCCTCCTCTGCCTTGTGCTTCCACTGTGGCCCCGCTGTCAGGTGGGAATGCCAGCAGCATGGCGTCTACCAGCGTGCGCTTGTACTCGCGCATCTTGCGATCGCGCTCCAGTGAGTGAATTAAGGACGGTACGTTGTCCTTGTAACGGGGATCCAGCAGCGTGGCCACCCAGTAATCAGCACAAGTTAGAATGTGGACAACTCAGCGGTCGTTGTGGAGACACTGCAGCATGTAATCGCTCATGTGTGCCAGGCTGCCCAGAGGCAACGAAAGGCTGTCCTCTGTGGGAGGTGTATCGTCCGTGTCCTCTGTATCCCCTGAGCCACACACCAGTGATGGCCATGAGCTGGCCTGGGTGCCACCCTGCTGTGAACGTGCTTCCATCTCCTCCAGCTCCTCCTCCTCATCCTCCTCCAGAACTGTGCCCCTGCTGGACAATTGTGTCCCTGGCGTTTGTGTGTGCAGGAACCCACCCTCGGAGCCCCTTGCGAATGACTGCCCTGAAAGCCTTGGAAATGTTACCTCTTCATCCTCCTCCTCATCCTCATCCTGTGCCACATCCTCTTCCATCATCGCCCGAATTGTTTTTACAAGGAGGCATAGAAGTGGGATAGTTAAGCTGAGAACGGCGTCATCGGCACTGGCCATGTTGGTGGAGTACTCAAAACAGCGCAACAAGGCACACGGGTCTCGCATGGAGGCCCAGTTATTGGTGGTGAAGTGGTGCTGTTCCGCAGAGCGACTCACGCGTGCGTGCTGCAGCTGAAACTCCACTATGGCCTGCTGCTGCTCGCACAGTCTTTCCAGCATGTGCAAGGTGGAGTTCCACCTTGTGGGCACGTCACATATGAGGCGGTGAGCGGGAAGGCCGAAGTTACGTTGCAGCGCTGACAGGCGAGCAGCAGCAGGGTGAGAACGCCGAAAGTGCGCACAGACGGCCCGCACTTTCTGCAGCAGCTCTGACATATCGGGGTAGTTTTTAAGGAACCTCTGCACCACCAAATTCAGCACATGCGCCAGGCAAGGGATGTGCGTCAAACCGGCTAGGCCGAGAGCTGCTATGAGATTTCGCCCGTTATCGCACACCACCAGGCCGGGCTTGAGGCTCGCTGGCAGCAACCACTGATTTGTCTGCTGTTCCATGCTCCTCCACAACTCCTGCGCGGTGTGTGGTTTTTCCCCCAAACAGGCAAGTTTTAAAACTGCCTGCTGTCGTTTACCCCTGGCCGTGCTGAAGTTGGTGGTGAAGGTGTAACGCTGTCCGGATGAGGAGGCGGTAGAGGATGAGGAAGCGGAGTAGGAGGAGTTAGGAACAGGAGGCAAACTGAAGCACCCTGCAATCCTCGGTGGTGGAAGGACATGCGCCAAATTGCTATCCGCCTCAGGCCCATCCGCCACTGCATTTACCCAGTGTGCCGTTAGGGAGATATAACGCCCCTGACCGTGCTTACTGGTCCACGTATCGGTAGTTAGGTGGACCTTGCCAGAGATGGCGTTGCGCAGTGCACACCTGACTTTTTCCCCCACTTGGTTGTGCAGGGAAGGGATGGCTTGCCTGGAAAAGTAGTGGCGGCTGGGCACGACCTACTGTGGGACAGCCACCGACATAAGGTTTTTAAAACTGTGCGTCTCCACCAGACGGAATGACAGCATTTCAAAGGCCAAGAATTTTGAAACGCTGGCATTCAGGGCCAGGGATCGCGGGTGGGTAGGGGGGTACTTCCTCTCAAGTGTTTGGGAGATGGAAAGCTGAATGCTTCCACGGGACATTGTGGAGATGGTTGGTGACCCAGGTGGTGGTGTTGCTGACAGATCGTCTGTGCCCCAATTACAATTTTTTGTACCCTAAAGTCAGGATGAAGAAGAGGTGTAGGAGGAGTTGGGAACAGGAGGCAAACTGAAGCGCCCTGCAATCCTCGGCGGTAGAAGGAGATGCGCCAAACAAATTTAAAAAGGTGTACCGATACAGACTATTCCGCAATTTAATTTTTTACACTCAAACAGGGTGTATATTGAATAGAGGAATAGGACAAATTTTACAAAACGGTGTATCTCACACGTACAAACACAATCTAGGCCCCGATTACAATTTTTTGTACCCTAAAGGCAGGATGAGGAGTAGGAGGAGTTCGGAACAGGCAGGAGGCAGACTGAAGCACCCTCAAATCCTCGGCAGTATGAGATGCGCCCCAAAAATTGGAAAGGTGTATCTCACACGTACCGACACAGACTATCCCGCAATTTAATTGTTTATACCCAAAGGTTATGATTAAATAGCGGAATAGAAAATGTGATCAAAAAAAGTGTATGTATCTCACACGTACAGAAGCACACTAGGCCCCAATTACTATTGTTTGTACCCTTAAAAGGCTGAATGAGGAGTAGGAGGAGTTTGGAACAGGCAGCACCCTCAAATCTTCAGAAGTATGAGATGAACCCCAAAAACTTGGAAAGGTGGATCTCACACGTACCAACACAAACTATCCCGCAATTTAATTGATCCCCAAAGGTTTTTATTGAATAGCGGAATAGGAAATATGATCAAGAAAAGTGTATGTATCTCACACGTACAGAAGCACACTAGGCCCCAATTACTATTGTTTGTACCCCTAAAAGGTTGAATGAGGAGTATGGAACAGGCAGCACCCTCAAATCTTCAGAAGTATGAGATGAACCCCAAAAACTTGGAAAGGTGGATCTCACACGTACCAACACAAACTATCCCGCAATTTAATTGATCCCCAAAGGTTTTTATTGAATAGCGAAATAGGAAATATGATCAAAAAAAGTGTTTGTATCTCACACGTACAGAAGCACACTAGGCCCCAATTACTATTGTTTGTACCCCTAAAAGGCTGAATGAGGAGTAGGAGGAGTATGGAACAGGCAGCACCCTCAAATCTTCAGAAGTATGAGATGAACCCCAAAAACCTGGAAAGGTGGATCTCACACGTACCAACACAAACTATCCCGCAATTTAATTGATCCCCAAAGGTTTTTATTGAATAGCGGAATAGGAAATATGATCAAAAAAAGTGTATGTATCTCACACGTACAGAAGCACACTAGGCCCCAATTACTATTGTTTGTACCCCTAAAAGGCTGAATGAGGAGTTGGAGGAGTATGGAACAGACAGCACCCTCAAATCTTCAGAAGTATGAGATGAACCCCAAAAACTCGGAAAGGTGGATCTCACACGTACCAACACAAACTATCCCGCAATTTAATTGATCCCCAAAGGTTTTTATTGAATAGCGGAATAGGAAATATGATCAAAAAAAGTGTATGTATCTCACACGTACAGAAGCACACTAGGCCCCAATTGCTATTGTTTGTACCCCTAAAAGGCTGAATGAGGAGTAGGAGGAGTATGGAACAGGCAGCACCCTCAAATCTTCAGAAGTATGAGATGAACCCCAAAAACTTGGAAAGGTGGATCTCACACGTACCAACACAAACTATCCCGCAATTTAATTGATCCCCAAAGGTTTTTATTGAATAGCGGAATAGGAAATATGATCAAAAAAAGTGTATGTATCTCACGTACAGAAGCACACTAGGCACCAATTACTATTGTTTGTACCCCTAAAAGGCTGAATGAGGAGTAGGAGGAGTATGGAACAGGCAGCACCCTCAAATCTTCAGAAGTATGAGATGAACCCCAAAAACTTGGAAAGGTGGATCTCAAACGTACCAACACAAACTATCCCGCAATTTAATTGATCCCCAAAGGTTTTTATTGAATAGCGGAATAGGAAATATGATCAAAAAAAGTGTATGTATCTCACACGTACAGAAGCACACTAGGCCCCAATTACTATTGTTTGTACCCCTAAAAGGCTGAATAAGGAGTAGGAGGAGTATGGAACAGGCAGCACCCTCAAATCTTCAGAAGTATGAGATGAACCCCAAAAACCCCAAATATCATTCAGCTCTGCTGCAGGCCACAATTTATTTTTTTTTAACCCAAGGCTGTATATTGAATAGTGGAATAGAAAAAAAGTGTATGATTTCTGAAACCACTCAATATTAGCACATGTGAACTGAACACAGCAGTGTATGATCAGTCACTCAGCACAGCACAGCTGAAGGAAAAATGCTGAACACAGTGCCTGATAGAATAATACTTTTCTCCCTCCTCCTCAGTGGGCAAAAAAGATTGTGTTCACTGCACCCCAAAAAGATTGTGTTCACTGCACCCCAAAAAGATTGTTTTCACTGCACCCCAAAAAGATTGTGTTCACTGCACCCCAAAAAGATTGTGTTTACTGCAGCCCAAAAAGATTGTGTTTACTGCAGCCCACACACAGCAAAATGGATGTGGACCACTGACACCTGCCTATCTCCTATCCCACACCACACAGCAATATCGATTGTAGTTTGTAGAACACACTGACCCTAAAAATCAGCAGACTCTCTCCCTAAAAGGATTGATAAGATCGTAGATTGGTAACTGCAAACCCCACCCCACACAGCAATATCGATTGTAGTTTGTAGAACACACTGACCCTAAAAATCAGCAGACTCTCTCTCTAAAAGGATTGCTAAGATCGTAGATCGGGTGACTGCAAACCCCCCCCCCCCACACAGCAATATTGATTGTAGTTTGTAGAACGCACTGTCTGACCCTAAAAATCAGCAGACTCTGTCCCTAAAAGGATTGATAAGATCGTAGATCGGTCACTGCAAACCCCACCCCACACAGCAATATCGATTGTAGTTTGTAGAACACACTGACCCTAAAAATCAGCAGACTCTCTCCCTAAAATTCCTACAACTCGCCCTGCCTAACACACTCCGACCTGTCCCTCAATTCTATCTGGACACAAATGTTTTTTTTTCCTGTCTGTCCCTAATCAGCAGCCAGCACGTTGATGTGTGCTCTCTCCCTGAACTAAACAGCAGAATGACGCCGCAGCGGCGCTGCCTCGAACTTATAAAGACTTGGTCACATGCTTCAGACGGCCAATCACAGCTACTGAAACATTTGTAGGCATGGCTGGGATGGCTTAGGCACACCAGTTAAACGCTTGTTGATTGGCTGTTGAAAGCCCGCCATGAAAAGCGCGCCAAAGCATGCAAAACCCGGAAATAAAACGACCGAACACGGATTTTTACCCGAAATATACAGTAAAGTTTTCGGGTCCGTGTTCGAGTAACAAAAATCCAATTATTCGGTACGAACACGAATAATACAGTCCATGTTCGCTCAACCCTAGTCGTGGGACTTTAAATGAGGCAGGTCACCAACTAAGATATACAAAAATAGAATCTGAACGTAGTCATTTATTATACATACAGTAATTGATAGAAATGTTGACATCCGTAAAAAAATATGATGCAGACATGTATACAAAAAAAGCTGACACAAAAAAATCCATATAGTAAGGAGATTGTTATAATAGTAATAAGATATATTCAGTAATAAAGTACATTTTCGTCACTAAATGTTACATCTAAGTGGAGAGGAAATATCTATACCTACAGGAACCTTATGATATATACCAACTTATTTTTATATATGTATGATGTACATGAGTGAAATTAGTAGGAGACATTGATCTCCTGTGCACGAGCTGAGCTCAGTTTGGGGCCAGTTTCCTCATTTTATTGAGATCTGGTTTTAGATAAATCAATAAATGTTATTTTAGGATAAATCCATGTAGTTGTTATCTGTCTCATGCTGTGCCCTTAAAGTCCACACATATGACAGTGGTTCCTTGTGAACATCTGTAGGTTCCCATTTCTCTGAACAGATAGGATGTTGGGACTCTCAGGATAGCTCTGGTTTTTCTTCTCCTCTCCAAGTTCTCCAAATAAAACATAAAAACACATCCTCTAGACTGGTCATTGGAGACAACGAGCAGAAGAGTGTGTGCACCTGGCTGTGTGAAAATACCCTGTATCTGGCTGTGGAGTAATCAGTCGGAGGCCCAGGCAAGCCAATATCCAAGCGGCTCCTGCGGGGGTACCGCTACGCAGAAAGCAAACCTTGCTTCAACAAACAGTTCTCTCCTCAGGACAGAAAAGAAGACAAAGGTAGGCGACTGAACCAAACTTTGATAAGATGCTGCAATGCACATCGATCACCCAGAGAGCACCCAGAGAGTCCTCTCCATAGGTTTTCCTTTTGGTTACTCCCTAGCAGCCCGCATGGCGTCTGCTCCCTTCTGCTGACCTCAAGCCAAACATACTCACGTGTCCCGGACCTCTTCCACAGGGCAATCGATGCATCCGCAGGGCGACCCGGATCCCAGAGGCAGGAACACAACTGCTATATCTGGGTTGGGCACGCTTAGGAGACATGTGCAGAATGGAAACATTTGTTTCGTTAATTTCATTTCATTCTGGAATTTGGAATTCTTTTAGTTTGGTTTCAGAATTTGTTTACTTTTGTTTAGTTTTCATTAAATTTCTTTTCGTTTTTAGTAAAATTTGTTAAGTTTATTAATCTAAAGAATTCAAACTTTTCAGAACGATTAGAATTCCGATCGGTCGAGAAACAATTGACTGATTCGAATTCTGTGTGAAGAATAGCTGGTTGTTAAGCGGGGGGCTGGGAAAACGGCCGCCCACATCCATAACAACTGATGACTCATCAGACCTTTACCTGAGCATGCAGTTCTGAAGGTCACGAAAGGGGGGACGAGCCAGACCCCCTCCTAACCCATAGACCACATACCTTTAACATGGGGGGGGGGGGTTATTTGGGGCACCTCTCCCCCTCCACCCAAAAGCACCTTGTCCCCATGTTGATGAGGACCAGGGCATCTTCCCCACAACCGTGGGTTGTGTTTGTGGTGGTGTGCAGGCAGGGGGCTTGTCGTAATCTGAAAGCCCCTTTTACCAAGGAGGCCCCCAGATCCCCCCCATGTGAATGAGTATCGGGGCCATAGTACCTGTACCTATTCACCAAAAAAGTATCAAAAAGTAATAAAAACACACACAATTTTTGAAAAATCCTTTATTAAAAAAAAAAAAAACAGCGTCACCCGATGTAGATCCACCATCAATCACAACGCCCGCCACAAATTAAAAAAGACGCTGTTGCCATCATGGAGGCCATCTGCCTACTGCAGGCTCCCCGTTTCACATCTTTTATATAGGTAATGGGCAGGGCCACCTGTCTATATCACCTGGTGGCACCGCCCCTTCTGATATCAGGGACCCAGCATGGACCAGTCCATGATGTCAGAAGGGGAAGTGCCACCAGGTGACGTAGACAGGTGACCTCGTCCCTTAACTATGTAAGAAATGTCAAATGGAGGAGGAGCCTGCAGTAGTTATTTTTAAATAAAGGATTTTTCAAAAATTGTGTGTGTGTGTTATTACTTTTTAACAATTTTTGGTGAATAGGTACAGGTACTATGGTCCCGATAACACCAAAGTTCCAGCGCTGACACTGCAATAATCACATTATACTATATGGTCATGTTACTCATTCACATGGGGGGGGTGTTTTCTCGGGGCCCCCTTGGGAGAAGGGGCTTTCAGATAACGACAAGCCCCCTGCCTGCAGACCCCCACAAGCAAAGGCCACGGTTTTGGGAAGAGGCCCTTTCCCCCATCAACATGGGACAAGGTGTTTTGGGGTGGGGTGGGGGGGGAGAGCTTCCCCAAAGTACCCACCCCCCCATTTTGAGGACATGTGGCCTGGTATTGTTGAGGGGGCCCTCACTCGTCCCTCCCACTTTCCTGACCTGCCAGGCTGCATGCCGGGATAAAGGGTCTGGTATGGATTTTAGGGGAGAACCCACTTTTTTTTTTTTTTTAAATATTGACCCCAAAGGGCCTGGTATGGTCTTTGGGGGGGCACACTGTTTTTTCTATTGTCGGGCAATGCCGGCATTCTTTTCTTTACATTCATCTGTCAGTGGGGAAGCCCGCTGACAGCTGATGAGTCATGGTTGGTAAGGATGCAGGCGGCCGGCTTCCTGCTTAACAACCAGCTATTTCTTCACACATATTTTGCATCGGTCGATCATTTTTTTTTGACTGATCCGAATTCGAATCGTTCTGAAAAGTTGGAATTCATTAGTAAATTAATAAACTAAACAAATTTTAACAGATTTCAACGAGATTCATTACAATTTCATTTGGAGATTTGGATACATCCGAATCTAGGAATAACCAAAAATTTGTCGGAATTTGTATTTGCACCGAAACGAATTTCACGTGTCTAACACTTAATGGCCACCCGCTAACAGCTGGGCTCCCAACCAATAAAAATGTCCGCCGATGGCAGGGTCCACTCTCCAGGCATGGATCCTCTACATATGTGTGCCATAACAGCACCCCACTGATAGCTGGGGACTCAATGACCACTCGGGACATCCTGGAAGACTTCTGGATACCAAAGGAAGCTCCTGACATCCCGCACAGCTGCCCAGCACCAGACCCGCCCACCAACACTTCCAATAGGTAGAAAAACTTCATACAAAAATGGTCCTATAAGTGAGGAGGACAAAAAAGGAACACAGCCTTTGACTTATCCTGAGCATTTATGGGGGTGGGGTCTTATGGGGGAGGAATGAGGGCGGGGCTGCCATGGACATCTGTCAGGAAAGCACATTATGGCCACTAGATGGAACTGACCATTATAGGAAATCCCAATTCGCCATGACTGGGGGAATGCGGGTCACATTTCATCAACACATTTATAACAACCAGATCTGTAAGTGTTTGTGAAATTTTCCCGCACAAAATGTACTCAGCCAATGAAAGGTAAGGACTCCATTTTTATATTTCTCCTGCTATCAATGGCCAACACGGGACAACACTTCATCCATGTATCTGGTGATCTCTGATCTCCTTATGAAGGGTTTCTTACATGATAAAGATCAGCCATGGAGTATATCTGAGGTGTATATCAGGGTGTGCTTCTTCCCCACATGTCCACCAACATTCATATAGAAGACATTTCCCGCACTCAATGCACTAATACACCTCAAGGGTTGTGTGAGACCCCCTGATGTACAGGAAGATAGGACATCAGTGAGGAACAATTCCCTCACTCAGGACAGGAAAGTGGTTTCCCCCCATGTGCAATCTCTGATGTGTGGAAAGATGGAACTTCCGTGCAAAACATTTCCCACACTCAGGACAGGAATACGGCTTCTCACCAGTGTGCGATCTCTGATGTTTGGAAAGAGCGCACGTCTCTGAAAAACATTTCCCACACTCAGGACAGGAATACGGCTTCTCACCAGTGTGCAATCTCTGATGTTTGGAAAGATATGACTTGCATGAAAAACATTTCCCACACTCAGGACAGGAATACGGCTTCTCACCAGTGTGTGATCTCTGATGTGTGGAAAGATATGACTTGCATGAAAAACATTTCCCACACTCAGGACAGGAATACGGCTTCTCACCAGTGTGCGATCTCTGATGTTTGGAAAGAGCGCCCGTCTGTGAAAAACATTTCCCACACTCAGGACAGGAATACGGCTTCTCACCAGTGTGCGATCTCTGATGTGTGGAAAGAGCGCCCGTCTCTAAAAAACATTTCCCACACTCAGGACAGGAATACGGCTTCTCACCAGTGTGCAATCTCTGATGTATGGAAAGATTGGACTTCCGTGAAAAACATTTCCCACACTCAGAACAGGAATATGGCTTCTCTCCAGTGTGCAATCTCTGATGTATTGAAAGAGTGGACTTCCGTGAAAGACATTTTCCACACTCAGGACAGGAATATGGCTTCTCTCCATTGTGCAATTTTTGATGTTTGTAAAGATCAGACTTCAATGGAAAACATTTCCCGCACTCAAGACAGGAATACAGCTTCTCACCGGTGTGAGAGATTTTATGCATATTAAGCTGGGATTTAAAATTGAAACACTTCCCACACTCAGTACAGGAGAACCTCTTATCTGTTGTAAGGACAGCACCGTCCCTCACAGGTTCCTCAGGATAAGAGGAATACGATGGTCCGGCACTGTCCCTCACAGTCTGAGGTTCCTCAGGATAAGAGGAATACGATGGTCCGGCACTGTCCCTCACAGTCTGAGGTTCCTCAGGATAAGAGGAATACGATGGTCCATCTACACTGTGTGGTGCCGGATGGAGATTTGAGGAAGCCGGGTTTTCTCCTGGACTATACTGTGTGATGTCCTCATCTTCTACTTTACAGTCTGGAGACACAGTGAGACAATCCTCTGAGGTTTTCCTCATCTCCCGTCCATGTACTAAAATAGAAATACAAAGATTATTATTAGACATCAGCAGATTGGTTCCCCTGAACCAGGACTCCGCCCACATCAGGCAGCTTTGTCTCTGAGGATCTTACAATTCCCCCCTCAATGTAACTAGTAAATGGGTCCTCTGATCTACCAGTTCATTTCTTTATTCATGGACCTTAGTCAGAGAGTGAGGAAATAACGAGAACTGTCTTTTATAGGAGTGACAGTGATGAGGGGATTATAGGATGAGTGTCCCCTCCCCCTCTATCACTCATTGCCATATTCCCAACACAAGAAGTCCTGCACTTCCTTATTTAGTCCATGATTTAGTCATGAATAACAGCGGGGCTGAGCCCCACCAGAGGTCAGAGAGTGAGGATGGGGGGAGAACAACCAAGATGAAGTCTGGACTGATGCTGAAGACCACCATCATTGGGTTACTGTAAAAGTCGGTCTTCCAATCAAATCATCAGATATAAAATGTCCAGCTGGTAGGAAATTGGCATAACAAAAGAGAATTCATATTATGTGTGTATATATATATATATATATATATATATATATATATATATATATATATATATATATATAGCAGTGGGTAGAGGGGAGAGAGCAGAAGTCAGGAGTATGTAATGTACAACAGAGTATACAGTGCAGGGTTCAGGAGTATGTAATGTAAAACAGAGTATATAGCACAGGGGTCAGAAGTATTTAATGTACAATATAGAGTATATAGTGTAGGGATCAGGAGTATGTAATGTACAACATGGAGTATATAATGCAGGGATCAGGAGAATGTAATGTACAACATAGAGCATATAGTGCAGGAGTCAGGACTCATAATATTGGTATTCAGTAATCAGTGGTGGCTTACACGTATTCATGTCATATACGTATTTAGTGTTAATGACCCACCTGTGCTGATCTCTGTAGGAGTGTCCTCCTCAATAAATGCCCCCGTTATTCCATCCTCCCCAATAGACTGCTGATCATCTCTCACATACCAATCTTCTTCTTCTGCTTTAACCTCAACTTTAGAATCTCTCAGGTTTCCACTCTGAATATATAATAAAAATGACATCAATGGTAACAATGCAGATAATGTACAGATCCTAATGATACTATCAGTGATTGGTCCTCATCTACCTGATGATGGTGAGGGATGGTGTGACCTTCCTGTGTGGAATCCCGGGAATACAGAGGACGGGGACATCTCTGTGGTGGGTTCCTGGTATTTGGTGGCTCTATCATATCCTTGTGTCCTTCTGAAAACTCCTTCATCACTCCATACTCCTCATCCTCCTCTTTAACAACAATATTATAATCCCTGAGGTTTCCACTCTGAATATATAATAAAACATTCATTGTAACAAACATGCTGTGTATTAATCATAACTACTAATAAGTGTCAATCATTTACCTGATGATGGTGAGGGATGGTGTGATCTTCCTGTGTGGAATCCCAGGAATACAGAGGACGGGGACATCTCTCTGGTGGGTTCCCATTACTGGAGCCATCTGTAGGAAACACACACACTGACTGAATACATTGTTTCTATGTGTTTATCAGATGATGGGGGATCTAGGTGGAGCCTCCGTACTGCTCTCTCCTTTACAATAAAGTCTCCTCTTACCCGGTGATGTGAGGGGCGGCTGATTCTCCATCATGATGTCCTTGTAAAGATCCTTGTGTCCTTCTAAATACTCCCACTCCTCCATGGAGAAATAGACAGTGACATCCTGACACCTTATAGGAACCTGACACACACAATGATAGTCACCATCCAGACACATCCCTTGTCTGTTACTGGATAATGTCCCAGAATTCCCAGCACCCCTCACCTCTCCTGTCAGCAGATGGACCATCATGGTGGTCAGTTCCAGGATCTTCTGCTCTTTGTGCCTCTCAGATATAGGAGAACAAGGGGGAGGCACCATAGTGGGAATTTGGGTCCTGCTCCATCCCCCTGAGATTGGCTCTCCACTAGACTTCTTCACTACAACATAATCCTACAGATCAGGAAAAAGATAAACCAATATCAATCATCTGACATCATCCACATGTCTACAATAAGAACATGGTCTATTGACCAGACTAGATAAGAAAGATGTCATGTGACCTCCAAGAATCCTCCTCACCTCTCCGATCAGCAAGTAGATGATCTCCAGGTTGAGGCTTAATAACCTCTCATTAATGTGATTCTGATCCTCCTCCATCCTCATTTGTGTGGTCATGTGATCTATGCGGGTTTCTCTGTAGACAGATAATGAAGAATTATCTGGACTGCATTGGTTGGACAATATTACATAGTTGCATAGTTAGTGAGGTTGAAAAAAGACATCAGTCCATCCAGTTCAACCTATGATGGGTGTGTGTGTCTTCTGTTAACCACACATTGCATACCCCTGTATGTTGTGGTCTTTAAGGTGCCCATCTAATAGTTTTTTGAAACGTTTAATGCTCCCTGCTGATACGACTGCTTGTGGAAGAGAATTCCACATCCTTACCGCTCTTACAGTGAAGAACCCCCTGCGTATTTCAAGGTTAAACCGCCTTTCCTCTAGTTTTAGTGCGTGGCCACGTGTCTTATTGTATTCCCTTTCTATGAATAGTTTGTTCCTTATGCTAGGGTCGCCAGTACAGTATTTGTACATTGATATCATATCCCCCCTCAATCGTCTCTTCTCCAGAGAGAATAGGTTCAGTGCTTGTAGCCTTTCCTCATAGCTGATGTCCTCCATTCCCCTAATTATTTTTGTTGCCCTTCTCTGGACTTTCTCCAGTTCCAGCACATCCTTCCTGAGGACCGGTGCCCAGAACTGGACAGCATACTCCAGATGTGGCCGGACCAGAGTCTTGTAGAGAGGGAGAATAATCTCTTTATTTCTGGAGTGAATCCCCTTTTTTATACATCCCAGTATTCTGTTGGCTTTGCTTGCAGCGGCTTGGCATTGCATGCCACTGCAAAGCCTGTTGTCTACCAGTACCCCCAGGTCCTTTTCCATCCTAGACTCACCCAGAGGTTCCCCCCCTAGGGAGTAGCTTGCTTTCTGGTTTCTGGCGTCCAAGTGCATTACTTTACATTTTTCAACATTAAACCTCATCTGCCATGTAGTTGCTCACCCCATAATTTTGTTCAGGTCCACTTGTAAGGTTTCCACATCCTGCCTAGAAGATATTGGCATGCTTAGTTTAGTATCATCCGCAAATACTGAGATTTTACTCAATATCCCCTCCTCTAGATCATTTATGAATAAATTAAACAGGATTTGGCCCCAGGACAGAACCCTGGGGGACCCCGCTTTCCACACCCGCCCAATCCGAGTACTCCCCATTAATCTCCACCCTTTGCAACCTCCCCTGGAGCCAGTTCTCTATCCAGGTACTCACCTTATGGTCCATACCTACCTTCCTTAGTTTGAACAGTAAGCGTTTGTGGGGAACGGTGTCAAAGGCCTTTGCGAAGTTCAGATACACCACATCCACAGGCTTACCTTTATCTAGGTGGCAGCTCACTTCATCATAGAAGGTTAATAGATTGGTTTGGCAAGAACGATTTTTCATGAATCCATGCTGATTACTACTAATAATACCGTTTTCATTACTAAAGTCTTGTATGTGGTCCCTTAACATCTCCTCCAAAATCTTGCAGACTACTGATGTTAAGCTGACCGGCCTATAGTTACCCGGGATACACCTCGGCCCCTTTTTAAATATTGGTACCACGTTGGCTTTTTTCCAATCAGCTGGCACCATACCCGTCTGTAAACTATCCTTAAAGATCAAGAATAATGGTCTGGCAATCACCTGGCTGAGCTCTTTAAGAACCCTCGGGTGCAAGCCATCCGGTCCCGGTGATTTATTTATGTTAAGTTTCTCTAGTTTAGTTCTAAGTCTATCTTCTGTTAGCCATGGCGGTATTTCCTGAGGTGTGTTGTTTAGTTTGGCCTTACAAGCTGGGTTAGTGTAGCCCCCCGATTCTTTTGTGAAGACTGAAGAGAAGAATTTATTTAACACTTCCACCTTTTCTCTGTCCTCTGTGGCCAAAACTCCCTTATCGTCTTTTATGGGGCCAATGTGTTCTGGCCTCGCTTTCTTACTGTTTATATACTTAACCACTTGCCGCCCGCCCGCTGTCAAATGAAGGCGGGACGGTGCGGCCATTGTTCTGGGAAGACGTCATATGACGTGATCCCATTCAAGAAGGGCAGGCGCGCGATCGTGTGCGCGCCGCCTTGCACTGCCGGTGTCGGCGTGTCCCCGGGTCACAGCCGGTCACCGGCAGGGGGGAAACAGCCAATGGGCGTGGCTGTTTCCCACGTGATCGGCTGTGTTCCAATGACACAGCCGATCACAATAGCAAAGCCCGGAATCAGACCGCGCATGCGCGGTCATGTCGGTGGCTCTGTCTTCCCTAGGAACACAGCTAGTCACCGGCAGTAGTAAACAGTCACTGACAGTGACTGTTTACTAAGTGATCGGCTGTGAATCCATTCACAGCCGATCACAAAATGTAAACACAGAGCAGTAACTCACTGTTACTAGCTCTTCTCCCCTCACACAGTTTCCAGTGTGAGGAGAGCAGAGCCAGAAACAGTGAGTTACTGCTCTGTGTACCTGTAAAAGTAAAATCACAAAAATAAAGGTCCCCACACAGTCCTCAGCCCCCCCCCCAATTGCACTTGTCACCCAACAGTCACCTCATCAGTGCCCAGAAATTGACACCCATAACGTTCACATGTGAGCGTAGCGATCGCAGGCAGAATCACCGCGATTCTGCCCGCGATCCGGAAATCATTGCAAATTGCGGGACGCCTGTGCATTGCCCGTGATTTGCAATAGCACCCCAAACGCTGTGCGATGTTGCCGCGATTTCCACCTGCCGAATCGCGGTAACATCGCGTAAACAACGCATGACGCCCAAAAAAGGTACAAAAGCTTCTTTGGGGCGTCATGCGTTGTTTGCGCGATGTTACCGCGATTCGTCAGGTGGAAATCGCGGCAACATCGCACAGCGTTTGGGGTGCTATTGCAAATCACGGGCAACGCACAGGCGTCCCGCGATTTTCAATGATTTCTGGATCACGGGCAGAATCACAGTGATTCTGCCCGCGATCGCTACGCTCACATGTGAACATGTCACCAGAGACTGCCATCAGTACCGCTGTGCACCATCGCCCGTCACCTGTCACCCATCGGTGACCATCGCCCGTCACCTGTCACCCCATCAATCACCGTCACCTGTCACCCCATCAGTCATCGTCATCTGTCACCCTATCAATCATCGTCAATTGTCACCCCATCAATCATCGTCACTTGTCACCCCGTCAGTGATTGTCATCTGTCACCCCATCAATCATCGTCACTTGTCACCTCATCAATCATCGTCATCTGTCACCTCATCAATCATCGTCATCTGTCACCTCATCAATCATCGTCATCTGTCACCTCATCAATCATCGTCACTTGTCACCTCATCAATCATCGTCATCTGTCACCTCATCAATCATCGTCATCTGTCACCTCATCAATCATCGTCATCTGTCACCTCAATCATCGTCACCCCATCAGTCATTGTCACCAGTCACCCCATCAGTCATTGTCACATGTCACCTGTCAACCCATCAGTCATCGTCACCTGTCACCCCATCAGTCATAGTCACCTGTCACCCCATCAGTCATCGTCACCTGTTTGCCATATACATGCAACCACTTACCGACCGCCTAACGACTATATGCATTGGCCATTAAAAGCTAAATACTGGGGTTATGGCAGCAGATAGCTGCCACAACCCCGGTATTTTTTTAAACGGCGGGTGGTCGGCTTTCAGATAAGGGTGGTCTCAGTGGCGGATTCACCGCGGGAATTACCCTTACGGTGCAGGGGAAGAGGTGCCCCCCCCCCTTCCCGTCGTGTCCCAGACGTTTTCCCAGCTAACCGGACCCGCCGGCAGCGGGGAAAACTATCCGGTCCCGGATCCTCAGAGACAGGAAGTCGAGTGAGGGCAAGATGGCCCTCACTCGACTCTATGGTCTTGGAGGACCGGCGCTACGTCAAAAGTCGTTGCCTAGCAACCGGTTTAAAGGGCCGCTTTTTTTTTTTTTTCCTTTTTCAACATTTTTTTTTTTTTCTTTTTTAGTGTAGTTGTGAGGTGTGAGGTCTTTTTGACCCCAGATCTCACAATAAAGAGGACCTGTCATGCCTATTTCTATTACAAGGGATGTTTACATTCCTTGTAATAGGAATAAAAATGATCAAAACATTTTTTTTTTTTAAACTGTGTAAAAATAAAAAAATAATAAATAAAATAAATAGCAAAAAAAAATTAAAAATTAAAGTGCCCTGTCCCCGTTAGCTCACGCGCAGAAGCAAACACATACCCATACAGTTATTCCCAGACACTCGCAGGTACTCCCAAATGCTCAGGTACCGCTAGGTACTCGCAGATGCTCAGATACTACTTTACACCCACAGTTTAGTCAGTCAGTTACAGTCACAGTCCCAGTACAGTTACAGTATAGCTACAGTGACAGTACAATCACAGTACAGTCAGGGCACAGCTATAGTCACAGTCCAGTCACAGCACAGTAACAGTCAGTCACAGTTCCTTCTGACTTCCCCCCCCCAGCAGCTGAACAGCTGATCAGCTGATCGGTCACCTACTCACGTCCTGTTCCTCCTTCAGTCCCTCCAGGGCCTCCGCCGCTGCAGGTATCAAGGTATTAGGTACTGTCAAATCTACTGCTTGTCTGCCCTGGTCTGTCCTCGTCTGATGGAAGATCCTGCAGCCTCCCCCTGTCAGTCTCTCTACACACTGTCTGTGCCTGTCTGTGTGATCCCCCTCCCCCTCACTCAGCCAAACAGCTGATTCAGCACACTCACGTTTCTGCTGTCTCCTGTCTGGTCAGTCAGTCCCCACACACCACCAGTACTGTTCCCACTGCCTGGTGTCTGTCACATTGCGTCGGCAGTCCCCCTTCAGTCACTGGCTTCTGTCTGAGTCTCCCTCAGCTGTTCCCCCTCAGCTGTTCCCCTTCTCCTGTCCTCTCCTCTCCACGTGGTGCTCTCCTCTGCCTCTAGTGGCCACAGGAAGCAACAGCAGCAGACAGGAAGCACCCTATTAGGATGGGGATATAAGGGGTTATAGGCGGGTTGCCCCTACTGTGGATTGGAACATGTAGATTGGGTTACTCTGAGACCATCAAGACCAATGCAGAACCCATAGCCGTTGACAGGAGGAGGGACAGTCCACTGCCAGAGTGTAGGGGAATAGAGGAGAGTGTCGGTATTGAGGGATCAGAGGATCGGATAAGTAAATGAGCTTTTTCTGGTTCCCTACACCAAATGATCATGTAACCCTTGAAGTGGGGCTGCCCCCATTATACGAGGGTTAAATGCTCATTTGGGTTTTCGTCACCTTTAGTATCCCCAGAGATGGGCTATAAACAAAATTAAATTTTCACACACGATAAAATCTGCATGTTATGGTTGTAAAAAGAAAGCGCCCCCCCCCCCCCCCCACACACACACAATTATGTCAACCCTTAAAACTGTGTGTCTAATTTCACTACCCAACATGGTGCAAAGACAACACTGTAAAAGCTCCTACAGGTCATTAGTTTAGAGAAAACCGGGAATAACGGCCCGAGAATCATTGCTCTCACTCCACTTTGTGGCCAATACCTCCCTTTGTGACAGCGTAATATAAATAACAGGTCATCCTAAAGGAGACATTAGGGGTCTATTAGACCTCCATGTCACATATGGACACCAGTGAAGCTGATGAAGTACAGATCGGGATCAACCAGCTTCTTCCCTGACCACAGTGACCGGGGAATGATGGAACTGAACCTGAAAGTGATGAAATGCTCATCTCTTCTGGATTCATTCATCAGAGAGGAGTTCTGAGAACTGATCACCCTCCACTCCATCCACCATGCCGATCCTTGGCCTACAGGAGGGGCAGGCACATGGTTAACTTCGTGAGGCATGGGGATATTTGTATCTTCAGAGGAAGGGTGTGAAAGTGCAGATTTCAGGAGAACCCGAAACCGAATCTCATCCCTCATTACAAGAGACTACTAAGGTGAGAAGATGATTGGTGGGAAAGGTGACAAATAGTGATGTCGCGAACATAAAATTCGCCGTTCGCGAACGGCGAACATCGGCGAATGTTCGCGAACCGGCGAACATTGCGAACCGCCATAGACTTTAATAGGCAGGCGAATTTTAAAACCCACAGGGACTCTTTCTGGCCACAATAGTAATGGAAAAGTTGTTTCAAGGGGACAAACACCTGGACTGTGGCATGCCGGAGGGGGATCCATGGCAAAACTCCCATGGAAAATTACGTAGTTGACGCAGAGTCGGGTTTTATACCATAAAGGGCATAAATCACCTAACATTCCTAAATTGTTTGGAATAATGTGCTTTAAAACATCCAGTGTGTGTATACGATCAGGTATGATGTTGTATCGATCAGGTAGTGTAAGGGTTACGCCCGCTTCACAGTGACAGACCAAACTCCCCGTTTAACGCACCGCAAACAACCGCAAACAGAACAGAACCGACCAAAATGGGACAGGAACTGGGCTTTAAGGGTTAGGGTTAGGTTTAGTGTTAGGGGTTAGGGTTACGGTGAGATACTTAGGGTTAGAGTTAGTAACCCTACCCCTACGCCTCTAACCCTAACAGTCTAACCCCAAGCACTAAAAATAACCCTAACCCTAGCCCTAACCCTAATTCTAATTTTTTTTCTGGTTCTGGACATGCTACAGAGCTGAAACTTCACAGGTACACTTTTTAGACCCCCAGACACTGAATCACACAAAAAAAAGTTCTTAAAAATTTTAATTTTTTGTTAGAGAGCCAATTATTGGAAAAATTAAAAAAAAAATAAAAAAAATAAAACATTTCTTTGGATTTAGCATCTGGGGGGTCTAAAAAGTGTACCTGTGAAGTTTCAGCTCTGTAGCATGTCCGGAACCAGAAAAAAATATGAATTAGGGTTAGGGCTAGGGCTAGGGTTAGGCTTAGGGCTAGGGTTAGGGTTAGGGTTATTTTTATGGCTAGGCTTAGAGGGTTAGGGTTAAGGTTAGAGGGTTAGGGTTAAGGTTAGAGGGTTATGGTTAGAGGGTTAGGGTTAGGTTTAGTGTTAGGGGCTAGGGTTAGGGTTACGGTGGGATACTTAGGGTTAGAGTTAGTAGCCCTACCCCTACCCCTCTAACTCTAACCCTCTAACCCTAAGCACTAAAAATAACCCTAACCCTAGCCCTGACCCTAACCCTAGCCCTAATTCTATTTTTTTTCTGGTTCTGGACATGCTACAGAGCTGAAACTTCACAGGTACACTTTTTAGACCCCCCACCCCCACCCCAGACACTAAATCACACAAAAAAAGTTATTAAAAATTGTCCTCTTTGATAGAGAGCCAATGATTGGAAAAATTAAAAAAAAAAATAGAAATAAAAAATTTCTTTGGATTTAGCATCTGGGGGGTCTAAAAAGTGTACCTGTGGAGTTTCAGCTCTGTAGCATGTCCGGAACCAGAAAAAATTACGAATTAGGGTTAGGGCTAGGGTTAGGCTTAGGGCTAGGGTTAGGGTTAGGGCTGGGGTTAGGGTTAGGGTTATTTTTATGGCTAGGCTTAGAGGGTTAGGGTTAAGGTTAGAGGGTTAGGGTTATGGTTAGAGGGTTAGGGTTAGGTTTAGTGTTAGGGGCTAGGGTTACGGTGAGATACTTAGGATTAGAGTTAGTAGCCCTACCCCTACCCCTCTAACTCTAACCCTAAGCACTAAAAATAACCCTAACCTTAGCCCTGACCCTAACCCTAGCCCTAACCCTAACCCTAATTCTATTTTTTTTCTGGTTCTGGACATGCTACAGAGCTGAAACTTCACAGGTACGCTTTTTAGACCCCCCCCCCCCAAACAATAAATACAAAGAAATTTTTTTTTAAGTTTTTTTTTTTTTTTTAATTTTTCCAATAATTGTCTCTCTATCAAAAATGAAAATTTTTAAGAACTTTTTTTGTGTGATTTAGTGTCTAGGGGGTCTAAAAAGTGTACCTGTGAAGTTTCAGCTCTGTAGCATGTCCAGAACCAGAAAAAAAATATCATTTTTCAGTAGAGCAGGGATGGTGGGAACCCCTTTTACACCTATATGATCTTTTTTTCTGGTTCTGGACATGCTACAGAGCTGAAACTTCACAGGTACACTTTTTAGACCCCCCACCCCCACCCCAGACACTAAATCACACAAAAAAAGTTATTAAAAATTGTCCTCTTTGATAGAGAGCCAATGATTGGAAAAATTAAAAAAAAAAATAGAAATAAAAAATTTCTTTGGATTTAGCATCTGGGGGGTCTAAAAAGTGTACCTGTGGAGTTTCAGCTCTGTAGCATGTCCGGAACCAGAAAAAATTACGAATTAGGGTTAGGGCTAGGGTTAGGCTTAGGGCTAGGGTTAGGGTTAGGGCTGGGGTTAGGGTTAGGGTTATTTTTATGGCTAGGCTTAGAGGGTTAGGGTTAAGGTTAGAGGGTTAGGGTTATGGTTAGAGGGTTAGGGTTAGGTTTAGTGTTAGGGGCTAGGGTTACGGTGAGATACTTAGGATTAGAGTTAGTAGCCCTACCCCTACCCCTCTAACTCTAACCCTAAGCACTAAAAATAACCCTAACCTTAGCCCTGACCCTAACCCTAGCCCTAACCCTAACCCTAATTCTATTTTTTTTCTGGTTCTGGACATGCTACAGAGCTGAAACTTCACAGGTACGCTTTTTAGACCCCCCCCCCAAACAATAAATACAAAGAAATTTTTTTTTAAGTTTTTTTTTTTTTTTAATTTTTCCAATAATTGTCTCTCTATCAAAAATGAAAATTTTTAAGAACTTTTTTTGTGTGATTTAGTGTCTAGGGGGTCTAAAAAGTGTACCTGTGAAGTTTCAGCTCTGTAGCATGTCCAGAACCAGAAAAAAAATATCATTTTTCAGTAGAGCAGGGATGGTGGGAACCCCTTTTACACCTATATGATCTTTTTTTCTGGTTCTGGACATGCTACAGAGCTGAAACTTCACAGGTACGCTTTTTAGACCCCCCCAGACACTAATGCAAAAAAAGTCATGCCTGCCACCATATATATCAGTGGTGGGTGGGCAGTGGCACTGCAATGGGCACAGTACACTCTGTGGACCTAACAGTCACTGGCACCCAGGCAACTGCAATTATAAAAAATATATATATATTTTTACTTTGCAAGCTGCTGTGCCACCGTATATATATCAGTGGTGGGTGGGCACGCAGTGGCACTACAGTGGGCACAGTACACTCTGTGGACCTGACAGTCACTGGCAGCCCAGGCAACTGCAATAATAAAAAATATATTTTTTTTTTTTCCAATTTGCAACAAGATGCTGTGCCACCGTATATATATCAGTGGTGGGCAGTGCACTGCAGTGGGTACAGTGCACTCTGTGGACCTGACACAGCACTCACTGCAATTATGACAGAGGAAAAAAAAAATATTTTTTTAAATTCAAGGTACTATGCCTGTGCCACCCGAAATGAGTGTGGTGTGCACACAGTACAGTCTGTGGTGGGTCTGTGGCCTCTCACACACAGCGGGCAGGCAACTGCAGTGTACAATAGATATATATATATATATATATATCTATATATAAAAATACTCAATTACCAGCCCTAAAAAGGGCTTTTGGGGACACTAGATATATATTATATATATAAAAAATACTCAATTACCAGCCCTAAAAAGGGCTTTAGGGGACACTAGATATATATATAAAAAAAATTACACAAATACCAGCCCTTAGAAGGGCTTTTTGGGGTGCTGTCAGGATGCTGTCCTTACAGCAGTAGTGGACCAAGAACACTGACTAGCAAGACCAGGAACAATGACTAACAACTGTCCCTAGCTATTAACAGCAGCAGCAGCAGCAACACTCTCCCTGCTCTCACTAACACACTGCTTCAGAATAGGGATGTCCAGTTCATGAACGAATCGTTCTTTTGAATCGATTCTTTTCAGTGAACTGGATGACTCAGTTCTTCTTCCTGAACGACTCGGGAGGAAACAGTTCAGTATTCAGTGAAGGAGAGCTGAGAGCTGCTCTGGGCTGATGGTAATATGATCCTAGAGTGAGGAGCTCAGCTCCTCCCTCTAACCAATCAGTGTCTCCCAGGCCAGCACACTGAAGAACAGGCCAGAAACAAGCTTGTATTGAACCGTTCAGGGGGAAGAGTCGAGTCAGTTCACTGAGTAGTTCAGTACAGCAGTTACTGAGTCAAAAGAATGGAAACCTATGAGTCGGTCTCTGTTAGCACAGTACACTAAAAGAACCATTCATCACCAGCACATACAGCTGTATACATGAAAAGCAGGTTTCTGTGCATGTGAACTGCTTTCTGATGGGCCAACAGAAACCTGCTTTAAATATATACAGCTGTCACCTGAAGTCCTGAACGTGATAATGCTAGCTAATCTGAAAAAGTGTATTGTGTCTGACATACCATAGGCTTGAGAGAGCTCTGAGAAGCCAAGAAGGAGTTAAATCAAAGAAAACATCCCCAGAGAGCTGCCAAACGTATGAGTCACTCCTCTGATTCAGCTCATTTGAATAGAGTGGAGTCGGAGATTCAGTTCACTTGCTTGTCAGTAGACTCGGCAAGTGAACCGAAGATTCGATTCAATGAATCGGTTCATTTCAGTGAGTGACTCGAAATGAACCGATTCACTTCAAAGAGTCGAACTTCCCATCACTACTTCAGAATGATCTAAGATGGATGCTGCCCTTGCTTATTTATAGGAGGTGGGAGGGAGGTATGCTGATTGGCTGGAAATGTGCCTGCTGACTGTGAAGTTCAGGGTCAAACTTTGCCTCAATGATGTATTATAGGGGGCGGACCGAACATCGCATATGTTCGCCCGCAGCGGCGAACGCGAACATGCTAAGTTCGCCGGGAACTGTCCGCCGGCGAACAGTTCGGTACATCTCTAGTGACAAATCTCCAGAATGAAGAAAATTTTACGACCCCGTAAGTGGAGGAATGTTCTGACCCTGAAGGGGTTGATCTAGGTTTTCACACTATATATGTGTGTATCATCATCTGCTGGAGATAAAATACGTCACAGTGACTATGGAGGAAGAGGACGGACATGACAGGGGGTTACTGGGTGTAAATAGAAAATAAGATCTTGTTACCTCCTCTGCTGCCGCTTCCAGCAACCTCTCCTCTCTACTTCCTCCCAGTTCACCTTTCACAGTGAACTTCCTTTATATACCTGACATCACTTCCTGTGTTCCATAGAGACTTCCTGTGTGGGTAGAAGTGAGATCACCACCTTGTGGAGCTCAGAGGAACTGAAGTCCCGAGAAACGTCTCATAGTGAGAACACGACCGTGTGCTGTGTGTGTATCAGTGTTAATTTTGGCAGCAAATTTCAATTTAGTTTTAGTCTTAGGACTAAAATGGCATTTTAGTTTTAGTCCCATTTTAGTCTTCTGCAAGTGTTTTAGTTTTAGTTGTATTTAGTCGACTAAAACTCCAGTACATAGTTACATAGTTAGTGAGGTTGAAAAAAGACATCCGTCCATCCAGTTCAACCTATGATGTATGTGTGTGTTTGCTGTTAACCATACATTGTATACCCCTCTATGTTGTGGTCTTTAAGGTGCCCATCTAATAGATTTTTGAAACTATTGATGCTCCCTGCTGATACAACTGCTTGTGGAAGAGAATTCCACATCCTTACTGCTCTTACAGTGACGAACCCCCTACGTACTTTAAGGTTAAACCACTTTTCCTCTAGTTTTAGTGAGTGGCCACGTGTCCTATTGTATTCCCTTTCTCTGAATAGTTTGTTCCTTATGTTAGGGTCGCCAGTACAGTATTTGATATCATATCCCCCCTCAATCGTCTCTTTTCGAGAGATAATAAATCCAGTGCTTGTAGTCTTTCCTCATAGCTGATGTCCTCCATTCCCCTAATTATCTTTGTTGCCCATCTCTGGACTCTCTCCAGTTCCAGCACATCCTTCCTGAGGACCGGTGGCCAGAACTGCACAGTATACTCCAGATGTGGCCGGACCAGAGTCTTGTAGAGAGGGAGAATAATCTCTTTATTTCTGGAGTGAATCCCCTTTTTTATACATCCCAGTATTCTGTTGGCTTTGCTTGCAGCGGCTTGGCATTGCATGCCACTGACAAGCCTGTTGTCTACCAGTACCCCCAGGTCCTTTTCCATCCTAGACTCACCCAGAGGTTCCCCCCCTAGGGAGTAGCTTGCTTTTTGGTTTCTGGCACCCAAGTGCATTTCTTTAAATTTTTCAACATTAAACCTCATCTGCCATGTAGTTGCCCACCCCATTATTTTGTTTAGGTCCGCTTGTAAGGTTTCCACATCCTGCATAGAAGATATTGGCATGCTTAGTTTAGTATCATCCGCAAATACTGAGATTGTACTCGATATCCCCTCCTCTAGATCATTTATGAATAAATTAAACAGGATTGGTCCCAGGACAGAACCTTGGGGGACCCACTTTCCACACCCGCCCAATCCGAGTACTCCCCATTAATCACCACCCTTTGCACTCTTCCCTGGAGCCAGTTCTCTATCCAGGCACTCACCTTATGGTCCATACCTACCTTCCTTAGTTTGTACAGTAAGCGTTTGTGGGGAACGGTGTCAAAGGCCTTTGCAAAGTCCAGATACACCACATCCACAAGCCTTCCTTTATCTAGGTGGCAGCTCACTTCATCATAGAAGGTTAATAGATTGGTTTGGCAAGAACGTTTTTTCATGAATCCATGCTAATTACTACTTATAATACCATTTTCATTACTAAAGTCTTGTATGTGGTCCCTTAACATCCCCTCCAAAATCTTGCAGACTACTGATGTTAGGCTGACCGGCCTATAGTTACCCGGGATATATCTCTGCCCTATCCTACATTTTAGTCGACTAAAACTAATTTTAGTCATCTATAATCGAATGAGTGTTGTTCAATTGTAATTTGTAATGCATTATTTAAGCATTTCTCTGCAATTTCCAAACTCATTATATACTACTGCTGGTCCTGGAGTGAAAAATCGAATATGTTATTATTTATGGTATTAAGCTTTGAGCATGCACTAGCACAGCACTACACAGACACAGATTTAGTCATTAAGTGTCACTCCACATGGTTTGCAAAGGGTCTTGTTGTCCTCAAATCAAATGTAAAATACACCCATATATCTTCTCTTCTCTTTCTACCAGTCACAGAGACAGACGCGGTCACGGACATTTCTCTGGATGACAGTGCTGTGTGGATTACAGTGGTCAGAGGAGGCCTGTAATGCTGCAGGACAGTGCTGGATGGTGGTCTTAGGGATGGCCTATAATCTAATGCACAGTGTTGGATGGTGGTCTCAGGTCTAAGGGATGGCCTGTTATGCCCTGGATGCCTGTGGTCAGGTGGTCACTCAGGTGACAGGTCAGACAGAGGAGGCCTGTAATGCTGCTGGACAGTGCTGTAGCCTGGATGGTGGTCTCAGGTCTAAGGGATGGCCTGTAATCTAATGCACAGTGCTGGATGGTGGTCTCAGGTCTAATGGATGGCCTGTTATGCCCTGAATACCTGTGGTGGTCACTCAGGTCAGACAGAGGAGGTCTGTAATGCTGCTGGACAGTGCTGGATGGTGGTCTCAGGTCTAAGGGATGGCCTGTAATCAAATGCACAGTGTTGGATGGTGGTCTCAGGTCTAAGGGATGGCCTGCTATGCCCTGGATGCCTGTGGTCTGGTGGTCACTCAGGTCAGACAGAGGAGGCCTGTAATGCTGCTGGACAGTGCTGGAGCCTGGAAGCTGGTCACAGGTCTAAGGGATGGCCTGTAATGCCCTGGATGCCTGTGGTGGTCAGGTCAGACAGAGGAGGCCTGTAATGCTGCTGGACAGTGCTGGAGCCTGGATGGTGGTCTCAGGTCTAAGGGATGGCATGTTATGCCCTGAATGCCTGTGGTGGTCACTCAGGTCAGACAGAGGAGGCCTGTAATGCTGCTGGACAGTGCTGGAGCATGGATGGTGGTCACAGGTCTAAGGGATGGCTAGTAATGCCCTGGATGCCTGTGGTGGTCAGGTCAGACAGAAGAGGCCTGTAATGCTGCTGGACAGTGCTGGAGCCTGGATGGTGGTCTCAGGTCTAAGGGATGGCCTGTATGCCCTGGATGCCTGTGGTGGTCAGGTCAGACAGAGGAGGCCTGTAATGCTGCTGGACAGTGCTGGAGCCTGAATGGTGGTCACAGGTCTAAGGGATGGCCTTTAATGCCCTGGATGCCTGTGGTGGTCAGGTCAGACAGAGGAGGCCTGTAATGCTGTTGGACAGTGCTGGAGCCTGAAAGTGGTCTCAAGTCTAAGGGATGGCCTGTAATGCCCTGGATGCCTGTAGTTGTCAGGACAGACAGAGGAGGCCTTTAATGCTGCTGGACAGTGCTGGAGCCTGGATGGTGGTCTTAGGTCTAAGGGGTGGCCTGTAATGCCCTGGATGCCTGTGGTGGTCACTCAGGTCAGACAGAGGAGGCCTGTAATGCTGCTGGACAGTGCTGGAGCCTAGATGGTGGTCACAGGTCTAAGGGATGGCTAGTAATGCCCTGGATGCCTGTGGTGGTCAGGTCAGACAGAAGAGGCCTGTAATGCTGCTGGACAGTGCTGGAGCCTGGATGGTGGTCTCAGGTCTAAGGGATGGCCTGTATGCCCTGGATGCCTGTGGTGGTCAGGTCAGACAGAGGAGGCCTGTAATGCTGCTGGACAGTGCTGGAGCCTGAATGGTGGTCACAGGTCTAAGGGATGGCCTTTAATGCCCTGGATGCCTGTGGTGGTCAGGTCAGACAGAGGAGGCCTGTAATGCTGTTGGACAGTGCTGGAGCCTGAAAGTGGTCTCAAGTCTAAGGGATGGCCTGTAATGCCCTGGATGCCTGTAGTTGTCAGGACAGACAGAGGAGGCCTTTAATGCTGCTGGACAGTGCTGGAGCCTGGATGGTGGTCTTAGGTCTAAGGGGTGGCCTGTAATGCCCTGGATGCCTGTGGTGGTCAGGTCAGACAGCGGAGGACTGTAATGGTGCTGGACAGTGCTGGAGCCTGGATGGTGGTCTCAGGTCTAAGGGATGGCCTGTAATGCACACAGTGCTGGATGGTGGTCTCAGTCTAAGGGATGGACTGTAATGCCCTGGATGCCTATGGAGGTCAGGTCAGAGGAGGCCTGAAATGCTGCTGCAGTGCACACAGTGCTGGATGGTGGTCTCAGGTCTAAGGGATGGCCGGATGCCTGTGGTCATGGTCAGGTCAGAGAGGAGGCCTGTAATGCTGCTGCCTGCAGTCAGCGCACACAGCACAGTGCTGCTCAGAGTGCTGGATGGGGGGTCTCAGTTTTAAGGGTGGTCTCTGGTCTGACTCTGAACTGAAGTTGAACAGGATGGGCTGGGCGGGCCTCAGCGGCCTATGCACGCACACACAGTCCTGGATGGCGGATGCCAGTGGTCTGAGGGGACTCAGGGGAGGCAGTAATAGCTGGCCTGGCTGTTGCAACTCACACAGTGGGTGCTCTGCTCTGGATGTGGTGGTGAGTGCCACTGCCTGGTCGTCTGCCGTGTGATGATGTGATTGTGACTGAGTCGGGCCTGGCTCTGGCTGTAGTGCTCTGGTGCGGTGACTGGTCTCGACTCTCTTGTAGTAGTCATCACGTCGGACGTCACGGGGCACACCCCGCCAGACGCCGCACAGTCGCTTACTGGGAGCGGAAGCAGGCGGAGCCCCCGTGAAAACCGGAAGTTGGGTAAACATCCTTGTCTCACATTCTCGTTTTGTTTTCATTCGTTAACGAAAACGGATTTGATTTTCGTCATAGCTGTCGTCATTTGACGAAAATGTGCTATACTTTGGGTCTCATTTTCCTCAGTTGAAAAATGCAGGTGATAAAATCAGTGACGAAAACATTTTCATTGACGAAATTAACACTGCTTTACAGGCACATTCAGAGAACCCCCCAGGCACGATATTTGAAGGAATTTTTCATTTTTATAGTTTCACTTAAAGCCTCATTAAAACCAGTAAATCAGTGCTCCTTTAAAAACAATAATTTTTAAAAACGTTTTTTTTCATTGATACATGTTCCCCAGGTCAGGACCCAGACCCCCATACACTTTTTTTGGGCAATAACTTGCATTTAAGCCTTCAAAATGAGGCCATTTGATTTTCGAGGTTCGAGTCCCATAGACTTCAATGTGGTTTGTTTGTTCGAACAAACTTTTCCTCTGTTTGCGGTGTTCTGGTGCGAACCGAACCGGGGGGGTGTGAGGTGATCAGGGTGTCACCAGTGCAGAGCAGTACAGCACCATCATATGACTGGTGTGGGGTGATCAGGGTGTCACCAGTACAGTACATCGCCATCATGTGACTGGTGTGGGGTGATCAGGGTGTCACCAGTACAGTACAGCGCCATCATATGACTGGTGTGGGGTGATCAGGGTGTCACCAGTACAGTACAGCTCCATCATGTGACTGGTGTGGGGTGATCAGGGTGTCACCAGTACAGTACAGCACCATCATATGACTGGTGAGGGGTGATCAGGGACACTGACTGGTGACAGTATATTAAAAAAATAAATAAACAATAATACTTTTTGGATTCCACTTTTTTAAACATTTTTTTTTTAACTACGTGTTTTCTACATGCTGCCATTAGAGTATTTAAGTGTCACTATAGTGACATTATACTACCCTGAGGGGGTGATAAAGGACTTTTTTTTCTACACTGTTGTTGCTGATAATCACTGTTATAATGGCTTTCCATTTATTACAGTTTGCTTACTGTTGGCATGCTATGATTGGCTACAGCTGGTAGACATTGCCAGGTACCATGTGATGGCTGTGGGACAATCACAACATTATCACAACATTAAGCAAGCTGTTCATGAATGAAAGCCACTCATGACAGTTTTCTTATATCTTCTCATGTGATCGCTATGACTGGTCACATGATACCCCGTGTGCCCACAGTGACTGGGTACTGACCACCAAGATCAGCTGTCCACCGGACACAGCGGTCATGGGGGAGCGCTAGTGTGCATGTGTTAGGTAAGGTACGGGAATGTCACCTAGCATGGCTGTGCCGCCTGTCCTCATAAGATGTACTGTGGGCAGGTGACAAATAAATAAATATTTTCTGACATTTAGGGGTCTGTTCATAAAAGATTTGCATAGCAATTAGCGCAGTGATAGGCCGTGTATATTCTGTGAATGGGGTATAATAAAATGCTATTGGGCTATTTTCTGAGCTGGTCGAATGGTTTCTAATGATTTAAAATGAAGAATAATGTATTCAGCCACTAAATGGAGCTAATTCCTGTGATACTTATCATCTTCATTACTTTATTAAATACAACCAATATTAATCACAGCTGGGTGAATGCTGGTCACCTTTATCCAATAAATTGTGAAAAATAGACATCTAAGTGTTTGTGAAAGGTTACACCACAAAATGTACTCAGCCAATGAAAGGTAATGACTCCATTTTTATATTTCTACTGCTATCAATGGCCAACACGGTACAACACTTCATCCATGTCTTTGATCTCTGATCTCATGATGAACATCAGCCATGGAGTATATCTGAGGTGTATATCAGGGTGTGCTTCTTCCCCACATGAGAGCTGTGATGTCCAGCAACATTCATATAGAAGACATTTCCCGCACTCGAGGCACTAATACACCTCGAGGGTTGTGTGGGATCCCTGATGTACAGGAAGACAGGACTTCAGTGAGGAACAATTCCCTCACTCAGGACAGGAAAGGGCTTCTGCCTCGTGTGAGATCTTTGATGTCTGGAAAGATCGGACTTCTGTGAAAAACATTTCCCACACTCAGGACAGGAAAGTGGCTTTTCTCCCGTGTGAGATCTCTGATGTCTGTTAAGACTGGACTTCTTTGAAAAACATTTCCCGCACTCAGGACAGGAATATGGTTTCTCCCCTGTGTGAGATCTCTGATGTATGGAAAGACTGGATTTGTCTGAAAAACATTTCCCGCACTCAGGGCAGGAATACGGCTTCTCACCTGTGTGAGATCTCTGATGTTTGTAAAGATGGGACCTCTGTGAAAAACATTTTTCGCAATCAGGACAGGAATACGGCTTCTCCCCTGTGTGAGATCTTTGATGTGTAACAAGGGTTGATTTTTGTACAAAACATTTTTCGCACTCAGAACAGGAATACGGCTTTTTTCCCATGTGATGTCTCTGATGCCTGTTAAGGTTTGGCTTATCTGAAAAACATTTTCCGCACTCAGGACAGGAATAAGGCTTCTCCCCAGTGTGAGACCTCTGATGTGTGACAAGTTGTCCTTTTACTACAAAACATTTCCCGCACTCGGGACAGGAATACGGCTTCTCACCTTTGTGTAGTCTTTGATGTGTGTGATAAAAGGACTTGTCCGAAAAACATTTCCCGCACTCAGAACAGGAGTATGGTTTTTCCCCTGTGTGAGTCCTTAAATGTGTGGCAAGATCTGATTTTTGTATAAAACATTTCCCGCACTCCGAACAGGAATATGGCTTCTCTCCTGTGTGAATTCTTTTGTGCAGATTAAAACCAGATTTAAAACTAAAACACTTCCCACACTCAGTACAGGAAAACCTCTTATCTGTTGTAAGGACGGCACCGTCCCTCACAGTCTGAGGTTCCTCAGGATAAGAGGAATACGATGGTCCGGCACTGTCCCTCGCAGTCTGAGGTTCCTCAGGATAAGAGGAATACGATGGTCCGGCACTGTCCCTCACAGTCTGAGGTTCCTCAGGATAAGTTGAATACGATGGTCCCGCACTGTCCCTCACAGTCTGAGGTTCCTCAGGATAAGAGGAATACGATGGTCCATCTACACTGTGTGGTGCCGGATGGACATTTGAGGTAGCCGGGTTTTCTCCTGGACTATACTGTGTGATGTCCTCATCTTCTACTTTACAGTCTGGAGACAAAGTGAGACAATCCTCTGAGGTTCTCCTCATCTCCCGTCCATGTACTAAAATAGAAATATAAAGATTATTACTAGACATGAGCAGATTGGTTCCCCTAAACCAGGACTCCGCTCACATCAGACAGCTTTGTCTCTGAGGTCCTTATAATTCCACCCTCAAGGTAACTAGTAAATGCGTCTTCTGATCTCCTACCAGTTTGTTTCTTTATTCATGGACCTTAGTCTCTTGTATCATGTCTGCACAGTCTCTGACCATCTCTTGTGTCATGTCCTCACAGTCCCTGACCATCTCTTGTATCATGTCTGCACAGTCTCTGACCATCTCTTGTATCATGTCCTCACAGTCCCTGACCATCTCTTGTATCATGTCCTCACAGTCCATGACCATCTCTTGTATCATGTCCGCACAGTCTCTGACCATCTCTTGTATCATGTCCTCACAGTCTGTGACCATCTCCTGTGTCATGTCCGCACAGTCTCTGACCATCTCTTGTATCATGTCCGCACAGTCTCTGACCATCTCTTGTATAATGTCCGCACAGTCTCTGACCATCTCTTGTGTCATGTCCGCACAGCCTCTGACCATCTCTTGTATCATGTCCGCACAGTCTCTGGCCATCTTCTGTGTCATGTCTGCACAGTCTCTGACCACCTCCTGTGTCATGTTCACACAGTCTCTTACCATCTCTTGTGTCATGTCCGCACAGTCTCTGAACACCTCCTGTATCATGTCTGCAGTCTCTGACCATCTCTTGTAATGAAAAACATAGAGTATATAGTGCAGGGGTCAGGAGTATGTAATGTACAACATAAGAGTATATAGTGCAGGGATCAGGATTATGTAATGTACAACATAGAGTATATAGTGCAGAGGTAAGGAGTATGTTATATACAACATAGAGTATACAGTGCAGGGGTCAAAAGTATGTAATATACAATATAAATTATACAGTGTAAGGGTCAGAACTCATAATATTTGTGTTCAGTAATCAGTTACAGAGGTCCCACACCGCTGCCTCCCATCTTCTGAGACTGCACTCAGTGACTTGGGTGTGAGACTATACAGACATATTCCTCCACCCAGCACAGCCAGGAGACAACAGAGCAAGTAACCCCGGGAGAATTGTTCTGTCAGAGATTTTACTAGACCCAGGTATGGGGCAGAGTACTCAAAGAACATACCCCAGATGCTTAGATCTAGTAACTCCTCTGGTGAAAATGAACATTTTCCTGCCAGCTGAACCCCAGAATCTCCATAAATCCAGTCTAGATACATAAATTGTGTCTGCAGCACAGAGAAGGAAGATTATCTGAGAGAAATACAGGAATACAGGATGGGGAACACAGCTCAGGAAAGTGACCAGGGGATTACAGGCTGATATCACCCAGTCCCCGCCCTACTCTGTACCAATCAGTGAGCAGTATGGGTGGAGGAATGTATTTAGTGTTAATGACCCACCTGTGCTGATCTCTGTAGGAGTGTCCTCCTCTATAAATGTCCCCGTTATTCCATCCTCCTCCATAGACTGCTGATCATCCCTCACATACGTCTCTTCTTCTTCTGCTTTAATCTCAACTTTTATATCAATTGGATCTTCACTCTAAACCAAGAAAATGAGAGAAATATCATCAGAAAACTATAAGGTCACTTAAAAATTCCACACATCATCTCCATGAGTCCATGTTCTAGATTCTCAGTCTGCTCCACCAACCTTATAACAGTGAGGGATGGTGTGACCTTCCTGTGTGGAATCCCGGGAATACAGAGGACAGGGACATCTCTCTGGTGGGTTCCTGGTATTAGGTGGCTCCATCATATCCTTGTGTCCTTCTGAAAACTCCTCCATCACTCCATACTCCTCATCCTCCTCTTTATACTCTTCTTTAACAACAATATTATACGCACTGAGGTTTCCACTCTAAATATATAATAAAACATTCATTGTAACAAACATACTGTGTATAAATCATAACTACCAATAATTTTCAATCATCTACCTGATGATGGTGGGGGATGGTGTGACCTTCCTGTGTGGAATCCCGGGAATACAGAGGACGGGGACATCTCTCTGGTGAATTTCTGTAGCTGGATGACTCCACCATAGTGTCCTGATACAGATCTTTGTGTTCTTGTGGGTGATCTGACTCCTCCATCACCCCATCCTCATCATCCTCCTCTTTTATCTCTTCTTTAACTTCAACTTTAGAATCTCTCAGGTTTCCACTCTGAATATATAATAAAAATGACATCAATGGTAACAATGCAGATAATGTACAGATCCTAATGATACTATCAGTGATTGTTCCTCATCTACCTGATGATGGTGAGGGATGGTGTGACCTTCCTGTGTGGAATCCCGGGAATACAGAGGACGGGGACATCTCTCTGGTGGATTCCTGGTATTACGTGGCTCCATCATAGCCTTGGGTCCTAAGAACTCCTCCATAACTCCATACTTCTCCTTGTCTTTATATTCTTCTTTAACATCAATATTATCATCCCCGAGGTTTCCACTCTCAAAGATCTAAAAAAACATTCATTGTAACAAACATGCTGTGTATTAATCAGAACCAATAATTGTCAATCTTCTACCTGATGATGGTGAGGGATGGTGTGACCATCTTGGGAGGCAGGCATAACATCTAAACTTCTGTATAACTTGTGTATATGTACACACACACATATATGTATATATACACATATGCACATACACACATATAGGTGTGATAGGAGCAGAACCCCATCCCTGTAAATAATTTCATTAGCGCAGGGATGGGGTTCTGCTACTTTCACACCTATATGTGTGTGTGTGTATATATATATATATATATATGTGTGTGTTTGTGTGTGTGTGTATATACCCCTATATAGAAGTTCAGATGTCATGCTTGCCTCCAAAGATGCCCGAAAAATGCCCAATAAACGCCTGAAACAAAAACGCCCAGGTGTGAAAGTAGCGGAACCCCATCCGTGCGCTAATAAAAATTCTAAGAAAAATTATCTTTTTTTTTCTAGTTCTGGACATGCTACAGAGCTGAAACTTCACAGGTACACCCTTTAGACCCCCAGACACTAAATCCAAAGAAATCTCTTTTTTTTTTTTTTTTTTTTCAATAATTTTTTCAACAATTGTCTCTCTATCAAAAATGACAATTTTTAAGAACTTTTTTTGTGTGATTAATAGTCCCTGGGGCATGACCCAGAACCTTAGGCACTTTTTAGGGGCATTTATTGGGTTTTAGGGCTTCAAAATTATGTTTTTTGATTATCAAAGTTCGGGTCCCATTGATTTCAATGGGGTTCTGGAATCTGGGAAGTTCGGGTGTTCTGGTCGAACCAAACTTTTCAAAAGTTCGATCATCCCTAATGGTCATATGATCTCCAGATTTCACAGGAGGAAAACTCTAGATATGAACACAAATAGTAAAATCAAATGATTTTCCATGAATCCTCTCCTCACAATTCAGGTCTCCATTTTTTAAAAGCCCCACTGAGGTATAATTTACCCACACAGGACCCCCACACTACGCAGGTTAAAAGTTTACTGCAGGCATTTTGACATCATTACATACAACACAGGACCAACAGATCCACTTTGAAAGTGAGGATGCCAAGGATCCACCCACATCCTAAGAGCATCAGAAAAAAAGCCAGATGGAGGGACATTTAGAGGAGGAGCTGTGAGGTCAGTGTGATGTCATAGGACATCTAGACTGATTGGAGGAACATTTGGATGGGGGGATTTGAGGGGCCCTCCATATAAGCCTCCTGTGCAAACAAAATTGTCGTTCCTGGGTGTGTCCTACCTCTCCTAAACTAAAGAGTGAACTTTGACCTTTACCATACAGAAAGAAATCTCTCATGTGAGCAGGTGACGTGCGGAGGAATGGAGTGTAAATAGCAGACAATTTTTTCCAGAGTTCCTAATGGTGGGGATGGATTTTGCTGCATGCTGGTGCCAAGTTTCCACCCCCCAGGGTCACTGCAGGTGTGGAGAAAAGCTGTGTAAGAGGATATGGAGGAGAGATGAGGAGGAGATCCAGGAATCAGGATAAAGGTCAGGACAAGCAACAGACGAGCGCATGCAAGAGATGAAGCCGGGGTCACTACACAGAAAATCAATCCAAGGAAACAACAGGCAGGACGAGGAATAGCAAGAAGGAGCTCAGAGACAAATGAGAATATTGCTCAGCCAATGGGAGATTATCTCAGCATGACTTACATAATGAAGGAGATGAGGGGGAGGGGAGGAAGTCACTTAAGGTGACCATAGATACATGGAAATTCAGCTGGTTCAGCAGGGATCGGTCACATTTCCATCCATGTGTGGTCAGCTTTGGAAGAAGGATACATTAATCATCATCTGATCCTCCCTGAAGGGGTTAATCTACGTTTTACCTCCTCTGCCGCCAGTTCCTGCAGTGTCTCCCTCTACGTCCTATGGAATGTCCTATCTGTTCCTGACATCACTTCCTGTCTGTATTCCATAGAGACTTCCTGTCTGGGTAGAAGTGAGATCACCACCTTGTGGAGCTCAAGGGAACTGCAGCCCTGAGAACCGTTTGGTAGTGTGAACACGGCCTTGTGCTGTGTGTGTATGTACTGTATATCCTTCCCCTTTCTCTCCTCCCTGAGTGTGTATGAAGAGGCGGAGCTCCTGCTGGAACAGCGGTCAGAGGAGGAAGCCGAGTCTAGGAGGGAGACTAACAGAAAGCGCAGCAGACTTGCAGGAGTGAGCGAGGAGGATTCAGTTCCTTTGCCATCGGAGGTGAGGGGAGTGTGAAGGATGTTTGTGACTCTGGTAGCTGAAAAGCTGGGAGTCATATTGCTCTGGTGAGTGGGGAAGCACTACTAAGGGGGCGCCCTCACCATCACGTGTGTAAGAGGTGGAAGAAGGCGTGGCTACACTACAGCTGGCACAGTTTGGAGCACGGAGAACTTTCACACCTTATCAACTTTTCATTCATTTGTGGACTTTTTTGGAGCAACAGAACTTTGTTAAAGTAGATGCAAAGTGGAAGCAGTGGACTTGCAGAGAACACTATATTGAGCAAAAAATATTGTATGATTACATGAATTTGCACAGGTTATTACTTTATAGAAAATATTATAAGATAATGAAGTAGGTGTAAAGTGGAAGCAGGAGATCTTACGGGGACGGCATCTTGAGCACAAAGCACTTTATGTTGTATATGAATTTTTACATGGATCAGTTTACTTCATTTATTGATAAACACCATAAGATGAATGAAGTAGGTGTAAATCTCGACCTAGGGAACACAAGGGAGGTGCAGTGTGTAATCCTCCTATCCTCACAGAGCACCTTCCAGGTTCTCCACTCTCCTCTCTCTCATCATTTGAAGCTCACTGTATATGTCTATTTTCTCCAATTTCCTCTAGAATTGCTGTGATCTATCGGCCCGCTGGACCGGTATTAACTTTCCTTGATGACTTCTCTGCCTGGCTGCCCTACTTTCTCTCTTCTGAAATCCCCACAATCATTCTCAGCGACTTCAACATCCCTGTTACTACGAACACTTCTGCTACTTCCAAACTTCTCAGTCTAACCTCCGCATATGGCCTGAAGAAATGGGTGCACAATGGATAGAGGCTTCTACTCACTCTGGTGGCAACACCCTCAGCCTTGTATTCTCCCACCTATGTACTCCATGCATCCTCTCCAACAATCCTCTCCCTCTCTATATACACCACTAGGGATGGGCGAGCGGTTTGGGCCGAGGAGAACTTTACCAATCAGCCGAATTTTCTGTGCGCTCTGTGTTTTCTTTTTTTTTTTTTACTATTTACATCCCGCCGAGTGCACAGTCAATAGGCTGTTAAGAAGCAAAACCGGAAAGCTGGCCGCTGGGTCCTTAACAAGGAATGAGTCATGAGCTGTCAGTTGGCTTCCCAGATGACAGCGGAATGTAAAAAAAAGAATTGCCGGTAAGAAGAAAATCGGGGAGAAATCGGCGTCTAGTCCCCCAAAATACATACCAGGCCCTTTGGGTCTGGCATGAATTTTAAGGGGAACTCCATGCCAAAATTTAAAAAACAAATGGCATGAGGTGCCCCCAAAATCTATACCTGACCCTTATCCGAGCATGCAGCCTGGCAGGCAAGGAAAGAGGGGGACAGACGAGTGCCCCCCCTGAATCATACCAGGCCACATGCCCTCAACATGTTCCTATGTTGATAGGGACAAGGGCCTCTTCCCCAAAACCTTGGCCTGTGGTTGCGGGGGCCTGCAGGCAGGGGGCTTATCAGAATCATGAAGCCCCCTTTAACAAGGGGCCCCAGATCCCGCCCCCTATGTGAATGAGTTTGGGGTACGTTGTAAGAATAAATGAGGCTATGAGCACGTTTTTCACAATTCCTTCTATAGAAAAATCAAAACAAAAATGTCCTCCAATGTAGATCCATCGTCAATCATGACACCCACTGCACCTCTGGACCCCAAAAAAGAAAACACTCCACCCTCAAGGAATTACAGTCTAACAGTTCTTAAAAAGGTTAGGAGCAGGGCCACCTGGTGACATCATCTGGTGGCCTGCCCCCTTGTGATGTAACTGACTAATACATGTTGGATCGGTGACATCATAAGGGGCAGGGCCACCAGGTGACATCACCAGGTGGCTCTGTCCATTACCTATTTAAAAACTGTCACCCAGCGGAGCAGGCATTCGACAGTTAGCCTTCCTCGTGGGTGGAGGTTTGTTTTTCTTTTTTTGGCTCGGCGGTGCAGCGGTCGTTGTGATTGACGATGGATCTACTTCAGGGGACATTATTTGTTTTTTTATTTTTATTTTTTTAATAAAGGAACTGTCAAAAAGTGGCTCATGTCTTTATTTTTAACACTTTTTTTGGTAAATGAGGGCCAGGATCTGGGGG
This sequence comes from Pelophylax lessonae, assembly GCF_965119305.1. Classification (NCBI taxonomy): domain Eukaryota; kingdom Metazoa; phylum Chordata; class Amphibia; order Anura; family Ranidae; genus Pelophylax; species Pelophylax lessonae. The sequence continues at coordinate 21,880,801 of NC_138770.1, forward strand.
CCCCCTTTTTCAAGGGGGCTTCCAGATTCCGATTAGCCCCCTGAAGACCTCCCTAACCCAAAACACCCCCCCATGTTGAGGGCATGTGGCCTGGTGTGGTTTGGGGGGCACTTGCTTGTCCTCACCCCTGTCCTGGCCTGCCAGGCTGCGTGCTTAGATAAGGATCCGGTATGGATTTTGGGGGGGGAAGATACGCCATTTAAAAAAAAAATGGTGTGGGGTTTCCCCTAAAAATCTATACCAGACCCTTATCCAAGCATGCAGCCTTTTTTGGGCCTGGTATGGATGGGGCCTGGTATAGATGGTGGGGACCCCACGTGTTTTTTTTTTCCCATTTTTTATCTTCCTTGCCAACAATTATTTTTTTTTACATTCAGCTGTCTGCGGGAGAGCCTGCTGACAGCTGATGACTCATTTGTTGGTAAGGACGCTGTGGCGGGTTTCCGGCCTCACTTCTTAACAACCTATTGACTGTGCACTCGTCGGGATGTAAATAGTAAAATAAATAGAAGAAACGCAGAGCACACAGAAAATATGGGTGTTTGGCGAACACCTGAAGGGCCATTTTGGGCTGAAGTTATCCTCAGTCCAAACCACTCGCCCATCCCTAGTGGTGTTTAGAGGGAGGGAGAGGATTGTTGGAGAGGTTGCATGGAGTGCATAGGTGGGAGAATACAAGGCTGAGGGTGTTGCCACCAGAGTGAGTAGAAGCCTCTATCCATTGTGTATCCATTGCTTCAGGCCAAATGAGGAGGTTACACTAAAACATTTAGAAGTAGCAAAAGTGTTTGTAGTAACTGGGATGTTGAAGTCACAGAGAATGATTGTGGGGATTTCAAAGGGCCTGGTATTGACCGGGGGGAACCCCCACACTGTTATTTTTATTTATTTATTTATATTGCCGACAATTGATTAGAATCAATTTAAATGTAATTTTTGTTACTTTATAAATGTCAGTTTTACTGCAGCAGGTTCTATACACAGTACAGATACACCACTTTACAGGCAGACTAAGGCTGGATACACACTATACAACTTTGTTGTTAGATTTACCTTCAACTATGTAGTGTAAGGGCCTGCCTGACTGCATACAAATTGAAACTGTTTAGGTTTGGAAATTGGAAAAAATCGAAATAAAATTAAATAGTGCGTATCCAGTTTAAGGGGACCCCCAGGCACTATATTTAAAGGAATTTTTCTTTTTTTTTTCATTTTAAGCATTAATAAAATCACTGCTCCTTTGAAAACAATATTTTGTAAAAAAAAAAAAAATTGCATTGATAGTATCAAACATGAAAAAATAATAATAATAAAAAAAAGACAAAGAAAACCACGCACACAGAAATTTCTGGTGTTGGGCGAATGGCCAAACGGATGATGTTCAAGCCAAACTTATGCCCGTCCTGAACCATTTACCCATCCCTACTCCCTGGTTATCTCTCGCCTCGACTACTGCAACTCCCTCCTCATTGGCTTACCTTTACATATGATATCCCTCCCCTCATGAATGCTACTGCCAGACTCATCCACCTCACAAACCGCTCAGCATCTGCTACCCCTCTCTGCCAATCCCTCCATTAGTTGCCACTCACCCTACAAATTTAAATTAAAAATACTAATGGTAACTAACAAAGCCATCCACAACTCCGCCCAAGCTACACCACTAACCTGGTCTCAATATTCCAACCAAATCATCCTCTTCGATCTTCCCAATATCTCCTGCTTTCTAGTTCCCTTGTCACCTCCTCCCACCTCCAGGACTTCTCCCGACCCTCTGGTATCCCATAGAACTCCCTACCCCAATCTGTCTCACTATCTCTTACTCTATCCACCTTTTGGTGTTCCCTGAAAATTCATCTCTTCAGAGAAGCCTATTCTGCCCCCACCTAATAACTGTACTTTTATTTTCTCCATCAGCCCATCCTCCACAGTTATTACCTTTTGTATCACTTGACCCTCCCTCCTAGATTGTAAGCTCAAAAGAGCAGGACCCTCCGATTCCTCCTGTATTGAACTTTATTGTAATTGTACTGTTTGCCCTAACATTGTAGAGCCTGCGCAAACTGTTGGCGCTTTATAAATCCTGTATAATAATAATAATAATATATGAGTGCCTAGTCCAGCATTTCTCAGCCAGGGTTCCCCCAAAGGTTCCTAGGGGTTCCTTGTCACTTCCTTGGGCTGTATATGGAAGTGTCACCTACCAGCCTTTCTGGATACTGAAGTCTGTCATCATTGCACGACACACACAATTTTTTCTTTCAATATATTTTTTATTCTAATTTTGATTTTAACAAGAGTGCAAAAAAAAAATGAATAAAATGGTAAAGTAAGAAATCCAATTGGTCAGGAAAATGACTTGTCTGGAATGTGGAGGCGGAGTCAGTAATAATTTGTGTACAATACAATACACAATGTGTTATATTATTATAACAAAGTATTGTAGAAAAGATCACACCATAGAAAATGGGGGAAAGGAGAAAATAAAACCCAGATATGAAGGTGACATTTGTGTACGAGGAACACCTTAATAATTACCACCATTTTATTCTCCAGGGCCTCTGCTTTCAGAAAATATATGTTTGGGGGTTTTATCTAATCTTCAGGCCCAAATCTGCATTTTACCATGTGTGCAAAAATAATGCAAACACAGCTCTGGCAGTAAAAGGGTTAATGTTAGCTAGATGGGATCACTCTGCTGTGGTTACATTAGAGCTTCCCATCTTTATATAAACGTCTCCTGACATTTAGGGGTAAATATTAGAACATTTACATAGCAATTCTCTCAGTGACAATGCATGTACATTCCTTCTGTGTGATTGGGGAAACAATGAAGGTTATTAGGTGATTTGCTGATCTGATTGAATATTTTCCATTGATTTAAAATTAAAAATGTGACATTTGGTAACTAGATGGCTCTAATTGCTATGATGCTTAGCACCATGTAAAGGCCAAATTACGTATTTTTGGTTTTAAATCAATAGTTGGTTTAATCCTGTGGTTTTATTTTGTTTATGCCCTTCAATGTGTACTGTACTCATAAATACATGGGTATGATCTCGGGTATTTGTATGACCCTTCCCCCCCAACATAGGTAACTAAGGGGTCTATGTAGAGAATATGTTGGGTGAGTGTGACAGGCATGTGTCCAGCTGTGACAAATTCTGGCCATATTCTAATAAACACAGTGATTTCCTATAATTGTCAGCTCCAGCTAGTAGCCATAATAAGGCATTAGTTCCAAAATACCTCAATCAGGAAAAATAGTTCAATACTGCATTATGGCCACTAGATGGACCCAATGATCATAGGAAATCACTGAATGAAATAAAATAAGACCAACATTTTTCATGGATGAATGAATGCTTGTCATATTTGTTCATCTATTTTATAAAAACTAAACATGTAAGTGAAGTGGTAGCTATTGAGCCAATCCCTTCACATAATATCTCCCTTCAAAGGGAAAACAGAAATTATTTACAGAAAATAAAACAATATAAATATTTTCCAACCAATAACCTCCACCCAGACAAGATATGTAGAAATATAAAGACAAGCGGTGTTACCTCTCGTGCCGCACTCCGCCAAGCCACCCAAACCCACACAGGAGCAAAGGAAAGAAGTTCTCACCTAGTTTATCTCCGAGTTCTCCTTCCCTCCTGTTGGGGGATGGAAGAAGGATGGACTGAAGACAGAGAGACACGCTTTGGTGTCACCACTGGTAAGTAGAGCCTTGAAATGAAGGAAATCAACTTCAAAATTTCTGTCTTGTCTGTGTAAAGTTTACTGATAAAGATATATGGGATCTCACAGCTTCTAGCTCTGTAACCCGCTATATCATTATCAGTTACCGTCACACAGACAAGCAAGACATTCTGAAGGTGATTCCTTCATTTCATGGCTCTACTTACCACTCTACACCCCAAAATCTACTCAGCCAATGAAAAGCCAACATGGTACAACACTTCATCCATGTCTCTGGTCATCTCTGATCTCCTTATGAAGTGTTTCTTACATGATGAAGATCAGCCATGGAGTATATCTGAGGTGTATATCAAGGTGTGCTTCTTCCCCACATGTCCACCAACATTCATATAGAAGACATTTCCCGCACTCAAGGCACTAATTCACCTCAAGGGTTGTGTGGGATTACTGATGTACAGGAAGACAGGACTTCAGTGAGGAACAATTCCCTCACTCAGGACAGGAAAGTGGCTTCTCCCCCGTGTGAGTTCTCTGATGTGTGTAAAGATTGGACTTCTGTGAAAAATATTTCCCACACTCAGGACAAGAATACGGCTTCTCCCCCGTGTGAGATCTCTGATGTGTGTGAAGATTAGACATTATTGAAAAACATTTCCCGCACTCAGGACAAGAATACGGCTTCTCCCCTGTGTGAGATCTCTGATGTGTGTAAAGATGGGATCTGTCTAAAAAACATTTCCCGCACTCAGGACAATAAAACGGCTTATCCCCCGTGTGAGATCTCTGATGTGTGTGAAGAGAGAACTTCCGTGAAAAACATTTCCCACACTCAGGACAGGAATACGGCTTCTCCCCCGTGTGAGATCTCTGATGATCGTAAAGATCGGACTTCCGTGAAAAACGTTTCCCACACTCAGGACAGGAAAGTGGCTTCTCCCCCGTGTGAGTTCTCTGATGTGTGTAAAGATTGGATTTCCGTGAAAAAGATCTCCCGCACTCAGGACAGGAAAACGGCTTATCCCCCGTGTGAGATCTCTGATGTGTGTGAAGAGAGAACTTCCGTGAAAAACATTTCCCACACTCAGGACAGGAATACGGCTTCTCCCCTGTGTGAGATCTCTGATGTTTGTAAAGATCAGACTTCTGTGAAAAAGATTTCCCGCACTCAAGACAGGAAAACGGTTTCTCCCCTGTGTGAGACCTCTGATGTTTGTAAAGAGAGGACGAGTATGAAAAACATTTCCCACACTCAGGACAGCAATACGGCTTCTCCCCTGTGTGAAATCTCTGATGTTTGTTAAGATTGGACTTCTGTGAAAAAGATTTCCCACACTCAGGACAGGAAAATTGCTTCACCCCCGTGTGAGATTTCTGATGTTTGTAAAGATCGGACTTCTGTGAAAAGCATTTCCCGCAGTCAGAACAGGAAAAGCTCTGATCTGTTGGAAGGACGGCACCGTCCCTCACAGTCTGAGGTTCCTCAGGATAAGAGGAATACGATGGTTCAGCACTGTCCCTCACAGGCGGAGGTTCCTCAGGATAAGAGGAATACGATGATCCGGCACCGTCCCTCACAGTCTGAGGTTCCTCAGGATAAGAGGAATACAATGGTCCGGCACCGTCCCTCACAGTCTGAGGTTCCTCAGGATAAGAGGAATACGATGGTCTGGCACTGTCCCTCACAGTCTGAGGTTCCTCAGGATAAGAGGAATACGATGGTCCATCTACACTGTGTGGTGCCGGATGGAGATTTGAGGTAGCCGGGTTTTCTCCTGGACTATACTGTGTGATGTCCTCATCTTCTACTTTACAGTCTGGAGACAAAGTGAGACAATCCTCTGAGGTTTTCCTCATCTCCCGTCCATGTACTAAAATAGAAATACAAAGATTATTACTAGACATACATCAGCAGATTGGTTCCCCTAAACCAGGACTCCACCCACATCAGACAGCTTTGTCTCTGAGGATCTTACAATTCCCCCCTCAAGGTAACTAGTAAATGGTAGAGGGTAACTAGGTGTCCCAGGAGTCACACATCAAGTCAAGACCTGCTGTATGATAGTAAATGGCAGACTTAGTCTGGACGTACGCCAGGCCACGCCTTGATGTGCCGGACACCTACTCACTATCTACCGATATAAAATGTCCAGCTGGTAGAAAATTGGTGAAACAAAAGAGAATCCATATGGGTCTGCCATTGTTACTGGTAACACTCCCAGCACATTTGAGCTGTGAACCCAGGTGTGAGAATTGAGACAATGACCATTCCGGCATCTTTGGTTTTGTAATGGATGTAATACTGGTTATATTAGTGAAACTATTTCACCTTATGGTGCATACCTCATGTATATATGTAACTGCTGAGATTCACTACCTTACTCAAAATGCAATTAGATCACCCCTCCTTTCGGAGAAGCAAGATGGCGATTGAACATGGAGACAACACCCAAAATAAGACCTCGTCATGTCCTGGAAGAAAGACATAGACACATAGATACTCCAATCATCCAATCAACACCTTATACGTATTATATATGACTATTTCCTGTTTATGACTTTCCTCAGTCTTTATAAGAACAAAAGAGGAACTAATAAATTAGAATGAACTAATGGCTGAACTGAGTGTCCGAGTTTGGTTTATCCGATGTGCGCACATTAATCTCACCAATTGGGAAGGCAGTAGATATATCTGAGGACTGTTCTGGTCCGAATCTGAATCAAATGGCACCCCCAGATGAGACACTTTGGGTTCTGAACCAAAAGGTAGCTGATCGAGAGGAAACCGAGAGGAATCAACACAGACGAGGGCAGAGACTGATCACCTCTGAATATACGGTAAGACATACTTTGAACCTTACCTGTATACCGTCTCTGTGTTGATTATCTTTGTGTCCATATCAGCTGCCTGCGGTCAGCAAGACAGGTAACATAACTTGCCCAAAGTGTATTAACAAGGAACCTGCATAATTTATATCTGCTGCCTGTTTTTGTTATGTTTGCTGGCTTGTGGTTTGTGGGGTGACGAGACGGTCAGAAGGGAATTCTGTCACAGATGAGATAACTCCCCTCGGAGTAATTTATTAGTGCGTGTTTGCACGAATGCTCGGGGGGAGGAACCCCTCTCGCATGGGCCACGGTAGGAGGCTCCCGGGAGGAGGGAAAAACGCGCTTGACGCTGGGATCCTGTGAAACAGAGTTTATTCTGACAGTTCAATCCCCCTTATAATCAGTCAGTAATGTCATGTGTTCTGTTAAACATTTTTGCTGCGTGCAAATGACGTATTGAATTTAAGCTAGACAGATCTGTAGTACTTGCTTCCTCTTTCAAGAGTTTCGAATCCCCCCCACATCGATCAACCCCTCCACTCTCCTTACTTTAACTTCCTCTTTTTCTTGTGTAGTGTGACGTATAGTGGAATACGTACAGCATTCACACACATATACAATTATTTCTGTAAAGTTCAATTGTTTTGCCATTTATTGATATTGAGTGTAGTAATAGTGGATAAGAACACTGTTTCATCATCAAAAACATTTGCCCGTAGTTCCTATTGCGCAAGGGAGACTCGGTGCAAAAGTTCTGAGAATTGGCTACTTGCCAGGGGGGGTTCAAGTATAAATATCTTTGTTCGTATGACAGTTATAGAATACATTTTTGGACATTAAGGGTTACAGCAAGTAACATGACCATTGAACCCTATTGGCACTGAGCCAAAAGTTTTAAAGTAGATTAACTTTTCATTTGATTGTAGCATTTAAATGATATTTTAAGGGCACCCTCCATTGAAGAAGAGGAACCTCTGGTCAGAGTTTTGAAAATTTGGCACTTTGCCAAAAGAGGGAAATCAGTATCAATCAGGAGGAATTACAAAATCGTTCACAAATTGATTGCCCGGATAGCTCAGCTGTGATGTCTTGTTCTGATTGTGTGTGTGGTCTTTTGTTTGCTATACACCAAAGAGGTTGGGGATTAGTGAAAGTCAAGGAAGGTGGCTGTGTGAAGGCTCAGTTGGGCCACAAGCTGCTGCTTCCCAGCACTCCTGAACTGCGTGTTGTGAGATTGAATGTACATTACCCAGTGAAATGAGGGTTTGGGTTACCCCTTGAGCAGATTGAGCAGAGAGCAGAAAGAGAGGGTTATCAACCCATTAGTTGCCAGAACTGCCCCTTCCGGCCGTTAACCGGGACAGCGGCAGAAGAACAGAAAAGAGTGAGGGACCTTGGATTTTGAGCTGGGTGGCCCAGAGGGGGGAGAGGAACAAGTCAGAAGAAAAGTTATACCCCCATTACAGCCCTTCCCTGCATGTCATTGTTTTTCTCATAGGGACAGCATCTGACTTCCTCATGTGCAAAGCCCAACCTAGTACACTTCCTGTTGACGGCCATCTTGGTACACCAGGAAGGCCTAACAAAGGCCTATACCCTCCTCTGCCTATATTCAGTTCTCCTTGTTCTAAACCAGGATGGATGGTTCCTACCACACTCCCATCCTCCCCGGATTACAGGTCCAATATATTAGTGATGGAGAAGCATCCAACTGGGACGACTAACCGCAGATGACAAGGGCACCCACTGATTTAACCCCTAATCCGAGACTCACAGTTCTGAGGACTTCATTTGCTCTTGCCCCAACTCCCGCTAGGAAATTTGCAAATCCGTGTCACCCCTTATGACAGTGTGCTCAAATGGTACTAATATTAACAGTGTTTCTAAGCAACAATGAGCAAAAATTAACCGAAGTCCCAATAACCCCAGAGACAACATGCAGAGATCTGGCAGAAATTTGGAGCGGCAATGAATGACACCTGCCCTTTGATCACCTGATGTGTGATCACTTGCAGAAGTGGGGCCCACACAGAGAAGAGGTGAAGTTCTTTCTGTGTCTTGAGGAATTTGCAGCAGAGGGCAATGATCAGACTGCCCGTCAAGCCCCAAACCAGAGAAATGGTCTAGTACTTTCCTTTCCACTGTAGATGTGTCCCTTTACTGAGCCACTCCAACTGGGAACATACCCTAACTTGCTTGCCAGAGTTGTGGTGTCTTCTACATGCCCCTTGAATCTGCTAGGAGCTGATGTGCAGTCCAGACTACAGGCCTCAATCATTTTCACCACTGAACGAGGAGTGCAGCTACATACTCCTCTATCCTTAGAAGACTCATCTGCTTTGTGTTCTCTGCCTCTCGTGATGACACTTCATGAAGGGACAACTCCAGGTTCAATACCACAGGACCCGAAGACATCAATCACTTAAAAGTACCACCTGTCAAGGTGCAACTGAAACCTGAGGCACTTCTACCCAGTAAACCACAATACCCTTTGAAGCCAGCTCAATTCGTAGCTTTTTCAGCATAGGTCGAGACCCTTTGTCTAATGAAGCTCTGATACCCTGTACTTCTAAATGTAATGCCTCAAGGAGCCTAAAATTCCCCATCCCGATTTGCCAAGGCAATGACATCCATTTGAGACACATGGATCTAACTCCACCCAGAGGTTGTGCTCCTTCAGTATGTGGATGATCTCTTGCTTTGTGCGGACACCCAAGAAGAGGCATCATCAACTCGCTCTGAGAGCCCCCCTTTGCTACTTGGCCAAGCAAGACTGCAAAGCCACAAAACACAAGATCCAACGGTGCAAAGGCACAGTGGTCTCTCTTGGTCACTGCATCTCAGAAGGCACACGACATCTTACCCAAGAACAAGTCACCGCAATCAAGGCCATTCCAGTGCCAATGGGTCAGAGACCCTTCCATCCCATCCCTCCATCCTTGCTGGGACTGATCTCCTACTGCCGTTCCTGCATTCCCGATGCATCCCTACTGATGCGACCCCAGTATGATGCCCTGAAGACCGATCCTTCCCTACAATCAACAAAAGCCCTCACCAACTTTGAACTTCTGAAAGAAATTTGTCCATGGTCCCCGCCCTCCACCTTTGGAACTATGAGAAGCCTTTCAAGCTATTTGTCTCAGAGAGAGAGGGACATGCCACAAGAGTACTGGTTCAGGCCCATGGCAACAGGCTCAGACCAATTGGGTACTATTCTTGCCGCTTGGACCCCGTGGCTAGGAGTGGCCCTTCCTGTTTAAGCTGTTTTTGCTGTCCATACGCTGCTGGACAAAACTTCAGACCTCATTTCAGCACACCCCCCGCTTCTTCTGGCTTCGCAAGACATTGACATTGCTGTTTCCCAAAGTGTGCTCTATTCATCCCGGACAATGTGTCCCTCCAGCGAGTCACTCTCAACCCGGCCACACTTCTGCCATTTTTGAGGGGGGACAAGAAGGAGAATAAGGAGAAGGACAAGAAGGAGAAGGACAAGAAGAAGGTGAAGAAGACCCCTATAAATACTCCAGATATGCAGACGAAGAAGGCAAGTGCCACACTGGTGGCTAGAGGGTTCCTGATAGCGGCCGGAACACCGTTGAAACATGGCCCATCCATCAAGGATTTAATGGATGCACTATTCCTGCCTGAACAAGTGGCTGTCTTGAAGGCTAAAACACATGGCATTCTCAAGAAGCCAGAGGGAACCACTTGGCGGATATAGCGGCTAAGCAAGCAGCAACAAACCAACGAAAAATGGCCGAAGTGGCCGAAGAAGAGAGTGAATTCCCAGTGCAGATGCCATCTGAAAGGCTATACCTAGTCTCTATGCAAGGGGCGGCTCACACAGATGAAAGGGAAAACCCGTTTACCAAAATATATGTATTCAGCAGTCATCCAATGGGAGCATGGATCTGCACATCTCTCTAAGAACTTAATGAATTCACTGATCAGAAAATATTACTGGGCCCCAGGATCAGGAATAGCCACCTTAACCAGAAATGACTGCGCCTCATGTGCAGTATGTGAAAAATGCAATCCGGTGAGGACAGAAGAGACACCGCAGAAACATTTGGCGAAACCCCTGTATCCATTCCAGAGGATACAAATTGATCATATACAGATGCCAAAAAGCCCTAGTGGTGGTAGACATGTCCTCCAGTTGGCCAAAAGCCTACAACGTTACAAACATGACAGCCAAGGCCACAGCCAAGAAATTATTCAGTGAGATATTATGTAGACTTGGGGTCCCAGAGGTGGTAGAGAGCGATCAGGGCCCAGCTTTCACAGCAATCCTTACAAAAGAGATTTGGGCAGCACTGGGAGTTCAGTTTGCTCTACACACCCCATACCACCCTCGAAGTAGTAGGAAGGTAGAAAGGATGAATGGTACAATAAAGTCTAGGATGTTAAAAATGTCCCAGGAAACAGGGATGAGTTGACCAGACAGTTTGCCCAGTGCCCTGTTCAGTGTCAGACACATCCCCCGGGGGAAACATGCCCTGTCTCCTTATGAAATTTTGTTTGGTTCAGCCCCAAGACTCAGCTGTTACTTCCCACAGCAGTTGCAGTTACAATCTGATGTGTCAACTAGTTATGTTACACGTTTGTCTAAAGCAATAACTAATATCCGTTCGAGTATTTTCCTCCATTCCAGACCCAGAAACAGACCCGGGAACCCACAGAAGACAAGATTCTGCCGGCAGCAAAATAATTGTGCTATATATCCTTTTCTTTAAAAGTCTGATAAAAGCTCAGCGGTGATTATCACCAAACCAGGTACGCAACAGGCGGCCACCACTAGGACAAATAGTATCACTACATTTTGCTACAATTCATCCAGCACACAAGTAGTTCCATTAACTTTTTGATTTTTGTAGTATAATGCTCCTGATAAATACACTGACCTAGCACCCAACCGCAGGAGGAAGCAAACAGCTCCCTCCGGAAGCTTTGACCCTCATGTGTACATGAATAGGGGTCCCAAGGGGGGTCCAAGATGAATTCAAAGCCAGGGATCAGGTGGTTTGAGTCTCTTAAGTTGAAGAAGAACTCGGGTATTACAGACCCTTGATCTCAGTATTGTAGCTGGATGAGTGGGTGGCAGAAGGTGCTCGCCCAGGTAGGTGTAACAGTACTAATAATAATAAGAAGAAGACCGCCTTATGATGGAAGAGGACAAACCCTTCATCCCTCTATAGTCACCCCTATTCATTATTTCACAGTTCAATAGGGTTATAGGGATAGATAGCACCTGACTGCCCTCTCCAAGCTGTATCGAGGGGGGTAGTGAGCTAGTTACCGCTCTTCTCTATATACGGCCTCCAAAAAAGTTCCGGTGGAGTATGGGCCAGGTGAATAGGTGCTCTAGTAGTAATAGGGACAGATTGAAATAGACATTTCAAGGGGGGAAACTGCAATGGATGTAATACTGGTTATATTAGTGAAATGCCTATTTCACCTTATGGTGCATACCTCATGTATATATGTATATATGTTACTGCTGAGATTCACTACCTTACTCAAAATGCAATTAGATCACCCCTCCTTTCGGAGAAGCAAGATGGCGATTGAACATGGAGACAACACCCAAAATAAGACCTCGTCATGTCCTGGAAGAAAGACATAGACACATAGATACTCCAATCATCCAATCAACACCTTATACGTATTATATATGACTATTTCCTGTTTATGACTTTCCTCAGTCTTTATAAGAACAAAAGAGGAACTAATAAATTAGAATGAACTAATGGCTGAACTGAGTGTCAGAGTTTGGTTTATCCGATGTGCGCACATTAATCTCACCAATTGGGAAGGCAGTAGATATATCTGAGGACTGTTCTGGTCCGAATCTGAATCAGTTTGTTTTATTGTATTTAGGGGATGGGAGAAGGGAATGAGTGGGATACTCCTCTGGCTCAACTAGGTACAATTTTGGAACTTTGTAGAAAAATGCCTGTTAGCGCTGTCTTGGCGCCAGCCAACGCTTCCTGACGCTTGAAGATACTGTAACACTGAGAACTGTGCTGGAACCTCGACTTTAATTCAGAAGATCCAGGACTGTAGAATACTTGACTCCTGACACTGCTTTGCTCAAAAGTCACTGAACAGCTCCCTCCAACCTTATGCTAGCTTGGAGGTAGCTATTTGTAAATTCCTGTGCTGCTGCAACTCTCAACCTGTACACTCCACACTATACACTGACTCTTCAAGGCCAAAACTGCAGGCGCCCCCTTTAACACTTCAGGGTCCTCAACCTAGGTACCCCCTCTAACACTTCAGGGTTCTCCGACCAGGCACCCCCTTTCCAGCTAGCTGACTCTCGGATCCCAGAAACTTCTCCGGAGTGGTCCCCTCTGACAGTAGGCAGACCCCCAGGGGCAATCCACAGTACTCACGACCTTTGTAGGCTTTCCTGGGACTGGACCCCTCTCTCTCTCCGCTGATTCTCGGCACACTGGATCCCTCCTTTAGCTCAACTCAGCACTCTCTGGATTCTCAGGCAGCACCCCAAGACATCCACTTCCTCAGACAGGAGGAGAGACAGCCGTACTCTTCCTCCTGGGACTCTACTTCCCATCAAAGACACTGAGTCATGCACTCCCCTCAAACTTACACCCACTCCCAGAATCTTCTACAGCAGAATCTGCCTTCTGAGGTAGATACAAGTCTGAATGAGTCCCTGATTGGGTTTCCTCCACTGCCCTATGAGAAGCCTCTTACAGAGCCAGTGGGGAGACTCCCCTCTCAGCAGACGCACCTGGAAGCCATGACATCCTATCCAAAAATAAATCATGGCCCTGCTGTTAGGCAGACAAGACCTACCATGGATTTACCTAGCACCAGCCTGTAGGGTGCTACATCCACCCCACAGCCTCCTGTCAAAAACTCTGCCAAAAATCAGGAGTATCCCACAAACCTGGAAAGGGGGAAAAGTAAAAAACACATTTACAAATAAATTATGGTGAAAAAATAGATCTTTACAGTCTGCTGTATAAATTTTACAAACAGCTTAGGGTGCATGAAAACTGATGCACCCCCACCAAACAAACTCGTTTAGTAGAGAACAATGAAGAAAGATACAATGCAAATTTCCTGACTGACTATCTCTAAGATTGTCCCACCTATAGAGAGAAAAAGGAAGCAAAAGTTAGTCAACTGCATACACATAGGAAAATGCAAGCCTAACTATCTTAACAGTTGAGTGGAAAAACCCTCCTTTCGACTGCAAGGGCGACCTTTCCACTCCCTCCCTGACTACCTCTGCTAACCAGTGTCTTGACTCGCCGGGGTCCTCTCTTTGACTGTAGAGGCTGTCCCCTAACACTAGCTGTCCATGCAGAATCCTTATGTTGAAATGAAACACAGCGCCCTCTAGCTGAGTTTTCCAAGCACTTCTTAAAGGAACAGGGCAAGTCACAGTCTTTCATGACCTGCAGTCCTGCTGAGTCAGGGAAGTAACACAGGGGTCCTGTAAGGCACCCCCCACCAAAGTTCCTGGACACACTTGAACTTTGTAGCAACAACATCTTCATCTGTCAGAGCTGTGGATGACGTCCCACACAGCTATTTGTGATCCACAAGATCCTGGCCCGGTGGCTCAAGAGATCTAGCACAGAAAACAATTTCCCAAAAGACCCTGGCCCGATGGCCCAAGGGGTCTGCATCAATTTAAACACTTGCACCTTGCAACTCAGCATTACTTTTGAAGTTTCCTTGGTCAGTTTTGATAGCCAGCCGGCCAACAGTTTTTTTTCCTTTGACAGTTCCCTCTTTTTTTTTTTGCAGAATATTTGCAGCCCTCAAATAGTCAGGGTGAGGGACCTGAACATACTCTCCTTGCTCATTCTTGACTCTGATGGACCAAGCGTGCCTTGATCCATCGGGCGGTGGACCTCTACCCAATCTATATCAATGGAGCGCCCATAGTTCCATTGAACCTTTACCTTATGAAATTTCTCCTTAAGCCCTTCCTCTGGAGATTCCCTGTAGGGTTTTGGGACAAACAGGAAGTCCCAGATTAGCTCATCACACCAGAAGTCCCTAAACTTTTCCACCATTATCATCACTTCCCTTGGTGCGTAGGGGTAGTCATATCCATACTCAAGCGCAACTTTCTTTTGCATCCACCGTTGCATCCTGGACAAACGGGGGACAGTCCTCCAGTTGCCTCTCCCTGGTGGAGAAAATGGGGTACATACCCTTTGGATCATCTGTTTTATATAGGCTGTATTTTGGTCTCCGGCCCTAGCAATGTTTCCTGGAGGGGTGAGGTCTGGGACCCTTTCAACATAGGCCTCGCAGAACCCCAATTTCTGAGCCAGTTCCCTTCTCTCTATAGCCTCCTTAGCTTCCTGATCAAGTGGCACAGTCACTTCAGGACCTGGGGAGCTGCTCCCAGCTTCTGCCCCCCATTCCCATTCAGTCTCATCAAAAAATCCCCACTTATCCATTCCTTCTTTAATTTACCCATATCTCATGTAGAAAGATGGGGAATCAACTCGCACAGGACACCTTTCTCCCTCACTACTTGTGTTAGAGGGCGACACTTGAATTGCTGCAGGTTTATCAGGCTTTTGGATGCTGATGGGGCCGGATCCAGTTATGGCCACCGAGGTAGTTGCATCCCCAGGCCATTCTCCCATAGTTTGTGTGGACACAGATCCCCTCCCCACGGAGCTCTGCGACTGAGCCCCCTTCCTGCAAATTATAGGCACACCGACTGCTGGCAGGGCCTCCAGCTGCATCATTAATCTGAACCTGCCCCTCCTGGCTCCACGGAGGAACTTTGACTCATTCCCGGGCCCCTCCTGAGTAAGGCCTGTCTCCCACATAACGGTGAGCTTCTTGAGACGGCCCTCACTCTTTTCTGCCCAGAGCAGCAGATCCCCACATTGGCCACATTGAACCCACGCTTGCACCCTCAAAGTAACAGTGGCACACTGAGGACATACCACTCCTAGGAACTCCCGGCCGCCTCCTGTGCACAGCGTGAGTCCGCCGTCCGGCACTATCCAGATACCAGTATCCCAGACTAGGGGGGATTGGGCTGGTCGATCTGCTCCCGGCTCTGCTTGGCAGGATCTTCCCCCATGGTGGCAGTGATATCGGGAACACTCTTCGCTCCTCTCACAAACAACATGCTTCTCTCTCCTATCTCCTACACGTGTCTCCTGCACCCGAAGGAGGGGGTATTAATAGGGTCCCCTGGGTCACTCCTGATTGGCCGGATGTTCCTGCTGTCTCCACCCTTTTGCCATATTGAGCCATGACTCCTCCTACGTGGCAGGATCTGCATGTGGCGCGCTTTCCCGCGCGGAACTGTAACTCTTTCCCTGCATTGCTTCTTCACTGCAAGCCTCTGGGAAATAGCTGCTAAGCGGATCATGTCACTTGCTAGACATGCATCCACTCTTCTCAATTGCACTAGGGCCACAACTGCGCCTTCCTTCACTGAAGCCAGCTGTCCCTCCTTGCTTGGCAAGAGCAATATCCTGCTGTCGGTCGCAAGGTCGATACTTCTCTTGCTCGCCATACACGTGCAATTCACATCTTCCATACTGTCTCCAAGGCTAGCCCCATTGCCCTTCTCGGCATGGCCGACTACGATCCTCACAGTATCGGTGCAACAACTATAGAAAATAACTAAAAACAAGGGGAATTTGGGACTTTATAAGAAACACATGGCTGCAATCAAGGAGACTATATCAATAAATAAATCAATAAATCAATGAGCTGATAACATATATGTACATAAAATTCATAATTCAGTATAGACATACAATATCACTTTTAATTCATAAATATACATGTTACATCACAACATAATGACATTGGTATATCGTTACTAGTGAATGCATAACATCGGTAAATATAATGAATACAATAATATTTGGTGAATACATATGGGTCAGGCCATTGCATCATAACATAATACGATTGCACATAATGATGTCAATGATGTCCTAATAGACTCTCAGATCTAGCAACATAAACGATATATAATAAGTTTGGGGTTAAAATCGATTAACAGTACATAAGAAAATAACAGACACATAATGGTTGGAACGTTGCATCCAAAACAGCTCTACGCGTTTCATGGTTGTGACCAATCATCAGCAGGTGATGCGGAATGAGTAAATATATACGTGTCTACAATAAGTTACATGATAGTTAGTGTAATATAACAAAGGACCATAAAAAGGAAAGAAGGGAAGAAAAAAAAAAAAAAAAAAAGAAAAAAGGGAGGGAAGAGGTAGGGAAGACTGGCGTGCTGCTCTCCTCAGGCAGGTAACTCCAAAATGGGTACATAAAAGAAAGGAAAGGAGGCACAAACACCTAGTGCATTACCCAAGGTACTGTATAACATTTTTAATAAAAAATGTCAAATGCATACTCACAAACATGAAGAAATAAAATTGTGTTACAAATTCCCATCACACGTGTGCTGGAACATGTCCTATAAGATTCGACCACTAACGCATTTTGGGAGTCGAGCCCCCTTCATTAGAGCTGGTCATGACCATAGCAGATACAATTATATATAGAGAGTAGCTTCATGTTCCTCCACCTTCTCCCCCCCTCCCCCCAGAGAGAGGGGGCAGGACCATCCAGTGTCAACAAACACTCCTACTATGCCTATGTGCCTTAACCCTCATAACTTTAGTGGCCACTGGTAGTATGTCCCATGGGACAGTTCAAATGGAAACTGCCCTCAGAACTTGCATCAACAACCAGAAAAGGGGTCCACAGAGTAGGGAATGTACGCCAGGAACGGCACTCAGTGTATGTGCAGAAAAAAAGATCTCATAAAATCCTATGTACATTCTGGGCATGCTTTCCCTGATTCTTCTAATTTACAGGTGGAGCCATGACTGTTGTAGGTGACTTACCCCTCTTGGATCTCCTATATGGCAGCTCTTGTCCACTTGTACTGAACATCCCGTCCGTGCCTCAGTGACTGGCCGCCCATCCTCCCACCCACCCCCACATGCCAGAATGTGCTCCATGAAGTCTGTTCCTGCTGTACGATGTACATTCACCCCAGAGAAGACCGCGACTTCCTTTTCCTGGAACGCACGCTGTCAGCCTTGCGCTCCAGGACCTGTCCCGCATCACTTCCTGTAAGACGGGGCGGAAGCTCTGTATAGAGCCCGCCTCCGTCTGTAACTATGGGGACATGTACGCAATCTCCGCTGGGTCCCTAGTTAGATTTGCTGCCCCCTGGCTGTTGGAGGAAGGCACTGCACTCCCCATATAATCACAATGGGACTTATAATATAAAACGTTAATCACCATGATCTACTGCGTCCCCCAAGGCATCGCCATCCGGAATACCATAATGGCAACAGAAATTTGAAAACAGGACCCTGTGTAGGCGAATGCCCTGGATTTCTTCTCTGTATATTATATATATATATATAATTCTATTTTATATATATAATTCCATATATACAATTTTACTCATTATGTGAGTGTGAAGAAGGAAAGTGGACATATGAATGTTCTCCTAGATGGATGTTGTTGCGTACTGGACAATCACACCCCGACTCCCTAGTGGACCAACTGGAGTCCTAAAACTCCAGTCTAATATAAGATGTAGGAACCTGATGCTATTCAATGCTGTAAACATCACTTAAAACATGTACAGTGATACAATCAATAATGTAAGTAAAGTGCCTATATATACAAAATATATGATAAAAAAACATCTTTTAAAAAGCATCTTTTTTTAAAAAACATAAAATATGTAAAATATGAATCTGCTATGCACTTTTTTTCACTAGAACTGCTAACAATAGCGTGTTCAGCAGCTAAAATAGTGCAATGGTAAAATGGAAAAATGGTACACCATGTACACCCAATGTCCTCATAGCCTAAGCTTCATATCCAATGCCCTATCTTGTTGGGTGGATCTTCCTACCTATAGTGATGACCCCAAACCCTCACCCTATTTGTCACTCCTACCCATCCTACACTTAGCTCCCCCCTATTATATATCTATTTAGCACATGACTCTATAAAACTCCCTAACAAAGACCATAGGGCCAACTACCCTGCACTCAACTTATGACAGCTGTGATGTCCAAACTCTCATTCAACCCCCTAGGAGCCAATGAGCCAAGTTGACCATAGACCAAAAATACGTTTCCCTACTGCACAATCTTTGAAATCTGAGGCCAGCGTCTGTATAACCTGTAATGGCCTCAAGTCCAAAGGCTTTTCAGACCTACCGATTTTTTGTCATGCACATCCCGAAAATGGCAGGAGAGAGAATGTTTATCAAAACCTTTGTGGATGTTTCTTTTATGCTCTCCAAATCGTGTTCTGAAAGTGCGTGAAGTGCAGTCTACATAAAGGAGTCCGCAGGGACAGACGAGACCATAGACCACAAACTCTGTGGAACAGTTAATAAACTGTCTGGTAGGATGTACTCGACCGTCTGTCTGCGCGACCTCCCTTTTTCTGTGCCACATGTATTGGCAAAGTCCGCAGTTGGAGACTCCACATCTAAAGGAGCCCTTTTGATCGAATAAAGTCTTCCAAATCGGTGCCAGTTCTGTCCTAGTGGGTTTGACTCGGCTCGGTGCTAAGACACTCTTTAGATCTTTCGGTCTACGATAGATGACCTTTGGTTTACTTGAAATGGCCCCTGATAGTAATGGATCTTTTTCTAGAATGCCCCAAATGTTTTTCTAGGATGTTTTTAATGGCAAACACTTTTTGGTTGTATTTGGTGCAGAATGACACTTGATAGTCCTCCCTTCTTTTATATACCCGACTGGTTCTACAATTCTCAGACTTCCTCTCATCGGTGTATTCCTGCCTATATTTGGTGTAGGCTGTATGTATGCATTCAGTGCCGGGACAAGGTCATCCAGCGCCCAGGGCAAGGATGCCAAACTGCGCCCCCCCCTTCCCTTAGGTTTAGGGGCAAGGTGCCCCCCATCCTTGCAAAAAACCATTGCGCCCAGGGCAACCTCCCCTCCTGCCTACCCCTTGTCCCGGCCCTGTATGCATTGGTTGTCATACCCCTTTTGTTGGAATTTTTTGATCAGGATAGAGCTCTGTTCTTTAAAATCTTCGAGCTTGGTACATGTACATCTGAGCCTGCAAAATTGACCCAATTTGGGTCAATTTTGCAGGCTCAGACATACATGTACCAAGCTCGAAGATTTTGAAGAACAGAGCTCTATCCTGATCAAAAAATTCCAACAAAAGGGGTAGGACAACCAATGCATACATACAGCCTACACCAAATATAGGCAGGAATACACCGATGAGAGGAAGTCTGAGAATTGTAGAACCAGTCGGGTATATAAAAGAAGGGAGGACTATCAAGTGTCATTCTGCACTAAATACAACCAAAAAGCGTTTGCCATTAAAAACATCCTAGAAAAACATTGGGGCATTCTAGAAAAAGATCCATTACTAACAGGGACCATTTCAAGTAAACCAAAGGTCATCTATCGTAGACCGAAAGATCTAAAGAGTGTCTTAGCACCGAGCTGAGTCAAACCCACTAGGACAGAACTGGCACCGATGTGGAAGATTGTATTCAATAAAAAGGGCTCCTTTAGATGTGGAGTCTCCAACTGCGGACTTTGCCAATACATGTGGCACAGAAAAAGGGAGGTCGCGGAGACAGACGGTCGAGTACATCCTACCAGACAGTTTATTAACTGTTCCACAGAGTTTGTGGTCTATGGTCTCGTCTGTCCCTGCGGACTCCTTTATGTAGACCGCACTTCATGCACTTTCAGAACACGATTTGGAGAGCATAAAAGAAACATCCACAAAGGTTTTGATAAACATTCTCTCTCCTGCCATTTTCGGGATGTGCATGACAAAAAAAAATCGGTAGGTTTGAAAGCCTTTGGACTTGAGGCCATTACAGGTTATACAGACGCTGGCCTCAGATTTCAAAGATTGTGCAGTAGGGAAACGTATTGGATTCATCAACTTGGCTCATTGGCTCTTAGGGGGTTGAATGAGAGTTTGGACATCACAGCTGTCATACGTTGAGTGCAGGGTAGTTGGCCCATGGTCTTTGTTAGGGAGTTTTATAGAGTCATGTGCTAAATAGATATATAATAGGGGGGAGCTAAGTGTAGGATGGGTAGGAGAGACAAATAGGGTGAGGGTTTGGGGTCATCACTATAGGTAGGAAGATCCACCCAACAAGATAGGGCATTGGATATGAAGCTTAGGCTATGAGGACATTGGGTGTACATGGTGTACCATTTTTCCATTTTACCATTGCACTATTTTAGCTGCTGAACACGCTATTGTTAGCAGTTCTAGTGAAAAAAGTGCATAGCAGATTCATATTTTACATATTTTATGTTTTTTAAAAAAAGATGCTTTTTAAAAGATGTTTTTTTATCATATATTTTGTATATATTAGGCACTTTACTTACATTATTGATTGTATCACTGTACATGTTTTAAGTGATATTTACAGCATTGAATAGCATCAGGTTCCTACATCTTATATTACACTGGAGTTTTAGGACTCCAGTTGGTCCACTAGGGAGTCGGGGTGTGATTGTCCAGTACGCAACAACATCCATCTAGGAGAACATTCATATGTCCACTTTCCTTCTTCACACTCACATAATGAGTAAAATTGTATATATGGAATTATATATATAAAATAGAATTATATATATATATATATAATATACAGAGAAGAAATCCAGGGCATTCGCCTACACAGGGTCCTGTTTTCAAATTTCTGTTGCCATTATGGTATTCCGGATGGCGATGCCTTGGGGGACGCAGTAGATCATGGTGATTAACGTTTTGTATTATAAGTCCCATTGTGATTATATGGGGAGTGCAGTGCCTTCCTCCAACAGCCAGGAGGCAGCAAATCTAACTAGGGACCCAGCGGATATTGTGTACATGTCCCCATAGTTACAGACGGAGGCGGGCTCTATACAGAGCTTCCGCCCCCGTCTTACAGGAAGTGATGCGGTACAGGTCCTGGAGCGCAAGGCTGACAGCGTGCGTTCCAGGAAAAGGAAGTCGCGGTCTTCTCTGGGGTGAATGTACATCGTACAGCAGGAACAGACTACATGGAGCACATTCCGGCATGTGGGGGTGGGTGGGAGGATGGGCGGCCAGTCACTGAGGCACGGACGGGATGTTCAGTACAAGTGGACAAGAGCTGCCATATAGGAGATCCAAGAGGGGTAAGTCACCTACAACAGTCATGGCTCCACCTGTAAATTAGAAGAATCAGGGAAAGCATGCCCAGAATGTACATAGGATTTTATGAGATCTTCTTTTTTTCTGCACATACACTGAGTGCCATTCCTGGCGTACATTCCCTA
The DNA here is from genome assembly GCF_965119305.1 of Pelophylax lessonae. Classification (NCBI taxonomy): domain Eukaryota; kingdom Metazoa; phylum Chordata; class Amphibia; order Anura; family Ranidae; genus Pelophylax; species Pelophylax lessonae. The sequence goes on from NC_138770.1 coordinate 21,902,670, forward strand.
CTCTGTGGACCCCTTTGCTGGTTGTTGATGCAAGTTCTGAGGGCAGTTTCCATTTGAACTGTCCCATGGGACATACTACCAGTGGCCACTAAAGTTATGAGGGTTAAGGCACATAGGCATAGTAGGAGTGTTTGTTGACACTGGATGGTCCCGCCCCCTCTCTCTGGGGGGAGGGAAGGGGAGGGGGGGGAGAAGGTGAAGGAACATGAAGCTACTCTCTATATATACTTGTATCTGCTATGGTCATGACCAGCTCTAATGAAGGGGGCTCGACTCCCAAAATGCGTTAGTGGTCGAATCTTAGAGGACATGTTCCAGCACACGTGTGACGGGAATTTGTAACACGATTTTATTTCTTCATGTTTGTGAGTATGCATTTGACATTTTTTATTAGAAATGTTATACAGTACCTTGGGTAATGCACTAGGTGTTTGTGCCTCCTTTCCTTTCTTTTATGTACCCATTTTGAAGGTGCATCAATTTACTTTATGCAATTTTTGTAACCTTAGATACTCTGCAAGTGGCAACAGGTACATTTCCTTCCCCCCCCTCCTTTTCCCTCCCCCCCTTTTCCTTTTTTATTATTCTTTCCACTCTCCCATTTCCCTACCTCCTCCTTTCCTTTTCTCTTTTTTTTCTTCCCTTCTTTCCTTTTTATGGTCCTTTGTTATATTACACTAACTATCATGTACCTAATTGTAGACACGTATATATTTACTCATTCCGCATCTGCTCCTGATGATTGGTCACAACCATGAAACGCGTAGAGCTGTTTTGGATGCAACGCTCCAACCATTATGTGTCTGTTATTTTCTTATGTACTGTTAATCGATTTTAACCCCAAACTTATTATATATCGTTTATGTTGCTAGATCTGAGAGTCTATTAGGACATCATTGACATCATTATGTGCAATCGTATTATGTTATGATGCAATGGCCTGACCCATATGTATTCACCAAATATTATTGTATTCATTATATTTACCGATGTTATGCATTCACTAGTAACGATATACCAATGTCATTATGTTGTGATGTAACATGTAAATTTATGAATTAAAAGTGATATTATATGTCTATACTGGACTATGAATTTTATGTACATATATGTTATCAGATCATTTATTTATTGATATGGTCTCTTTGATTGCAGCCATGTGTTTCATATAAAGTCCCAATTTCCCCTTGTTTTTAGTTATTCAGTAGGGATGGAGGAATATGACCTTACCCTGTTATCTCCCCATTTAAAGTCCCAATCACCCCCCCCCCCATTTTTTTAACTATAGAGAATAAATGTCGCACTGTCAAATGCAGGGTCAACATCCATCCATATAGCATGCACATACACCAGGCCCCTGGCACCTCTCTTCCCGTACCCCCGGCCTCCATCTTCTCCCTCCACACTAGGACCTTCGGCGTCCTCTTCTCTATCCTACCTGGGACCCCTGATGCCACCTTCACTGTCCACTCTTTCTGTTAAGCAGTTGCAGCACTGCTCTCCATCTTCTGACAGCAGAGTACATCTCATAGTCCTTATGAAAAGTCCTCATCAAATTACAGGTTTTCTCAGAACATTTGCATTGCCACAAGCAACCTTCCATATGGGCTTCTAGCTTCAGCCCACTCCCCATGGCTCCCGCAGTTGCAGTCTCACACCTGGCCTGGCGCTTGAACAACAGTTCCGGGCACAGAAAAGGATTTTTTTGACTTTTCATTTTGCCATTGCCAGGGGCAACTGGCCCAGTAACTAATGGCAAAATCCCGGATGAGCCCCCAAATGTAGTAGGTTTTCCAGGCATTGGGCCTGCAATTGTTACCGGTAACACTCCCAGCACATTTGAGCTGTAACCCCAGGTGTGAGAACTGAGACAATTACCATTCCGGCATCTTGGTTTGTTTTGTTTTATTGAGATTAGGGGATGGGAGAAGGGAATGAGTGGGATACTCCTCTGGCTTAACTAGGTACAATTTTGGGACTTTGTAGAAAAATGCCTGTTAGCGCTGTCTTGGCACCAGCTGATTGCCAGCCAACGCTTCCTGACACTGTAACACTGAGAACTGTGCTGGAACCTCAACATTAATTCAGAAGATCCAGGACTGTAGAATACTTGACTCCTGACACTGCTTTGCTCAAAAGTCACTGAACAGCTCCCTCCAACCTTACGCTAGCTTGAGGTAGCTCTTTGTAAATTCCTGTGCTGCTGCAACTCTCAACCTGTACACTCCACCCTGTACACTGACTCTTCAGGGCCAAAACTGCAGGCGACCCCTTTAACACTTCAGGGTCCTCAACCTAGGTACCCCCTCTAACACTTCAGGGTCCTCCGACCAGGCACCCCCTTTCCAGCTAGCTGACTCTCGGATCCCAGAAACTTCTCCGGAGTGGTCCCCTCTGACACTAGGTAGACCCCCAGGGGCAATCCACAGCACTCACAAACTTTGTAGGCTTTCCTGGGACTGGACCCCTCTCTCTCTCTCTCTCTCTCCGCTGGTTCTCGGCACACCGGATCCTCTTCAGCTCAACTCAGCACTCTGGATTCTCAGGCAGCACCCCTGAGACATCCACTTCCTCAGACAGGAGGAGAGACAGCCGATCTCTCCCTCCTGGGACTCAAACTTATACCCATTCCCAGAATCCTCTGCGGCAGAATCTGCCTTCTGGGGTAGATACAAGTCTGAATGAGTCCCTGATTGGGTTTCCTCCACTGCCCTATGAGAAGCCTCTCACAGAGCCAGTGGGGAGACTTCCCTCTCAGCAGATGCACCTGGAAGCCATGACACCCTGACCAAAAGAAATCATGGCCCTGTTGTTACTCAGACAAGACCTACTATGCATTTACCTAGCACCTACCTGTAGGGTGCTACATGTGTATATATATAGCAGTGGATGGAGGGGAGAGAGCAGAAGTAAGGAGTATGTAATGTACCACATAGAGTATATAGTGCAGGGGTCAGGAGTATGTAATGTACAACATAGAGTATATAGTGCAGGGGTCAGCAGTATGTAATGTACAACATAGAGTATATAGTGCAGGGGTAAGGAGTATGTAATGTACCACATAGAGTATATAGTGCAGGGGTCAGGAGTATGTAATGTACAACATAGAGTATATAGTGCATGGGGTCAGCAGTATGTAATGTACAACATATTTTATAGTGCAGGGATCAGGAGCATGTAATGTACAATATAAATTATACAGTGTAGGGGTCAGGAGTATGTAATGTACAACATAGAGTATATAGTGCAGGGGTAAGGAGTACATAATGTACAACATAGAGTATATAGTGCAGGGGTCAGGAGTATGTAATGTACAACATAGAGTATATAGTGCAGGGGTAAGGAGTACATAATGTACAACATAGAGTATATAGTGCAAGGGTCAGGAGTATGTCATGTACAACAGAGTATATAGTGCATGGGTCAGGAGTATGTAATATGTAATATGAATGTAGAATCCCTCTGACATCCAAAAGGCAGGATAACTCCCCTAGAGGCCAAGGGACGGGCCAGCATTTCACCCCAGGGCTTAATCTATTCTATGGCATAAATACAGGGACCAAGAAAGGTTATTGGATGTCAGTCACTTTTGTCTTTTTAAAGTGTTATTGCAGAATGGTTCGGGAGGTGAGGGGTTGGAGGTGAGGGGGGGGGGGTGGGGGTCTCAGGTACCATGGCAGATCACTTACAGACTCTGCAGATCAATGTCTACTCTCACAGTGTCAGAACCTATAAGCCGACTGAGCAACACTGTAAGCACATTCCCAAATTTCAGTGCATTCTCCAAGTGAGTCCCCAGGCCCTCCTTAGAGACCGGCCTTCTTCATGACTCTCTCCAGCATGGGGCCTCCCCTGGGTCTCCTCCTTGGCACAGCTTCCTCCAGACCAGGCAGGACAGCTTCACAACCACTTCAGCACATGTTAGGCCCCAAAACAGGCTAATGGATCGAACAGCAGAGCTCCATCCAGCAGCCCCTCCCTACACCTCATACCAGTCGAAGAGAGCGAGCACATGGCCTGTCCCAAATATTTATTTCCTCCACCAGCATGCACCAGTGACAAACCTCCTACTGGATTGGCTGACATAAATTTAAATATTCTTAATGTAAGACATTAAACCCAAAGAAAATATTTATTATATTGCAGCTTATCGATTCTTAGATTTGATGTTAGTTTTCCTTTTTAGGATTTCTTATATGTTCATCTGGTGATCTGGCCAGTAAATCTGTTCTATAAAAGCTCCAACTCTAAAGCAGAATGTATCAGTTACTGGCATGGGGCAGACCATTTACCACTGACAGGGGTGCTTACAACGATCAGCTTTTATTTATTCTTGTAAAACTTTTATCCCAAAGGAAAAAAATAGTTTGCTGTAACTGATTATAAAGTGTGAGATGGAGTTTGGCTTCAATTTGTTACTGTTGTTAAATCTGATAATACATCTAACACTCCCCCCCCCCCCCCCAGACTGATAATGCTGCTGTCTCCAGAGTGGGGGCGCTCTAATACAGAAGGTGTAACCAGGTGAAAACAGAGGGGAAAAAGCCTTAAAAAGAAAAGTAATGCAGCCACCACATCTAATGATTGGTAAGCTGCAATTTATGACATTTTTGGTTTTGGGTTTATTATCATTTTAGTTTGGTTGGTGAAATGTCATACTATGTCCAGTGATAGCGGTGACATCTACTGGCCACAGTGAGAAATCACAACTCAGCTTAGCTTAGGGAAAAACCAGGCGAAAAACTAAACAATCAGTCTGAGCTAAGTACAGCCCAGCCAAAAACTAACATGACATAGTAGTCCCTATTTAAGACAAGCTGTAACTTCAGATCCCTGTCTCCTTTTTTCTGACTGCTCAGACAAACTGTCTAAATTCTGGACTTCTAACAGATGTAAAGAGAGGAAAGCAGATAAAGGGGTACAACTTATGTAGGAGGATTTGTTTCATTTCTGTGTATCACCTGAGGCCAGTCACTTCACTGGGTATATAGAGGGTTTACACTTACTCTAAATGTTTACATGAGACAAGTTGCAGAGGTCCCACACCGCTGCCTCCCATCTCCTGAGACTGCACTCAGTGACTTGGGTGTGAGACTATACAGACATATCCCTCCACCCAGCACAGCCAGCAAATAACAGAGCAAGTAACCCCGGGAGAATTGTTCTGTCAGTGATCTTACTAGACCCGGGCATGGGGCAGAAGACCCGAAGAACAAACCCCAGGTGTCTAGGTCTAGTAACATCTATGGTGAAAATGAACATTTTGCTGCCAGCCGATTCCCAGAATCTCCATAAATCCAGTCTAGAGACATAAATTGTGTCTGCAGCACAGAGAAGGAAGATTATCCGAGAGAAATACAGGAATACAGGACAGGGAACACAGCTCAGGAAAGTGACCAGGGGATTACAGGCTGATATCACCCAGTCCCCGCCCTACTCCGGACCAATCAGTGAGCAGTATGTGTGGAGGAATGGATTTAGTGTTAATGACCCACCTGTGCTGATCTCTGTAGGAGTGTCCTCCTCTATAAATGTCACCGTTATTCCATCCTCCTCCGTAGACTGCTTATCATCCCTCACATACCTCTCTTCTTCTTCTGCTTTAACCTCAAATTCTATATCGATTGGATCTCCACTCTAAACCAAGAAAATGAAAGAATATCATCTGTAAAATATAAGATTTATTATTGTGACATCACATAAAAATCCACACATTGTCTCCATGAGTCTGTGTTTTATAATCTCTGTCTCACCAACCTTGTAACAGTGAGGGATGGTGTGACCTTCCTGTGTGGAATCCCGGGAATACAGAGGACGGGGACATCTCTCTGGTGGGTTCCTGTTATTAGGTGGCTCCATCATATCCTTGTGTCCTTCTGAAAACTCCTCCATCACTCCATACTCCTCATCCTCCTCTTTATACTCTTCTTTAACATTAATATTATCATCCCCGAGGTTTCCACTCTGAATATATAATAAAACATTCATTGTAACAAACATGCTGGGTATAAATCAGAACTACCAATAATTGTCACTCATCTACCTGGTGATGGTGAGGGATGGTGTGACCTTCCTGTGTGGAATCCCGGGAATACAGAGGACGGGGACATCTCTCTGGTGGGTTTCTGTAGCTGGATGACTCCACCATGGTGTCCTGGTACAGATCTTTGTGTTCCTTTAGAAACTCTGACTCCTCCATCAGCCCATCCTCATCATCCTCCTCTTTTATCTCTTCTTTAACCTCAACTTTAGAATCTCTCAGGTTTCCACTCTGAATATATAATAAAAATGACATTAATGGTAACAATGCAGATAATGTACAGATCCTAATGATACTATCAGTGATTGTTCCTCATCTACCTGATGATGGTGGGGGATGGTGTGACCTTCCTGTGTGGAATCCCGGGAATACAGAGGACGGGGACATCTCTCTGGTGGGTTCCCATTACTAGATCCATCTGTAGGAAACACACACACTGACTGAATACATTGTTTCTATGGGTTTATCAGATGATGGGGGATCTAGGTGGAGCCTCCGTACTGCTCTCTGCTTTACAATAAAGTCTCCTCTTACCCGGTGATGTGAGGGGCGGCTGATTCTCCATCATGACGTCCTTGTAGAGATCCTTGTGTCCTTCTAAATACTCCCACTCCTCCATGGAGAAATAGACAGTGACATCCTGACACCTTATAGGAACCTGACACACACAATGATACAGTCACCATCCAGACACATCCCTTGTCTGTTACTGGATAATGTCCCAGAATTCCCAGCACCGCTCACCTCTCCTCCATGATCTCTCTGGTGACTTCTAGAATCTTCTTTGTATTTCTCTATTCTATCAGGGAGGGAGGTGGAGGCAATGTGATGGTCATATGATCTCCAGACTTCACAGGAGGAAAACTCTAGATCTGAACACAAATAGTAAAATCAAATGATATTCCCAGAATCCTCCTCACCTCACCATTCAGGTTTCCATTTGATTAAAGCCCCACCTCAGACTGAGGTATAATTTACCCACACAGGACCCCCACACTACGCAGAGTAAAAGCTTGTTGCAGGCATTCTGACATCATTACATACAATGCGGGACCAACAGTCCCACTTTGCTAATGAGGATGCCAAGGGTCCGCCCACATCCTAAGAGAGGAAAAGAATAAGCTAGATGGAGGGACATTGGGGGGGAGGAGCTGTGAGGTCAGTGTGATGTCATAGGACATATAGACTCGGGATGGAGGGACATTTAGATGGGGAGATTTGAGGGGCCCTCTATATGAGGCTCCCATGCAAACCAAATCATTGTTCCCGGGTGCCTCCCACTTCTAAAATAAAGAGTTAACTTTGACCTTTACCATACAGAAATCTGTCAGGAATGTGTGAAAGTAATCTCTCATGTGAGCAGGTGACGTGCGGAGGAACGGAGTGTAAATAGCAGACAATTTTCTCCAGAGCTCCTAATGGTGGGGATGGATTTTGCTGCATGCTGGTGCCAAGTTCCCACATGCTGCATGCTGGTGCCAGGAATCAGGATAAAGGTCAGGACAAGCAACAGACGAGCGCATCCAAGAGATGAAGCCGGGGTCACTACACAGAAAATCAATTCAAGGAAACAACAGGCAGGACGAGGAATAGCAAGAAGGAGCTCAGAGACAAATGAGAATATTGCTCAGCCAATGGGAGATTATCTCAGCATGACTTACATAATGAAGGAGATGAGGGGGAGGGGAGGTGACCATAGATACATGGAAATTCAGCAGGGATCGCTCACATTTCCATCCATGTGTGGTCCGCTTTGGAAGCAAGATATATTAATCATCAACTGATCCCCTTGAAGGGGTTAATCTACTTATTACCTCCTCTGCCGCCAATTCCTGCAGTGTCTCCCTCTACGTTCTATGGAACGTCCTCTTTACCTGACATCACTTCCTGTCTGTATTCCATAGAGACTTCCTGTCTGGGTAGAAGTGAGATCACCACCTTGTGGAGCTCAGAGGAACTGCAGCCCTGAGAACCGTCTGGTAGTGTGAACACGGCCTTGTGCTGTGTGTGTATGTACTGTATATCCTTCCCCTTTCTCTCCTCCCCAGAGGCGTAACTAGAACCTTCAGGGCCCCGATGCAAGAAACCATGAAGGGCCCCCCAGACCCCTGGCCGGGGCCCTTCCCTTCAAGCCCGGGGCTCTTCCCACTAATCCTGGGGCTCTTTAATCTCATTGCATGGCCTTTTATTATGGTCCCGCATCAGGATCCTTTTACAAGTTCTGCAGTGGGCCCCCTTCCTGCAATCTTGGGGCCTCCCCACAGTGGTGAAATGCCAGGGCCCGGTCGCAAGTGTGACCTTTGAGATCCTAGAAGTTCACCCACTGGTTTGCTACCGGGCCCCCTGGAGCATGGGGCCCGGTAGCGATTGCAACCCCTGCAACCCCTGTAGTTACGCCCCTGCTCCTCCCTGAGTGTGTATGAAGAGGCGGAGCTCCTGCTGGAACAGCGGTCGGAGGAGGAAGCCGAGTCTAGGAGGGAGACTGACAGAAAGTGCAGCAGACTTGCAGGAGTGAGCGAGGAGGATCCAGTTCCTTTGCCATCGGAGGTGAGGAGAGTGTGAAGGATGTTTGTGACTCTGGTAGCTGAAAAGCTGGGAGTCATATTGCTCTGGTGAGTGGGGAAGCACTACTAAGGGGGCGTCCTCACCATCACGTGTGTAAGAGGTGGAAGAAGGCGTGGCTACACTACAGCTGGCACAGTTTGGAGCACGGAGAACTTTCACACCTTATCAACTTTTCATTCATTTGTGGACTTTTATGGAGCAACAGAACTTAGTTGAAGTAGATGCAAAGTGGAAGCAGTGGACTTGCAGAGAACACTATATTGAGCACAAAATATTGTATGATTACATGAATTTGCACAGGTTTTTACTTTATAGAAAATATTATGAGATTAAAGAAGTAGGTGTAAAGTAGAAGCAGTGGATCTGCAGGGAACAGCATCTTGAGCACAAAGCACTTTATGTTGTATATGAATTTGCACATGGATCAGTTTACTTCATTTATTGATAAACACCATAAGATGAATGAAGTAGGTGTAAATCTAGACCTAGGGAACACAAGGGAGGTGGAGTGGGAATCCTCCTATCCTCACAGAGCACCTTCCAGGTTCTCCACTCTCCTCCCTCTCATCATTTGAAGCTCACTGTATACGTCTATTTTCTCCAATCTCCTCTAGAATTGCTGTGATCTATCGGCCCGCTGGACCGGTATTAACTTTCCTTGATGACTTCTCTGCCTGGCTGCCCTACTTTCTCTCTTCTGAAATCCCCACAATCATTCTCAGCGACTTCAACATCCCTGTTACTACGAACACTTCTACTACTTCCAAACTTCTCAGTCTAACCTCCTCATTTGTCCTGAAGAAATGGATACACAATGGATAGAGGCTTCTACTCACTCTGGTGGCAACACCCTCAGCCTTGTATTCTCCCACCTATGCACTCCATGCATCCTCTCCAACAATCCTCTCCCTCTCTCCAAACACCACTAGGGATGGGAGAACGGTTTGGGTGGAGGAAAACTTCACCAATCACCCAAATTTTCTGTGTGCTCTGTGTTTTCATTTTTTTTTAGTATTTAAATCCTGCCGAGCGCACAGTCCATAGGTTGTTAGGACACGGCACAATCCTGATCTCGGTAAAGAGTCCATAAGATGACTCTTTGCCCATGTGATCGGATGTGTCCAATCACAGCCAGTCACATGTAAATGAGGAAGTGCCGTTATTCATCTCTCCTCGTCTCACACTGTCAGTGTGTGAGGCGAGGAGAGCCGATCAGCGGCTCCTCCTCATAGGGGAGACAAGGACACTGATCATCAGTGCCCTGATTACACAAAATGTAAATAAAGTGCCAGTTACTGCCCAGCACCAGTGCCCACAATCAGTGCCCATAGTGCTGCCAGTCAGTGCCTGCTCATCTAGGCACTGATGGGCACTGACTGTCAGCACTATGGGCACTGATTGCTGGCACTGATGGTGCTGCCCATCAGTGTCCATCAGTGCCGCCCATCAGTGCCACCCATCAGTGTCCATCAGTGCCACCTGTCAGTGCCCATCAGTCAGTGCCACCTATCAGTGCCCATCAGTGCCCATCAGTCAGTGCCACCTATCAGTGCCCATCAGTGTGGCATATTGGTACCTCATCACTTCCACCTCATCAGTGCCCATAAGTGCAACCTCATCAGTGCCCATTAGTGCAGCCTATCAGTGCTGCCTCATCAGCGCACATCAGTGAAGGAGAAAAAAGATATTTATTTTCAAAATTTACTCACAGAAAATAAGAAAAAAAAAAAATTTTCTGTCTTTTTTCTTGTAAGAAATGAAAAACCCAGAGGTGATTAAATACCACCAAAAGAAAGCTCTATTTGTGTGAAAAAAATGATACAAATTTCATATGGGTACAGTGTAGCATGACTGCGCAATTGTCATTCAAAGTGTGAGAGCTCTGAAAGCTGAAAATTGGCCAAGGCAGGAAGGGGGTGAAAGTGCCCTGTAGGCAAGTGGTTAATAAAGGAACTGTCAAAAACTGGCTCATGTCTTTATTTTTGACACTTTTTTGGTAAATGAGGGCCAGGATCTGGGGGCCCCTTTTTTCAAGGTTTCCAGATTCCAATTAGCCCCCTGAAGAACCCCCTAACCCAAAGCACCCCCCCCCCCGTGTTGAGGGCATGTGGCCTGGTATGGTTTTGGGGGGGGGATGCACTTGCTTGTCCTCACACCTGTTCTGGCCTGCCAGGCTGTGTGCTTGGATAAGGGTCTGGTATAGATTTTGGGGGGAAGATACGCCATTTTTTAAAAGAAAATTGGCATGGGGTTTCCCCTCAAAATCTATACCTGACCCTTATCCAAGCATGCAGCCTTTTTTGGGCCTGGTATGGATGGGGCCTGGTAATGACGGTGGGGACCCCACGCCGTTTTTTTTTCCCTATTTTTTCTTTTTTTTCCAACAATTATTTTTTTTTTTTTACATTCAGCTGTCTGCAGGGAAGTCTGCTAACAGCTGATGACTCATTTGTTGTTAAGGACGCCGTGGCCGGTTTCCTGGCCTCTCTTCTTAACAACCTATTGACTGTGCGCTCGGCAGGATATAAATAGTAAAATAAATAGAAGAAACGCAGAGCACACAGAAAATTCTGGTGTTTTGCGAACACCTGAAGGGGCCATTTCGGGTTGAAGTTATGCTCGGTCCAACCCTGCATCGCCCATCCCTAGTGGTGTTTAGAGGGAGGGAGAGGATTGTTGGAGAGGATGCATGGAGTGCATAGGTGGGAGAATACAAGGCTGAGGGTGGTCACCAGAGTGAGTAGAAGCCTCTATCCATTGTGTATCCATTGCTTCAGGCCAAATGAGGAGGTTAGACTAAAAAATTTAGAAGTAACAGAAGTGTTTGTAGTAACTGGGATGTTGAAGTCACAGAGAATGATTGTGGGGATTTCAAAGCGACTGATATGGACTGAGGGGGACCCTCACACTGTTATTATTTTCATTTCTAATGCCGACAGGTAGTGCTGGCACATGTAAGTTCGGCAATTGGGAATACCCAATAAGGATAACTATTGAGTATTTGAGTAAGGAAAAGAAAGAAGAGGAAAGATTGAAGGAAGAGAAGAAGAAAGTGGATCTGACCCCCCCCCCCCACCTTGCACCCCATGTTGCCAGGGCCCAGACAGCTGGCAACAAGCTTATGGGTTACCAGTAAGGTAACGGAGCCATGGCTCCCACCCTTATCAAACATCTTCATTTTATAGTTTAATATGGCAGACATGCGTTCATTCTCCATAATCCAAGAGAGTTTATGCCTGAGTTGGTGGAATGGCAGTGATTAATCGTCTCTGGGCCCTCGTGGCTGTCTCCACCTTGAGACCCAATAAAGCCTGCTGCGATGATTTAGTCAAATTAATTTGGGTGAGGGTGTAAATAAAATTATACACCCTTATCCAGTAACGCTGTACCTTATGGCATTGCCACCAGATATGGTACATCGTTCCTTCCTGACCACAGCCACAAAAGAACAATGGGGACGCCCCGGGTACATAAGTAGCTAGCCGCACCGGCACCATGTACCACCGGAGAAGCACTTTACAGTTTGCCTCTATGATGGAAGTGTTGATTAACGATCTCGAAGCATCCTGAGCCATAAGTTGCCAGTTGTCCAGCTCAATGCTGTCCTGTATATCTGCTTCCCCCTGCACCATATAGGTCAACTTAGTAGAAAAGTCAGTCAATATATTATATAGCCCAGATATATGGCTTTTTGACTTATCGAACTTCTGACATAAAAGTTCCATGGGGGACACCGTGACTATATCAGAGTGCTGTGACAGGGTGCGCAAGAAATTAGTGATTTGAGTAAAGCGGAAGGATTCTGACAAAGGCATGACATACTTCTCAATTAACTTCTGTCTTGTTAAGATACCCCTGTGATCGCAAAAATCCGCTATGCGTATGAGACCTTTGTTGGTCCACCATTAAAATGCTCTGTTATTGAGTATGGGAGCCAAGGGGGTGTGAGGTGATTTGAAGTTGTGAGATTATGACAGTCTATCCCAGACGGCCAGTGAATGAGATAAGGCCGGGCATAGAATCGGGGGACATTCCCTTGGTGGAAGCCATAGAATATGAGAGACCAGTTTTTCAGGGACTGAGCGTGCCTCCAACTGCATCCAAATAGTACGGGATTGGGTAGAGTGAAATTTTGCCAATTGGGCCAATTATGCAGCGTAGTAATATTTCAACAGATCTGGTATTCCCAGGCCGCCCCGTCTTCTAGGTGCATACAGCATACGTCTATTCACCCTAGGCCTCTTTTTCCCCCAAATAAAAGATAGCATTTTACCTTGAATCGTCTTCACTTCAGATCTACACAGTGCTATTGGTAGTGTACGAAACAAATACAACACCTTTGGGAGGATATTCATTTTACCGGGTGTAGTCTGCCAAACCACGAGGGAGGATAACAACCATCTATCCATGTCAGCCAGTAGACGAGTAAAAAGGGGCGGGTAGTTTCTGGAATATAGCGTGTATAAGGACGCTGACAAGTGTATTCCGAGGTAAGGTAATGCCTCTGATTGCCAAATGAAATTGGAGGATTGATTCAGAGTAGAGACCGTTGCCTCCTCGATTTTTTGATCACGCGCTATAAACAAAAAAAAGCGTAAATTTTGCAAAAATAACAATATTTTTCACATTTTTTTATATGAAATTCCCCCCCCCAAAAAAAAAGTAAAAATCAAAATTTTTTAACATTTTCGGCCAATTTGTTTTATGCTACATATGTTTGTTAAAAAAAATCGCAAAAAGCGTATTTTGATTGGTTTGCGCAAAAGTTATCGCGTTTACTAACAAAGGGAAAGATTTTTGTCATTTATGTTGTTTTTTTTTTTAATGCGTAATGGTGGCGATCTGCGATTTTTTTTGCGGGACTGAGACATTGCGGCGGACAGATGGGACCCTTGACTGACATTTTTGACACTTTTGGGGTTACCAATGACATTTCTAAAGTAATCAGTGCTATATATATATGCACTGTTACTGTAAAATGACACTGGCAGTGAAGGGGTTAACTTTATTTGAGAGGGAGGGGCTGTGTGTGTCCCTAGGGGCGTGATTCTAACTGTGATTGGCTGTGGCTTGAGCTGTAGGAACAGTGATCAACGGTCCTACATAGTAGAAGCGTATGATTACTATTTCTACACAGGGGAGAATGACAGGCGGCTTGTTTACACAGCCTGCCTGCCTGCCTTTCTCCCTCTCCCCCGACGATCGCAGAGTGACTGGCGGACATCGGGTCCGCCGGTCACACGCGCGGGGGGGGTCCGTGACTGTGCGGGAGCGCGGCGCCGGCGGCGCGCACTCGCTCCCCAGAGCATCACAGGTTAGTGACGTACCGATACGTCACTCTGCCTGTGAGGGGCTGACCGCCGCATTATATGTACTTGCGGCAGTCGGCAAGCGGTTAAGCAGCAAGTCGGGAAGCCGGCCGCCCGCATCCTTAGCCAACCATGACTCATCAGCTGTCAGCGGGCTTCCCCACTGACAGATGAATGTAAAGACAAGAATGCCGGCTTTGCCCGGCAATAGAAAAAAATGGCGTGGTCCCCCTCCCAGTCCATACCAGGCCCTTAGGAGCCAAAATTAAAAAAAACAAAAAAACAGTGTGAGTTCTCCCCTAAAATCCATACCACATCCCGGCATGCAGCCTGGCAGGTCAAGAAAGGGACGAGTGAGGGCCCCCCTCCTTAACAATATCAGGCCACATGTCCTCAAAATGGAGGGGTGGGTGCTTTGGGGAAGCTCAGACCGCTCACCCCACCCCACCTTACCTTGTCCCCATGTTGATGGGGACAAGGGCCTCTTCCCCACAACATGGCCTGTGCTTGTGGGGTCTGCAGGCAGGGGACTTGTCGTAATCTGAAAGCCCCTTTTCCCAGGGGGGCCCCCAGATCCCGCCCCCCCATGTGAATTAGTATCAGGACCGTATAGTATAGTATAGTGTGATTACTGCAGTGTCACACTATACTTTGGTGTTATCGGGACCATATTACCTGTACCTATTCACCAAAAATTGTTGAGTAAAGTAATAGAAACACACAAGTTTTGAAGAATCCTTTAATAAAAAATAACTACTGCAGGCTCCTCCTCCATTTGACATTTCTTACATAGGTAAGGGGCGGGGTCACCTGTCTACATCACCTGGTGGCACTGCCCCCTTCTGATACCATGGATCGGAGCATGCTGGGTCCCTAATGTCAGAAGGGGCGGTGCCACCAGGTGATGTAGACAGGTGGCCCCGCCCCTTACCTATATAAAAGATATGAAACGGGGAGCCTGCAGTAGGCAGAGGGCCTCCATGACGGCGAGAGCATCTTTTGTTATTTATTTTTTCGGGTGCGGCGGGCGTTGTGATTGATGACGGATCAACATTGGGGGGAGGTTGGATTTTATTTTTTAATAAACGATTTTTCAAAAATTGTGTGTGTGTTTTTATTACTTTTTGACACTTTTTTGGTGAATAGGTAGAGGTACTATGGTCCCGATACTCATTTACATGGGGGGGGGCGGGATCTGGGGGCCCCCTTGGTAAAATGGGCTTTCAGATTATGACAAGCCCTCTGCCTGCAGACCCCCACAACCACAGGCCATGGTTGTGGGGAAGAGACCCTTGTCCCTATCAACATGGGGACAAGGGTGCTTTGGCGTGGGGGGGCAGAGCTGCCCCAAAGCACCCACCTCCCCCCCCCCCATTTTGAAGGCATGTGGTCTGGTATGGGTTAGGAGGGGGCGCTCACTCGTCCCCCTTTCATTACTTGCTGAACTGCATGCTTAGGTAAAGGTCACAACGTTAATTTTTTTTACATTTTGGCGTGGACCTGGATGGGCCGGGGGGGAGGGGACACCACGTCATTTTTTTAAACATTTTTCTATTGCCGGACAATGTCGGCATTCTTTTCTTTCCATTCATCTGTCAGTGGGGAAGCCAGCTGACAGCTGATGAGTCATCGGTTGGTAAGGATGTGGGCGGCCGGCTTCCCAGCTCCCTGCTTAACAACTCGCTATTTTTCACACAGAATTAGAATCAGTCGATCGTTTTTCGACTAATTGGAATTCCGATCGCTCTGAAAAGTTGAAATTCGTTAGAAAATTAATAAACAAAACTAATTTTACCAAAACCGAAAAGAAATTTAACGAAAACTAAACAAAAGTAAACAAATTCTGAAACCAAACTAAAGGAATTCTATAACAAAAGGAAATTAGTAGTCTACGTTTCCACGAATGCGCCTACAAAGTCGCGCAATTTCAAGTGCAACTTGTATGCGACTTTACAACGACTTTACCAACGACTTTGTGCAACTTTGATGTTCTACGATTTGTTCAAAGTGATTCCTTTTCCTGCTGAAAGTGATGTAATTCCTTTTAGAAATTCCAATGTAATAATGGTTCTGTCCCCTGGTAATAGGATGCTATTGCATAAAGTATCCCACGTTCCATCACAGTCCAATTTTGTTTAATTTTTTTTGTTATTTTTTTTTCTTATATTTCTGTTTATGTGCAAGTGCATTTCAATTCTGTATATATTTCCATTTTTAGATATAATAAAACTACGTTGCTTTATCTTCTGTTGTTCTGTGTTCCCAGTATATATACCTATATAGCATAACAGACAGTAATCAAAGTACTCTACAACAACCAAAAAACACACAGATTACGTAACAAGATTATTTTTTATTTATTTTTTCTGCATAAATTCTCCAAAAATAAACGTTATTTTGCAATAATCATTACAAATGGTTTGGTTTTTCCAGCACCAAAACACAAAAAAAAATTATAAATTAACAGGTAAAAAATAACAAAATTTCCTTTGTTGGACTTCAAACAAGAAAAAAACTGTTGGGCCTTGAGAATATGACATATTTTTATTATTCTGCTGAAAATGGTACTTAACACCACCAAAAAAATGAAAAAAAAAATTACAACTGCTGGTAGATTATTGGTTCAGTCAACCCAGAACCTGAACTAGTGGATGGGCCAGGGTAATCAGTCGATGCTCCATGGTAGTATTGCCTTTCCTGAAAAAGCATAACCTGAGTGGGTTTAGGTGGCATAAGTTGGTGATTTTTCGGGGGGCCAAGGGTGGAGGCAATGGGGGGTGGAATTGTATGTAAAATGCGGGGCCTGAAGGGATTCAGCATATTACCGTAATCATCACAGTATGGGTGGTTTATTGGCGGGCCATACAGTGTATTTGGTGGTGGTGGGTAATGGTGATAATAAGGGGGATATGTGTGTGTGTGTGGGGGGGGCTTCCATACATGCTGAGGATGTTGTTGGCTCCTCAACCACAAAGGATTGAGTAGTTGACATCAAAGCCATCCTGAGCGCATATTTTTTCTCTGGGGGGTCCTTTTTAAATATCCCTAAAATGACCGTGAGAAATGCTGTGTCTTCACACATGCTTTCGTTCATTTTAGTGGACATCTCATTGACCACCTGCAAAATTTTATCCATGGGTTTCACACCCTTGGCACTTTCCCTTGTAGATCTTGGGCAAGGTCTATGGACATCACTAGGCCCCGGTTCAGCATCCTCCTTAACAGGAGAAACATTCCTGGAAATAGGTCTTGACATGGTTCCCTCAGACTCTTCCTGGTCACCAGTGTCTTGGAATTGCTCCTCCTCCTCCTGTGACCCCTCTTACTGTGGCAAACCCTGTGAACTGTCTTGCCAGCTTGCTTGGGTTCTGAAATATAATCATTAATTTTTATTTGTATGACTATTATTACATTTTATATGTAAACTACTGTACGGTATATACCTGCTGACAACTTACTCTCGCATCTCCAACACCGGCTTTAAAAATTCTATCTCCTGGGCATGTGCATATGGGGCAAGTCTTGTAGACCCGGAACCACTCCTTCCTTCTCGCAGTTTATGGAGATACCGGTTGTAACAGTCTTTGAGACTTCTCCATCTTGTTTGTAGTGAGTGCATTGAAAAACAGACAATACAGACAATACTGGTACGGTACAGGGAATAATGGGTGCAAGCTGTAATGTGATAAGTTGCATATATGAAACACTTACATTTTTGTGACTGTTCTGTAGCTGATAAACAGTCCCAGTTTTCATAGTAGATGCGAGCCATTTCCAACCATGCTCTCTCCTTCTTCACATGGTCCTTGTATGATGGATCTCTGATATCATACACTGCTGGACGTTCTCTGACAAGCCGGATGATTTCTTCATTGTCATGAACTTGTCGCTTGCTCTTTCTAGGCCTAGGCATGCTTCCTATATAGTCTAACACTCTTCTCTAACATGAGCGATGGGAAATGATGTGTTTGGGAGGAGCAGAGATCATGTGATTTGGGCGGGAACATACAAAAGTGAAAAAAAGCATACTGTACTTCCGTGCAAGTCGCAACGAAGTCGCATTGAAATACATGTACTGTGACTTAGTTCCGACATTACCTTCTATGAGGGACAAATCGGACTGAAGTCGTCCAAAAGTAGTGCAAAAACCTTTTCTGAAGTCGCTGAGTCTTGAGTCGCAACCGTTAGAACGGTCCTGATTGAAATGAATAGGTTTTGACTTGACATGCGACTTGACATGTGTCAAGTCACACTAGTGAAAACGTGGCCTAACATAACGAATCTATCCGAAACAAAACAAATGTTTCCATCCTGCACGTCTCCTAAGCGTGCCCAGCCCAGATATAGCAGTTGTGTTCCTGCCTCTGGTTTCCGGGTCGCCCTGCGGATGCATCGATTGCCCTGTGGAAGAGGTCTGGGACACGTGAGTATGTTTGGCTTGAGGTCAGCAGAAGGGAGCAGACGCCATGCGGGCTGCTAGGGAGTAACCAAAAGGAAAACCTATGGAGAGGACTCTGCTCTCTGGGTGATCGATGTGCATTGCAGCATCTTATCAAAGTTTGGTGCAGTCGTCTACCTTTGTCTTCTTTTCTATCCTGAGGAGAGAACTGTTTGTTGAAGCAAGGTTTGCTTTCTGCGTAGCGGTACCCCCGCAGGAGCCGCTTGGATATTGGTTTGTCCGGGCCTCCCGCTGATTACTCCACAGCCAGATACAGGGTATTTTCACACAGCCAGGTGCACACACTCTTCCGCTCGTTGTCTCCAATGACCAGTCTAAGTGATGTGTTTTTATGTTTTATTTGGAGAACTTGGATAGGAGAAGAAAACCAGAGCTATCATGAGAGTCCCAACATCCTATCTGTTCAGAGAAATGGGAACCTACAGATGTTCACAAGGAACCACTATCATATGTGTGGACTTTAAGGGCACAGCATGAGACAGATAACAACTCCATGGATTTATCCTAAAATAACATGTATTGATTTATCTAAAACCAGATCTCAATAAAATGAGGAAACTGGCCCCAAACTGAGCTCAGCTCGTACACAGGAGATCAATGTCTCCTACTAATTTCACTCATGTACATCATACATATATAAGGATAAGTTGGTATATATTATAAGGTTGGTGTAGGTATAGATATTTCCTCTCTTCACTTAGATGTAACATTTAGTGAGGGCCATGTACTTTATTACTGAATATATCTTATTACTATTATAACAATCTCCTTACTATATGGATTTTTTTGTCTCAGCTTTTTTTGTATACATGTCTGCATCTTATTTGTTACTGATGTCAACATTTGTATCAATTACTGTATGTAAAATAAATGACTACGTTCAGATTCTATTTTTGTATATCTTAGTTGGTGACCGGCCTCATTTAAAGTCCCACAACCTCTGTTTTCTGTTTGCATTAACCATTAGGGATGGAGACACGTCACTGTGTTTGCTTCGGGTCATATTCCTCTATCTTCGTCTGTTCACTAGTCAACGCGTTTCACACAAGGCTTCTTCAGGACTATGAAGATGTACAGACAGTTTTCTCTTAAAATTAACAGACTCGATATTAGTGTTTCATAAACATAGAACATAATTTGTATTTATGTACATCATAATAAATACAAACATGGCTTACTAGCACACGGCCTTCCTTCCAACCCCCAACAAATTAACCTGACCTGGGACAAACACAGGAGGGGGAAATCGGACCAAAATGTGTTGTGTGTATATATATATTTATATATATATAGGTATCTATCCTGATGATCCTAGGTACAAGATAAACTATACAGTATCTCTCAAAAGTAAGTACACCCCTCACATTATTGTAAATATTTTATTCTATCTTTTCATGTGACAACACTGAAGAAATGACACTTTGCTACAATTTAAAGTAGTGAGTGTACAGCTTGTATAACAGTGTAAATTTGCTGTCCCCTCAAAATAACTCAACAGACAGCCATTAATGTCTAAACTGCTGGCAACAAAAGTGAGTACACCCCTAAGTGACAATGTCCACATTGGGCCCAATTAGCCATTTTCCTCCCCGGTGTCATGTGACTCGTTAGTGTTACAAGGTCTCAGGTGTGAATGGGGAGCAGATGTGGTAAATTTGGTGTTATTGCTCTCACTCTCTCATATTGGTCACTGGAAGTTCAACATGGCACCTCATGGCAAAGAACTCTCTGAGGATCTGAAAAAAAGAATTTTTGCTCTACATAAAGATGGCCTAGGCTATAAGAAGATTGCCAAGACCCTGAAACTGAGCTGCAGCACGATGGCCAAGACCATACAGCGGTTTAACAGGGCAGATTACACTCAGAAAAGGCCTCGCCATGATCGAACAAAGAAGTTAAGTGCACGTGCTCAGCATCATATACAGTGTTTGTCTTTGGAAAATAGACATACGAGTGCTGCCAGCATTGCTGCAGAGATTGAAGAGGTGTGTGTGGGGGGGGGTGGGGGTCAGCTTGTCAGTGCTCAGACCATACAGTGCACACTGCATCAAATTGGTCTGCATGGCTGTCGTCCCAGAAGGAAGCCTCTTCTAAAGATGATGCATAAGAAAGCCTGCAAACAGTTTGCTGAAGACAAGCAGACTAAGGACATGGATTACTGGAACCATCTCCTGTGGTCTGATGAGACAAAGATAAACTTATTTTTTTCAGATGGTGTAAAGCATGTGTGGCGGCAACCAGGCAGTGCTAGAAAATAATGGTGGCCACACAAAATATTGACTTTTGGTCATTTTTGGCACTTTAACCTAGGGACGTACTCACTTTTGTTGCCAGTGGTTTAGACATTAATGGCTGTGTGTTGAGTTATTTTGAAGAGACATCAAATTTGAGGTGCTCTCTATGGCACTTGGTGTAATGTGTTGAGTTAGCCGCAGGGTGCTATACAGGTCCAGGGATGTAGTTCATCACTATGGAACCTCATACCTATGGAACCCAGTCCCTGAGGACCTCTTCGGGGGAATGTCCACTATGACAATTAAAGCATGGAACTTATATACAGTCCAGTATTCAGGACAGATAAGACAGGGTCACCCTGTAACTTTGACCATTACTCTATAAAACATTACTAAGTCTGGAATGTATTCCCCTTACGGCGTAAGCTTTTCAAACTTTGCGCTAAAATTCAGAGCTCAGTCTCAGGTGGTCACACCACTGGTCACACCCTTTAATGCCACTTCCATCTAGAACCCTGATAAGCTACTCAGGTGCCCTTTCACCACTCGTTGCCGGACAGTCAACACCTGGGTTACCGCGTACTTTTAGACACACTGCACCCTATCTCCTGCACCCTATTCCATGAGTACCCCACAGGGGAATACCCGCACTTATAGCTATGGTGGAGACCAGGAGAAAGGGAGCCAATTCTAAATCATAGAAGATTGACTCTGCCAAAGGTCCGCTCAATACTCAGCCTTGGAGTGACAATGTGTCTCTTGTACCGGAGTAGGAAGCAGTTTTATCACCAATGCCTGTATCCGGTTCTAGCTCTATCTCAGGCACACAATATGTGTCCTACCTGACGAAAGCAGAATTTTCTTTCGCCTTTTTCTCTATGGTGGTTAAGCTAGAAGCTCATTCTAGAAGAGTGGTGCAAATTGAACAGAAGGACAGAGCAGCAGAATGTCTTAGTGGTCATCACTTTGCAGCACTGGGTTGCTCAGTTCAAACCCCAACTGCGACACTTCTACCTGCATTGCAGGATGTCAGATTAGACATTTATGAACAGGAGGAGGTTTTCCAGCATAATAAGCAGGGATATTTTTCAGCAGCAATGCGGGGGAATGCAGTTAGGACACCTCTAGCACTGACTGTATGTAATGGCAAGGGGTGCTGGAGTGTGCTGCATGGTCTATTGATGCTCGCTGCTGGGGGGTCTATTCTAGATGGAGGGGATCTATTTTGGCAGGGGGGTCTTTTGTTGCTGGTGGAGGACCTACTATTGCTGGGGGTGGGGGGGGGGGTGGGTCTTACATTTCTGGGGGGTCAGTTGTTGCTGGGTGAGATCTACTGTTGAGGGATAGGTCTGTTGTTGCAGGCTGATGGAGAGTCTATTGGTGCTGGCTGTGCGGAGATCTTTTGTTGCAGCCAGGAGTCTATTGTTGCTAGGGGGGATTTTGTTACAGGTGCTTCATTGTTGTTAGGGAAACTATTGATACTGGTGGGGGTCTTTATTGTTACTGGCTGCAGGGAATCTATTTTACAGTTTTTCTTGTTATCATTACCAAATCCCATACAAATTACTTAGCACCACAAAATGATACCTGGTTCAGTATTGTCAAAAAGGGCAGTACTGGGAGGTGGGTAGGGGATGAAACCAAGAAATGGTGCTGGGAGGTGGGTAGGGGATGAAACCAAGTAATGGTGCTTGGAGGTGGGTAGAGGGTGGAACAAAGTAATGGTGCTCGGAGGTGGGTAGAGGGAGGAACCAAGGAATGGTGCTCACAGGTGGGTAGGGGTGGAACCAAGGAATGGTGCTCAGAGGTGGGTAGAGGTGGAACCAAGGAATGGTGCTCGGAGGTGGGTAGAGGGTGGAACTAAGGAATGGTGCTCGGAGGTGGGTAGAGGGTGGAACCAAGGAATGGTGCTCGGAGGTGGATAGAGGGTGGAACCAAGGAATGGTGCTCAGAGGTGGGTAGAGGTGGAACCAAAGAATGGTGCTCAGGAGGTGGTAGAGGGTGGAACCAAGTAATGGTGCTCTGAGGTGGGTAGAGGGTGGAACCAAGTAATGGTGCTCAGGAGGTGGGTAGAGGATGGAACCAAGAAATGGTGCTCAGGAGGTGGGTAGAGGGTGGAACCAAGGAATGGTGCTCAGGAGGTAGGTAGAGGGTGGAACCAAGGAATGATGCTTGGAGGTGGGTAGAGGGTGGAACCAAGGAATGGTGTTCGGAGGTGGGTAGGGGGTGGAACCTAGGAATAATGCTCAGAGGTGGGTAGGGGCAAAGAAAGGGGGAGTTCCTGCACCTATTCTCTGAGAAAACAACCCCTGATAATGAGTCACCTATTTGCTTGATGTGGCCTTCATGAGCTTAGCCATATGAGTTGTCATTGGAGGATGCTGTGTCCCTAAAGGGTATACTCAATCATGATAATTGGATGAGTCCTTGGGGGGGTTGCAGCATCTTCTGATGGTAACTTCATGTGTTTGTCTTGTTCTTCGGGGGTATATCTGTCTGCAGGTGCAGCCTGTGAACCTGCGTTAACCCTTGCCTCTCTTCCAATGCAATGGAAGTTGGAATGAAAAATATTGATTCTATCCTAAAGAATAATAGAGTAATGGTCAGAGGTAGAGGATGACCCTGTCTTACCTCTCCAAAATGCTGGACTGTATATAAATTCCATGCTTTACCACCAATGTCCGATTCTGGTTCTAGCTCTTTCTCAGACACACAACATGTGGGCTACCTGACCAAAGCAGAATTTTCTGTCACCATTCCTTGGACAGATTACGTATTAATACGGCCATCTTTGTCCAGAGCTCCAAAACTCCCGCCTCTTCTCCAGATCCAGCTTCCCAACCGGAGTCAGATCCCGATATGCCAGTCCTAGAGGATGCAGAGACAGGAGAGAATAGAGAGGATATGGATGCCGTACTGGAGGAAGGTGCAGAGAATTTCTCTCCCCCACATTGTCATTATAATGAAGAAGGACCTTCACACAACATGCTTGCTAACGTTGAAAAGCTCATTTCCTCTGTCTGCAAAATCCTTGACATTATACCAATGAGAAGAAGATTGGGATTCTGGCACTCCATATGGTTTATGTCTCTACAAATAAGCGGATGCTTAGGGGGGCGTGGACATTATTCTCCTGTATTAAACCACTTCCCGCACAACGACCTCATATGACGTCATGGACTTTGAGTGAAGATATCTGGATGATGGGTGGAGCTACAGGCATCATTCACATATCTTCTTTTTCTGCAGGTGATTCCTTGCACTGTAAAATCAATCATATGGGCTGTTCAGCCGCTTGCTTGTTTTTACAGGTGCCACTCTCCAGAAAGTAAAAAAAATATATATATATATATATATATATTTTTTCAAAGGTGTCGTCATTTTTTGTTTATAGCGCCAAAAATATAAACCACAGAGGTGATTAAATACCCCCAAAATAAATCTCTATTTGTAGGAAAAAAAGGACTTTGATTTTATTTGGGTACAGCGTCGCACGACCGCGCAATTTTCAGTTAGCTTAACGCAGTGCCGTATCACAAAAAATGGCCTGGTCATGAAGGGGGGTAAATCTTCCAGGGCTGAACTTGTTAACTGACAATTGCGCGGCCGTGCGATGCTGTACCCAAATAAAATTGATGTCCTTTTTTCCCACAAATAGAGATTTGTTTTGGTGGTATTTGATCTCCTCTGCCGTTTCAAAGTTTTGCGCTATAAGCAAAGAAGAAAACAATATTTTTTACTTTCTGCTATAAAACATCCAATAAAAAAAGTACAAAAATCTAATTTCTTCATCAATTTATGCCAATATGTATTCTACTACATGTTTTTGTTTAAAATAAATCTCAATAAGCGTATTTTAATTGGTTTGCGCAAAAGTTATCTCATTTATAAACTATGGGACATTTTTATGAAATTTTTTTTTTCTAGTAATAGTGGTGATCGGTGACTTACAGCGGGACTTTATTGCGGCGGGAAAATCAGACACTAACTGACACTTTGTGGGAACCAGTGACACCAATACAGTGATCAGTGCTAAAAATATGCACTGTCACTGTACTAATGACACTGGCTGGGAAGGGGTTAACATCAGGGGCGATCAAAGGGATAAATGTGCGCCTAGCCAGTGTTTGTGTATTGGGGGAGGTGCTTTTACTAGGGGAAGGCATGGATCAGTGCCTCTGCTTTGCAGGAACACAGGATCTATGCCTTCCCTACTAACAGAACGGCAATCTGCCTTGTTTACATAGACGGATTGCCATTCTGCCTGTGTACTGAACGATCAGCGGGTGCCGGGGACATCACGTCTGCGGGACCTGCTGTGTAGAATCACAGTGGTAGGAAGCCGCGGGAAAGCGCACTTGCGCACGCTACCTGGAAGTGCAGGATCACGTCTATATACGGGGTTCTGAGCAGCACGGCTGCCCTGTAGCAATAAAACTGCTATAGGGAGGTCGGAAAGTAGTAAAGACTTTTTTCTTTCACACCCCCAAATTTTGAGTCCCCCAAAATTACATTCCAGACTCTGAATACTCTGAAAAACGCAAATAATTTTGCGCAAACCAATCAAAATACGCTTATTGCGATTTTTTTTACCAAACATATGTAGCAGAAAACAAATTGGCCAAAAATGTTAAAAAAATTTAGATTTTTACATTTTTTTGGGGGAATTTAATATAAAAAATGTGAAAAATATTGTTATTTTTGCAAAATTGTCGCTATTTTTTTGTTTATAGCGCATGATCAAAAAAATCGCACAGGTGATCAAAAGAAAGCTCTGTTTGTGGGAAAAAAAGGACGTCAAATTTGTTTAAGTACAGCGTTGCACGACCGCGCAATTGTCCGTTAAAGTCACGCAGTGCCGAATCGCAAAATAGGGCCTGGTCAGGAAGGGGGTAAAATCTTCTGGGGCTTAAGTGGTAAAATCAAAGAAACCAAAAAACAACTGTGTGAGGTCAACCAGGAAATAAATACCAAACTGTTAATCCGAGCATGCAGCCTGGCTGGCCAGGAAAGGGGGGGGGTGAGCGTGTGATGGTAATAGGCAGTAATATATTTCTCCCCCCTTGGTGGGAGTGGAGATGACTCATCTATAAGGATATACAGTAGATACACACACAGCACAAGGCCGTGTTCACCCTATGAGACATTTCTCAGGGCTGCAGTTCCTCTGAGCTCCACAAGGTGGTAATCTCACTTCCACCCAGACAGGAAGTATCTATAGAAGACAGGAAGTAATGTCAATTGTAGACAGGAAGTGATGTCACAGGAAGTGATGTCAAGTATAAAAGACGTTTTCGGGTGAAAGATGAGTTGGGAGGAAGTAGAGGGGAGATATTGCTGGACGTGGTAGCAGACAAGGTAATAAGATCTTATTTTCTGTTTACACCCAGCAACCCCCCCCCGTCATGTCCGTCCTCTTCCTCCATAGTCACTGTGACCTCTTTTATCTCCAGCAGATGATGATACACACATATATAGTGTGGAAACCTAGAGTAACCCCTTCAGGGTCAGAACATTCCTCCACTTACAGGGTCAAAAAATTCTCTTCATTCTGGAGATTTGTCACCTTTCCCACCAATCATCTTCTCCCCTTAGCAGTCTCTTGTAACGAGGGATGAGATTCGGATTTGGGTTCTCCTGAAACTTGCCCTTTCACACCCTTCCTCTGAAGATACAAATATCCCCATGCCTCACTATATTAACCATGTGCCCAGGATCGGCATGGTGGAGGGTGATCAATTCTCAGATCTCCTCTCTGGTGAATGAATCCAGAAGAGATGAGCATTTCATCACTTCCAGGTTTAGTGCCATCATTCCCTGGTCACTGTAGTCAGTGACAAAGCTGGTTGATCCTGATCTGTATTTCATCAGCTTCACTGGGGTCCATAGATGAGGTTGGAGGTATAATAGACCCCTAATGTCTCCTTAAAGAGGACCAGTCATTTATATTACGCTGTCACAAAGGGGGGTATTGGCCGCACACTAGAGTGAGAGCAATGATTCTGGGGCCATTATTTCCGGGTTTCTCTAAACGAATGACCTGTAGGCGCTTGACACGGGGTAACGTGGCAGAGCCTGACGTAAGTGGCTTACCGGGTAACTGGTGTGGCACAGGTTCACCAGAGGCGCGGAGTATAAAGCCCCGTACACACGTACCGATTGTCGGCCGTAAATATTCGGCCGACGACAGATCGGCCGATTGTAGGCTTGTTAGTATGATGCTTCCGACAGCCGACAACGCACTTTCGACCAAAAAGAATCAGTCGTGTAGCATTAAAATTTTTGTTGGCCAACACCAGAACGGCCGATTGTTCGCCAGTCAGTACAGAATTCGGCCGACAATCAGCAGATTTGCAAGACTGGGCATGCTCAGAAAAGAAAAAACACACGGAAAGTTAACCATCACATGACATCACTTCTGCAGTCGGCTGCTGTTGGCCGACAAATTTGTGTGCAGTCTTTTGGAGTTTTCAACAGACACGACAGCCCTGGACAAAAGATGGCCGATCGTTCGGCCGACAATCGGTACGTGTGTACGGGGCTTAAAGCCCCGTACACACGTACCAATCGGACGTCTTTTGTCCAGGGCTGTTGTGTCTGTTGAAAACTGCGAAAGACTGCACATGAATTTTGTCGGCCAACAGCAGCCGATTGCTCAAGTGATGTCATGTGATGGTTAACTTTCCCTGTGTTTTTTCTTTTCTGAGCATGCCCAGTCTTGCAAATCTGCTGATTGTCGGCCAAATTCTGTACTGACTGGCGAACAATCGGCCCGTTCTGGTGTTGGCCAACAAAGATTTTAATGCCTACACGACTGATTCTTTTCGGCCGAAAGTGCGCTGTCGGCTGTCGGAAGCATCATACTAACAAGCCTACAATCGGCCGATCGGTCGTCGGCCGAATATTTACGGCCGACAATCGGTACGTGTGTACGGGGCTTAACTGTTAGCCGGTTTTCACCAGGGCCCCAGATAGTGGGGATGGACTTGGCTGCTTGCTAACACCAGGTCACGGCCCCCCAGATTGTCTGGGAGAGACAGGAACAGGTCCAGGACCAATAGCTGGTAGCAGGTAAACAGATCAGGATGAGACAGGAGGATAGTCAGGACAAGCCAAGGTCAGGGCGGGCAGCAGGTAATCTAAATCCAAAGACAAGCCGGGTCAGGTAAACAGGAACAGCAGATATAACAGGCACAGGACAGCTGAAGACAACACAGCAATCACCTAGAGTGACAGCTGTGTTTAAATAAGCCATTTTGGCTCCAATTTGGTAGCCTCGAACTCTACCGAGGTGGCCTCGAACTCTACCGAGGTAGCCTCAGCGCATGCGCATAGGCATTCGCCTTTTAGCTATGCCAGTGCGCCTGCGCAGGGTATTGAGTCCCTGACATTGCCCCCCCCCCCTTAAGGGCAACCTCCAGGTGCCCAAAAGGTTCCTTTTGTGGGGATGGTTGCGGGAAAAAAATTCTGGATTAAGTCCTGGGCATGGAAATTCTGTACCGGTTCCCAGGAATTTTCTTCGGGGACGTAGCCCCTCCACTTAACCAGGTATTGTAGCTGGTTCCTCCGCCTTCTGCAGTCTAGGATGGCCTCCACCTCAAATTTTTCATCCCCATTGATGGTGACAGGAGCAGGTGGTTCCGAACTTCTACCAGGAAAGGAATCAGGTACTGCAGGTTTCAAGAGTGAAACGTGGAAGACTGAATGGATCTTGAGGGAATCGGGAAGCGTCAATTCGTAAGATATTTCATTTAATTTTCTCCTCACAGGGAACGGGCCAATAAACTTTGGTGCCAGTTTTTTGGAAGGGCATGCCAATCGGAGATTGGTGGTGGCTAACCATACCAGGTTGCCAGACTGGAGAACCAACTCACCTCTCCTTCTTTTTTCAAAGAACTCTTTATTGGAGGTCTGAGCCTTGGTCATGGCATCCTGTAAGACTTTGTAGTTCTCCTTAAGGAACTCCAAGATATCCCGGACTGCTGGCACTGTAGGTTCAGGAATAAAGCAGGGCAAGAAAGATGGGTGAAACCCGTAGTTAGCGTAGAATGGGGACTGACCTGTAGCCGAGTGTTTGGCGTTATTGTATGCGAACTCTGCTGATGGTAGTAGCGAGACCCAGTCATCTTGAACAAAGGTGGTGAAGCATCGGATATATTGCTCGAGGGTCTGGTTGGTCCTCTGTCTGCCCGTTAGTCTGGGGATGGTATGCGGAGGACATTGACAGCTTGATATTCAGTGAATCACATAAAGCTCTCCAGAAGCGAGAAGTAAATTGGACACCTCTATCCGACACAATGTTCATTGGGACCCCGTGGAGTCTTACAATTTACCTGATGAAGACCTGCGCCGTCTCAAGTGCGGAGGGTGTACCTCTTAGTGGTATGAAGTGAGCCATTTTCGACAGACGGTCTACTACCACGAAGATTGCAGAATAACCGTCTGATGGAGAAAGTTCCACAATGAAATCCATGGCAATCATCTTCCATGGTCTGTCAGGGACTGGTAGTGGTCTGAGAAGGCCCCATGCCTTATTTCGGGTTGCCTTGCTTCGTGTGCAGACAGTACAGGAGGAAACATGTTGTTTACAACACTTCTCCAAGTTGGGCCACCAGAACATGCGCTGCACAAGATCCAGGGTCTTATGGATCCCGAAATGACCAGCCATCGGGTGGTCATGATACAGTCCAAGGATGGACACACAAGCACTTTCTGGAATGTAAATTTGATCCCCTCTCCATAGCAGTCCATTTCTGGGTACCAGTATAGTTCCAGCAGGATGGGGAGCATTTACTGTGGCTTGTCTCAGAGCGGTAAGAAGGTCAGACTGTAATAGTAGAAAGTTACCTTGGGTTAAGATGGTGTCAGGTACAAGGATCTCTTTAGAACTGTCGTACATTTGAGAGAGAGCATCGGGTTTCATATTCTTGGAACCCGGTTGGTACATTATATGGAACGTAAATCTAGGAAAAAAAAGTGCCCACCTTGCTTGGCGAGGTCTCAGGCGAGGTTTGGCCGTCCTCAAATACTCCAGGTTCTTATGATCCGTGTAGAGGAGTATGGGATGTGCCGCCCCTTCCAATAGATACCTCCACTCCTCCAGGGCGGTCTTGATGGCAAGGAGTTCCCGATCCCCTACATCATAGTTCCTCTCCACAGGAGAAAGCTTACGGGAGAAGAAAACTACCGGATGAATCAGGTCCTTGAGACCTTGACGCTGGGAGATGACTGCTCCTACTGCGATTTCCGAGGCGTCTACTTCGAGGATGTAAGGCAGGGCGGGATCCGGGTGGCTGAGGATAGGAGCAGAAGTAAACAGCTCCTTCAGGGCTGTAAATGCGACTTGCGCCTCGGGAGACCAGTGGAAGCGGGTACCTTGTTTGGTGAGCAGGGTAATAGGGGCGATGATGGAAGAGAACCCCTTGATAAATTTCCTGTAGAAATTTGCGAATCCTATGAAACGCTGAATCCCCTTTTTATCTACCGGTGCGGGCCAATCCAGGATGGCGGAGACCTTCTGAGGGTCCATTTTGACCCCTTCAGAGGAGATTATTAACCCGAAGAATTGGATACTCTGCTGTTCAAATTCACATTTCTCGGGTTTTGCGTAGAGCCTGTGTAGCCGGAGTCGGTGGAGTACCTTTTTAACGTGTTCTCTGTGCTGGGCCAGGGAGGAAGAGAAGACCAAGATATCGTCCAGGTAGACAATTACAAAGATGTCCAGATAGTCTCTGAAGATGTCGTTGATGAAGTGCCGGAAGGTGGCCGGGGCATTGCAGAGCCCGAAAGGCATCACCAAATATTCATAATGCCCGAATCGGGTGCGGAATGCTGTCTTCCATTCGTCCCCCTCCCTAATACAGACCAAATTGTAGGCTCCCCGCAGGTCCAGTTTGGTGAATACAGAGGCGGTTCTTAGTCTCTGGAAGAGTTCAGGAATCAAGGGTAGGGGGTACCGGTTTTTGACCGTAATTTTATTTAACTCACGGTAGTCCACACATGGCCGAAGTGAATGGTCTTTTTTTTTCTCCACAAAAAAGATCCCAGCTCCTGCCGGAGAAGTAGAGGGTCGGATAAATCGCTTCTCTAGATTCTCCGTCACATAGTCTTTAAGGGTACCCAATTCTCGTTCCGATAAAGGAAAGATACGTCCGAAAGGGATCTCGGCCCCTGGAAGCAATTGAATTGGACAATCATAGGGGCGGTGGGGGGGGGGGGGTAAGGTCTCAGCCCCCTGTTTACTGAAGACATCCAAGTATTCTTGATAAGATACTGGGACAGAGGAACGTATCTCCTTATCAGCATCCATACAGAGTAGGGTGCTAGGAGCACTATGGCGTACTGGCAGGCAATAATTCTGGCAGTAAGGGGACTGGAACTTGACGTCTCCAGAAGTCCAATTAATCTGCGGGTTGTGCGCCTGCAACCAGGGTAACCCCAGAATAACCGGAAACAAGGGAGAAGAGATGGAATCCAGGCACAAAAACTCCTTGTGTCCTTCGAGAGTGGCCACAGGCAGTGGAGGGGTTTCTTGGGTTACTGGCCCAGACTTGATGTGGGACCCATCCGCTAGGAAGATGGAGAGTCCCTGCGACTTGGGTCGAAGTGGGAATGCGTCGATGAGCAGCAAAGGTAAGGTCAATGAAGCAGCTGCATGCCCCGGAATCAATAATAGCGGTGACCGGGATCGGGCCTTCTGGGAGCTGGAATGAGATAGAGAGAGCCAGGTGAGTGGTATTGTTGGCAGAAACTGGATAACTTGAGGGGAATATAGAAAGACACTTACGCATCTTTGCTGGGCATGAGCGTACAAAGTGTCCGGCCTCTCCGCAGTACAGACACAGGTTGTTCTGACGTCATCGTGAGCGTTCTTCTGTTGATAAGGAAGGACGCATAAGCCCAAGTTGCATCGGCTCTGACGTATCTGATTCAGCAGTAACCGGAGCAGTGTTGCTGGAACAGGCACCGGAGGAGAAGGTGTGGATGGGATTAGGAACCCATGGCAACATCCAGACTGGGCGGGTCTGCTGCGTGGACCCTTCTGCTCTACGCTCACGGAGCCGGTGGTCTATCTGTATAGCCAGGGTGATTAATGCCTCTAAGGTCTCGGGTAAACCCACTCGGGGCAAGTTCATCTTTCAAGTTTTCTGAAAGACCCAGACGGAACTGATGTCGCAAGGCTGCGTCGTTCCAGTGAGTGTCCGTACTCCCAACGCCTGAAGTCAGTGACGTAATCCTCTACCAGTTCACCTTGAAGCTGGGATATGATAAACCCCACTTTGGTTGCTTCCAAGGAGAAGGTTCGGGGTTGCAGGGAGAAGTACAGCTCGCAGGCATTGCGGAAGGCTCTAAACTTGCTTCGATCCTCAGCGTAGGGACCCTTGGCTCAGGAGGTAGCATCACCACCGTCGGACCGGAGGGATTCCCGGAGGGAGCCATGGAAGCAGCAGAAACTGTAGGGTCCGTGGAGGGGGTTAGGGACTGAACACGCCCCTCCAACTGGGTATAGCCCTCTTGCAGGGACTTAACTGCTTTGGTAAGGACAAGCCAAGGTAAGGGCGGGCAGCAGGTAATCCAGAATCCAAAGACAAGCCGGGTCAGGTAAACAGGAACAGCAGATATAACAGGCACAGGATACAGGAGAGCTGAAGACAACACAGCAACCACCTAGAGTGACAGCTGTGTTTAAATAGGCCGTTTTGGCGCCAATTTGGTAGCCTCGAACTGTGCCGAGGTAGCCTCAGACTCTGCCGAGGTAGCCTCAAACTCTGCCGAGGTAGCCTCAAACTCTGCCGAGGTAGCCTCAAACTCTACCAAGGTAGCCTCAGCGCATGCGCATAGACGTTCGCCGGTTAGCGACGCCAGTGCGCCTGTGCACGGTATTGAGTCCCTGACAGCGCTTTTATAGTGTTGTCTTTGCACCATGTTGGGTAGCGAATTTTGACACTATTTCATGGGGACACACAGTTTTAAGAGTTGACATAATTGTGTGTGTGTGTGTGGGGGGGCGCTTTGTTTTTACAAGCATAACATGCAGATTTTATCGTGTGTGAAAATGTAATTTTGTTTAAAGCCCATCTCTGGGGAAACAAAAAAATGACCAAAACCCAAATGAGCATTTAACCCTTGTATAATGGGGGCAGCCCCACTTCAAGGGTTACATGGTAATTTTGGTGTAGGGAACCAGTAAAAGCACTTTTACTTATCTGATCCCTCTATACGGGCACTCTCCTCTATTCCCTACACTCTGGCAGTGGACTGTCCATCCTCCTGTCCAATCAAGGGCTTTGGGCTCTGCATTGGTCTTGATGGTCTCAGATAACCTGTGACCACTCTTTATAAAAAGATCCCCCTAATTAACCCAATCTACATGTTCCAATTCCCACTAGGGGCAACCCGCCTATAACCCCTTATATCCCCATCCTAATATTGTCCAACCAATGCAATCCAGATAATTCTTCATTATCCGTCTACAGAGAAACCCACATAGATCAGATGACCACCACACCATTGAGGATGGAGGCGGATCAGAGTCACATGACTGAGAGGTTATTAAGCCACACCCTGGAGATCATCTACCTGCTGATAGGAGAGGTGAGGAGGATTTTGGGAGGTCACATGACATCACTCTTATATATACAAAATTGCAATATAAAATCCACCACGTGATAACAATTCAAACAATAATTGATAAGTGTTCAAACATGTGCTAAGTCAACACCGTGACCACACATAAAAGTCCAAAGAAAATATCCAAAACTCAGTAAATTGTCCACCGGGTGAGATACAATATAAAACAATGAAGGTAATATGCTGAGTCTACAGCCTAATGACACAAATTGTCCAATATATCTGTTGAACAAACTCAGTCTTTGTGCAACGAAAAGATGATGATGTGAAGATGTGATGAAAATAAACTGGTGATGAAGTGATCACGACAAGTTGGTGACAGTTTCCCACCACCTTCTAGATGTGCTTCTTACCAGATAAAAAATGCAAAAGGGCATATAAATGATCGCTATTGAGAAACTCCTGATAACACCTCAAGAAACTCAGGGTGAATCAATTATCCCTTCACCAAATGTTCAGACAGCTCCTTACCAGATGTAAAGAAATGGAGAGCATTTCAAAAATGTTCCTTTTCTTCCTGTACTGAAATGATGGGAAAATTTCTCCTGGCACTTGTCCTCAATTTACCATCCACAGCAATTCCACCTGCTAAGTGTCCTGTGTCCAATGGGCCTTTATGACCAATATTCCCAGAAAGCACAAGGCGATCGGCTACTTCTCCTCTACTTCTAGGCACTTTTTTCTTCTTCTCCTGCTCAGATCCACTTAGTCATACAAAAAAAAATCCATTTAGACAAGAAATCCTTAATCAGGGAGGCTGTAGAGAAAGCCTGGCAGTGGAGGGATGGGGAGGAGAGTCTGGTTTGTATCCTGTGCGCTCAGCGGTTCTTTCTATGGATTCCTAAAGCTCTGCTGCAGCAGGATCCTCTCTTCTTCTCCTTCTTGTGCACTGCTTGACTCAGCTGACTCCTGTGCTCGGGATGCAATTCTGCCTGCATCCCGAGCACAGGAGTCAGCTGAGTCAAGCAGTACATACATTCATTTCCACACATTGGATCTTGGTAGCAGCACAACTTTATTATTAGCGCACTTTTTTCAATTTTTCATGACATCACTCTTACCTCTATTAATAAAACACAGTCCTTACCAGAGAGGTGAGGAGGAATCTGGGAGGTCACATGACATCACTCTTATCTAGTCTGGTCAATAGACCATGTTCTTATTATAGACATGTAGATGATGTCAGATGATTGATATTGGTTTATCTTTCTCCTGATCTGTAGGATTATGTTGTAGTAAAAGAGTCTACTGGAGAGCCAATCTCAGGGGGATGGAGCAGGACTCAGAGCCCCACCGTGGTGCCTCCACCTCGTTCTCCTATACCTGAGAGGAACAGAGAGCAGAAGATCCTGGAACTGACCACCATGATGGTCCATCTGCTGACAGGAGAGGTGAGCGGTGCTGGGAATTCTGGGACATTATCCAGTAACAGACAAGGGATGTGTCTGGATGGTGACTGTATCATTGTGTGTGTCAGGTTCCTATAAGGTGTCAGGATGTCACTGTCTATTTCTCCATGGAGGAGTGGGAGTATTTAGAAGGACACAAGGATCTCTACAAGGACGTCATGATGGAGAATCAGCCGCCCCTCACATCACCGGGTAAGAGGAGACTTTATTGTAAAGGAGAGAGCAGTACGGAGGGTCCACCTAGATCCCCCATCATCTGATAAACACATAGAAACAATGTATTCAGTCAGTGTGTGTGTTTCCTACAGATGGATCCAGTAATGGGAACCCACCAGAGAGATGTCCCCGTCCTCTGTATTCCCGGGATTCCACACAGGAAGGTCACACCATCCCTCACCATCTTCAGGTAGATGAGGAACAATCACTGATAGTATCATTAGGATCTGTACATTATCTGCATTGTTACCATTGATGTCATTTTTATTATATATTCAGAGTGGAAACCTGAGAGATTCTAAAGTTGAGGTTAAAGAAGAGATAAAAGAGGAGGATGAGGATGGGTTGATGGAGGAGTCAGAGATTCTAAAGGAACACAAAGATCTGTACCAGGACACCATGGTGGAGTCATCCAGCTACAGAAACCCACCAGAGAGATGTCCCCGTCCTCTGTATTCCCGGGATTCCACACAGGAAGGTCACACCATCCCTCAATGTTACAAGGTTGGTGGATTGGAGCATCTAGAACATGGACTTCTGGGGAGGATGTGTTTTTTCTTTTCTTTTTTTTTTTTCATATCACAATATTAAAGCTTATAACTTTCAGATGATATTCTCTCTCATTTTCTTGGTTTAGAGTGGAGATCCAATTGATATAGAATTTGAGGGAAAAGCCGAAGAAGAGACGTATGTGAGGGATGATCAGCAGTCTATGGAGGAGGATGGAATAACGGGGACATTTATAGAGGAGGACACTCCTACAGAGATCAGCACAGGTGGGTCATTATCACTAAATACATACATGACATAAATACATGTAATCCACCACTGATTACTGAATACCAATATTATGAGTCCTGACCCCTGCGCTATATACTCTATGTTGTATTACAGACTTCTGCTCTAACCCCTCTACCGACTGCTACAGTATCTCACAAAAGTAAGTACACCTCTCACATTTTTGGAAATATTTTATTCTATCTTTTCATGTGACAACACTGAAGAAATTACACTTTGCTACAATGTAAAGTAGTGAGTGTACAGCTTGTATAACAGTGTAAATTTGCTGTCCCCTCAAAATAACTCAACACACAGCCATTAATGTCTAAACCGCTGGCAACAAAAGTGAGTACACCCCTAAGTGACAATGTCCAAATTTGGCCCAAAGTGTCAATATTTTGTGTGAGTTCACCAGAGCTTCACAGGTTGCCACTGGAGTCCTCTTCCACTCCTCCATGATGACATCACAGAGCTGGTGGATGTTAGAGACCTTGCACTCCTCCATCTTCCATTTGAGGATGCCCACAGATGCTCAATAGGGTTTAGGTCTGGAGACATGCTTGTCCAGTCCATCACCTTTACCCTCAGCTTCTCTAGCAGGCCAGTGGTCATCTTAGAGGTGTGTTTGGTGTCGTTATCATGTTGGAATATTGCCCTGCGGCCCAGTCACCGAAGGAAGGGGATCATGCTCTGCTTCAGTATGTCACAGTAAATGTTGGTTTCACATGTACTGTGACATACTGAAGATGTATAGCCTCTTCTAAAGATGTACTGTGACACATGTCACAGTACATCTTTAGAAGAGGCTTCCTTCTGGGATGACAGCCATGCAGACCAATTTGATGCAGTGTGCGGTGTATGGTCTGAGCACTGACAGGCTGACCCCTCCCCCACCCCTTCACCCTCTGCAGCAATGCTGGCAGCACTCATACGTCTATTTCCCAAAGACAACCTCTGGATATGACGCTGAGCACGTGCACTCAACTTCTTTGGTCGATCATGGCGAGGCCTGTTCTGAGTAGAACCTGTCCTGGTAAACTGCTGTATGGTCTTGGCCACCGTGCTGCAGCTCAGTTTCAGGGTCTTGGCAATCTTCTTATAGCCTAGGCCATCTTTTTGTAGAGCAACAATTCTTTTTATTTTAGATCCTCAGAGAGTTCTTTGCCCTCATGTTGAACTTCCAGTGACTAGTATGAGAGAGTGAGAGCGATAACACCAAATTTAACACACCTCCTCCCCATTAACACCTGAGACCTTGTAACCCTAATGAGTCACATGACACCGGGGAGGGAAAATGGCTAATTGAGCCTAATTTGGACATTGTCACTTAGGGGTGTACTCACTTTTGTTGCCAGCGGTTTAGACATTAATGGCTGTGTGGTGAGTTATTTTGAGGGGACAGTAAATTTACACTGTTATACAAGCTGTACACTCACTACTTTACATTGTAGCAAAGTGTCATTTCTTCAGTGTTGTCACATGAAAAGATAGAATAAAATATTTACACAAATGTGAGGGGTGTACTTACTTTTGTCAGATACTGTATACACATAATATGGATTCTCTTTGTTAAGCCCATTTCATACCAGCTGGACATTTTATATCTGATAAAAAATCAAATGAAAATAAAAATAAATTTCTTCCCCCAAATCTGTGGACAATAAGTGGGAAATAATAATCCAATCTGTGCGATATCACCGCGCCGTGTAACAATCAGACTTAAAATTCAAAAATATGAAATCTATTAAACAGTGTCAGGAAATGAATAAATAGTAATGTGATCGTCCAATAAGAGGATAGAAATGTGTGTCATGTGACACGTGTCATCAGTCAGGGCCAATATAAATGATAAAGTGCGAGTGCAGAAATTGCAGATGAGAAAGGTGCTGGTGGTCACTTCCACTCACCTTACCATCTGACTCCTGTGTTACCAGCGAGTCCCACAGATCCCTTCCCCCTCTAGGGATATCGCTCACTCCTCTCCTCCTTCCTCTTCCTCCATGGTATATATTGGGGGGAGGGTAAAAAATAACACCCCCTCTAGTGCCCTCCGTCTATCTGCTTTATTCAACATTAAAATCCAAGATGATAGAATTACAAAGCCGGGACTTGAGCAGTGCGGACTAAACAAGCTTCACAATGAGATCCTTCACTCAGATACCCCTTCCCTGAGATGGCTGAGATGGGACGTCCCTGCGCAGGCTCCGCCCATATTTTATATCCTCCCCATATATACCGTGGAGGAAGAGGAAGACTTATTGTCTACAGATTTGGGGGAAGAAATTTTATTTTCATTTTCTTTTGGGCTGCATTTTATTTGTTTTGTGTTTAGTGAAAGAAACTTTCTGAATGTAAGCTGCCATTGGGTGAATGTTTCTGTGAATATTTATACACCATTCTTTACACTACATGATTGTACCGATGTATTATTAATTTTATATCACATTTTATATCTGATGATCTGATTGGAGGACAGACTTTTACATGGTGATAATAATGTGATAACATCCTCCAACTTTGGAACCTTAAACAGAAAGTGATAATGAGGGAGGAGTCAGTAACCCAATGATGGTGGTCTTCAGGATCAGTCCATTCTTCATCTTGGTTGTTCTCTCCCCATCCTCACTCTCTGACCTCTGGTGGGGCTCAGCCCCGCTGTTATTCATGACTAAATCATGGAGTAAATAAGGAAGTGCAGGACTTCTTGTGTTGGGAAGATGGCAATGAGTGATAGAGGGGGAGGGGACACTCGTCCTATAATCCCCTCATCACTGTCACTCCTATAAAAGACAGTTCTCGTTGTTTCCTCACTCTCTGACTAAGGTCCATGAATAAAGAAATGAACTGGTAGGAGATCAGAGGACCCATTTACTAGTTACCTTGAGGGGGGAATTGTAAGATCCTCAGAGACAAAGCTGCCTGATGTGGGCGGAGTCCTAGTTTAGGGGAACCAATCTGCTGATGTCTAGTAAATAATCTTTTTATTTCTATTTTAGTAGATGGACGGGAGATGAGGAATACCTCAGAGGATTGTCTCACTTTGTCTCCAGACTGTAAAGTAGAAGATGAGGACATCACACAGTATAGTCCAGGAGAAAACCCGGCTACCTCAAATGTCCATCCGGCACCACACAGTTTCGATGGACCATCGTATTCCTCTTATCCTGAGGAACCTCAGACTGTGAGGGACCGTGCCGGACCATCGTATTCCTCTTATCCTGAGGAACCTCAGACTGTGAGGGACGGTGCCGGACCATCATATTCCTCTTATCCCGAGGAACCTCAGACTGTGAGGGAGGGTGCCGGACCATCGTATTCCTCTTATCCTGAGGAACCTCAGACTGTGAGGGACGGTGCTGTCCTTCCACCAGATAAGAGGTTCTCCTGTACTGAGTGTGGGAAGTGTTTCAGTTTTAAATCCAATCTTAATGTGCATAAAAGATCTCACACTGGTGAGAAGCCGCATTCCTGTCCTGAGTGTGGGAAATGTTTTTCACAAAAGTCATATCTTTCCACACATCAGAGATTGCACACTGGTGAGAAGCCGCATTCCTGTCCTGAGTGTGGGAAATGTTTTTCACAAAAGTCATATCTTTCCACACATCAGAGATTGCACACTGGTGAGAAGCCGTATTCCTGTCCTGAGTGCGGGAAATGTTTTTCAGATAAGTCCGCTCTTTCCAGACATCAGAGATTGCGCACTGGTGAGAAGCTGTATTCCTGTCCTGAGTGTGGGAAATGCTTTTCACAAAAGTCTGATCTTTCCAAACATCAGAGATTGCACACTGGTGAGAAGCCGCATTCCTGTCCTGAGTGTGGGAAATGTTTTTCGCAAAAGTCATATCTTTCCAGACATCAGAGATTCCACACTGGGGAGAAGCCATATTCCTGTCCTGAGTGTGGGAAATGTTTTTTAGATAAGTCCGCTCTTTCCAGACATCAGAAATTGCACACTGGTGTGAAGTCGTATTCCTGTCCTGAGTGCGGGAAATGTTTTTCACAGAAGTCATATCTTTCCACACATCAGAGATTGCACACTGGTGAGAAGCCGTATTCCTGTCCTGAGTGTAGGAAATGTTTTTCAGATAAGTCCGCTCTTTCCAGACATCAGAGATTGCACACTGGTGAGAACTTGTATTCCTGTCCTGAGTGTGGGAAAAGCTTTTCACAGAAGTCTGATCTTTCCAACCATCAGAGATTGCACACTGGTGAGAAGCCGTATTCCTGTCCTGAGTGTGGGAAATGTTTTTCATTGAAGTCTGCTCTTTCCAGACATCAGATATTGCACACTGGTGTGAAGCCGTATTCCTGTCCTGAGTGTGGGAAATGTTTTTCAGATAAGTCCACTCTTTCCAGACATCAGAGATTGCACACTGGTGAAAAACCGTATTCCTGTCCTGAGTGCGGGAAATGTTTTTCACAGAAGTCCTATCTTTCCATGCATCAGAGATCGCACACTGCTGAGAAGCCGTATTCCTGTCCTGATTGCTGGAAATGTTTTTCACGGAAGTCCCATCTTTGCAGACATCGGAAATCTCACACGGGTGAGAAGCCATTTTCCTGTCCTGAGTGAGGGAAATGTTCCGCACTGAAGTCCTGTCTTCCTGTACATCAGGGGTCCCACACAACCCTGGAGGTGTATTAGTGCCTTGAGTGCGGGAAATGTCTTCAATATGAATGTTGGTGGACATATGGGGAAGAAGCACACCCTGATATACACCTCAGATATACTCCATGGCTGATCTTCATCATGTAAGAAACACTTCATAAGGAGATCAGAGATCACCAAAGACATGGATGAAGTGTTGTCCCGTGTTGGCCATTGATAGCAGGAGAAAAATAAAAATGGAGTCCTTACCTTTCATTGGCTGAGTACATTTTGTGCAGGAAGATTTCACAAACACTTACAGATCTGGTTGTTATAAATGTGTTGATGAAATGTAACCCGCATTCCCCCAGTCATGGCGAATTGGGATTTCCTATAATGGTCAGTTCCATCTAGTGGCCATAATGTGCTTTCCTTACAGATGTCCATGGCCGCATACCTTTGGGTAGCCCCGCCCTCGCCCCCCCCCTAAGACCCCACCCCTATAAATGTTCAAAATAAGCCAATGGCTGCATTCCTTTTTTGTCCTCCTCACTTATAGGTCCATTTCTGTATGAAGTTTTCATACCTATTGGAAGTATTGGTCGGCGGGTCTGGTACTGGGCAGCTGTGCGGATGTCAGGAGCTTCCTTTGGTATCCAGAAGTCTTCCAGGACGTCCCCAGTGGTCATTGAGTCCCCAGCTATCAGTGGGGTGGTGTTATGGCACACATATGTAGAGGATCCATGCCTGGAGAGTGGGCCCTGCCACCGGCGGCCATTTGCATTGGCTGGGAGCCCAGCTGCTAGCGGGTGTCCATTAAGTGTTAGACACATGAAATTCGTTTCGGTGTGAATACAAATTCCGACATATTTTTGGTTATTCCTAGATTCGGATGTATCCAAATCTCCAAATGAAATTGTAATGAATTTGGTTGAAATCTGTTAAAATTTGTTTTGTTTATTGGTTTTCTAATGAATTCCAACTTTTCAGAACGATTCGAATTCGGATCAGTCAAAAAAAAACAATCGACTGATGCTAATTCTGTGAAGAAATAGCTGGTTGTTAATCAGCTAGCCGGGAAGCCGCCCGCCCGCATCCTTACCAACCATGACTCATCAGCTGTCAGCGGGCTTCCCCACTGACAGATGAATGGAAAGAAAATAATGCCGGCATTTCCCGGCAATAGAAAAAAATTATGTGCTCCCCTGACCCCCAGTCCATACCAGGCCCTTAGGGGCCAATATTGAAAAAAGGTGATGTAGACAGGTGGCCCAGCCTCTTACCAATGTAAATGCGGAACCTGCAGTAGGCAGAGGGCCTCCATGATGGCGAGAGCGTCTTTTTTTTATTTATTTTTTTGGGTGCGGCGGGCGTTGTGATTGATGACGGATCTACATTGGGGGAGGCTGGCTTTTATTTTTTAATAAAGAATTTTTTAAAAATTGTGTTTGTGTATTTATTGCTTTTTGACACTTTTTTTGTGAATAGGTACAGGTACTATGGTCCTGATACTCATTCACATGGGGGGGGGGGGGCAGGATCTGGGGTCCCCTTTGTAAAAGGGGCTTTCAGATTATGATGAGCCCCCTGTCTGCAGACCCCCACAACCCCAGGCCACGGTTGTGGGAAAGAGGCCCTTGTCCCCATCAGCATGGGGACAAGGTGCTTTGGGGTGGGGGGGGCAGAACTGCCACAAAACACCCACCCCCACCCCATGGTGAGGGCATGTGGCCTTGTATGGGTTAGAAGGGGGGGCGCTCGCTTGTCCCCCTTTTCCTGACTTGCCGAACTGCATGCTCAGGTTAAGATCTGGTATGGATTTTGGGGGGACCCCACGCCATTTATTTTTTTACATTTTGGCATGGGCCTGGTATAGACTGGGGGGGAGGGGACCCCACGTCATTTTTTTAATGAGAGTCCCAACATCCTATCTGTTCAGAGAAATGGAAACTACAGATGTTCACAAGGAACCACTGTCATATGTGTGGACTTTAAGGGCACAGCATGAGACAGATAACAACTCCATGGATTTATCCTAAAATAACATTTATTGATTTATCTAAAACCAGATCTCAATAAAATGAGGAAACTGGCCCCAAACTGAGCTCAGCTCGTACACAGGAGATCAATGTCTCCTACTAATTTCACTCATGTACATCATACATATATAAGGATAAGTTGGTATATATCATAAGGTTTGTGTAGGTATAGATATTTTCTCTCTTCACTTAAATGTAACATTTAGTGACGACCATGTACTTTATTACTGAATATATCTTATTACTATTATAACAATCTCCTTACTATATGGATTTTTTTGTCTCCGCTTTTTTTGTATACGTGTCTGCATCATATTTGTTACTGATGTCAACATTTGTATCAATTACTGTATGTATAATAAATGACTACGCTCAGATTCTATTTTTGTATATCTTAGTTGATGACCTGCCTCATATAAAGTCCTACGACCTCTGTTTTCTGTTTGCATTAACCAATAGGGATGGAGGCACATCACTGTGTTTGCTTCGGATCATATTCCTCTATCTTCGTCTGTTCACTAGTCAACGCGTTTCACACAAGGCTTCTTCAGGACTATAAAGATGTGCAGACAGTTTCCTCTTAAAATTAACAGACTTGATATTAGTGTTTCATACACATAGAACATAATCTGTATTTATGTACATCATAATAGATACAAACATGGTTTACTAGCACACGGCCTTCCTTCCAACCCCCAACAAATTAACCCGACCTGGGGCGGACACAGGGGGGAAAAAATCAGACCAAAATGTGTTGTGTATATAGGTATCTGTCCTGAAGATCCTAGGTACAAGATAAAATATACAGTATCTCACAAAAGTAAGTACACCTCTCACATTTTTGTAAATATTTTATTCTATCTTTTCATGTGACAACACTGAAGAAATTACACTTTGTTACAATGTAAAGTAGTGAGTGTACAGCTTGTATAACAGTGTATATTTTCTGTCCCCTCAAAATAACTCAACACACAGCCATTAATGTCTAAACCGCTGGCAACAAAAGTGAGTACACCCCTAAGTGAAAATGTCCAAATTGGGCCCAATTAGCCATTTTCCCTCCCCGGTGTCATGTGACTTGTTAGTGTTACAAATGGCCAAATTCATTGTACCTCCAATGCTGATTCTGTTCTATTTTACCTCCATTTTGACTATTTTTAGGTGCAAATGCAATTCACTCTAACACCATCAGAAACGTTAAGAGCAGTGTCAAATTCATTAAGATCAACTGTCAGGACTGGACTTAAAAACAGTCCAGCTAAAAGGTGGACTAATTTTTTCAAAATCACAAAATATGGCAGGAAAAAAATAAAAAATGTGTGGGAAAGATGTGTTATATGATTTTGAGCTAAACTGCTTTTAAACTGTGTGAAAATGTTAAGTAGAAAAAAAGATATTAATAAAAGTGTAAAATGCAAAAATAGCTCCAGAGTCAATTTCTGGCAGATAGCCCATGTGAGCATGCTCCAAACCAAAAATTAGGCTGAAAATAACGTTTTTGAAAACGTTAGTGGGAGTTTTATTGAATTTGCGGCAAATACCGCCGCAAATTCGCGGTAAAACGGCGCTATTCCGGCGCTAATAAATTTTTTTTTTTTTGCACATATCTATGTATGTCTATATATATATATATATATATATATATATATGAATCACAAAAAAGATATATATATATATATATATATCTATACATAAATATATATATATAT
This sequence comes from Pelophylax lessonae, assembly GCF_965119305.1. NCBI lineage: Eukaryota > Metazoa > Chordata > Amphibia > Anura > Ranidae > Pelophylax > Pelophylax lessonae. The sequence goes on from NC_138770.1 coordinate 21,946,648, forward strand.
ATATATATACGTATATGCCCAAAAAATAATTATATATATATATATATATGTGTTTTATTTATTGATTTGCCTATATATATATATATATATATATATATATATATATATATATATAAAAAGAAACACTAATACGGCTCCTCCCTGAAAAATTAAACATTGTATATGTGTGAAATTAATATATTTTTGGGTTGGTTAGATATAGAAAGTAACAATAATATATGGGTTTTTGCATATGCATATATATATATATATATATATATATATATATATATATATATATATGCAAAAAACAATATATTATTGTTACTTCCTATATCTAACCAACCCAAAAATATATTAATTTCACACATATACAATGTTTCATTTTTGGGGAGAAGCCGTATTAGTGTTGCTTGTCATATATAACAACATACAGTTGTAGGTAGTTCAGGGATTCGAACACCCAAATACACTGTTGCAAGGCAGCGGTGCTAACCACTTAACTACCTAAAGCTAATGACATTTTTTCAAAGCATGTGTGATTTGTACTTTAAAAAAAAAAAAATTATATTCTATTTAGACCCAATTCAAGCTCAAATAATTTTTATTTATTAAAATTTTTTGATGGACTAATTGAATCAAACTATATTTATTTTTAGAGCCCATTCACATTAGCACGACTTGTCAGCCTGACAAGTCGCGGTATGTCGCGGTCCATTGAGTAGTACAGGACCCATTCTAATAGGAGCGACACAAGTCACTCCGACTTAGAAAAAGGGTCCTGTACTACTTTGGGGCGACCTCGGAGCGACTTGCATAGACTTCCATTATGTGAAGTCTCTGCAAGTCGCGGTGCACGCGACTTCACAGGTCGCCCCCCGAAGTCGTGTCGCCTCAATGTGAATGGGCTCTTAAGGTGCCAGTGCATGTATGCTTGGTATAAAGATAACAAGAAACAAAAAAAAAAAAAACCTCAGAGACCACAATTACCAAATAATTAACCTAGTTTAGTGAAACTGTCTAAAATCAACAAATTTTTAAAAAATAATCCTGCATGCTGGAAATTATATATAGGTGTTTAAAACATTTATTTCTGTGAAAAATTTGTATTTTAAATATAAATTGATAGACTAAGAAACTATCAGTGACATATATTATGAAATAAATGTAACAGTGATTATGTTTGTGTAAATTGTGTTTTGCAAAAATGTTGCAAATATGTATTGAGCTTGTTTAAATAAACTGACCAAAATATCCAAGTGGTTAGCACATCTGCCATGCAACACTGTATTTGGGTGTTCAAATCCCTGAACTACTTACAACTGTCTGTTGTTATATATGACAAGCAACACTAATATGGCTTCTCCCCAAAAATAAAACATTGTATATGTGTGAAATTAATATATTTGTTGGTTGGTTGAGTGGGGAGCCATATTAGTGTTGCTTCCTATATAGAGCCACATTACACTCTGAAAAATAGCAAAGCATTTGAGCTTGCAAATCTGAGAATTTGCAAATTGATTGAACATATGCAGTGGAACCCCAGAACTCAGAATTCAACACCCCCCCAAAAAAAGATATATAGATATATATATATATATATATATATATATATATATATATATAAAAATACTACATCAAGTCAACACACATAATAAATGCTTTCAATAATCTCAGCAAGTGGCTTTTTCATTTAGACTAATGGGCCATACACACTATAAGATTTTCTGAAGACTTTTTCCTTTAGATTTACCAAAACCAGATAATATGAGGTCAAACCTAAACATTTCAATTTGTATGCAATCTGGCAGGCCCTTGCACTACATAGAAAAGGTAAATCTGAAGGAAAAAGTCTTCAGAAAATCTTATAGTGTGTATGGACCTTTAGGCTGGCCATACATGATCCAATTTTCTTACAATATTCTGTCCAATTTTCTTGAAATTTACCTTCAAGTATGTAGTACAAAGGCCTGCCTAATTGGATACAAGTGAAAGTGTTGTTTGGCTTTGACCTCACATTATGTGGTTTGTGGTTAATCTATCAGAAAATTGTACAACAAAAATTGAACATGTATGGCTAGCCTAAGGCTGGCCATACATGATACAATTTTCTGTCCAATTTTCTTGAAATTTACCTTCAAGTATGCAGTACGAAGGCCTGCCTAATTAGATACAAGTGAATGTGTTGTTTAGCTTTGACCTCATATTATGTGGTTTGTGGTAGATCTAACAGAAAATTGTACAACAAAAGTTGAACATGTATGGCCAGCCTAAAGGGCCATACACACTATAAGATTTTCTGAAGACTTTTTCCTTCAGATTTACCTTTTCTATGTAGTGCAAGGGTCTGCCAGATTGCATACAAATTGAAAGTGTTTAGGTTTGACCTCATATTGTTTTGGTAAATCTATAGGAAAAAGTCTTATAGTGTGTATGGCCCATTAGGCTGGCCATACATGTTCAACTTTTGTTGTACAATTTTCTGGTAGATCTACCACAAACCACATAATGTGAGGTCAAAGCTAAAAAACACATTCACTTGTATCTAATTAGGCAGGCCTTCGTACTAGATACTTGAAGGTAAATTTCAAGAAAATTGTAAGAAAATTGTAAGAAAATTTGATCATGTATGGGCAGCCTTAGTCTAAATGAAAAAGCCACTTTGTGATCATGCTGAGATCATTGAAAGCATTTCTCATGTGTGTTGACTTGTAAGAAAATTGGATCATGGATGGCCAGCCAAACACTCATTCGTTAGTGAACTGGTGATTTTGGTTTAGGAACCAACAGACCCAATTAATTACTTTGCTGGGCGTTTCCTATACTGGGTGGGTGTAGTTTAACCAAGGTTATATAATGGGATTTATAAGAGCAGCTCATTTGGCCTGTGGCAGGGCCACATGTCTTATGTCCGAATTTGCTTGTGGGGGTGGGTTGCTGGCATGCCGAATGATCCATATTGCAGTAAGTGTATTTTGTTGGATGAATACTTTTCATGCTTTTTTTATTTTCATGCCTCTGTGTAGCTGTATGTTCTACTGATTTGATGGAATTTAAATGAAAAGGCAGGCTCATGCAAACAATTAACATAAAAGTATGTTGGGTATGTTTTATGCTTAATACTAAGGTGTCTACAACTTATTTTGCTTGACTTTTGGATATTGTAAGCTCTATCTATCCATCATATGTTGTATCCTTGCACTGTAATTTGAATAAAAATTACTTGATTTGGGGGTTTTGGGGGGGGGGTTGGCGCATTTCACATGCCTGCTTGAGTGATTACTGATGTTTTATACATGTTCAATAAAGCTTATTCATTTGTACACAGCTCCTGTTTTTTTGTTTTCTTTTCTTCATATTTGTCTGGATGTAATTCAGATATCTTTTGTGTCTATTGAATGTAATCCATTTCTTGTATTTTTTGTGTGTGCAATGGCAGTACAGTATGAACATGGGTAGGGTTTCTCCCTTTACTCCAGCGAAGTGTGTATGGGGGGATGGGGGGGAGGTGTGTGTGTGTGTGGGGGGGGGGGGGTGTGTGTGTGTGGGGGGGGGGCTAAATTGTTAGAAATAATTAAAGTGTGTATGTATATACAGAATTTAGCTAAAAATATATATAAATTAAGGAATAATACAAAATTTCCATTCAGCCTCTGTGGATGAATGTAACCAAAACATTTAATAAAAAAATCACTAAAAATGATTACTAAATAAAAGATTGCTACAGCGCTCACTCACCTTTTTTAGTTGGCCTAGGTCAGTGATGATGAACCTTGGCAACACAGGTGTTTTGTAATATTTCCCATGATGCTCACCTACACTGCAGAGTACATAAGCATTATGGGAAATGTAGGGCAAAAACATCTTGGGGGGGGGGGGAGTTAAGGGTTACCATCACTGGCCTAGGTAAAACATTTCCAATACATTTTAGTTGTCTGTGTGCGCCATTTTTAAAATAAAGCAAAATCTCTTTACAATAAATTGCAAATGGCACATTGGCGTTCGCCCTGGACCAGAAATGACACCAAATTGGCTTGCACACATTCCAGCAAGTGGTCACAATCAACTGGCTAATCATGGTGAGGGCCACTTTCAGCGGTGAAGAAATGGCATTCATATGCAAAGTAAGTGTGTGTGTGTATTGATTACCAGTGCAGACCCTTGGGGGATTTACATAGTTAGTGAGGTTGAAAAAAGACATCAGTCCATCCAGTTCAACCTATGGGATGACACTAGAGCCACCAGGGATGTCCGCCCATGCCACCATTGATGCCAATCAGTGCTCAGGGAACCTGTTAGTGCCTTCCTCATCAGTGCTGCCTATCATTACCATCTATCAGTGCTGCCCACCAGTGCCACCTATCAATGCTGCATATTAGTGTCTCATCAGTGCCTTCCAGCACAGCCTCATCAATGCTTGTCAGTGCAACAAAAAACATATTGATTTACCAAATTTTATTACATAAACAAAAACACATTTTTTTAGGGGTCAAACATTTAGGTCATCTTTTTGCCAATAAAAAAAAAACCTTGCAGTGATCAAATACCACCAAAAGAAAGCAATATTTTTTTTATGAAAATAGTGTCATACATTTGTGTTAGGTACAGGGTTGCATGACCGCGCAATTGTCATTCAAAATGCAACAGTATAAAAAGCTGAAAATTGGCCTGGGCAGGAGGGGGTTAGCTCAATGGTTTAGTGGTTAGTGTTCCTGGCTATAAACACTGAGAGCATGAGTTCAAATCCCAAGTGTGCCATCACCTCCTTAAATTTTAGACAGCTGTAAATAAATACTGAAACTTGGCAAATGCATAATTGCACCCTGCACATATGCATGTTTGTTTCTTGAATATACATGGCCATTGACATGCAATTTTAGGTGATGTAGCCAATGTATTACTATGTGGCCAAAAAAAAAATAATGACACACAACTGTGAGCACACAGGGTGTTATCATGGGTGGGCCTTGATCTCATGACCTAGCAATCTTTGGCTATGAGCTTAGCCCACTACACCAAAGTGCTGAATATAATCAGATCTGCCTGAAAGTTTCAGATGAATAAAGAATGAAGATTGCTAATTAGACAGCTGTGTAGTCTGCTATTAGTAAATCTAAAGGTTAAAACACATAAGATACATAACCTTAATAGATGCCATTGCTGTGTAATAGTGATTCAGAATAGACAAATTTCCTTTTATGAAAAACACAAAGGGAATTTGGTTAACTCCAAACTCAAATTCAGCCTAAGTTAACTCCAACTCCGAATTCACTAAAGCACCTAGTTGAAGGTTTAACTCAAGCCACTTACCTAATTAGGATGCAATGAGTTTAGGCTGGAGTTATTTCTGGAGAAGTGAGCACTAGTAGATGTTTTAAAAGGGGTCCTTAAAGCAAAAAACAAAAACAACTGTGTGAGGTCAACCAGGAAATAAATACCAAACTGTTAATCCGAGCATGCAGCCTGCCTGGTCAGGAAAGGGTGAGCGTGCGATGGTAATAGGCAGTTATATATTTCTCTCCCCCATTGGTGGGAGTGGAGATGACCCATCTATAATGGCACTTTTCCACTGCAAGTACCGGCTCGGCTCTACTCGGCCCAGTTTGCTTTTCCACTGCTGGTACCACATGGTATAGTGTCGGAACGGTTCGGTACGGTACGGTATAGGTTTGCTTTTCCACTAAAGTAGTACTAAGTTAAGTGGGTGGGATAACAACGGGGTGGGTGGGATTCTCTGACCAATCAGTGGCTAGTAGTGACTGCATGCAAAGGATTGTGGGATATGGTACCAGTTTGGTACCTGTTGGAACCACAATCAAGTAGGTACTGTTTTTTCAGAGCCGTACCGTACCGTTCGGTTCCATGCAGTGGAAAAGCAAACCTATACCGTACCGAACCGTTCCGACCCTATACCATGCGGTACCAGCAGTGGAAAAGCACAAAAGCGTGCCGAACCGGTACGGTTCCATGCAGTGGAAAAGCGCCATAAGAATATACAGTACATACACACAGCACAAGGCCGTGTTAACACTACCAGATGTTTCTCTGGGCTGCGTTCCTCTGAGCTCCACAAGGTGGTGATCTCACTTCTACTCAGACAGGAAGTCTCTATGGAAGACAGGAAGTGATGTCAGGTACACACAGGAAGTTCCGGGTGAGAGGTGAGTTGGGAGGAAGTAGAGAAGAAACGTTGCTGGAAGAGGGGTTGCGACTAGTTCCTGGCCAGTAGAAGGACCCTGTCCTTTCTCAGGGTAGGATATAGCTGGCTCAGTGTGAGTGAGCTATTTCCTATCCAGCTAAAGGACCTTTTAGCCCCCTAGTGGTCAGGTCCTGTATAAGGATAGGAACTATCCAACTCACATTGAGAGAGCTAGTTCCTACCCAGCTAAAGGACCTTTTAGCCCCCTAGTGGTCAGGTCCTGTATAAGGATAGGAACTAGACGGTTCACAGTGAGAGAGCTAGTTCCTACCCAGCTAAAGGACCTTTTGGCCCCCTAGTGGCCCGGTCCTGTATAGGGATAGGAACTAGACGGTTCACAGTGAGGGAGCTAGTTCCTATCCTGCGAAAGGACCTTTTTCTCCATAGTGGTCGGGTCCTGTTGAAGGATAGGAACTAGCCAACTCACAGTGAGAACTCTAGTTCCTATCCACTCAGAGGACCTTTATACCTCCAGCTAAGAATGGTCCTTTACAGGGATAGGAACTAGACGGTTCACAGTGAGAACTCTAGTTCCTATCCACTCAGAGGACCTTTATACCTCCAGCTAAGAATGGTCCTTTACAGGGATAGGAACTAGACGGTTCACATTGAGAGAGCTAGTTCCTATCCACTCGGAGGACCTTTATACCTCCAGCTAAGAATGGTCCTTTACAGGGATAGGAACTAGACGGTTCACAGTGAGGGAGCTAGTTCCTATCCACTCAGAGGACCTTTATACCTCTAGCTAAGAATGGTCCTTTACATGGATAGGAACTAGACAGTTCACAGTGAGAGAGCTAGTTCCTATCCACTCAGAGGACCTTTATACCTCCAGCTAAGAATGGTCCTTTACAGGGATAGGAACTAGACGGTTCACAGTGAGAACTCTAGTTCCTATCCACTCAGAGGACCTTTATACCTCCAGCTAAGAATGGTCCTTTACAGGGATAGGAACTAGATGGTTCACAGTGAGAGAGCTAGTTCCTATCCACTCGGAGGACCTTTATACCTCCAGCTAAGAATGGTCCTTTACAGGGATAGGAACTAGACGGTTCACAGTGAGAGAGCTAGTTCCTATCCACTCGGAGGACCTTTATACCTCCAGCTAACAATGGTCCTTTACAGGGATAGGAACTAGACAGTTCACAGTGAGAGAGCTAGTTCCTATCCTGCGAAAGGACCTTTTTCTCCATAGTGGTCGGGTCCTGTTAAAGGATAGGAACTAGCCAACTCACAGTGAGAACTCTAGTTCCTATCCACTCAGAGGACCTTTATACCTCTAGCTAAGAATGGTCCTTTATAGGGATAGGAACTAGACGGTTCACAGTGAGAGAGCTAGTTCCTATCCACTCAGAGGACCTTTATACCTCTAGCTAAGAATGGTCCTTTACAGGAATTAGAACTAGACGGTTCACAGTGAGAGAGCTAGTTCCTATCCACTCAGAGGACATTTATACCTCTAGCTAAGAATGGTCCTTTACAGGGATAGGAACTAGATGGTTCACAGTGAGAGAGCTAGTTCCTATCCTGCGAAAGGACCTTTATACCTCCAGCTAACAATGGTCCTTTACAGGGATAGGAAGTAGACGGTTCACAGTGAGAGAGCTAGTTCCTATCCACTCAGAGGACCTTTATACCTCCAGCTAACAATGGTCCTTTACAGGGATAGGAACTAGACGGTTCACATTGAGAGAGCTAGTTCCAATCCACTCAGAGGACCTTTATACCTCCAGCTAACAATGGTCCTTTACACGGATAGGAACTAGACGGTTCACAGTGAGAGAGCTAGTTCCTATCCACTCAGAGGACCTTTATACCTCCAGCTAAGAATGGTCCTTTACAGGGATAGGAACTAGACGGTTCACAGTGAGAGAGCTAGTTCCTATCCACTCAGAGGACCTTTATACCTCCAGCTAACAATGGTCCTTTACAGGGATAGGAACTAGACGGTTCACAGTGAGAGAGCTAGTTCCTATCCACTCAGAGGACCTTTATACCTCCAGCTAAGAATGGTCCTTTACAGGGATAGGAACTAGACGGTTCACAGTGAGGGAGCTAGTTCCTATCCTGCGAAAGGACCTTTTTCTCCATAGTGGTCGGGTCCTGGTAAAGGATAGGAACTAGTCAACTCACAGTGAGAAATCTAGTTCCTATCCACTCAGAGGACCTTTATACCTCCAGCTAAGAATGGTCCTTTACAGGGATAGGAACTAGACGGTTCACAGTGAGAGAGCTAGTTCCTATCCACTCAGAGGACCTTTATACCTCCAGCTAAGAATGGTCCTTTACAGGGATAGGAACTAGACAGTTCACATTGAGAGAGCTAGTTCCTATCCACTCAGAGGACCTTTATACCTCCAGCTAACAATGGTCCTTTATAGGGATAGGAACTAGACGGTTCACAGTGAGAGAGCTAGTTCCTATCCACTCAGAGGACCTTTATACCTCCAGCTAACAATGGTCCTTTATAGGGATAGGAACTAGACGGTTCACAGTGAGAGAGCTAGTTCCTATCCACTCAGAGGACCTTTATACCTCCAGCTAACAATGGTCCTTTACAGGGATAGGAACTAGACGGTTCACATTGAGAGAGCTAGTTCCTATCCACTCAGAGGACCTTTATACCTCCAGCTAACAATGGTCCTTTACAGAGATAGGCACTAGACAGTTCACAGTGAGGGAGCTAATTCCTATCCACTCAAAGGACCTTTATACCTCCAGCTAACAATGGTCCTTTACAGAGATAGGCACTAGACGGTTCACAGTGAGGGAGCTAGTTCCTATCCTGTGAAAGAACCTTTTTCTCCACAGTGGTCGGGTCCTGGTAAAGGATAGGAACTAGCCAGCTCACAGTGAGAACTCTAGTTCCTATCCACTTAAAGGACCTTTATACCTCCAGCTAACAATGGTCCTTTATAGGGATAGGAATTCCTAGTTCCTATACTGCTAATTAAACTTTATTGATTGCAAGTTTTCCAGCAAATAAAGGGAATGATTTTATCTTTTGTGGAGCACAAGACGGCACTCACTGAGATCTGAGCACGTTACACACATAGACCTGCTGCAGGCCTTATGGCTCATGATGACTGGACTGCTGGGCCAGGTAGGGAGATTTAGTTGCACCCACCTTTGTAAAGCTGTAGCAGTGTGGAAAGCGGGGTACCGCACATATGGGGGGGGGGGGGATTTGCAGCAATGTGGAAAGTGAAGGGCACTGGAGAAAACAGAGTGGGCAATATATAGACCTGTGGAAGGTTGAGGGAGGATATACGGCACTGTGATTTCATACAGCACTAGTGTTGAGCGAACACGGACTGTATTATTCGTGTTCGTACCGAATAATTGGATTTTTTGTACCCGAACACGGACACGGACACTTTACTGTATGTTCGGGTAAAAATCCGTGTTCGGTCGTTTTATTTCCGGGTTTTGCATGCTTTGGCGCTCTTTTCATGGCGGGCTTTCAACAGCCAATCAACAATCGTTTAACTGGTGTGCCTTAAGCCATCCCAGCCATGCCTGCAAATGTCTCAGTAGCTGTGATTGGCCGTCTGAAGCATGTGACCAAGTCTTTATAAGTTCGAGGCAGCCGCAGCGGCGTCATTATGCTGCTTAGATTCAGGGACAGAGAGCACACATCAACGTGCTGGCTGCTGATTAGGGAAAGATAGGCAGGAAAAAACCATTTGTGTCCGGATAGAATTGAGGGACAGGTCGGAGTGTTTAGGCAGGGCGAGTTGTAGGCATTTTAGGGATAGAGTCTGCTGAATTATATAGGGTCAGTGTCTTCTACAAACTACAATCGATATTGCTGTGTGGGGGGTGGGGTGAATCTGCACTCAATCCTGATCTACGATCTCTTCTCAATCCTGTTAGGGACAGAGTCTGCTGAATTTTAGGGAAACTGTGTTCTACAAACTACAATCGATATTGCTGTGTGGGGGGTGGGGTGAATCTGCACTCAATCCTGATCTACGATCTCTTCTCAATCCTGTTAGGGACAGAGTCTGCTGAATTTTAGGGAAACTGTGTTCTACAAACTACAATCGATATTGCTGTGTGGGGGGTGGGGTGAATCTGCACTCAATCCTGATCTACGATCTCTTCTCAATCCTGTTAGGGACAGAGTCTGCTGAATTTTAGGGAAACTGTGTTCTACAAACTACAATCGATATTGCTGTGTGGTGTGGGATTGGAGATAGGCAGGTGTCAGTGATCCACATCCATTTTTCTGTGTGTGAGCTGCAGTGAACACAATCTTTTTGGGCTGCAGTGAACACAATCTTTTTGGGCTGCAGTGAACACAATCTTTTTGGGCTGCAGTGAACACAATCTTTTTGGGGTGCAGTGAACAAAATCTTTTTGGGGTGCAGTGAACACAATCCTTTTTGGTGTGCAGTGAACACAATCTTTGTGGGGTGCAGTGAACAAAATCCTTTGTGGGGTGCAGTGAACACAATCTTTTTGGGGTGCAGTGAACAAAATCCTTTTTGGGGTGCAGTGAACAACATCCTTTTTGGGGTGCAGTGAACACAATCTTTTTGGGGTGCAGTGAACAAAATCCTTTGTGGGGTGCAGTGAACACAATCTTTTTGGGGTGCAGTGAACACAATCTTTTTGGGGTGGAGTGAACAACATCCTTTTTGGGGTGCAGTGAACAAAATCCTTTTTGGGGTGCAGTGAACAAAATCATTTTTGGGGTGCAGTGAACACAATCTTTTTGGGGTGCAGTGAACACAATCTTTGTGGGGTGCAGTGAACACAATCTTTTTGGGGTGGAGTGAACAACATCCTTTTTGGGGTGCAGTGAACAACATCCTTTTTGGGGTGCAGTGAACACAATCTTTTTGGGGTGCAGTGAACACAATCTTTGTGGGGTACAGTGAACAGAATCTTTGTGGGGTGCAGTGAACAAAATCTTTGGGGGGTACAGTGAACACAATCTTTGTGAGGTGCAGTGAACACAATCTTTGTGGGGTGCAGTGAACACAATCATTGTGGGGTGCAGTGAACTCAATCTTTGTGGGGTACAGTGAACACAATCTCATACTGAAGGTTTGAGGGTGCTGCCTGTTCCATACTCCCCCTACTCCTCATCTAGCCTTTTAGGGGTACAAACAATAGTAATTGGGGCCTAGTGTGGTTGTGTACGTGTGATATACATACACTTTTTTGGGATCATATTTTCTATTCCGCTATTTAATCAAAAACCTCTGGGGATCAGTTAAATTGGGGGATAGTCTGTGTTGGTACGTGTGAGAGAGATCCACCTTTCCAAGTTGTTGGGGTTCATCTCATACTTCTGAAGGTTTGAGGGTGCTGCCTGTTCCATACTCCCCCTACTCCTAGCCTTTTAGGGGTACAAACAATAGTAATTGGGGCCTAGTGTGGTTGTGTACGTGTGATATACATACACTTTTTTGGGATCATATTTTCTATTCCGCTATTTAATCAAAAACCTTTGGGGATCAGTTAAATTGGGGGATAGTCTGTGTTGGTACGTGTGAGAGAGATCCACCTTTCCAAGTTGTTGGGGTTCATCTCATACTTCTGAAGGTTTGAGGGTGCTGCCTGTTCCATACTCCCCCTACTCCTAGCCTTTTAGGGGTACAAACAATAGTAATTGGGGCCTAGTGTGGTTGTGTACGTGTGATATACATACACTTTTTTGGGATCATATTTTCTATTCCGCTATTTAATCAAAAACCTCTGGGGATCAGTTAAATTGGGGGATAGTCTGTGTTGGTACGTGTGAGAGAGATCCACCTTTCCAAGTTGTTGGGGTTCATCTCATACTTCTGAAGGTTTGAGGGTGCTGCCTGTTCCATACTCCCCCCTACTCCTAGCCTTTTAGGGGTACAAACAATAGTAATTGGGGCCTAGTGTGGTTGTGTACGTGTGATATACATACACTTTTTTGGGATCATATTTTCTATTCCGCTATTTAATCAAAAACCTTTGGGGATCAGTTAAATTGGGGGATAGTCTGTGTTGGTACGTGTGAGAGAGATCCACCTTTCCAAGTTGTTGGGGTTCATCTCATACTTCTGAAGGTTTGAGGGTGCTGCCTGTTCCATACTCCCCCTACTCCTAGCCTTTTAGGGGTACAAACAATAGTAATTGGGGCCTAGTGTGGTTGTGTACGTGTGATATACATACACTTTTTTGGGATCATATTTTCTATTCCGCTATTTAATCAAAAACCTTTGGGGATCAGTTAAATTGGGGGATAGTCTGTGTTGGTACGTGTGAGAGAGATCCACCTTTCCAAGTTGTTGGGGTTCATCTCATACTTCTGAAGGTTTGAGGGTGCTGCCTGTTCCATACTCCCCCTACTCCTAGCCTTTTAGGGGTACAAACAATAGTAATTGGGGCCTAGTGTGGTTGTGTACGTGTGATATACATACACTTTTTTGGGATCATATTTTCTATTCCGCTATTTAATCAAAAACCTTTGGGGAGCAGTTAAATTGGGGGATAGTCTGTGTTGGTACGTGTGAGAGAGATCCACCTTTCCAAGTTGTTGGGGTTCATCTCATACTTCTGAAGGTTTGAGGGTGCTGCCTGTTCCATACTCCCCCTACTCCTAGCCTTTTAGGGGTACAAACAATAGTAATTGGGGCCTAGTGTGGTTGTGTACGTGTGATATACATACACTTTTTTGGGATCATATTTTCTATTCCGCTATTTAATCAAAAACCTTTGGGGATCAGTTAAATTGGGGGATAGTCTGTGTTGGTACGTGTGAGAGAGATCCACCTTTCCAAGTTGTTGGGGTTCATCTCATACTTCTGAAGGTTTGAGGGTGCTGCCTGTTCCATACTCCCCCTACTCCTAGCCTTTTAGGGGTACAAACAATAGTAATTGGGGCCTAGTGTGGTTGTGTACGTGTGATATACATACACTTTTTTGGGATCATATTTTCTATTCCGCTATTTAATCAAAAACCTCTGGGGATCAGTTAAATTGGGGGATAGTCTGTGTTGGTACGTGTGAGAGAGATCCACCTTTCCAAGTTGTTGGGGTTCATCTCATACTTCTGAAGGTTTGAGGGTGCTGCCTGTTCCATACTCCCCCCTACTCCTAGCCTTTTAGGGGTACAAACAATAGTAATTGGGGCCTAGTGTGGTTGTGTACGTGTGATATACATACACTTTTTTGGGATCATATTTTCTATTCCGCTATTTAATCAAAAACCTTTGGGGATCAGTTAAATTGGGGGATAGTCTGTGTTGGTACGTGTGAGAGAGATCCACCTTTCCAAGTTGTTGGGGTTCATCTCATACTTCTGAAGGTTTGAGGGTGCTGCCTGTTCCATACTCCCCCTACTCCTAGCCTTTTAGGGGTACAAACAATAGTAATTGGGGCCTAGTGTGGTTGTGTACGTGTGATATACATACACTTTTTTGGGATCATATTTTCTATTCCGCTATTTAATCAAAAACCTTTGGGGATCAGTTAAATTGGGGGATAGTCTGTGTTGGTACGTGTGAGAGAGATCCACCTTTCCAAGTTGTTGGGGTTCATCTCATACTTCTGAAGGTTTGAGGGTGCTGCCTGTTCCATACTCCCCCTACTCCTAGCCTTTTAGGGGTACAAACAATAGTAATTGGGGCCTAGTGTGGTTGTGTACGTGTGATATACATACACTTTTTTGGGATCATATTTTCTATTCCGCTATTTAATCAAAAACCTCTGGGGATCAGTTAAATTGGGGGATAGTCTGTGTTGGTACGTGTGAGAGAGATCCACCTTTCCAAGTTGTTGGGGTTCATCTCATACTTCTGAAGGTTTGAGGGTGCTGCCTGTTCCATACTCCCCCTACTCCTAGCCTTTTAGGGGTACAAACAATAGTAATTGGGGCCTAGTGTGGTTGTGTACGTGTGATATACATACACTTTTTTGGGATCATATTTTCTATTCCGCTATTTAATCAAAAACCTTTGGGGATCAGTTAAATTGGGGGATAGTCTGTGTTGGTACGTGTGAGAGAGATCCACCTTTCCAAGTTGTTGGGGTTCATCTCATACTTCTGAAGGTTTGAGGGTGCTGCCTGTTCCATACTCCCCCTACTCCTAGCCTTTTAGGGGTACAAACAATAGTAATTGGGGCCTAGTGTGGTTGTGTACGTGTGATATACATACACTTTTTTGGGATCATATTTTCTATTCCGCTATTTAATCAAAAACCTTTGGGGATCAGTTAAATTGGGGGATAGTCTGTGTTGGTACGTGTGAGAGAGATCCACCTTTCCAAGTTGTTGGGGTTCATCTCATACTTCTGAAGGTTTGAGGGTGCTGCCTGTTCCATACTCCCCCTACTCCTAGCCTTTTAGGGGTACAAACAATAGTAATTGGGGCCTAGTGTGGTTGTGTACGTGTGATATACATACACTTTTTTGGGATCATATTTTCTATTCCGCTATTTAATCAAAAACCTCTGGGGATCAGTTAAATTGGGGGATAGTCTGTGTTGGTACGTGTGAGAGAGATCCACCTTTCCAAGTTGTTGGGGTTCATCTCATACTTCTGAAGGTTTGAGGGTGCTGCCTGTTCCATACTCCCCCCTACTCCTAGCCTTTTAGGGGTACAAACAATAGTAATTGGGGCCTAGTGTGGTTGTGTACGTGTGATATACATACACTTTTTTGGGATCATATTTTCTATTCCGCTATTTAATCAAAAACCTTTGGGGATCAGTTAAATTGGGGGATAGTCTGTGTTGGTACGTGTGAGAGAGATCCACCTTTCCAAGTTGTTGGGGTTCATCTCATACTTCTGAAGGTTTGAGGGTGCTGCCTGTTCCATACTCCCCCTACTCCTAGCCTTTTAGGGGTACAAACAATAGTAATTGGGGCCTAGTGTGGTTGTGTACGTGTGATATACATACACTTTTTTGGGATCATATTTTATATTCCGCTATTTAATCAAAAACCTCTGGGGATCAGTTAAATTGGGGGATAGTCTGTGTTGGTACGTGTGAGAGAGATCCACCTTTCCAAGTTGTTGGGGTTCATCTCATACTTCTGAAGGTTTGAGGGTGCTGCCTGTTCCATACTCCCCCCTACTCCTAGCCTTTTAGGGGTACAAACAATAGTAATTGGGGCCTAGTGTGGTTGTGTACGTGTGATATACATACACTTTTTTGGGATCATATTTTCTATTCCGCTATTTAATCAAAAACCTTTGGGGATCAGTTAAATTGGGGGATAGTCTGTGTTGGTACGTGTGAGAGAGATCCACCTTTCCAAGTTGTTGGGGTTCATCTCATACTTCTGAAGGTTTGAGGGTGCTGCCTGTTCCATACCCCCCCTACTCCTCATCTAGCCTTTTAGGGGTACAAACAATAGTAATTGGGGCCTAGTGTGGTTGTGTACGTGCGAGATACATACACTTTTTTTGATCATATTTCCTATTCCGCTATTCAATAAAAACCTTTGAGGATCAATTGAATTGCGGGATAGTCTGTGTCGGTACGTGTGAGAGAGATCCACCTTTCCAAGTTGTTGGGGTTCATCTCATACTTCTGAAGGTTTGAGGGTGCTGCCTGTTCCATACCCCCCCTACTCCTCATCTAGCCTTTTAGGGGTACAAACAATAGTAATTGGGGCCTAGTGTGGTTGTGTACGTGCGAGATACATACACTTTTTTTGATCATATTTCCTATTCCGCTATTCAATAAAAACCTTTGGGGATCAATTAAATTGCGGGATAGTCTGTGTCGGTACGTGTGAGATCCACCTTTCCAAGTTTTTGGGGTTCATCTCATACTTCTGAAGCTTTGAGGGTGCTGCCTGTTCCATACTCCTCCTCCTCCTCATCCATCCTTTTAGGTGTACAAACAATAGTAATTGGGGCCTAGTGTGCTTCTGTACGTGTGAGATACATACACATTTTTTGATCATATTTCCTATTCCGCTATTCAATAAAAACCTTTGGGGATCAATTAAATTGCGGAATAGTCTGTGTCGGTACGTGTGAGATCCACCTTTCCAAGTTTTTGGGGTTCATCTCATACTTCTGAAGCTTTGAGGGTGCTGCCTGTTCCATACTCCTCCTCCTCCTCATCCATCCTTTTAGGTGTACAAACAATAGTAATTGGGGCCTAGTGTGCTTCTGTACGTGTGAGATACATACACATTTTTTGATCATATTTCCTATTCCGCTATTCAATAAAAACCTTTGGGGATCAATTAAATTGCGGAATAGTCTGTGTCGGTACGTGTGAGATCCACCTTTCCAAGTTTTTGGGGTTCATCTCATACTTCTGAAGCTTTGAGGGTGCTGCCTGTTCCATACTCCTCCTCCTCCTCATCCATCCTTTTAGGTGTACAAACAATAGTAATTGGGGCCTAGTGTGTTTCTGTACGTGCGAGATACATACACTTTTTTTGATCATATTTCCTATTCCGCTATTCAATAAAAACCTTTGAGGATCAATTGAATTGCGGGATAGTCTGTGTCGGTACGTGTGAGAGAGATCCACCTTTCCAAGTTGTTGGGGTTCATCTCATACTTCTGAAGGTTTGAGGGTGCTGCCTGTTCCATACCCCCCCTACTCCTCATCTAGCCTTTTAGGGGTACAAACAATAGTAATTGGGGCCTAGTGTGGTTGTGTACGTGCGAGATACATACACTTTTTTTGATCATATTTCCTATTCCGCTATTCAATAAAAACCTTTGGGGATCAATTAAATTGCGGGATAGTCTGTGTCGGTACGTGTGAGATCCACCTTTCCAAGTTTTTGGGGTTCATCTCATACTTCTGAAGCTTTGAGGGTGCTGCCTGTTCCATACTCCTCCTCCTCCTCATCCATCCTTTTAGGTGTACAAACAATAGTAATTGGGGCCTAGTGTGCTTCTGTACGTGTGAGATACATACACATTTTTTGATCATATTTCCTATTCCGCTATTCAATAAAAACCTTTGGGGATCAATTAAATTGCGGAATAGTCTGTGTCGGTACGTGTGAGATCCACCTTTCCAAGTTTTTGGGGTTCATCTCATACTTCTGAAGCTTTGAGGGTGCTGCCTGTTCCATACTCCTCCTCCTCCTCATCCATCCTTTTAGGTGTACAAACAATAGTAATTGGGGCCTAGTGTGCTTCTGTACGTGTGAGATACATACACATTTTTTGATCATATTTCCTATTCCGCTATTCAATAAAAACCTTTGGGGATCAATTAAATTGCGGAATAGTCTGTGTCGGTACGTGTGAGATCCACCTTTCCAAGTTTTTGGGGTTCATCTCATACTTCTGAAGCTTTGAGGGTGCTGCCTGTTCCATACTCCTCCTCCTCCTCATCCATCCTTTTAGGTGTACAAACAATAGTAATTGGGGCCTAGTGTGTTTCTGTACGTGCGAGATACATACACTTTTTTTGATCATATTTCCTATTCCGCTATTCAATAAAAACCTTTGGGGATCAATTAAATTGCGGGATAGTCTGTGTCGGTACGTGTGAGATCCACCTTTCCAAGTTTTTGGGGTTCATCTCATACTTCTGAAGCTTTGAGGGTGCTGCCTGTTCCATACTCCTCCTCCTCCTCATCCATCCTTTTAGGTGTACAAACAATAGTAATTGGGGCCTAGTGAGCTTCTGTACGTGTGAGATACATACACATTTTTTGATCATATTTCCTATTCCGCTATTCAATAAAAACCTTTGGGGATCAATTAAATTGCGGAATAGTCTGTGTCGGTACGTGTGAGATCCACCTTTCCAAGTTTTTGGGGTTCATCTCATACTTCTGAAGCTTTGAGGGTGCTGCCTGTTCCATACTCCTCCTCCTCCTCATCCATCCTTTTAGGTGTACAAACAATAGTAATTGGGGCCTAGTGTGTTTCTGTACGTGCGAGATACATACACTTTTTTTGATCATATTTCCTATTCCGCTATTCAATAAAAACCTTTGGGGATCAATTAAATTGCGGGATAGTCTGTGTCGGTACGTGTGAGATCCACCTTTCCAAGTTTTTGGGGTTCATCTCATACTTCTGAAGCTTTGAGGGTGCTGCCTGTTCCATACTCCTCCTCCTCCTCATCCATCCTTTTAGGTGTACAAACAATAGTAATTGGGGCCTAGTGTGCTTCTGTACGTGTGAGATACATACACATTTTTTGATCATATTTCCTATTCCGCTATTCAATAAAAACCTTTGGGGATCAATTAAATTGCGGGATAGTCTGTGTCGGTACGTGTGAGATCCACCTTTCCAAGTTTTTGGGGTTCATCTCATACTTCTGAAGCTTTGAGGGTGCTGCCTGTTCCATACTCCTCCTCCTCCTCATCCATCCTTTTAGGTGTACAAACAATAGTAATTGGGGCCTAGTGTGTTTCTGTACGTGTGAGATACATACACTTTTTTTGATCATATTTCCTATTCCGCTATTCAATAAAAACCTTTGGGGATCAATTGAATTGCGGGATAGTCTGTGTCGGTACGTGTGAGAGAGATCCACCTTTCCAAGTTGTTGGGGTTCATCTCATACTTCTGAAGGTTTGAGGGTGCTGCCTGTTCCATACCCCCCCTACTCCTCATCTAGCCTTTTAGGGGTACAAACAATAGTAATTGGGGCCTAGTGTGGTTGTGTACGTGCGAGATACATACACTTTTTTTGATCATATTTCCTATTCCGCTATTCAATAAAAACCTTTGAGGATCAATTGAATTGCGGGATAGTCTGTGTCGGTACGTGTGAGAGAGATCCACCTTTCCAAGTTGTTGGGGTTCATCTCATACTTCTGAAGGTTTGAGGGTGCTGCCTGTTCCATACTCCCCCTACTCCTCATCTAGCCTTTTAGGGGTACAAACAATAGTAATTGGGGCCTAGTGTGGTTGTGTACGTGTGATATACATACACTTTTTTTGGATCATATTTTCTATTCCGCTATTCAATAAAAACCTTTCTAGGGCAAGATCTTAAATTACAGAAATATGAGGAGACCGTCAAATAAGGGCCGTGGCCTGGGTCGTGGTGCTGCTGGTAGAGCTCCTGTTGCAAGGAGAGGACATGGTCGATCTGTGCCAGCTACACGCACAAGTGAAACACCTTCCTCAAGTGTGAGTAGGCGACAGAACCTGCATCAGTATTTGGTAGGGCATCAAACGCCCCTAGAAGTGATGAGGCCAGAACAAGTTGAGGCGATAGTAGATTGGTTTGCTGCTGACAGTGCCTCCAGTTCCTTCACATTGTCTCCCACCCAGTCTACTGCAGAAAGGTCAGAGTTGGCACCTGCAGCCAATGTCCAACCGTCTTTCACCTCACCCCCTTGCAAATCAGGCCAGCAGTCTGAGCCCCAAGCCATACAGCAGTCTCTTATTCTTTTTGAGGACTCTGTCAGCAGGGTTTCCCAGGGCCATCCACCTAGCCCTGCCCCAGAAGTGGAAGAGATTGAGTGCAGCGATGCCCAACCACTTATTCCTCAAGATGAGTACATGCAAGGATCATCGCAGCACGTCTCCGATGATGACGAAACGCAGGTGCCAACTGCTGCGGCGTTCAGCATTGTGGAGACCGACAAGGAGGGCAGGGGTGAAGACTGGGTGGAAGATGATGTGGAGGACGATGAGGTCCTCGACCCCACATGGAATGAACGTCATGCAGGTGAACTGAGTAGTTTGGAGGAAGAGGCGGTGGTCGCACAGAGCCACCAGCACAGCAGAAGAGGGAGCAGGGTGCAGAAGCGGAGCGGCCGTGCCCTAGACACTACGCCCGCTACTGCCCAACGCAGCAAGGGAACGAGCGCACCAAAGTCAGCTCAAAGGAGTTCTCTAGCGTGGAAGTTCTTTAGAAAATGTGCTGATGACAGGACACGAGTGGTTTGCACCCTGTGCAATCAGAGCTTGAAGCGAGGCATGAACCTTCTCAACCTGAGCACAACCTGCATGATCAGGCATCTAAGTGCAAAGCACGAGCTGCAGTGGAGTACACACCTTCAAAACCAAGAAACGTCTCTGGCTCATCCTGCTTCCTCTTCTGCTGCAGTCTCGGCCGCTCCAGCCACATCTGTAGTGATACCGGCACCTGCCACCCCGCAAACAGACGATCTGTCAGCAACACCACCACCTGGGTCACCAACAACCATCTCCACAATGTCCCGTGGAAGCGTTCAGCTTTCCATCTCCCAAACACTTGAGAGGAAGAGGAAGTACCCCCCTACCCACCCGCGATCCCTGGCCCTGAATGCCAGCATTTCAAAATTATTGGCCTTTGAAATGCTGTCATTCCGTCTGGTGGAGACGCACAGTTTTAAAAACCTTATGTCGGTGGCTGTCCCACAGTACGTCGTGCCCAGCCGCCACTACTTTTCCAGGCAAGCCATCCCTTCCCTGCACAACCAAGTGGGGGAAAAAATCAGGTGTGCACTGCGCAACGCCATCTGTGCCAAGGTCCACCTAACTACGGATACGTGGACCAGTAAGCACGGTCAGGGGCGTTATATCTCCCTAACGGCACACTGGGTAAATGCAGTGGCGGATGGGCCTGAGGCGGATAGCAATTTGGCGCATGTCCTTCCACCACCGAGGATTGCAGGGCGCTTCAGTTTGCCTCCTGTTCCTAACTCCTCCTACTCCGCTTCCTCATCCTCTACCGCCTCCTCATCCGGACAGCGTAACACCTTCACCACCAACTTCAGCACGGCCAGGGGTAAACGACAGCAGGCAGTTTTACAACTTGCCTGTTTGGGGGACAAACCACACACCGCGCAGGAGTTGTGGAGGAGCATGGAACAGCAGACAAATGAGTGGTTGCTGCCAGCGAGCCTCAAGCCCGGCCTGGTGGTGTGCGATAACGGGCGAAATCTCATAGCAGCTCTGGGCCTAGCCGGTTTGACGCACATCCCTTGCCTGGCGCATGTGCTGAATTTGGTGGTGCAGAGGTTCCTTAAAAACTACCCCGATATGTCAGAGCTGCTGCAGAAAGTGCGGGCCGTTTGTGCGCACTTTCGGCGTTCTCACCCTGCTGCTGCTCGCCTGGCAGCGCTGCAGCGTAACTTCGGCCTTCCCGCTCACCGCCTCATATGTGACGTGCCCACAAGGTGGAACTCCACCTTGCACATGCTGGAAAGACTGTGCGAGCAGCAGCAGGCCATAGTGGAGTTTCAGCTGCAGCACGCACGCGTGAGTCGCTCTGCGGAACAGCACCACTTCACCACCAATAACTGGGCCTCCATGCGAGACCTGTGTGCCTTGTTGCGCTGTTTTGAGTACTCCACCAACATGGCCAGTGGCAATGACGCCGTTCTCAGCTTAACTATCCCACTTCTATGCCTCCTTGAAAAAACAATTCGGGCGATGATGGAAGAGGATGTGGCACAGGATGAGGAGGAGGAGGAGGATGAAGAGGTAACATTTCCAAGGCTTTCAGGGCAGTCATTCGCAAGGGGCTCCGAGGGTGGGTTCCTGCACACGCAAACGCCAGGGACGCAATTGTCCAGCAGGGGCACAGTTCTGGAGGATGAGGAGGATGAGGAGGAGGAGGAGCTGGAGGAGGAGATGGAACCATGTTCACAGCAGGGTGGCACCCAGGCCAGCTCATGGCCATCACTGGTGCGTGGCTGGGGGGATACAGAGGACACGGACCATACACCTCCCACAGAGGACAGCCTTTCGTTGCCTCTGGGCAGCCTGGCACACATGAGCGATTACATGCTGCAGTGTCTCCACAACGACCGCCGAGTTGCCCACATTCTAACTTGTGCTGATTACTGGGTGGCCACGCTGCTGGATCCCCGTTACAAGGACAACGTACCGTCCTTAATTCACTCACTGGAGCGCGATCGCAAGATGCGCGAGTACAAGCGCACGCTGGTAGACGCCATGCTGCTGGCATTCCCATCTGACAGCGGGGCCACAGTGGAAGCACAAGGCAGAGGAGGAGGAGGAGGAGGAGGTCGCCAACGCAACCAGGGCACCGCCAGCACCTCAGAAGGCAGGGTTAGCATGGCCGAAATGTGGAAAAGCTTTGTCAGCACGCCACAACAAACAGCAGCACCAGCAGCTCAGATGGAACGTCTTAGCAGGAGGCAGCATTTTACCAACATGGTGGAGCAGTATGTGTGCACACGCCTACATGTAGTGAATGACGGGTCTGCCCCCTTCAACTTCTGGGTCTCCAAATTGGGCACATGGCCTGAGCTTGCCCTTTACGCCTTGGAGGTGCTGGCGTGCCCTGCAGCCAGTGTATTCTCTGAACGGGTATTTAGCACGGCTGGGGGCGTTATAACAGACAAGCGCAGCCGCCTGTCCAGAGACAATGTGGACAAGCTCACGTTCATTAAAATGAACCAGGCATGGATCCCACGGGACTTTTCCGTACCTTATGCAGAATAGCAATGGATACCGACCTTACCCACCCATTGTTCCATTTTTGCTCTTTCTCACTCTTTTGGGGTGTACCCTCATTTAAAATTTGTGAAAAGAAGCAGTGTTGGCTACCTCGTCCTCCTCCTCAGGGCCAGATTAATGTAGGGTCTATTGGAGCTGCAGCTCCAGGCCCCTACCTTTTATATAGGCCCCGGGTTGGCCATATTCACTGTTACCGCTCTTCTGTCACTTGTAAACACAGAAGTCTGGCTTCTATGCTCGCTTCCCCAGGCAGCACCCTCAGAACCTCCCCACACAGCGTGAAGGCCGGACAAGGAGGGACAGTTGGCGATGCATGGATGTGTTTATGGGCTTCAGAGACAGCATCCCATGTTGAATTAGGCATGCATGGCTGCACCCTTCCTCCTCTGGGTGCATGGCAAGGCACGGCCCTAAGGCCCTTCAAAATCCTCAGCACCAAGCCCATGATGCTGTTAATCCGGCCCTGGTCCTCCTCCACCGCCGCTTCCACCTACACCGCCCATAGGTGTGCGCAGCCTATTGCATTAAGGTGTGCACCCCAAAGTTGAAATACACATGCATGTGTTTGCCAGCAGGGAGAGTAATGTATCGGGGCCATGTACCTGTAGGCAAGGAGAAATAGAGCAGAGCAGGTCCCAGGGAGATCTTTCCCATCTCCTCACTGGCAATGCTATGTGCCCTAGGTGATTAGGGTGTGCCCAGGCACACCCAGCACACCCTGTGCGCACGCCTATGTCACCGCCACATCCACCACCACCTCAACCTCCCTCCTACTCCATATGGGCCTCGTCCTTCAGAGATGAAGAAGAACATTGTTTTATTTTTCTGTTTTTTTTTGTTGTTTTAAGTTATTTCCCTATCCACATTTGTTTGCAGAGCACTTGCCATGCTCTTAATTACGTTTTGCTGCCATTTGCAGCACTCTAGCCCTTTCCTTTGGTGTTTTAGAGCCATTTTAGTGCCTTAAAGTTCGGGTCCCCATTGACTTCAATGGGGTTCGGTGTCCGGGAAAAGTTCGGTAAAAGACCGGGACACGGACCCGGACTTTTTTTTAAAGTTCGGCCGAACCCGTCGAACACGGACATCTAGGTGTCCGCTCAACCCTATACAGCACCCATCTTCATGTCATTGTTTTTTAATAAAAGTCACAGAAACACTAAAACATTGTTAATGTTAAGATTTTAGTTTTTCTCTTTATATTCTCTCAGTATAATTTTATACCTAGAATGGTTTAGTTCATGGGTACTGGTCTGATTTGTGTCTAACGCCAATACAGGGTGATTTTTACAGGGAGTCCCAGTGGTGAGTCTTGGGGTAGTGAGAAAAGGTGGAATGGCTGTTATTAGATTTACTGTATAACATCCATTGCATCTGTTTTATACATCACAATTGGCTTCTGAAATGGAGACTCCGACACCCCCAGTTTGGTGGAGATTATTCGAGCAATTTTAGACTTTAATAAACGGGAAGCAATGTTGCAAATATCACCAGAGGAACACGGAAGTTGGGAACCAGCACAAATAGTGCAAACTCCCTACTTCTGTCATGACCTAATGTTATAAAATTGGCGCACACTAAGACTGTGCCAGTATTAGGCGCCATTTTTGTGAGCTCCATCTTTAAAATTCCCCACAAATGCCCTTTGACCTGACAATTGTGTGGTCAGTACTCTGTGACAATTCACTCATACCCAATCTTCATCAGAGCTGTAGAAACTCCCGGCTGTCTGTAGACCTTCTGTGTGGAAAACTTGGGTTTACCCCTGTTGTGGCGGCAAATGGTACCACCTACTACCCAAGTATTAACCATATGCTTTACAGATAAAATATTTTTTAAATATTAAGAAAAAAAAACTCCTTTTGCAATTGCTCACTGTTTATAGGCTGGGTGGCCACTTTGCGGGGTCTATGGTGGTTTGTTTTCAGTTGGCTGTAGTGGTTTGTGTTCTTTATGGACACCTTGATAAGGACATGTTAGCCGAACCGTTGTGAAAATTAAAGGATACCGGCTTATTTCATCTGACACTTTGTAAAGTGGAAGGGGGAACATATGCCGCTGTGATTGGATACAACACACATCTGCTTATCACTGTTTTTAACCAGTTCCCTACTGCCGCATTGTAAAATGACGCCGGCAGGAACACTCTCCCTCCGGGCGGGCGTCATGTGACCTCCACCCATTCTCGGCATGCATCACAACGATAGGGGGATGAGGCGCGTGTCTCTCGGGACACAGTCCATCCCCGATCAGTATAAAGAGCCAATAAAAACAGCTCTTTACCATGTGAGCGGCTGTCACAGAATGTAAACAAGCCGTGGTAACTAGCCGTTACCAGGTTCACCTCCTCACACACCAACCCAGTGTGAGAAGAAGATTGCAGTAACAGCTAGTTACCGCCCACATTACAAAGTAAAACACACCGATTACCCCCAGTAATAAAGAGGACCCATCGCCAGCCCATCAGAGTACCCAAGTATCTGTCACCAGCCCATCAGAGTACCCGAGTACCCGTCACCAGCCCATAAGAGTACCCAAGTACCGGTCACCAGCCCATCAGAGTACCCAAGTACCGGTCACCAGCCCATCAGAGTACCCAAGTACCGGTCACCAGCCCATCAGAGTACCCAAGTACCGGTCACCAGCCCATCAGAGTACCTGTCACCAGCCCAGAGTACCTGTCTCCAGCCCAGAGTACCTAAGTACCTATCTCAAGCCCACCAAAGTACCCAAGTACCTGTCTCCAGCCCATCAGAATACCCGAGTACATGTCACCAGCCCATCAGAATACCCAAGTACATGTCACCAGCCCATCAGAGTACCCGAGTACCTGTCACCAGCCCATCAGAGTACCCGAGTACCTGTCACCAGCCCAGAGTACCTAAGTACCTATCTCAAGCCCACCAGAGTACCCAAGTACCTGTCTCCAGCCCATCAGAATACCCGAGTACATGTCACCAGCCCATCAGAATACCCAAGTACATGTCACCAGCCCATCAGAGTACCCGAGTACCTGTCACCAGCCCAGAGTACTTATCTGCAGACCATCAAAGTACCTGTCTCCAGCCCAGAGTACCTATCGGAAGCCCACCAGAGTAGCCGAGTACCTGTCACCAGCCCATCAGAGTAGCCGAGTACCTGTCACCAGCCCATCAGAGTACCCAAGTATCTGACACCAGCCCAGAGTACTTATCTGCAGACCATCAAAGTATCTGTCTCCAGCCCAGAGTACCTATCGGAAGCCCACCAGAGTAGCCGAGTACCTGTCACCAGCCCATCAGAGTAGCCGAGTACCTGTCACCAGCCCATCAGAGTACCCAAGTATCTGTCTCCAGCCCAGAGTACCTAAGTACCTATCTGAAGCCCACCAGAGTACCCAAGTACCTGTCTACAGCCCCTTAGAGCAGTGGTCCTCAACTCCGTTCCTCAGGGCCCACTAACAGGCCAGGTTTGCAAGATAACTAAACTGCATCACAGGTGATCTCATTTGCTGCTCAGCGATTGCAGTATTCTAGTCTGAATCTCCCCAAGGTAATACTTAAAAATCTGTTAGTGGGCCCCGAGGACCGGAGTTGAGGACCACTGCCTTAGAGTACCCGGGTACCTATATTAGAGTACCTTTCTGCAGCCCATGCCTTATAAAATATACGTTGGGGTGTTTGCTTTTCAAAATGGGGTCAATTTGTGGGCGTTTCCATTGTCCTGGTGCTCCAGGGCCTTCAAAAAAGTGATAGGTAAGAAATTAGATGTGTAATTTATGCTCTTGAAACGCCTAGAGGATGTTGGGCCTCTGTATGTGGTCAGGCTGTGTAAAAGTCTCACACATGTGGTATCGCCATACTCAGGAGTAGCAGAATGTATTTTGGGGTGTAATTTTTGCTATGTACATGCTATGTGTTAGAAATATCTTATAAATTGACAACTATGTGTGGAAAAAAAATATGTTTTCTTTTTCTTTCCACATTTTCCAAAAACTTGTGCATAAAAAAAAAAAATGATGTTTAAAAGACTCATTATGCTTTGTAGAATTTACATCAGGGTGTTTGCTTTCCAGAATGGGGTCATTTTGTGGGTAATTCCGCTGTCCTGGTGCAGCAGGGCCTTCAAAAATGTGATCGGTTGCAATGAAATTATTTGTGTAATTTATGCTCCTAGAACACCTAGTGGATGTTGGACCTCTGTATGTGACCAGACTGTGTAGAAGTCTCACACATGCGGTATCACCATACTCGGGAGGAGTAGCAGAATGTATTTTGGGGTGTATATGCAAGTATGCCTATAAAGTGTGTGAGAAATGTTTTTACAAAGAATTGTGGGAAAAAAAGGACTACTGCAAAAAAAACTCACCACACCTGTTACTAAATACATTTGAAATGTCTACTTTCCAAAAAAGGATCATTTGGGGGTTATTTGTACTTTCCTGGGATTTCAGGGCCCCAAGAAATTAGATAGACCGTCAGTATATCAGGTGTGATAAGTTTTCAATGATTGGCACCATAGCTTGTAGACTAAAGCCCCGTACACACGCGTCGAAAATTGGCAGGGAATTTCGTCCGACGACCGATCTGCCGATTTTCGGCTTGTTAGTATGATGCTTCTGACTTTTCGGCCGAAAAAAATCTGGTGTGCAGGCTATAAAATTTTTGTCTGCCGTCAAAACACGGCCAATTTTCGTGCAGTCAGTACAGATTTTGACAGGGAAAAATCTATAGAGCAAGACTGGGCATGCTCAGAGAAGAAAGAACACAAAGAAAGCAAACCAACACATGACATCACTTCTGAAGTAGAATTTTGTTGGCTGAGAAAATTTGTGTGCAGTCTAGGCACATTCCAACCAACACCACAGCTCTGGACAAAAGACGGACGATCGGTCGGCCGATAATCCTTGGGTGTGTACGGGGCTTAACTTTCACACAAACCAAATAATATTTTACCAAATATGTGTAGCAGTATACAATTTGGCCCAAATGTATGAAGAAAAAAAAATTATTTCCAAAATGTTATAATAGAAACCACAAAAAGTGTTATTGTCTTTAAAAGTTTCACTTATGTCGCAAAAAAAAAAAAACAGTTGTTAAAAAAAAAATACCACAAAAAGAAAGCTCTATCTGTGTGAAAAAAAAATGATTACACTTTTGGTTGGGTACAGTGTAGCATTACATATTATCATTCAAAGCGTGAGAGCGCTGAAAGCTAAAAATTAGTCTGGGCAGGACAGGGGTAAAAGTGTCCAGTATTGGGGGGGGGGGAAAGGGGTAAAAGTGCCCAGTATTGGTGGGGCAGGAAGGGGGTGAAAGTGCCCGGTATTGGGGGGGCAGGAATGGGGTGAAAGTGCCGGTGTAACGTTAGAATTACCTACCCCGTGAGAAAAACCTACCCTCGTCACTTCCGGCCAGGAACAGCTGAGCAGCGCAGCAGTGCGCATGCTCACAGCCCCGGATACCTAAAGGAACAACTGAGGAGCGGACTAGTGCGCATGCGCACTAGTATGAAAATATAACGGTGTACCGTGAAAAAAACCTACCCACGCGGCGGTTAAATAAAACAGCTGTGCTGTAATACGAGTCATCTCCGCTCCTGTCCCGGTCACTTCCCTGATCTTGGCTAGTAAATATAAAAGCGGCTCTCGGCTCCGTGATTTATGTTTTCATACACCCGCCGCCGCTTTAATATTTACTTGCCGAGAGCAGGGAAGTGACAGAGAGAAGAGCTGAGATGAGTCGTATTGCAGCACAGTTGTTTTAAGTGAAGAGGGGTAGGTTTTTCTCACGGGTAGGTAATTCTCACGGAACACCGGTATTGGGTGGGCAGGAATGGGGTGAAAGTGCCGGTATTGGGGGGAGGGCAGGAAGGGGTGAAAGTGCCCGGTATTGGGGGGAGGGCAGGAAGGGAGTGAAGGTGTCGGTATTGGGGGGGAGGGCAGGAAGGGAGTGAAAGTGCCGGTATTGGAGTGGTCAGGAAAGGGATGAATGTGCCCGGTATTGGGGGGGGGGGGGAGGAAGGGGGTGAAAGTGCCCGGTATTGGGGGGAGGGCAGGAAGGGAGTTAAAGTGCCGGTATTGGGTGGGCAGGAAGGGGGTGAAAGTGCCCGGTATTG
The DNA here is from genome assembly GCF_965119305.1 of Pelophylax lessonae. NCBI lineage: Eukaryota > Metazoa > Chordata > Amphibia > Anura > Ranidae > Pelophylax > Pelophylax lessonae. Next base: position 21,975,274 of record NC_138770.1, read on the forward strand.
GGGGGGGGGGGAGGAAGGGGGTGAAAGTGCCGGTATTGGGGGGGAGGGCAGGAAGGGAGTGAAGGTGTCGGTATTGGGGGGGAGGGCAGGAAGGGAGTGAAAGTGCCGGTATTGGAGTGGTCAGGAAAGGGATGAATGTGCCCGGTATTGGGGGGGGGGGAGGAAGGGGGTGAAAGTGCCCGGTATTGGGGGGAGGGCAGGAAGGGGAGTTAAAGTGCCGGTATTGGGTGGGCAGGAAGGGGGTGAAAGTGCCCGGTATTGGGGGGGAGGAAGGGGGTGAAAGTGCCGGTATTGGGGGGGAGGGCAGGAAAGGGGTGAAAGTGCCGGTATTGGGGGGAGGGCAGGAAGGGGGTGAAAGTGCCCGGTATTGGGGGGAGGGCAGGAAGGGAGTGAAAGTGCCTGGTATTGGGGGAGGGCAGGAAAGGGATGAATGTGCCCGGTATTGGGGGGGGGGGAGGAAGGGGGGTGAAAGTGCCCGGTATTGGGGGGGGGGGAGGAAGGGGGTGAAAGTGCCCGGTATTAAAGTGGTTAAGATAAGAAAAAAAAAAAGACAGCAACATTGTTGATTTTGTTTCGGTCATGCGGTTTCATAATATACATTTGCATTGTGGTTTAGCTCCTGGGTACTAATGTGGCCTTTAAAGGACTCCAATATTCTTCCATGTGTCCTGGACTCCTAGTGAACTCTCAGCTTGAACCTGTGTGGTCTGTGAAGATCTGTGCAGGAAAACGAATAGCCATTGGACCATTTTTTGGATATTCTACCTTACTTGTATGACAACTGTGCTGTTCCCACAACCTTTGGACTTTGTTCACTCCACCACTGATCCCCAACACAGCCCTTTAGGGACCACCAGCCTGTCCAGCATTTAGGGATTACCCAGCTGTGCCTAAGGGGTTTAGAAAAAAAAAAAAAAAAACACACAACTTGGACATCCCTAAATCCTGGACTGTTTGGTGGTCTTTGAGGACTTTGTTGGGAAGAAGAACATTACACAATTCTCCGCAGGTAACATCTTATTTCACTAACCACACCTCCTACTATGTGGATTTCATCTATTGGATGAATCTACCCATGTGACTAGAAAGTTATTGATTGGTTGTAGGTAAGTGAGATAGACACAGGAGAAGAAAACAGTAAAAACATTGAGGTTTTAATGTGGAATTGTAATAAAAGTGAAGATGAATAAGTGTAACATTAGGAAAGGTGTACGGTAATCTATTCCCACACACATTGTGAAGGTCTCTTTAGATCATAAACTTGGCATCTGGGTAATAAACTCCTCTCCGTAGTCAGTTCTCTCCCCACCCCCATATCTTCCTGCACAGGCCCCCCCAGTGTAACTTCTACTGAAATAATTATCTGCCCCCCCACCTATAGCCGTCTACTTAGTGACTCAAACTTACCCCATACTTTTTTTGATCAGGCTCACTGGGCTGCACCTACTTAAAGATGGCGGCCATAACTTAGCCTTAGCCCCGCCCCTCATTCGCTATGTGCGTCTGATAGTTTTCTAAAGTTTTCCTCAACTCATGAAAATTCTTGACTGCATCACTTCCGGTGTGGCCCCATCACAAAAAGCTGGTATCACCTCAACAATGTGCCTGAGCAGTGGAGGAATATTATAGAACTGCTCTGCTAAGCTATATAGTGAGGGAAAGAGGGAGGAGATAGAGCGGAACTGGCAGCAGTGGGAGGGGCCTAATTCTGTGCTTGGAGAGGAGGGGTGGGGGTTGTCTGTGCATAACATTGTATGGGAGGTCGAGGAAAATTATAGAGCCGTCTCTCCTGAACACAACTTAAGTGAATTACCCCATAAATGCTGAGAAATCATCTGGATCTGGATGACAGTGGGACACAGGCTGGATGATGGGGGAGGAAGACCACAGGCTGGATAATGGGGGGTGGGGAAAGAAGGAGACCACAGGCTGGATGATGGGGGGGAGAAATAGACACAGGCTAGATGATGGGGGGGGGGGGGGTGGGGAGAAGGTGAAATAGACACAGGCTGGATGATGGGGGGGGGGGGTGGAGAAGGTGAAAGAGACACAGGCTGAATGAAGGGGGGGGGGTGGGGAGGAGACACAGGCTGGATGATGGGGGTGGGGAGGAGACACAGGCTGGATGATTGGGGGGGGGGGGGGGGAAGGAAACCACAAGCTGGATGATGGGGGGGGGGGGGGGGGGGAGAAGGATACACAGGCTGGATGATGGGGGGTGGGAGAAGGATACACAGGCTGGATGATGGGGGGGGGGGGGTGTGGGGAGAAGGTGAAATAGACACAGGCTGGATGATGGGGGGGGGGGGTGGAGAAGGTGAAAGAGACACAGGCTGAATGAAGGGGGGGGGGTGGGGGAGGAGACACAGGCTGGATGATGGGGGTGGGGAGGAGACACAGGCTGGATGATTGGGGGGGGGGGGGGAAGGAAACCACAAGCTGGATGATGGGGGGGGGGGGGGGGGGAGAAGGATACACAGGCTGGATGATGGGGGGTGGGAGAAGGATACACAGGCTGGATGATGGGGGGGGGGGGAGAAGGATACACAGGCTGGATGATGGGGGGGGGGGGGAGAAGGATACACAGGCTGGATGATGGGGGGGGGGGGGGGAGGAGACACAGGCTGGATGATGGGGGGTGGGAGAAGGAGACACAGGCTGGATGATGGGGGGGGGAGGAGACACAGGCTGGATGATTGGGGGGGGGAGGAGACACAGGCTGGATGATGGGGGGTGGGAGGAGACACAGGCTGGATGATGGGGGGTGGGAGAAGGAGATACAGGCTGGATAATGGGGGGGGGGACACAGGCTGGATGATGGGGGGTGGGAGGAGACACAGGCTGGATGATGGGGGGTGGGAGAAGGAGATACAGGCTGGATGATGGGGGGGGGGGGGGAGACACAGACTGGATGACGGGGGGTGGGAGGAGACACAGGCTGGATGATGGGGGGTGGGAGGAGACACAGGCTGGATGATGGGGGGTGGGAGGAGACACAGGCTGGATGATGGGGGGTGGGAGAAGGAGATACAGGCTGGATGATGGGGGGTGGGAGGAGACACAGGCTGGATGATGGGGGGTGGGAGGAGACACAGGCTGGATGATGGGGGGTGGGAGGAGACACAGGCTGGATGATGGGGGGTGGGAGGAGACACAGGCTGGATGATGGGGGGTGGGAGGAGACACAGGCTGGATGATGGGGGGTGGGGGTGGGAGAAGGACACACAGGCTGGATGATAGGGGTGGGAGAAGGAGACACAGGCTGGATGATGGGGGGGGGGGGGAGACACAGGCTGGATGATGGGGGGTGGGAGGAGACACAGGCTGGATGATGGGGGGATGGGAGAAGGAGGCACAGGCTGGATGATGGGGGGGTGGGAGAAGAAGGAGGCACAGGCTGGATGATGGGGGGGTGGGAGAAGGATACACAGGCTGGATGATGGGGGGGGGGGAGAAGGATACACAGGCTGGATGATGGGGGGGGGGGGGGGGGATACACAGGCTGGATGATGCGGGGGTGGGAAAAGGAGACACAGGCTATGACCCTGCCATAGAATAACATAGCAGGTGCAGCTACTATAAATGTAGGGCCCAAACCACAGGGGTTCAGGGCACCAAACTTGGCAAACTTATACTAAAGGACCTCCAGTAGCCACATACATTTTTTGGGGGCAATGCCTAATTTTCACAGGGACTGGCATGGGGGATCGACTTTGGCCAAATACTGTGAAACATAGGTAATGCAAAGCCCCACCTCCCAGGTATCGCATAACTAAGACTATGAGGATTCACCACGTGCCGAACGGGGCATTGCCCAATGATGGCTACAATGCTGTCCGGTTATTCTGGGAGGGTGTACAGGGATGTCCTCCCAGAATCGCCCTTCCTGCCGGTTATGGTAAAGGGCCAATGACAGTGGCCCTTTACCACGTGATCGCTCCATCCAATGACTGAGTGATCATTTCTCAACAAACAGGTGCACCAACATAGTCCCAACCTGGCCCACCAACCTCTATATCCCACCCCTCACCCCCCAACCAACCTCTATATCCCACCCCTCAACCCCCCCACCAACCTCTATATCCCACCCCTCAACCCCCCCCACCAACCTCTATATCCC